>NC_056433.1:16343476-16969726 GCF_018296145.1 Oncorhynchus tshawytscha
GGATACTGTCTTGGCCTAATTCCAATACTTCCAAAGAATACATGCACCTTTTATTGTCACTATAAAAGGTGAATGTTGGGTGTTTTTCAGGCGGTGTTATAATGCTTGTTTATTCCTGCACTGTTTAAAGACAGGTCTGATTTATAACTAGAAAATGCTTATGTATGGCGCGCACCAAGTTTCTAAATCTCAACATTTTTGTGCATGAGCACACAGATATTTTGTATAAAATTTACACAACGGCTATAAATGATACCCCTTAGGAGTGGAAGAAGCTTTGTACCAATGATGCATATAAACCCTGGATTAATGATGCTATGTATTGGCCAATGAGAGGCTTTGAAGCCACCGGGAGGCCATATTGGACCTCCCCAAAAGAAGCAGTCCTCTATAGGGATGAATGGAATTCTACAGTATTTCAATTAAACTTTTCAACAACAAAATTACATTTATTTTGTTAATTTACATTTTTGTTAAATTATACTTTCAGGAAAATGGATGGCAGGTTAGCGCGTTGGGCCAGTAACTGAAAGGCCGTTGGTTCCACATCTGTCGATGTGCCCTTGAGCAAGGCACTTAACTCTATTTTCTCCTGTAAGTCGCTCTGGATAAGAGCTTCTACAAAAATGTAAAAATTAACATGTTTTTATAGGCCCATATTTTGTAATGTTTTATTTGTATGTTTAATTCACATAGTATAATTGGAAAGTATGCATTAAGGTGTTTGTAATATAATAAATGTGGCAAAAACACGTTTGAATTAATAAATGCATTTCTACAGCTTCCAAAATATTTTTACGACGTGGGGGAGTGCCAAGATGGAGGCGTGGGGCTTTTCAAAACAGCATCCCTTGATGTCATCTAGTGTATATATCCATTACTGAGATGGTTGTAAACGCTGCTACTGGAGAGTTATCACCTATCACCTATCAGTTGTCTGTGGTTTGGGAAAGTGAATTGAGGGACGTGGTATTTCAGAGATCCGTGTTGCTGTACAGTAGGGATGGGACGATGTTTCTTGTTCGTCTAGAAAATTGACTTTGCTGTCATCAGTAGGCTTCATCCATGGCCGCAGGAATATGTTTTGGGTTGGGGATGCTGTTAGGTTGAGGGTGCTGGTATTTTTCTCCATTCACACAGGAGTAATAAATGCCTAGTTCACAAAATGTGTGTGTGTGTGTGTGGGGGGGTATATATATATATTTTTAAAGCACCCCTGGGGGGTATATAAAACAAATAAGCACCCTACTTCACGTGGATATGGCTACACCAAATATTGTGTCACTTCGTTGCACACAAGCCCAATGATTTCCATGCAATAATTGGTCAGGCAGTTTATCATGGCAGATGACTGTAACCATGGGTGCATTTAGAGCCTACTTACAGTAGCTTTGCAAGCCCTTACCTTCACAGACAGAATAGGCTACGTGGAGGCAGCAGCAGCAGATGATGTGCCCAAGTCGACGCACGTATTATTTTGATTTAAAAAAAAATCTAGCACCTGAATGAGTAATAATAACAATAATTGGCAAATCAATAGGAGCATTTCCAGTAAATTATTCAAGCTACCAAATAATGTTGGCCATGCAGTTTATAGCTAGCTAGCTACTTTGTAACAATCGAATGAACACAATGTGTGTCGCGCTAACAAAATAATTCTGAGACCAGTACCGTACATTTGGCAATTTGTTTTTTTGGCTACAAAAGTAAAGAAACACAGAGCCTAATCGCGAGCCCGGGTCGCTGATGAGAAGCAAACACCATCTGACAGAGAGAACATGGAATAAACCATGGCCCACAATATAAGATTTTTTGAAGGTAAGGTGTTACTATATTCACCTAATAGCGAAGACAAGGCAATGTCGGTTAGCATGAGACGCCATCAGATACATTGCACGCGTGTAAATGTGTGTTCAATCATGTTCAGAGCGAGCTAGCTAGTTAACTAAAGTTCGTTATGCCTTGCAGACCTAACTACATGTATTCGCATAACTTACAGCTGCTGTGACAGTGCAGGGACAAAACGACTTAACTAATATGCACGATTTAAAATTGAATCATTATTAGTAAATCTACTAAACTAGCTAGTAGCTATTGTTGATGATAGCTATCTTGCCCGTGTAACGTTGGCTATGTCTGGCTATCAGACTAGCTGGTACTAGCTTGTTAGCTGGCCACATATCGTAGGAAATTGTACACTAATTGACTGATACGTTTACGCAGTATTTTACAGGATTAACGTTAGTTAAATAAATATCGATAGCTTGCTGTGGCATGGGGTGAAGTTGTAACGTTACTGTACTTGCGAACGGTCAGACAGCAAGGCCTAGCTAGCTAACGTAAGTTACCTAATTGTTGACGGGCCTTCCTGTCAACTAGTATATACTTTTACAAGTAATTTTTTTATTTCATATATAGCGACATAGTTTCAACAGTGGATCAATCGTATCATTATTTGTTGGTTAGCTAGCTACCTATAAACAATGTATTCTTTCGGCTTTTTAAGGTAAAGCACAGCCAGGGCTCTTCATTTCAAACAGCACATAACAAAGTTAGTAGCTAACTAGTCTTGTGGTGTTTATGTATATAGCCAGCAACCCAGGAAGGACAAAGCATATGCTTTATCTATATAACATGAATGTTTCTGCATTGTACAGAGGCACACGTAACAGTAATGCAATGTCAAATAAGCTAGTTAATTCACAAAAATAAGAAAGGGACTACATTCCAGTGTGGAATGTGGTGTCTCAGATTCAGTGTGTCCCACAGGGGTGGGGGAGTTGAGGCCTATTGCTCCATAGAACACAACTTCAAACAAAACACATTTTAATATATATTTTTGTATTAAAGGTGCTGCACAGTCATCCAATTTCCCAAGTAAAAATATCCTGTGAATGACCCAAACATCACCCATATTATTTGTATGCTATTAGAATGCACATAATTTAAGAAATCAAACATGCTCTCTCATCAGAACGTCTGAAAAAAACAGCCTGGGTGGGGAGTTTATAATTCTGAGCTCACCTTGACTGAGAGCTCTTTGAAACACCATTGTGGTCGTTGCCAGGTAACAAGGTAAACAATGGACCACATGTCATTGATGACCAGGTAAACAATGGGCCACATGTTATTCTGAGCCTACATAGTATGCATCAACCCATTTTCTCTGTAAAATGCTCTCATGGTCAACAGAGCTGATCATGGACTGTTGGATATCAGACAACAGCAGCAAAACACAATTGCATTGCTATTGTTTTGTAGCTAATTATGGAATACAGTTCACTGATACTTCTTTACAATAATTAGTAAAGCCTGAGTCACCTTGGAAACTTAGACATTAGAAAATGTACATGAAAACAGCTTACAATAAGTGTACTGGACAATTTATTTGTGCCTCTGCATTATAAGTGACAATATGTTCAGAATTGTACACATGACCAAAAGTATGTGGACACCTGCTCGTTGAACATCTCATTCCAATATCATGAGCATTAATATTGAGTTAGTCCCCCTTTGCTATAACAGCCTCCACTCTTCTGGGAAGGCTTTCTACTAGATGTTGCAACATTGCTGCGGGAACTTGCTTCCATTCATCCACGAGCATTAGTGAGGTCGGGCACTGTTGTTGGGCGATTAGGCTTGGCCCGCAGTTGGTGTTTCAATTCATCCCAAAGGTATTCGATGGTGTTGAGGTAAGGGCTCTGTCCACGCCAGTCAAGTTCTTCCACCCTGATCTCGACAAACCATTTCTGTATGGACCTTGCTTTGTGCACGGGGCATTGTCATGCTGAAACAGGAAAGGGCCTTCCCCAAACTGTTGCCACAAAGTTGGAAGCACAGAATTGTCTAGAATGTCATTGTATGCTGTAGCGTTAAGTTTTCCCTTCACTGGGGCTGAGGGGCCTAACCTGAACCATGGAAAAACAGCCCCAGACCATTATTCATCCTCCACCATACTTTACATTTGGCACTATGCATTGGGGCAAGTAGCGTTCTCCTGGCATCCGCCAAATATAGATTTGTCCATCGGACTGCCAGATGGTGAAGCGTGTTTCATCACTCCAGGGAACACATTTCCACTGCTCCAGTCTAATGCCGGCGAGCTTTACACCTCTCCAGTCGACACTTGGCATTCCGCATGGTGATTTTAAACTTGTGTTTGGTCATGGAAACCCGTTTCTTGAACGGTTCTTGTGCTGACTTTGCCTTCAGAGGCAGTTTGGAACTCAGTAGTGAGGGTTGCAACCGAGGATAGACAATTTTTACTCACTTCAGCACTCTGTGGCCCCGTTCTGTGGCCTACCACTCAGCTGTTGTTGCTCCTAGACATTTCCACTTCACAATAACAGCACTTATAGTTATTCTGGACAGCATTAGCAGGGCAGAAATTTTACGAACTGACTTGTTGGAAAGGTGGCATCCTATGACGGTGCCCGTTTGAAGTCACAGCTCTTCAATAAGGCCATTCTACTGCCAATGTTTGTCAATAGTGATTGCATGGCTGTGTGCTCGATGTTATACACCTGTCAGGGTGTGGCAGAAATAGCCGAATCCACTCATTTGAAGGGGTTTCCACATACTTTTGTAAATGTAGTGTATGTAATGATCAGACATATATTTGATAATTTACAGTAGGCCAGCATAGCCAAAATATTGATCAACATGAACTGAGAAATAATGGTGTGACATTTAACACCCCAAACATTTGAGCCAGAAGCCTAATACCCAACTGCAGGAACCCATTGCTTCGTACAATTTGTACCAGCTGCAGTCATTTTTCATACTTGGGTCAAACTACTGTGAACTGGTTTCATCCAAATATCATCCAGTTTGATGAAAAACCTGAACCTTTAATTGTAGACATGACCAATTAGGCTAAGTAATAGGCCTAAATTATTCACTGCCTGTGCAATGTGCAGCAAGGAAGTAGTTGATATGGGGACAGTTTATGCAACCCAAAGGCATGTTGATCAATGAAATTTACTGGATTAGCTTGGTTTATTATTTTTTTTCTTGCTATACTACGTTGCTATCTTTATAGACCACATCCTGTGAGAGGGGTCAGCAGGGCTCTAAAGTGTGACTAAATATTTTATTTCGGGACCACTGTGTGACAAGGAAAAACATCTCCCAGATAATAATTGTTGTAATGATAAGGCTTCGCTGTACCTCTGTTTCCGAGTCCCTAGAGAAAAAAGTGTGCAGATTCGATACAGCAAAATATCTGTCTGACCCATATTAATGGTGCAACATTTTTCCTACTATGGAGTGGATTGCCCGGACCTTATTTTGCATTCATAAACCAAGTCCTGGGCCATTCTAAAACTGTTTGTGTGTTGTTTACACTTTGTTCAGTCATGGCTTGCTAGCTAACAACCTGGTAACTACCAGCATATCCAAACATTTGGGGTGACAGAAAGGAAAAGGGACAGCTTCTTCAGGAGATCAATGAATGAATTACATCTCTCTTGCATGTTATCATTGGTATCAACATTTGAGCTTTTCTAATAAACTCTTTACAGTGTTATTAGTTCCTAGCAGGGGTTGGAACCAAAATGATACTGTTTTTGACTGTGAAATATAGGCCCTCTGGCAAATAACACATCCCCAGCTTCACTACTGATCCTGCTGCTGTGCCAGATAGTCCTGATTTTAAATATTGGACATGTATTTTACTGCAGGGAGAATTATCAATTTAATAATAGCTCAGCTATGGAAAACATTTTAAGTGCCTTAATGGTTTCATACAGGGTAAATCCATATGAATTCAATATCTTTTTGACAACATCCCTTTTGATTTAAACACAACTTTCCATACATGTTTGCACATGGAAGAAGTGGTCAGAAACATTCAGGAGATAGAGGTGCTCAAAGTTGACCCATTTTGCATTTCAGACTGAGACTTCCATGTCTTCATCACTGGAAAAGATAAACGGTTGATTTTGATCATTCAGAAACTCAGATTTTTTTTGTAGCTTAGACCCTAGAAAGCTTAGAGGTGTTTGTGTTGTGCCCACCATTGGTTGAGACACAACATGCTATTGAATACAGGGTCGGTGTCAATTCAATCATATAAATATAATGCATAGAATGGACCCATCTCTTCAGACCACTGCAATGTAGCTGGTACACCACTGAAATTGAATTGGAACTAATAAATACTACCACAAAGATAGCCGCCGGTCTACCCACCGTCGAATGGCAATTTTAAATGTTCATGTATATTCCAATATCTATATTTCTATAGGTTTCCATTTGGAGGATTGACAGTATAATTTAAAACAGATATTCCCATTCAAGTCAACATTCTCTGATGTGTGGAACTCCAACCATGTTCGCCGGACCATTTGAAAGTCTTACATTTGAAATTGTTTTCCCATTTTAGTACATTTATCAGCCAAAACAACATGACATCCACCCTGTATGACATCCACCCTGTATGAGTCTCAACCAATGGCGGGTACAACACAACCTCAAACGCTTATAAAATAGGGTCTAAGCTACAACATATGCGAATGTGAAAAAAACTTTAAAAAACTTTAATTGACATTTAAGGTGAACATAAAAGAAAAAAAAGAAGGTATTTAACCCCCCAAGAAATTATAAAACAGATTGACAAACCTGTTTGTAAGCTTTTTAAATGATATCATTCTCAACTGTCTTTCTTTTCCAGTGATGAAGACATAGATGTGGGGTATGCAAAATAGGTCAACTTTGAGCAGCTTTAGCTCTTGAATGTTTTAGCATTAAGGTCCAAAAAGTAACTTAATGGGAAAATATGTTAGGAAGGTTTTGTTCAAATCAAAAGGGATGGTATCAAAAAGGGATTGAATTGAAATGGATTCACCCTACAGAGGTAAAATGTCTTTCCTTATCCCCAGACATTGATACGGGGAGGCCTACAATTACGTGATTGCAAGAATGACAGGGTGACAACACCGAAAATAAAACACAACTTCTCAAAGCATCATTCATATTGCTTTTCATTAAAAAAACGTTTTAAAAAGTGTTTTTATCCAAACTAGCTATTGTGATTCTTGTGAGATATTACAACTCCAAAATGTCTCATTTTCGAGCAGCATATTGCTAAGCTTCTAAGGCTGTTGCAAATGTTTGAGAGTCACCAGGAAATGAGTCTTGTGGGTCAGAGAGGGGGAGTAGCTCCTTGGTACCACCTGCTCTGTTCTCAGCTACCAATGTGTCTCCTCTGCATATAGTTTTTTTGCAGGCATGAGTTGAGTTTTATTCATCAAAGAACATAGCAGGGATAGTCAGGGTTGACAACTTCACTTTAGACTGAGGCTTAACATCTGATTTATCTAATTAGATTTTAAGATCACACTTGAATCAGGTTGCTCTTTGATGATTTGAATTATACATATGGTGCTAATACAAGCAATGTTGCAATTATTAGTGAAGTCCTGGAAGTACACATGACCATTTCAACTGATGCCTTCATTTGGCCTCGAATAACTGATGTGAGTTGTGGTTTATTATATTCAAGCTCTGGATAGATCACAGGCCAGGCGAGATGGAGGGTACAAGCAGAACTGGAGCTTTTCTCTTTCTGAAGGCAGTGAAGAGCAGAGGAGACACGAGTAAGCACTTCTCTCCCGGACCACATTTCAGCACTCAGCATCGCTGCACTGCATCAATTTGACCCCACTGTATCCACCAGACTAAGATAGACCAAGTCTCTCTCTCTTCTGTGAATTACTATTCCCACTTGAGAGCCTGCCTGCCTGTCAGCTCAATACACTGACACGCACGGCCACATGTACACACACACTCTGCATACAGAGCCATTGTGTTGAGATAGAAGTGTGTAGACTTTTGTTTTACACCAGAGCTACAACCTGACAGTGATGTTACTGTAAATCTGCAGTACATGTAACTCATAATCATGATGTTACATACAATGTATTTGTAATCCAATAATGTACTGTATGTAATCCATAAAACCAAGGCATTATCTAAGCATTCTCTTCCACCCCTTTTCTTGCTCTTCTTTTCTCCTAAGCAGCACATCGGTGGTGACCATGGAGATGGACGGACAGCAGCACTCCTCCCCAGAGGGACAGAAGGTACTGTAGGCTAACTCCTCATCTAGCCCCCCTCCACACAACTCACATTTAGGTCATTGTTATTCTGCCCATCTTGCTCTCCTCTCACTATCTCTCTGCCAAAGTGTGTCTGCCAAAACGTGTCTGGCTATGCCATCCAGAGGACTCTGTATTGTTACCAACAAAATTGGTCTGTTTTATGCTGCTGCTGGTGAAAAGTTCATGTTGTGACATTTGATGCTTACAGCACTCAGTTATTATACACTGAACATTTAATCTGATGAACTTTATTGTGAATGTGATCTTACTTTAGGCTATTATAACAAAATCTTCAAAACATGTTTCTCTTGAACAGTGAACAAGGACATCAGATCAGTGCTGTTATTGTCATACTCTACAGGGGTGTATCCGTTTTTCATGCAGCATCACTGACATACAGAATTATCTATGTACTGTGCAGAAATGCCCTGCAACCTGCCATCAGATCCTGTGTTAATTACCTTCTCTGTTCTCTACTCTCAATCTCTCTCCCCACACCAGTCCCCCGCTCTTAGGCATTTCTCTTCTGCGGATCCCCTAAAAACATATGAAAACAGGCCAAATACAAATAATCACATAGGGGCTCTAAACAAACCAGGAAGTGACAAGAGGCTAAGGTATGACATATCACTGTTGCAAGTATCTCTTCAGTACAAGTTGGAATGTTTTGCTGACAACTGCAAATGCACTGCTCAAAAAAATAAAGGGAACACTAAAATAACACATCCTAGATCTGAATTAAATGAAATATTCTTATTAAATAATTTTTTCTTTACATAGTTGAATGTGCTGACAACAAAATCACACAAAAATGATCAATGGAAATCAAATTTATCAACCCATGGAGGTCTGGATTTGGAGTCACACTCAAAATGAAAGTGGAAAACCACACTACAGGCTGATCCAACTTTGATGTAATGTCCTTAAAACAAGTCAAAATCAGGCTCAGTAGTGTGTGTGGCCTCCACGTGCCTGTATGACCTCCCTACAACGCCTGGGCATGCTCCTGATGAGGTGGCAGATGGTCTCCTGAGGGATCTCCTCCCAGACTTGGACTAAAGCATCCGCCAACTCCTGGACAGTCTGTGGTGCAACTTGGCGTTGGTGGATGGAGCGTGACATGATGTCCCAGATGTGCTCAATTGGATTCAGGTCTGGGGAACGGGCGGGCCAGTCCATAGCATCAATGCCTTCCTCTTGCAGGAACTGCTGACACACTCCAGCCACATGAGGTCTAGCATTGTCTTGCATTAGGAGCAACCCAGGGCCAACCGCACCAGAATATGGTCTCACAAGGGGTCTGAGGATCTCATCTCGGTACCTAATGGCAGTCAGGCTACCTCTGGCGAGCACATGGAGGGCTGTGCGGCCCCCCAAAGAAATGCCACCCCACACCATGACTGACCCACCGCCAAACCGGTCATGCTGGAGGATGTTGCAGGCAGCAGAACGTTCCCCACGGTGTCTCCAGACTCACGTCTGTCACGTGCTCAGTGTGAACCTGCTTTCATCTGTGAAGAGCACAGGGCACCAGTGGCGAATTTGCCAATCTTGGTGTTCTCTGGCAAATGCCAAACGTCCTGCACGGTGTTGGGCTGTAAGCACAACCCCCACCTGTGGACGTCGGGCCCTCATACCACCCTCATGGAGTCTGTTTCTGACCGTTTGAGCAGACACATGCACATTTGTGGCCTGCTGGAGGTCATTTTGCAGGGCTCTGGCAGTGCTCCTCTTGCTCCTCCTTGCACAAAGGCGGAGGTAGCGATCCCACTGCTGGGTTGTTGCCCTCCTACGGCCTCCTCCACGTCTCCTGATGTACTGGCCTGTCTCCTGGTAGCTCCTCCATGCGCTGGACACTACGCTGACGGACACTACGCTGACAGACACAGCAAACCTTCTTGCCACAGCTCGCATTGATGTGCCATCCTGGATGAGCTGCACTACCTGATCCACTTGTGTGGGTTGTAGACTCCGTCTCATGCTACCACTAGAGTGAAAGCACCGCCAGCATTCAAAAGTGACCAAAACATCAGCCAGGAAGCATAGGAACTGAGAAGTGGTCTGTGGTCACCACCTGTAGAATCACTCCTTTATTGGGGGTGTCTTGCTAATTGCCTATAAATTCCACCTGTTGTCTATTCCATTTGCACAACAGCATGTGAAATCTATTGTCAATCAGTGTTGCTTCCTTAGTGGACAGTTTGATTTGACTTGGAGTTACATTGTGGTGTTTAAGTATTCCCTTTATTTTTTTGAGCAGTGTATCATAATAAACCATTACAACCTGTGTATAGCAAAAACCTAATGTCGTTCCTCTGCTTCCTCTACTACAGTGACCTCCCAAACATGGTAGCAACGACGTCACCGATGCCTAACAGAACGGACTATTTAATAGTCAGCCCAACACCATCTCAAGGAGTTGTTCTACAGGGGAGACCCTTTCAACACACCCACAATGTTCCTGCTGCAATGAGGAAACCTGTCCAAAGGTATGAGTCCTCACTGAAGTCACACTATGGTCGTACTGCATAACATAGCATTTAGAGCTACCGAATGGTTTCATTTGACAAAATGCTTTTTTTCCCAAAGTAGTCGGTAGGGCTGGATCTCTAATCAGTCGAAGAGACATGTTACTCACTTTATTTAGGCGATCTGATCAATTCATTTTGGCGAATTGAAAACAGGTTTTTAGAAAAACAGATACCTTATTTACATAAGTATTCAGACCCTTTGCTATGAGACTTGAAATTGAGCTCCGGTGCATCCTGTTTCCATTAATCATTCTTGAGATGTTTCTAAAACTTGATTGGAGTCCACCTGTGGTAAATTCAATTGATTGGACATTATTTTGTAAAGGTATACACCTGTCTATATAGGGTCCCACAGTTATCAGTGCATGTCAGAGCAACAACCAAGCCATGAGGTTGAATTAATTGTCCGCAGAGCTCCAAGACAGGATTGTGTCGAGGCACAGATCTGGGGAAGGGTACCAAAACATTTCTGCAGCATTGAAGGTCCCCAAGAACACAGTGGCCTCCATCATTCTTAAATGGAAGAAGTTTGGAACCACCAAGACTGTGTACGTAGGGAAATGGGAATACCTAGTCAGTTGTGCAGGGTAGATTAACTGGGTGGTGGCTGGCTAATGACAGCGACTAAAGTTCAGGGCAGGGTACCGGCTAGTGTTGACTATTTAACAGTCTGATGGCCTTGAGATAGAAGCTGTTTTTCAGTCTCCAGGTCCCAGCTTTGGTTCAACTGTTCTGACCTCGCCATCTCGAAGGTAGCATGGTGAACAGGCCACGGTCCGGATGGCTGAGGTCCTTGTTGATTATCTTGGCCTTCCTGTTACACCGGGTGCTGTAGATGTTCTGGAGGGCAGGCAGTGTGGCTCTGGTGATGTTGGGCAGACCACACCACCCTCTGGAGAGCCCTGCAGTTGCATTCGGTGCAGTTGGTGAAACAGCCCGACCGGATGCTCTCAATGGTGCATCTTTAGAAGTTAGTAAGGGGCCAAGCCAAAGGTCCAACCAACCTCTGCCTTCTCCTGAAGTCCACGATCAGCTCCTTGGTTTTGTTTAAATTGAGGGAGAGGTTATTTTCCTGGTATCACTCCGCCAGGGCCCTTGTCTCCTCCCTGTAGGCTGTCTCGTCGTGCTTGATAATCAGGCCTACCACTGTTGTTGTCTGCAACTTGATGATTGAGTTGGAGACGTGCGTGGCCATGCAGTCATGGATGTACAGGACGGGCCTGAGCACGCACCCTTGTGGGGCCCCTGTGTTGAGGATCAGCGTAGTGGAGGTGTTGTTGCCTACCTTTACCACGTGGGGGTGTCCCGTCTGGTCTGTAACCAGGTGGCAGCACCAACCAGGTTACAGACCATGTAGCTAAAACTAAGACCTGTAGACATAACGAGTCAGGTTACAGACCAGGTAGCTAGGCCTAAGACCCCTAGACATAACGAGTCAGGTTACAGACCAGGTAGCTAAAACTAAGACCCCTAGACATAATGAGTGCAGCAAAATCAGTCTGTTTGTTATTGGTTTTGTAACAGCAAGACTAGACTTGCTCTCTTCATGTTCCTTTCTAAAGCAACCTTGACCTAAAATAAAGGGAAGACATTGCACCCTGTATATGCTTAGCCATGCTTTGTGCTGTAATACATTGTAGTGATCTGAACTTTGTCCTGTTCCAACATTGTATTTTGTTCCATCTCATGCTGTAGTCAAAGCAGTGGTGCTTGTGGCCATGTGCGTTTATACTAACTAGCTACCTTAATAACCTGCATCCATCCACCTTTGTGCGTTTCTACTAACTAGCCACCTTAATTACCTGCATCCATCCACCTTTGTGCGTTTCTACTATCTAGCTACCTTAATTACCTGCATCCATCCACCTTTGTGCGTTTATACTAACTAGCTACCTTAATAACCTGCATCCATCCACCTTTGTGCGTTTATACTAACTAGCTACCTTAATAACCTGCATCCATCCACCTTTGTGCGTTTATACTAACTAGCTACCTTAATAACCTGCATCCATCCACCTTTGTGCGTTTATACTAACTAGCTACCTTAATAACCTGCATCCATCCACCTTTGTGCGGTCTGGTTCTGTAGGGAAACACTGCTAGCATGGATACCCCACGTGTTGTTTCATCATATTAGATCATTTCCCCCTCCAATCTCTCTAATTGCATAACTTGTTTATCTCCAAATTTGAGTTATTGATTTGTTTACCTCGTTATGGTTGTTGACAAGAAAACAAAAGGCTTTGTTTTGAATGACTTCTGACCAGACTGTGCCATTGTTCCCTCAGAAGAGACTACAGCACCACTCAACAGCAGATCCAAGCAGCAGAAGTAGAGAGTATCATCCTCACCTGTCCAGAGAGCCCTGGTAAAATGAGACACGCACTGCCATTACATTCACTGTACTGATAGAATAACAGCAGCATGTTATATGTGGAGGCAGTGTAATACTAAGACCGTGTGGGTAAATGCTGCTTTCAGGATGTGATGTGGGACGGTAAGTGGTGGTGGGGGATGGAGGACGGTGTGTGCAGTCTCAATCTGAGGCAGTCTCAAATCATGGTTTCCTATGTGGACACAGTGTGCTGTACGAAGATGGTGCGGTTAAATGCTACTATCAGGATGTAATGTGGGACTTGGTACTAGGTGGTAGAGGGAATAGTGGACGGTGTCTTGCTGGGAAGTCTGTCTCTAGCAGTGACATCCTTTGCGGAGTGGTGCCTGGAGGGCAGTAGATCTGGGCTGAGCCTCCTGTCTGTCTGCCTAAGAGGGATTGCATCAGGCCTCGCAGATTAATCTGCCTGCAAAGCTCCTCTGAGAGGAAGGAGTGAGAGCAAGTGAGTCTGGCTGCCACAGATGAGCATGGAGAGGACAGTAGCACACACAGGCAGTCCGGCTAGTAAAGCACACTGTGGCCCAGCCAGCTGACTCCGGCACAGACAAATATGACAGTATACAGTAATGATGATGATCACCTGGTGCTGCAAGGTGACCTTGAAACACTGGAAAACTGCACCTGTGTGAAACACTGGAAAACTGCACCTTCCCCAAGGCCAACTTTCTCCACTATTTTTTTGTTTGTCTTGAAGATGAGGCTGGTTCTCAACACGATCAGTCGTTACTGCATACTGTACATGACAGATGACTGTTTCCTTTCCATGTTGTCTTTTATTCCCTTTTAAGCCAACGACAGCGTGAGCATCAAAGAGCACAGTCGGAGACCCTTGCTGGAGGGCTGTTGTAGCTTTCCCTCGCAGGTTCAGAGAGTGGAGGTAAGAGCAGTATGAACTCACGTCGTCATCTGGGTCCGTATTCATAAAACATCTTGTTGTGTGAGTGCTGATCTAGAATCAGTTTAGCCTTTTACACCATAATGGACATGGGGGACCTGATTCTAGGTCAGCACTCCTACTCCCCCTTGGTTCACTCCAGACCTGACTGCCCTCGACCAGCACAAAAATATCCTGTGGCGGACTGCAATAGCATCGAATAGTCCCCGCGATATGCAACTGTTCAGGGAAGTCAGGAACCAATACACGCAGTCAGTCAGGAAAGCTAAGGCCAGCTTCTTCAGGCAGAAGTTTGCATCCTGTAGCTCCAACTCAAAAAAGTTCTGGGACACTCTGAAGTCCATGGAGAACAAGAGCACCTCCTCCCAGCTGCCCACTGCACTGAGGCTAGGTAACACAGTCACCACCGATAAATCCATGATTATCGAAAACTTCAACAATCATTTCTCAACAGCTGGCCATGCCTTCCGCCTGGCTACTCCAACCTCAGCCAACAGCTCCGCCCCCCGCAGCTACTCGCCCAAGCCTCTCCAGGTTCTCCTTTACCCAAATCCAGATAGCAGATGTTCTGAAAGAGCTGCAAAACCTGGACCCGTACAAATCAGCTGGGCTTGACAATCTGGACCCTCTATTTCTGAAACTATCCGCCGCCATTGTCGCAACCCCTATTACTAGCCTGTTCAACCTGTCTTTCATATCGTCTGAGATCCCCAAGGATTGGAAAGCTGCCACAGTCATCCCCCTCTTCAAAGGGGGAGACAGCCTGGACCCAAACTGTTACAGACCTATATCCATCCTGCCCTGCCTATCTAAGGTCTTCGAAAGCCAAGTCAACAAACAGGTCACTGACCATCTCGGATCCCACCGTACCTTCTCCGCTGTGCAATCGGGTTTCCGAGCCGGTCACGGGTGCACCTCAGCCACGCTCAAGGTACTAAACGATATCATAACCGCCATCGATAAAAGACAGTACTGTGCAGCCGTCTTCATCGACCTTGCCAAGGCTTTCGACTCTGTCAATCACCATATTCTTATCGGCAGACTCAGTAGCCTCGGTTTTTCGGATGACTGCCTTGCCTGGTTCACCAATTACTTTGCAGACAGAGTTCAGTGTGTCAAATCGGAGGGCATGCTGTCCGGTCCTCTGGCAGTCTCTATGGGGGTGCCACAGGGTTCAATCCTCGGGCCGACTCTTTTCTCTGTATATATCAATGATGTTGCTCTTGCTGCGGGCGATTCCCTGATCCACCTCTACGCAGACGACACCATTCTATATATATAGAGGAAATCCGGCGCCGACAGAGATGGCCGCCTCGCTTCGCGTTCCTACCTTTTTTTACAAGCATTTCGCTACACTCGCATTAACATCTGCTAACCATGTGTATGTGTGTGACAAATAAAATTTGATTTGATTTACTTCCGGCCCGTCCTTGGACACTGAATAGGAGGAAGCATCTTGTTTATAATGTCTACCTCCGCTGTCCATTTCAACCAAAAAGAGCTGAGCGGTTTTAAGACGATACCCCTGAGCGATTTAGCAATGATGTTGACTGATGTCAGAAGATACAAATAATTGAAGTGTAGCCTACCTGATGCTGAAATGTAATTGTCTTTGCCTTGTCTGCAGCCCCTAAATCCAGAAAGGAACCACACAGTGTGTGGGAAGTGTAGCAAATCCAGTGAAAGCCACAGCACGTGTGAACACTGTGGGAACTCCTTGGTGCCGGAGGTTCCTCACCTCTATCACCCCCCAGCAGCCCAGCCTACATCCCCCACACCCAGACCCCCCATTCGACCTCACCCACAGCACACCCACCCCCATCAACACCCATCCCCAGGACCAAACAGTCGACAGCTGACCAAGAATAGCTTCTACGGTTCGTCCTCGACCATGAGGGCGCTGCCGCTGCGTGTGGACACAGTGATGAACCCGCCTATTCCGGTACGCATCACCACCCGGGCCGGCCTGTCGCTGCCACACAACGGGAGACCAGCGGGGTGGGGTTGGTGGGGAGCTGTTGCGCCGGGAAAGTCGCCGGCAACAAAGGCAGGAGGACGGCGGCCGCCAAGCAGCACGAGCTCAACGACCCCAGTAAGTCCACTGTCCAGGTATGCATCCCAAATTTCACCATATTCCATTTTGTGCCCTGGTCAAAAGTAGTGCACTATGTAGGGAATAGGGTGTCATTTGGGATACACACCTGGCCTGCTCAGTACTCACTCTTCACCTGCCTCTGTGCTGGTTAGTCTCAGGGTTTACTGCAGGCAGGTGTTTGTCCCTGTGAGAGGTAGTACACTACAGAAGTGGTTCATTTCAACCAACTGCACAGGACGTTCTCTGTAACCAACCACACAGCTCAAAACCACTAGCACCTGTCCGTACATCTTACCTCTCTCTGTCAGAACTGTTATCAAACAAAGGCCACATTTCAGGATGTAAATCCCATCTTGTTGAAATAATTTATTCAGCTGTGTTGCGTCTGGAAATGACGACTCTGTTTGTGTTCCAGTCGTGCTGTCCAGTGACGAGGATGAGGCGGACAACGCCAGCACGGGCAGCGTAAACAGGCTGGACAGCGTTTCCCCTCAGCCTGCTGACTCAGCCCACTCCTCACCGGCGCCCTCCGGAGGCAGAGTGGAGGCGGCAGTGAAGAGTAGCACAGGAGGGGAGCAGGAGGAGATCACTTCTGACTTCTTCTCTGACGTCGACAGCAGAATTTCACTACCCAGAAGGAACCGCATGAAAGATCAGGTATGTCGTCTTTTAACATAAACTCAGCAAGAAAAGAAATGTCCCTTTTCAGGACCCTGTCTTTCAAAGATAATTTGTAAAAATCCAAATAAATTCACAGATCTTCATTGTAAAGGGTTTAAACATTGCTTCCCACACTTGTTCCATAAACAATTAATGAACATGCGCCTGTGGAACGGTCATTAAGACACTAACAGCTTACAGACGGTAGGCAATTAAGGTCACAGTTATAAAAACTTAGGACACTAAAGCGGCCTTTCTACTGACTCTGAAAACACCAAAAGAAAGATGCCCAGGGTCCCTGCTCATCTGTGTGAAAGTGCCTTAGGCATGCTGCCATGCTGCAAGGAGGCATGAGGACTGCAGATGTGTCCAGGACAATAAATTGCAATGTCCGTACTGTGAGACGCCTAAGACAGCGCTACAGGAAGACAGGACAGACAGCTGATCGTCCTCACAGTGGCAGACCACGTGTAACAACACCTGCACAGGATCGGTACATCTGAACATCACACCAGCGGGACAGGTACAGGATGGCAACAACAACTGCCCGAGTTACACCAGGAAGGCACAATTCCTCCATCAGTGCTCAGACTGTCCTCAATAGGCTGAGAGAGGCTGGACTGAGGGCTTGTAGGCCTGTTGTAAGGCAGGTCCTTACCAGACATCACTGGCAACAACATCGTCTATGGGCACAAATCCACCGGCGCTGGACCAGACAGGACTAGCAAAAAATTTAGTTGCGGTTTTGTCTCACCAGGGGTGATGGTCGGATTTGCGTTTATCGTCGATGGAATAAGCGTTACATTGAGGCCTGTACTCAGTACTTAATGCACCAGATACTGACTGTTACTTTTGATTTTGACCCCCCCGTTCAGGGACACATTATTCAATTTCCGTTAGTCACGTCTCTTGGAACTTGTTTAGATTATGTCTCAGTTGTTGAATCTTATGTTCAAATATTTACACATGTTAAGTTTGCTGAAAATTAACACAGTTGACAGTGAGAGGACTTTTCTTTTTTTGCTGAGTTAATATTTGTAAGTATTTTTCATTTAGACCGGGATAGCATGATATGAGTAGGGTCTGCCGGGAGTCCTACCCATGCTGGGGTGGTGTATAGGTGCTGTAGGCGACCCGCATTATCCTCTACAACAGCCTCTGTGTATAGGGTGGTACTTGTGTGGATACGCAATTAAGTTTTCCTCAATTCATGACTACATTATGTAAACGGACCTGTCTTGTCGTGAGCTGTTTTATCACATTTCAGTCTGACTTTGAGTCTGTCTGTCAAAATGTCCTTGACCATAATATTCCTGATCTGCTCTCTCAAGGTAACCTCCTGGGTAGTTTTGCTTGGCAGAAAATGACATCACTGGGTGTTTTGTATTCACCGAGATGGGCCCCTTAAGTTGTTTTTGGCAGCCTTTGTGACTAAGGATTTAAGTCTCCTCATTTACTTTTTGTGTGTTCAGGGTTGTAAAGTTTTCCTTTGAGAAAACAACATAGTGCTACTGAAATTTAGCTTGCAAAGGAATTGGGCAGTGGAATCTAAATGGCCAGTTGATGAATCACCTTGTGGTGTTGGCCAGAAATCTACTGTACATGATTTGTCCCTCAGAGAAATTAGTGATATGAAGCAGCAGGTTTCAAGTCTGACCATGCATGTTATTTTCAGTTTGGAAACCAAATGCCGGATGACTCTACACCCAAGAAAAAACAGAGGATCTCTCCCGACAAGTTGGACAGCATCATCTTGGACTGTCGGAGTGTGAGAGTAGGGACTCTTCGCAGGATGGTGTCCAAGCCTGTCAATGTAAGTACCCTGCTCCTGTACAGTCGTGGCCAAAAGTTTTGATAATGACACAAATATTAATTTCCACAAAGTTTGCTGCTTCAGTGTCTTAAGATATTTTTGTCAGATGTTACTGGAATACCTAAGTATAATTACAAGCATTTCATAAGTGTCAAAGGCTTTTATTGACAGTTACATGAAGTTGATGCAAAGAGTCAATATTTGCAGTGTTGACCCTTATTTTTCAAGAACTCAATCTGCCCTGGCATGCTGTCAATTAACTTCTGGGCCACATCCTCACTGATGGCAGCCTATTCTTGCATAATCAATGCTTGGAGTTTGTCAAAATTTGTGGGTTTTTGTTTGTCCACCCGCCTCTTGAGTATTGACCACAAGTTCTCAATGGGATTAAGGTCTGGGGAGTTTCCTGGCCATGAACCCAAAATGTTGATGTTTTGTTTCCCAAGCCACTTAGTTATCACTTTTGCCTTATGGCAAGGTGTTCCATCATGCTGGAAAAGGGATTGTTCGTCACCAAACTGTTCTTGGATGGTTGGGAGAAGTTGCTCTCGGAGGATGTGTTGGTACCATTATTCATGGCTGTGTTCTTAGGCAAAATTGTGAGTGAGCCCACTCCCTTGGCTGAGAAGCAACCCCACACATGAATGGTCTCAGGTAGAGGTTGACCGATTAATCGGAATGGCCGATTTCAAGTTTTCATAACAATCGGAAATCGTTATTTTTGGACACCGATTTGGCCGATTAAAAAAAATATATATGTTACCTTTTATTTAACTAGGCAAGTCAGTTAAGAACATATTCTTATTTTCAATGACGGCCTAGGAACGGTGGGTTAACTGCCTTGTTCAGGGGCAGAATGACAGATTTTTACCTTGTCAGCTCAGGGATTCAATCTTGCAACCTTACGGTTAACTAGTCCAACGCTCTAACCACCTGTTTTACATTGCACTCTACGAGGAGCCTGCCTGTTACGCGAATGCAGTAAGAAGCCAAGGTAAGTTGCTAGCTAGCATTAAACTTATCTTATAAAAAACAATCAATCAATCATAATCACTAGTTAACTACACATGGTTGATGATATTACTAGTTTATCTAACGTGTCCTGCGTTGCATATAATTGATGCGGTGCGCCTTCGTGAAAAAGGACTGTCGTTGCTCCAATGCCTTTCTTAAAATCAATACACAGAAGTATATATTTTTAAACCTGCATATTTAGCTAAAAGATATCCAGGTTAGCAGGCAATATTAACCAGGTGAAATTGTGTCACTTCTCACGTTCATTGCACGCAGAGTCAGGGTATATGCAACAGTTTGGGCCGCCTGGCTCGTTGCGAACTAATTTGCCAGAATTTTACATAATTATGACATAACATTGAAGGTTGTGCAATGTAACAGGAATATTTAGACTGATGGATGCCACCCGTTGGATAAAATACGGAACGGTTCCGTATTTCACTGAAAGAATAAACGTTTTGTTTTTGAGATGATAGTTTCCGGATTCGACCATATTAATGACCTAAGGCTCATATTTCTGTGTGTTATAATTAAGTCTATGATTTGATAGAGCAGTCTGACTGAGCGGTGGTAGGCACCAGCAGGCTCGTAAGCATTCATTCAAACAGCACTTTTGTGCATTTTGCCAGCAGCTCTTCGCTGTGCTTCAAGCATTGCGCTGTTTATGACTTCAAGCCTATCATCTCCCGAGAATTAGGCTGGTGTACCCGATGTGAAATGGCTAGCTAGTTAGCGGGATGCGCGCTAATAGCGTTTCGAACATCACTCGCTCTGAGACTTGTAGTTGTTCCCCTTGCTCTGCAGGGGTAACGCTGCTTCGAGGGTGGCTGTTGTCGATGTGTTCCTGGTTCGAGCCCAGGTAGCGGTGAGGAGAGGGACGGAAGCGTGGCAATACTAGTGGCAATACTAAAGTGCCTATAAGAACATCCAATAGTCAAAGGTATATGAAATACAAATCGTATAGAGAGAAATAATCCTATAATAACTACAACCTAAAACTTCTTACCTGGGAATATTGAAGACTCGTGTTAAAAGGAACCACCAGCTTTCATATGTTCTCATGTTCTGAGCAAAGAACTTAAATGTTAGCTTTCTTACATGGCACACATTGCACTTTTACTTTCTTCTCCAACACTTTGTTTTTGCATCATTTAAACCAAATTGAACATTTTGTTTTTTTCCGGATGCCCCAAACAATCGGAAAGGGGATTCGTCAGAGAAAATGACTTTACCCCAGTCCTCAGCATCCCAATCCCTGTACCTTTTGCAGAATATCAGTCTGTCCCTGATGTTTTTCCTGGAGAGAAGTGGCTTCTTAGTGGCCCTTCTTTGCTGCCCTTCACCAGGCCATCCTCCAAAAGTCTTCGCCTCACTGTGCGTGCAGATGCACTCACACCTGCCTGCTGCCATTCCTAAGCAAGCTCTGTACTGGTGGTGCCCCGATCCCGCAACTGAATCAACTTTAGGAAATGGTCCTGGCGCTTGCTGGACATTCTTGGGTGCCCTGAAGCCTTCTTCACAACAATTGCACCGCTCTCCTTGAAGTTCTTGATGATCCGGTAAATGGTTGATTTAGGTGCAATCTTACTGGCAGTAATATCCTTGCCTGTGAAGCCCTTTTATGCAAAGCAGTGATGACGTCACTTGTTTCCTTGCATGTAACCATGGTTGACAGAGGAAGAACAATGATCCCAAGCACCACCCTTCTTTTGAAGCTTCCAGTCTGTTATTCAAACTCAATCAGCATGACAGAGTGATCTCCAGCCTTGTCCTCGTCAACACTCACACCTCTGTTAACGAGAGAATCAGACATGATGTCAGCTGGTCCTTTGGAGACGGGCTGAAATGCATGGTAATTGGCAGTTAATTGGCATGGTAAAAGGGTCTTTGCAAATAATTGCAATTCATCTGATCAGTCTTCATAACATTCTGGAGTATATGCAAATTGTCATCATACAAACTGAAGCAGCAAACTTTGTGAAAATTAATATTTGTGTCAGTCTCAACTTTTGGCCACGACTGTACTCTCTCTGTACAGACACTTATACTTACCTAAAATCTGGCCAAAAACAATAGCCTATCAGGTTTTTTTCCTGGATCAAAAAGGAGCTTAGGTGGTGGGCTTGGTAGGAGGTGTGGCATGAGCGCCATCAGTGTGGCTACACTTTAGAGAACATTTTAAGAGGCCCCCATCCTGCAATTCTACACATTTCTCCATGGAGCTGAGAGAAAATGGTGCCGTTATAAAGCTTATTTCCTGTGATTCTACATATTCTGCCGTCGAGCTGAGAGAGAATTTTACCTAGTTTTCCTGCAATTCTATGCATTTTCCATGCCATGAATAATGTTATTATTTTTCTTAAACATTACAAAATGAATACTGGTAAATTTAAGTTGACTGACTGTCTAGCATACCGCCATCATTCAACCATCTTTGTCTTTCAGTTTACGGTCGATCACATTCATCTTGAAACTGAAGGTAGGAGACCACAAGAATGTCAGATGTCCTATAAATGTTTTCCTCTGCTCTCAAAGGACAACCTATTGTAGATAGACTAGACAGTGTTGTACAGTGTGTAGGGTTGCAAAATTACAATATATTTCTTAAATAAGTTGCTGGAATTGATCAAACTTAACAGTATGTGACGTAATAGTGCTTTCTGTCCCAGGTCCTGAGGTGGATTCTCTGGAGAAGGTGTGTCTGCGTGCGTCGGAGCTCATAAGCTGTGAGTGGTGCAGCGTGAGGAAACTGCCAGTCCTCTTCTTCCAGACCAGCCCAGAGGAATGTGTGCGCCTCCGCACCCAGCTCAAGATGACCCGAGACAAGGGAGGCCTGTGCTGGTACGACTGCGCTGGCAACGGTAAGGACAGCAGACGCTACATAGTGATGTCAATTGAACTGTGGAGAATCCCATGCTAGTTGCAATAGCAGTAGTCTGTACATAGATGGATGAACAGAAACCTGTGTTTGGAGAAGCCTTTCTGTGACGTGTTATTTTGTGCTAAATAAAGCAAGTATGTTACCTCACCTTCAACAAAATGTCAAGTCTTGTTGCTTTCTGTTCTGTCCTCAGACTCCGATGAGAAGTACATGGTGTTGATCTTTGAGAACGGGCTGTCGCTGCAGCAGCAGATGGTTCTAGAGGAGATTCTACAAGAGATCGGCCGAGCCAACAACCTCAATGAGTTCCCCACCAAATTGTCGTTTGATGAAGCTAACATCAGATTGGTCAACTACAACAAAGCAACTAAAGAAAAGGTGGGCCTGGAATTGATCAAACCTAACAGTATGTGACGTAATAGGGCTGTGTGTCCCAGGTCCTGAAGATTAGCATCTTAGAGCCTTTTGAGACTAGCTACCGAAATATATGTTGCTGGTTTTTGGTTACATCCCTTTCTTGTAGGTAAACAACAGCACTAAAACCAACACACCGGCTCCAATGGTGCGAACGCGCATGGCTACACGACAGCAGAAGAGTGCGTTTTTTGATGATGAAGACGATGACATGGCTGAGCTCCAACCCACCTTCACTGGACCAATCATAAAGTACAAGGGTTATCTATCTCCTACTCCTGGGTCATGTTCATTAGGCACCAAACAAGAGAATTGACTGAAACATGTCCAATAAGAAACACTTGTTTTTGTTTTCTGTTGCAAACAATTTTTTTGTACCCTAATGAATACAACCCTGTCATCTTAAGTACAATTCTGTGTTTGTTTGTTCCCGATGGTTTAATCATTGGATGGTTGTGTTGTAGGTTGATGGTGTACCCACCTCCTCCAGCCAAGGGGGGCATATCGGTGACTAACGAAGACCTTCACTGCCTTAACGATGGAGAATTCCTAAACGACGTCATCATAGACTTTTATTTAAAGTTGGTATAATTTGCTTTCCATTGTAAATTTTCCATTGTCTATTTTCCATTGTCTTTAAAGTCACATTCTCTGTTTGATATTCTATCGACGCAGTGCTTGCTTTTGTTGCATATAAGGGACATTGACCAACCTCACAGGGACTGTGGATTGACTGTTTTCTGTGTGTGTGTATCTTCCCTTAGATATTTAGTTTTGGAGAAGTTGAAAAAAGAAGACTCACAAAGGAGTCACGTGTTTAGCTCATTCTTTTACAAGAGACTCAACCAGAAAGAGAGGAGAAACCTCCCAGACACCACAAACCTACCGTGAGTCTCCTCTTCTCTGTCAGTGAAATGAGGGGAAACACATTTCACACCGAATTGAGTTATGACAGGACAGAAGCTGGAGTCTGGTTTAGTGATAGCTCTGCCGAGTCTGGACCACACACATCCGCTGGCTACTGCGTTTCGATGCCCGCCTCGGCCCTTCCTCTCGGTCTCACTCAAGTCTTCCTCTCTACATTTCCACTATGATTATTATTGTCCATAAAACAAAATAACGACTTAAAAAAACAAACATGTTTCTTCTTTGCTGGTTATCAGGATGCAGAAGAGGAAGCACAACAGGGTGAAGACATGGACCAGACATGTAGACCTGTTCCAAAAGGACTTCATCTTTGTTCCCATCAATGAGTCGTAAGTTACTGTCTCTAAATATCACTGACTGCTTCCCAAATGACACACCCTATTCCCTATATAGTGCACACATTCTTATATAGTGCACCACTTTACAAAAGTATTGCGCTTTATAGGGCGCTGGTTACAATAAGTTTACTATTTAGGATGCACAATCTATCCAAATGGAATTTCATTCAAGTCTCAAAGGGATACTTTGGGATTTTGGCAATGAAGTCATGGATACCATTTCTATGTCTCTGCATCCAGTATAAAGGAAGTTGGAGGTAGTTTCACAAGCCAATGCTAACTACAGTGCCTTCGGAAAGTATTCAGACCCCTTTACTTTCCACATTTTGTTACGTTAGAGCCTTATTCTAAAATTGATTCAATCGTTTTTTTAAATCAATCTACACACAATACCCCATAATGACGAAGCGAAAATAGGTTTTTAGAAATGTTTGCAAATGTATAAAAAATAACAACAACAGATTGGGATAAACAGAGATCAAGGTTTATCTGGAACAGTAAGAGACCAATAATTAGATATACAACATTACAGTTGCCAAAAAACTGTGGGGGTATGGCCTTACCAAACCTAAAAGATTATTATGTGTCAGCCCAATTGAGAGCTCGGGTGTGTTGGTGCAATTGAGAATATGAATCCAAAGGGAAAGACATGGAGACTACTTTGACAGAGATACCCATACAGTCAGTTTGGGGAAATAAGGACATGGAGACTACTTTGACAGAGATACCCATACAGTCAGTTTGGGGAAATAAGGACATGGAGACTACTTTGACAGAGATACCCATACAGTCAGTTTGGGGAAATAAGGACATGGAGACTACTTTGACAGAGATACCCATACAGTCAGTTTGGGGAAATAAGGACATGGTAAAAGAAATATACAATAGACAAAATCAGTGGATTCATTTCTTTCTAAAGACATGTTGTAGGCTAGTTAAGCAAAATAATTTAGAGAGGTCAAACTGCTGAGTTGGCCCGCATACGACCCCAGCTTCATCCCTGCAACTCAGGACAGCAGATTTAAACAATGGATGCAGAAATGCATCACATCATTCAGTACAATTATAAGGGATCAGGACCTAGATAACTTCCAGGACCTAAGTAAAAAACATGGCTTGGATAAACAAGATTTTTACAGATACCTACAAGTTCGACACTGTTTCTTGAGGGAGATAAAAGTGATTGAGCCTCGAGCACCTCCAAAATTAATCCCTGTATTCACTAATGCATACAACTTGGGGAGTAACAAAAAAACTATTTCATATCTCTACTTGGGTATTCAAAGAAACATTCTACAAACTATATTAAAAAGAAATGGGAGGAGGAACTTAACATTGAAATAACTGATGAAACATGGTTGAACATATTCGAGACAAAGCTCCACTAACGCAAGGTCATGGCGATATTTTGTTGGAAGAATGTTATACATTTGTTCATAACACCTAAACTGAAATCAAAACAGACTGGCTTCCTACACCCTTGTTGGAGAGAATGCTGTCTATTGTGGGCGGATCACTCTCATCTTTTGGACTTGCCCCGCAATCGAAACTTACTGGGGAGAAATATGATCTAACATTGGAAAAATAATGGGATTTGACATAGAACAAACATTAATTTCTTTGTACATGGGTGAAATACCTGATAACTTACACAATAGAGAAAAGTACCTGTTGAAGGTCCTACTGGCAGCCAGTAAAAAGGCTGTCACTAGGAAATGGTTCAAAAAGACCCTCCTACAGTGACACAATGGATAGACATTGTAGAAGAAATACACCACATGGAGCATATGACCTTTGCTTTAAGAACTCAACAGGAGAGAGGTCAAGAATACTGGGTTTCGTACTTGAAAATGGTCTAATTCAAAGATGTCAATGTAACTAATATGATGAAGGTGTGATGTGCACTGTAACTGGCAGATCTTTTTTGTTTTTTTTACTTTACTTTATTTGTACTTTGTGTTCCTACAATAAAAACATAGTATAAAGAAAAAACAACAGATACAGTGGGGCAAAAAAGTATTTGTGTGAAGACTTACAGAAAACGTTTGACCTCTATCATTGCCAACAAAGGGTATATAACAAAGTATTGAGAAACTTTTGTTATTGACCAAATACTTATTTTCCACCATAATTTGCAAATTCATTAAAAATCCTACAATGTGATTTTCTGGATTTTTTTTCTCATTTTGTCTGTCATAGTTGAAGTGTACCTGTGATGAAAATTACAGGCCTCTCTAATCTTTTAAGTGGGAGAACTTGCACAATTGGTGGCTGACTAAATACTTTTTTGCCCCACTGTACCTTATTTATGTAAGTGTTCAGACCCTTTGCTAAGAGACTCGACATTGAGCTCAGGTGCATCCTGTTTCCATTCAACCTTGAGATGTTTCTACAACTTGGAGTGCACCTGTGGTAAATTCAACTGATTGGACATATTTTGGAAAGGCACACACCTGCCTATATAAGGTCCCACAGTTGACAGTGCATGTCAGAGCAACAACCAAGCCATGACGTCGAGGGAATTGTCCGTAGAGCTCCGAGACAGGATTGTGTTGGCACAGATCTGGGGAAGGGTACCAAAACATTTCTGGAGCATTGAAGATCCCCAAGAACACAGTGGCCTCCATCATTCTTAAATGGAAGAAGTTTGGAACCACCAAGACTCTTCCTCGATCTGGTTGCCCGGCCTAACTGAGCAATCGGGGGCGAAGGACATTGGTCAGGGAGGTGACCAAGAACCCGATGGTCACTCTGATAGAGCTCCAGAGTTCCTCTGTGGAGATGGTTGTCCTTCTGGAAGGTTCTCCTATCTATGCAGCACTAGACGGAAGCCACTCTTCAGTAAAAGGCACATGACAGCCCGTTTGGAGTTTGCTGAAAAGGCACCTAAAGGACTTTCAGACCATGAGAAACAAGATTATCTGGTCTGATGAAACCAAGATTGAACTCTTTGGCCTGAATGCAGAGCGTCGCGTCTGGAGGAAACCTTGCACCATCCCTATGGTGAGGCATGCTGGTGGCATCATCATGCTGTGGGGATCTTTAAGCACCAGGGACTGGGAGACTAGTCAGGATCAAGGGAAAGATGTACACAGAGATCCTTAATGAAAACCTGCTCCAGAGCACTCAGGACTTCAGACTGGGGTGAAGGTTTCCCTTCCAACAGGACAACGACCCTAAGCACACAGCCAAGACAACGCGGGGGGGCAATTTGAATCCATTTTAGAATAAGCCTGTAACGTTACAAAATGTGGACAAAGTCAAGAGGTCGGATTACTTTCCAAATGCACTGTAGTGTTAGCGCAATGATGGAAGCCTATGGTATCTACTAGCATGGTAGCAACTTCCTTCAATCTGCACGCAGATATATAGAAATGCTATCCACAAGTTAATTTGACGCTGGGGAAGTAGATAAATGGCTTCATTGCCAAAAACCTGAAGTATCCCTTTAAGAATTTATGTGACGTGCAGTGATGAAAACAAACACATTTGTTATTTTGTATCAGTATAAGATACAATGTAAGACACAGATGGTAAACCTAATTCTCTTTCTTAACCAAACCCATTGGTCTCTCTGTTTCAGAGCCCACTGGTACTTGGCAGTGATCTGCTTCCCAGGGATGCAGGACCCTCAGTTTGAGCATGACCCTTTGTGCCAGGCCCCAGGGCTATCACAGACACAGTCAGCCCCCCAGGGCAGGCCTCCTGACCACTGCCGCCCACTCTCCCCAGAGTCAGACTACTGTGAGCCCCCAGGCAGTGAGGAACCCTTGGCCCCCTCAGAGAAGCTGTCCCTCATTGCAACAGAGGCCTCCTCGGAAGGACACTCCCACAGCGAGCAGCCAAAGGGAGCGTCCACCTGTCCCAATGGGGGCCAAGTGCCTCCCAAGACCTCTTTAGACAGGGTGAATGGGCTGGTCAATGCTCAGCCACAGTACACAGGTGAGCCACAGGCAATGTTTCTACTTGGAAGTAGCATTTAATTGCACTGTGTTAATTACACTGTATCCTGTGCATATGGCAAATATACTTTGATGTCTTAGAAGCTGTGTGGAAATTGATGGATTAAGAGTCCATTATCTCATTGGCTTTTAATCATGTTTTGCAGATGGCTTGCACAGAATCAGTTTGTGTTACAGATCAGGTAGTGGCAATGGTGATGACACAGATACCTTTTCTGATGACCAAAGCTCCTGTCAGGTAATGGGGGAATTTGCTATTCTGTTGGTGACATTTGTATTTATTATGGAACCCCAGTAGTTCCTGCCAATGCAGCAGCTACTCTTCCTGGGGTCCAGCAAAATGAAGGCAGTTTATACAATTTCAAAAATATTACAACCCATTCGCAGATTTCACAACACACTGTGCCCACGGGTTTAAATAAAATTTTACTGTTTGCATCAGTTACTTGATGTGGTATAGAGTTCCATGTAGTCATGGCTCTATGTAGTACTGTGCGCCTCCCATAGTTTGTTCTGGACTTGGGGACTGTGAAGAGATGTCATAGACACACATGGGTGTTTGAGATGTACGCCTGTAGTTCAAACAGACAGCTCGGTGCATACAAGTATTGATGAAGTCAATCTCTCCTCCACTTTGAGCCAGGAGAGATTGACATATATATTATTTAATATTAGCTCTCTGTGTACATCCACGGGCCAGCCGTGCTGCCCTGATCTGAGCCAATTGTCCTTTTTTTGTGGCACCTGACCACACGACTGAACAGTAGTCCAGGTGTGACAAAACTAGGGCCTGTAGGACCTGCCTTGTTGATAGTGCTATTAAGAAGGAAGTGCAGCGCTTTATTATTGACTTACCTCTCCCCATCTTATCTATTTTTGTATCAATCTGTTTCGACCATGACAGTTTACAATTCAGGGTAACTCAAAGCAGTTTAGTCACCTCAACTTGCTCAATTTCCACATTTATTTATTACAATATTTAGTTTGAGGTTTAGTGAATGATTTGTCCCAAATACAATGCTTATATATTTTTTTATATTTAGGACTAACTTATTCCTTGCCGCCCACTCTGAAACTAACTGCAGCTCTTTGTTAGGGGGTTGCAGTCATTTCAGTCGCTGTAGTAGCTGACATGTATAGTGTGGAGTCATCCGTGTACATAAACACACTGGCTTTACTCAATGCCAGTGGCATGTCATTAGTAAAAATTGAAAAAAGGGGCCTAGACAGCTGCCCTGGAGAATTCCTGATTATGTTGGAGAGGCTTCCATTTAAAGAACTCCCTCTGTGTTCTGTCAGACAGGCAACTCTTTATCCACAAATTACAGTTGAAGTCGGAAGTTTACATACAGTGGGGCAAAAAAGTATTTAGTCAGCCACCAATTGTGCAAGTTCTCCCACTTAAAAAGATGAGAGGCCTGTAATTTTCATCATAGGTACACTTCAACTATGACAGACAAAATGAAAGAAAAAAAAACAGAAAATCACATTGTAGGATTTTTAATGAATTTATTTGCAAATTATGGTAGAAAATAAGTATTTGGTCAATAACAAAAGTTTATCTCAATACTTTGTTATACCCTTTGTTGGCAATGACAGAGGTCAAAC
This sequence comes from Oncorhynchus tshawytscha, assembly GCF_018296145.1. Lineage (NCBI taxonomy): Eukaryota > Metazoa > Chordata > Actinopteri > Salmoniformes > Salmonidae > Oncorhynchus > Oncorhynchus tshawytscha. The sequence goes on from NC_056433.1 coordinate 16,373,112, forward strand.
ATTTTCTGTAAGTCTTCAAGGTTTTCACACACTGTTGCTGGTATTGACCCATTCCTTCATGCAGATCTCCTCTAGAGCAGTGATGTTTTGGGGCTGTTGCTGGGCAACACGGACTTTCAACTCCCTCCAAAGATTTTCTATGGGGTTGAGATCTGGAGACTGGCCAGGCCACTCCAGGACCTTGAAATGCTTCTTACGAAGCCACTCCACCGCCCGGGCGGTGTGTTTGGGATCATTGTCATGCTGAAAGACCCAGCCACGTTTCATCTTCAATGCCCTTGCTGATGAAAGGAGGTTTTCACTCAAAATCTCACGATACATGGCCCCATTCATTCTTTCCTTTACACGGATCAGTCGTCCTGGTCCCTTTGCAGAAAACCAGCCCCAAAGTATGTTTCCACCCCCATGCTTTACAGTAGGTATGGTGTTCTTTGGATGCAACTCAGCATTCTTTGTCTTCCAAACACGGCGAGTTGAGTTTTTACCAAAAAGTTATATTTTGGTTTCATCTGACCATATGACATTCTCCCAGTCTTCTTCTGGATCATCCAAATGCTCTCTAGCAAACTTCAGATGGGCCTGGACATGTACTGGCTTAAGCAGGGGGACACGTCTGGCACTGCAGGATTTGAGTCCCTGGCGGCGTAGTGTGTTACTGATGGTAGGCTTTGTTACTTTGGTCATTCACTAGGTCCCCCCGTGTGGTTCTGGGATTTTTGCTCACCGTTCTTGTGCTCATTTTGACCCCACGGGGTGAGATCTTGCATGGAGCCCCAGATCGAGGGAGATTATCAGTGGTCTTGTATGTCTTCCATTTCCTAATAATTGCTCCCACAGTAGATTTCTTCAAACCAAGCTGCTTACCTATTGCAGATTCAGTCTTCCCAGCCTGGTGCAGGTCTACAATTTTGTTTCTGGTGTCCTTTGACAGCTCTTTGGTCTTGGCCATAGTGGAGTTTGGAGTGTGACTGTTTGAGGTTGTGGACAGGTGTCTTTTATACTGATAACAAGTTCAAACAGGTGCCATTAATACAGGTAACAAGTGGAGGACAGAGGAGCCTCTTAAATAAGAAGTTACAGGTCTGTGAGAGCCAGAAATCTTGCATGTTTGTAGGTGACCAAATACTTCTCTTCCACCATAATTTGCAAATAAATTCATTAAAAATCCTACAATGTGATTTTCTGGATTTCTTTTCTTCATTTTGTCTGTCATAGTTTAATTGTACCTATGATGAAAATTACAGGCCTCTCATCTTTTTAAGTGGGAGAACTTGCACAATTGGTGGCTGACTAAATACTTTTTTGCCCCACTGTACACCTTAGCCAAATACATTTATACTCAGTTTTTCACAATTCCTGACATTTAATCCTAGTAAAAATTCCCTGTTTTAGGTCCGTTAGGATTACCACTTTATTTTAAGAATGTGAAATGTCAGCATAATAGTAGAACGAATGATTTATTTCCGCTTTTATTTCTTTCATCACATTCCCAGTGGGTCAGAAGTTTATATACACTCAATTAGTATTTGGTAGCATTGCGTTTAAAATGTTTGACTTGGGTCCAACATTTTGGGTAGCCTTCCACAAGCTTACCACAATAAGTTGGGGGAATTCTGGCCCATTCCTCCTGACAGAGCTGGCGTAACTATGTCAGGTTTGTAGGCCTCCTTACTGGCACACGCTTTTTCAGTTCTGCCCACAAATTTTCTATAGGATTGAGGTCAGGGCTTTGTGATGGCCACTCCAATGCCTTGACTTAGTTGTCCTTAAGCCATTTTGCCACAACTTTGGAAGTATGCTTTGGGTTGTTGTCCATATGGAAGACCCATTTGCGACCAAGCATTAACTTCCTGACTGATGTCTTGAGATGTTGCTTCAATATATCCACATAATTTTCCTGCCTCATGATGCCATCTATTTTGTGAAGTGCACCAGTCTCTCCTGCAGCAAAAAGTACGATCTTTGTTCCCTTGTGCAGTTGCAAACCGTAGTCTGGCTTTTTTATGGCGGTTTTGGAGCAGTGACTTCTTCCTTGTTGAGTGGCCTTTCAGGTTATGTCGATATAGGACTTGTTGTACTGTGGATATAGATACTATTGTACCGGTATCCTCCAGCATCTTCACAAGGTCCTTTGCTGTTTTTCTGGGATTGATTTGCACTTTTCGCACCAAAGTACGTTCAGCTCTAGGAAACAGAACGCGTCTCCTTCTTGAGCGGTATGACTGCTGCGTGGTCCCATGGTGTTTATACTTGCGTACTATTGTTTGTACAGATGAACGTGGTACCTTCAGGCGTTTGTAGATTGCTCCCAGAGATAAACCAGACTTGTGGAGGTTTACAATTTTTGGCTGATTTCTTTTGATTTTCCCATGATGTCAAGCAAAGAGGCACTGAGTTTGAAGGTAGGCCTTGAAATACATCCACCGGTACACCTCCAATTGACTCAAAGGATGTCAATTAGCCTATCAGAAGCTTCTAAAGCCAATTTCATAATTTTCTGGATTTTCTAAGCTGTTTAAAGGCACAGTCAACTTAGTGTATGTAAACTTCGGACCCACTGAAATTGTGATACAGTGAATTATAAGTGAAATAATATGCCTGTAAACAATTGTTGGGAAAAATGACTTGTGTCATGCACAAAGTAGATGTCCTAACCGACTTGCCAAAACTATAGTTTGTTAGCAAGAAATTTGTGGAGTGGTTGAAAAACTATTTTTAATGACTCCAACCTAAGTCTATGTAAACATCCGACTTCAACTGTCGCAGGGGGTGTTAAGCCATAACGCATATGTATTTCCAGCAGCAGACTATGATCGATAATGTCAAAAGCCGCACTGAAGTCTAACAAAACAGCACCCACAATCTTTTATCATCAATTTCTCTCAGCCAATCATCAGTCATTTGTGTAAGTGCTGTGCTTGTTGAATGTCCTTCCCTATAAGCATGCGGAAAGTTGGTTGTCAATTTGTTTTCTGTAAAATAACATTATCTGATGATTTGCAGATTAAGTTAAATGAATGTTGTGTAACTTTGTTTAATTCTTTTTTTGTTGTCTAGGATGAGTGCAGTGAGGACGGTGCACTTGCTGAAGATCTGGAACCCCCTGAGAGCTCAGAGTGGATGTCAAAACCCACCGTCTGTAAACAGTGAGTAGGAGAGGATGTTCTACCATTCTTGTGGCAGTAGAGGATGCTATTGCTTTCCTTCTGACACCTTTGTGGATAGTGTAATTAGAGGTTAATGGCTATGAATATTTCCCTCAAAATTACAATGTTTTAGGCCTTTTCTAAGTGATTTGTTTGTTTTCTCAGGCCTTGTATTCTCATCATGGACTCGTTACGTGGCCCTGCCAGATCTTCTGTCATTAAAACATTACGAGAGTAAGTCAATACTTCAATACTGTTCTGAATATTGTAGATTTAGTTTGCCTAATTAGCACACACAAGCAAACCTTCCCAAGCCATTTATATTTTGTTTGTGTGCGTGTGTGTTTAACTGCAGGTACCTAGAGGTGGAGTGGGAGGTGAGGAAAGGAAGTCGGAGGAGTTTTGGGAAGGATCAGACAAAGGGTTCTAGCCCACATGTGCCTCAGCAGGACAACTTCAGCGACTGTGGAGTCTACATTCTGCAGTATGTGGAGAGCTTCTTCGAGGTGCGCGTATAATCTGGAGCGACACAAACAGTGTACACACACACCAATGCAGTGTATACTGTAACTGAGACACCTTGAGCCATATAATGGGATGTAGGCCATTAACACAGTGTTGCTGTGTCATTTTAAATTGCCAATGTATTTAGTGACGCAATTACTTGTATCAGACTCACCTTACCCATGATCCTGGTAGGATAAATAGTTGTACAGTGCATTCGGAAAGTATTCAGACCCCTTGACTTTTTCCACATTGTTATGTTAGACTTATTCTAAAATGTTAAATTTGATTTTTTTCCCCTCATCAATCTACACAATAACCCATAATGACAAAACAAAAACAAGTTTTTCATTTTTTTAGCAAATATATTAAAAATAATAAACTGACATTTACAGAAGTCTTCAGACCCTTTACTCAGTACTTTGAAGCACTTTTGGCAGCGGTTACAGCCTCTGGTCTTCTTGGGTACGACGCTACAAGCTTGGCACACCTGTATTTGTGGAGTTTCTCCCATTCTTCTCTGCAGATCCTCTCAAGCTCTGTCAGGTTGGATGGGGATTGTCGCTGCACAGCTATTCAGGTCTCTCCAGAGATGTTCGATCAGATCAGTCCGGGCACTGGCTGGGCCACTCAAGGACATTCAGACACTTGTCCCGAAGCCACTTCTGCATTGTGTGCTTAGGATCATTGTTCTGCTGGAAGGTTAACCTTTGCCCCGTTCTGAGTGCTCTGGAGCAGGTTTTCATCAAGGATCTCTCTGTACTTTGCTCCACTCATCTTTCCCTCGATCCTGACTTGTCTCCCAGTCGCTGCTGCTGAAAAAAATCCCCACAGCATGCTGCTGCCACCACCATGTTTCACTGTAGGGATGGTGCCAGGTTTCTTCCAGATGTGACGCTTGGCGTTCCGGCCAAATAGTTCAATCTTGGTTTCATCAGATCAGAGAATCTTGTTTCTCATGGTCTGAGAGTCCTTTACGTTCCTTTTGGCAAACTCCAAACAGGCTCTCGTGCCTTTTACTGAGGAGAGGCTTCCATCTGGCCACTTCCATAAAGGCCTGATTGGTGGAGTGCTGCATAGATGGTTGTTTTTCTGGAACGCCGTCAAAGTGACCATCGGGTTCTTGGTCACCTCCCTGACCAAGGCTCTTCTCCCCTGATTGCTCAGTTTGGCTATGCATCCAGCTCTAGGAATAGTCTTGGTGGTTCCAAACTTCTTCCATTTAAGAATGATTGAGGCCACTGTGTTCTTGAGGACCTTCAGTGCTGCAGAAATGTTTTGGTACCTTTCTTCAGATCTATGCCTCGACACAATCCTGTCTCGGAGCTCTACGGACAATTCCTTCAACGTTATGGCTTGGGTTTTTGCTCTGACATGCACTGTCAACTGTAAGACCTTTATATAGGCATGTGTGTGCCTTTCCATATGTCCAATCAGTTGAATTTACCACAGGTGCACTCCAAGTTGTAGAAATTTCTCATGGATGATCAATTGAAACGGGATGCACCTGAGACTTGAAATTGAGCTCATCGCAAAGGGTCTGAATAGTTATGTAAATAAGGTATCTGTTTTTTATTTTTAATACATTACATTTCTAAAAACCTGTTGTCACTTTGTCATTATGGGGTATTGTGTGTAGATCGATCAGTCTAATTAAAAAAAAAAAGTCTAACGTAACTAAATGTGGAAAAAGGGAAGGGGTCTGAATACTTTTCGAATGCACTGTATATTGAGTTGAATTACTGAATTGAATTACCTGCAGTGGTTGTTAATCAATTGAGCAATTGCCCGAACCAGGGTTTTAGACTTGATTTGGAAGCTTCATTTCTACCTTGCACCACTCTGAAAATAGTACTTCAGACTGAATCCCAAATAATTCTGATTTTGGGCCCCCCATTCAGAATCCACTTACCAGCTTTCATCTCCCGGTTAACCTGGAGGAATGGTTCCCGCAGCAACGGATGAAGACGAAACGCGAAGAGATCAAGGAGCTCATCTTAAATATCCAAGCCCAACAGGAAATGGAGGTGGGCCAGGGCTCAGCCAAAGGCTCCCCTGGAGGACAGGAGGTGGGAGAAGAGGATACAGGGGAAGGTGTAGAGATTCAGAACCTGCCTGTCAGCCCCTGAGGTGCACTGTCTAGTCCGACACTGCTACCTACTTTTTTAATTTGACATGATGGTCCTATCTATCGGGTGGGTCTCCCGCTGCCTGGCCAAGCCTGGATGGAGGTCTGCCTGCCTGCTGCCTGGGCCAAGCCTGAATGGGGATCTGGAGGTATGCCTGCCTGCTGCTGGGCCCAGCCTGGATGGAGGTATGCCTGCCTGCTGCCGGGCCCAGCCTGGATGGAGGTATGCCTGCCTGCTGCCGGGCCCAGCCTGGATGGAGGTATGCCTGCCTGCTGCCGGGCCCAGCCTGGATGGAGGTATGCCTGCCTGCTGCCGGGCCCAGCCTGGATGGAGGTATGCCTGCCTGCTGCCGGGCCCAGCCTGGATGGAGGTATGCCTGCCTGCTGCCGGGCCCAGCCTGGATGGAGGTATGCCTGCCTGCTGCCGGGCCCAGCCTGGATGGAAGTATGCCTGCCTGCTGCCCGGGCCCAGCCTGGATGGAGGTATGCCTGCCTGCTGCCCGGGCCCAGCCTGGATGGAAGTATGCCTGGATGGAGGTATGCCTGCCTGCTGCCTGGGCCAAGCCTGGATGGAGGTCTGCCTGCCTGCTGCCATGCCTGCCTGCTGCCTGGGCCAAGCCTGGATGGAGGTCTGCCTGCCTGCTGCCAGGGCTAAGCCTGGTTGTACACTGCTGGATTACTCTCCATCTCCATTATATCGTAACTGCCATATTCCTTCCATTGACAACAAAGCAAAACATTTTAAATTTGTATTGAATAAAACATGTATATATTCTGGAAGTTTTTTGCTGCCTTTGTAATTGACTGTTTTTGATGCTGTGCTCTACATGAAGATCATCATCCATAGGTTAGTTATGTTTTCTTCATAAATGTTATTTTTTTTCGGTAGGATCTGTGCAGAATATACCGTTGTGCTGCTCTCGCATCGTGTTTATGCTTTCGACTGAGACTGAACTGGCGTTAATTTGTCATTTTTATATCCATACCTCTCATTAATGGGTCGGCAGGTAGCCTAGTGGTTAGAGCATTGAACTAGTAACCGAAAGGTTGCAATCATTATCTAGGGATGATTGGTTCTTGACATTTTATATAGGGATATACACTGAGTGACAGACTGACCAGGTGAAAGCTAGGATCCCTTATTGATGTCAATTGTTAAATCCACTTCAATCAGTGTAGATAAAGGGGAGACAGGTTAAAGGATTTTTAAGCATTGATACATGGATTGTGTATGTGTGCCATTCAAAGGGTGAATGGGCAAGACAAAATATTGAACGGGGTATGGTAGCAGGTACCAGGCGCATTGGTTTTAGTGTGTCATGAACTGCAACGCTGCTGGGTTTTCCACACAACCGTTTCCCGTGTGTATCAAGAATGGTCCACCACCTGACTCAACACAACTGTGGGAAGCATTGGAGTCAACATGGGCCAGCATGCCTGTGGAACGCTTTGGACACCTTGTAGAAACCATACCCTAAAGAATTGAGGCTGTTCTGAGTGCAAAAGGCAGAGGTGCAACCCAATGTTCTTAATGTTTTCTACACTGTATATTTAGTGGGTGTGTACATGATGGAACACAGCAGTTTTATAGATTTTCTTTTCTAAAAAGCTTTTAGTTTATATAACCTTAGCTCAAAGTAAGCTCCATGTATATTCAGAAGTGTTAAATATTTGTTTTAATCACATTGATCTTAAAGATACTGTATGTGAAGAAGTATGTGGGCGGCAGGGTAGCCTAGTGGTTAGAGTGTTGGAATAGTAACTGGAAGGTTGCAAGTTCGAATCCCCGAGCCGACAAGGTACAAATCTGTCGTTCTGCCCCTGAACAGGCAGTTAACCCACTGTTCCTAGGCCGTCATTGAAAATAAGAATTTGTTCTTAACTGACTTGCCTAGTAAAATAAAGGTAAAAAAAACAAACATGTGAAAACAGCAGAATGAGGCTTTCCTCTCCATTTCTAGGTATGTGTAGCTTTTTGAGTTCATAGATGCTTTGCATTCATTCCCACGCTCCATCCTGATGGGTGTTTTAAAACCAAATGTGTATCCCAAATGGCACCCTGCTTCCTATGTAGTGCACTACTTTGACCCCCATGTAGTTAGTGTACTACTTTTGACCAGAGTTCTGGTCAAAAATAGTGCACTATATAGAGTGCCATTTGGGACGCTAACCATGAGAGAATATCCTAGATGCCTTCACTGCGGTTATGGTCGCGGACAATGTTGTGTAAATATTTTACAAGCTTAAGTTGGATCAATGCACCCTCACACTTGTCCTCTGTGATGTGACGGACAGTATCTATTGTCCCCTGAAATGTCAAGTGCATCCAAACCCATTCTGCCACACAACCAGTCATCATAGTTTCCATGGAGGATAGGCCTATGATGGTGTTTGCACAGCTAGCCTTGTTTTTCATGAGGGCTGGCCCAAGTTGGCTGGTGAATAGACAAACATTTCCTCCTGCACAACCTGAAATTGCCTTTCATATGTACATGATGCAAGGTGGCCAATGCACTTGCCCACCTCACCAGGTGTGGAGTGTGATATATTTGTTCTGCGTCTTTCCTCCCAAAGTAGGCACTTGTCTTGTTCACTTCCCTTGTCCTTGAAATGAGTGGTATAAGAAACATGGTGGAAGCTCCCAATAGCCCATGCTTCTGCAATCCTATGGTTTTAATTTATGCGCACACTTCAGGAGAACGGAGATATTATAGGGACTCACCAGTAAGGAGCCAACATGTTCTCAGGGCAGAATGCACACATTAGGAGGCACCATTGTCTGTGTACAGAAACATGAAGCAGATGTAGCTCTGGCCTCCTCTCAGGTGATTCTCTAATGTGATGCACTCACCCTGCAGCTATCAGCTTTCAATCTGGTATTGGGTGACTTCTTTAGGGGAGGGGACTTTAATGTTACTGGGTCACTCAAAAATGTATGATGCCCAAGTTGTCTGGAAACTTGGTCTGCATTTTTCAGAACCCTGTAGTGGCATAATTGCTTAGAAATAAGTCTTGCTAAGTGGCTATTGAACCACATGGCTGCGTAGACAGTTTGAAAAGATAATTGGATACATATAATCTAAATGTGTACAACTGTACTGTAGTGTCAAGTGACGTCATGGCCAATTCCTTGGACTTGTGAGCGAGTCGGAGGTTGCTGCAGGAAGGGGAGATCGGAGGTTGGATCTACACCCAGCACTCCATTGGGGAAACTTTCACTTTTATAAACAAGTGTCAGGCTGCACTGGTTGAAGAGGATACGAGGTAGGTAATGTCAGCGAGCATTTTTTTTCCCCCCCTTACAAACTAAATTCAATGCAATTGTTGAAAGCTTTTTAAATAGTGGTAGCTAGTTGTACACGGGAGTTATCTTCGCTAGCTGGTTGGCTAACATTAGCAGGCTACATTGATGCCAATGGAGGCTGTCAACGCAGGAGACGATTGCCATCACATGTATTCTTCCTTCGGGAAAACCGTAAACACAGCATCCTGGAATGTAGACTTTTGTTCCGATTTTCGCTCAAAGAAATACTCCCTTTTAGAAAACGTTACCGGTTTCCAATGAGTTCAACATTTAGCTGGTCAATTCGATATCTGACACGCTCCGAAACAGAACAGTGTGGGTATCACTGAAGGTTCATTACACTGTTCTAGAGTTGTCATTTCCCAGCTGCAGAGCATGCACTGCTGCGTACATCAGATCAGATAATGCGATTCCAGTCGGTTGTTTTTATAACCGTTCCGACGAATGGTTCCATTACAATATAACTCTAACAATTATGCACCCTCAACGCAATTGCATGAGGATTGATGGCACCCTTGTGTCCTGACCGAAGTGTTCCGGTTTTGTAGCTCGTTCGTTTTCTTCTCACCCACACACATAGGCAGTACCTGTTGTGTGTGGCAAGAGATTCAACTGAGCAACCAATTGAAGCATGGGCCTGCATCTAGCCTACACAATGTTTAAAAAATAAACAGGAGTTTTCAGATAGGCACACAGGTACGTGTGCTCTCGTTATGGATTGCAATAACTCATGCCTGTGTTCTCAGATGAGTAATGTCCTAAATCAAAAATGTTACATGGTTACATGAGAATTCAGTGTGTGCAATAGGCTATGCTGTTCTGTGTCTGACAGACCAGACAGACAATTGATGGAAAGAACTAGAGGTGCCAAGTTCACCATTTTTCCATTGGTCCCACTGTCTGCAGACGTTGCCAACAGGAAATGATTTGTCTCAGTTTTTTGAGGGACTTTGATCTTTGGTCATTTCCATACCTGTTTTATTTTTATGAGAGTGTGAATTGCTATCAGTCACAGTGTTGCTGCTCTTTGTGACAGAGGCGTTGCACCTGTGTTGACATCCTGCTAGTAAAAGTTGAGGGCGTTCAAAGTCCTTTCAGGAAATATTCACTTTACTACCTGGCTCATGCACTGCCGGTTTCACCTTTCTTAAAAGACATTTGAAGACCACTGGAAAGGTCTACTTTTACCCAGTGTATAGCTATTGCTTGTAGGATACAGCAGGCTAAATATCCCCTTTTCTGTTATAACCACTGTGGGTCCAGCTTTAACAATGCAAATTCCTCCATATTATTGGACCATTATTGATGTGCAGCAGCAATAGAATTATATAAAAGGCCTTTTGGATTCAATGACTCTGTACGTACACTATAAAACACAAGGTTTTAAAGCTGTAAAGTGCAATCTCACTGGTTTCTTATTTGACTGCTGCCCTCAGTGTCTTGATGGTATTTTTTTATTTTACTAGGCAAGTCAGTTAAGAACAAATTCTTATTTTCAATGATGGCCTAGGAACAGTGGGTTAACTGCCTGTTCAGGGGCAGAACGATAGATTTGTACCTACTCAGCTTGGGGATTTGAACTTGCAACCTTCCGGTTACCAGTCCAACGCTCTAACCACTAGGCTACCCTGCCGCCCCAAAACAACATCCCCCACACCATGGGACCAGGGTTATCGTAACCCTTTCATCAGACACCGGTTAACTCCCAAATGGCAGCCTATTTCCTAAATAGTACACTACTATTGACCAAAATCAAATCAAATCAAATTTTATTTGTCACATACACATGGTTAGCAGATGTTAATGCGAGTGTAAAATGCTTGTGCTTCTAGTTCCGACAATGCAGTAATAACGAGCAAGTAATCTAACTAACAATTCCAAAAAAAATACTGTCATACACAGTGTTAGGGGATAAAGAATATGTACATAAGGATATATGAATGAGTGATGGTACAGAGCAGCATAGGCAAGATACAGTAGATGATATCGAGTACAGTATATACATATGAGATAAGTATGTAAACCAAGTGGCATAGTTAAAGTGGCTAGTGATACATGTATTACATAAGGATGCAGTCGATGATATAGAGTACAGTATCAACGTATGCATATGAGATGAACAATGTAGGGTAAGTAACATTATATAAGGTAGCATTGTTTAAAGTGGCTAGTGATATATTTACATCATTTCCCATCAATTCCCATGATTAAAGTGGCTGGAGTAGAGTCAGTGTCATTGACAGTGTGTTGGCAGTAGCCACTCAATGTTAGTGGTGGCTGTTTAACAGTCTGATGGCCTTGAGATAGAAGCTGTTTTTCAGTCTCTCGGTCCCAGCTTTGATGCACCTGTACTGACCTCGCCTTCTGGATGGCAGCGGGGTGAACAGGCAGTGGCTCGGGTGGTTGATGTCCTTGATGATCTTTATGGCCTTCCTGTAGCATCGGGTGGTGTAGGTGTCCTGGAGGGCAGGTAGTTTGCCCCCGGTGATGCGTTGTGCAGACCTCACTACCCTCTGGAGAGCCTTACGGCCTTACGAGAGCCTTACGGTTACCCTCAGCCTTACGGTTGAGGGCGGTCCAGGGGCCCTATGGGGAATGCACTAAATTGGGAATAGGTTGCCTAACCACCTCCGTGTGTGTGAGGGTGCCAGTGATGACGGAATGGGGACTGCAGAGATCGTGTTTCTGAGGGGTATGATACTATATGGTGGATTCCATCCAGACCTCATTGGCTCACCCGTGTGCCTTTTGTAATTAGTGGAATGTGAGCTGATTTAGTCATGCCCCAGTGAGAAGACTAAAGTCTCTGTTCAGTGTGATGAGGACTGAGGAGTGTCACCTTACACTGTATGTGGTGTGTAGGCTACCCACACTCTGCTCCCCCAGGTGCTGCATCTGACACCTCTGACTCTTGTTGTATATTCACACACATTCAAAACTAGAGGTCGACCGATTATGATATTTCAACGACGATACCGATTTATTGGAGAACCAAAAAAAGCCGATGCCTCTTTTTATTTTATATATATATATATATATATATATATATATATATATATTTGTAATAATGCCAATTACAACTACTGAATGATCAATTAACACTTATTTTAACTTAATATAATACATCAATTAAATAATTTAATCTCAAATAAATAATGAAACGTGTTCAATTTGGTTTAAATAATGCAAAAACACAGTGTTGGAGAAGAAAGTAAAAGTGCAATATGTTTTATTTTTATATATATTTTTTATTTAACCTTTATTTAACCAGGTAGGCCTGTTGAGAACAAGTGTTCATTTACAACTGCGACCTGGTCAAGATAAAGCAAAGCAGTGCGACAAAAACAACAACACAGAGTTACACATAAACAAACGTACAGTCAATAACACAAAATAAATGAAAAACAAATCTACGTACAGTTTGTGCAAAAGTAGAAGAGTTGGGAGGTAGGCAATAAATAGGCCCTAGAGGTGAAATAATTACAATTTTAGCATTAATACTGGAGTGATAGATGTGCAGTTGAAGATGTGCAAGTAGAGATACCGGGGTGCAAGAGGGTAAGTAATAATATGGGGATGAGGTAGTCTGGTGTGCTATTTACAGATTGGCTGTGTACAGGTACAGTGATCGGTAAGCTGCTCAGACAGCTGATGCTTAAAACTAGAGGGAGATATAAGTCTCCAGCTTCAGTGATTTTTTGCAATTCGTTCCAGTCATTGGAAGCTGAGAACTGGAAGGAAAGGCGGCCAAAGGAAGTGTTGGCTTTGGGGGTGACCAGTGCAATATACCTGCTGGAGTGCGTGCTATGGGTGGGTGTTGCTATGGTCACCAGTGAGCTGAGATCAGGCAGGGCTTTACCTAGCAAAGACTTATAGATGACCTGGAGCCAGTGGGTTTGGCGACGGATATGTAGTGAGGGCCAGCCATCGAAAGCATACAGGTCGCAGTGGTGGGTAGTATATGGGGCTTTGGTGATAAAACAGATGGCGCTGTGATAGACTGCATCCAGTTTGCCGAGTAGAATGTTGGGGGCTACTTTGTAAATGACATCGCCGAAGTCAAGGATCGGTAGGATAGTCAGTTTTACAAGGGTATGTTTGGCGGCATGAGTGAAGGAGGCTTTGTTGTGAAATAGGAAGCCGATTTTATAGATTTAATTTAGGATTGGAGATGCTTAATGTGAGTCTGGAAGGAGAGGTTACAGTCTAATCAGACACATAGGTATTTGTAGTTGTCCACATATTCTAAGTCAGAACTGTCCAGAGTAGTGATGCTAGTCGGGCGGGAGGGTGCAGGCAGCAATCAGTTGAAGAGCATGCACTTAGTTTTACTAGCATTTAAAAGCAGTTGGAGGCCACGGAAGGAGTGTTGTATGGCATTGAAGCTCGTTTGGAGGTTTGTTAGCACAGTGTCCAAAGAAGGGTCAGATGTATACAGAATGGTGTCGTCTGCGTAGAGATGGATCCGAGAATCACCAGCAGCAATAGCGACATCATTGATATATACAGAGAAAAGAGTCGGCCCGAGGAATTGAACCCTGTGGCACTCCCATAGAGGCTGCCAGAGGTCCGGACAACGGGCCCTCCGATTTGACACACTGAACTCTGTTAAGTAGTTGGTGAACCAGGCGAGGCAGTCATTTGAGAAGCCAAGGCTATTGAGTCTGCCGATAAGAATGCGGTGATTGACTGAGTCAAAAGCCTTTGCCAGGTCAATGAAGACTGCTGCACAGTACTGTCTTTTATCGATGGCGGTTATGATACCGTTTAGGACCTTGAGCGTGGCTGAGGTGCACCCATGACCAGCTCGGAAACCATATTGCATAGTGCAGAAGGTACGGTGGGATTCGAAATGGTCGGTGAACTTGGCTTTCGAAGATTTTAGAAAGGTAGGGCAGGATGGATATATGTCTATAATAGTTTGGGTCTAGAGTGTCACCCTCTGAAGAGGGGGTTGACCGCGGCAGCTTTCCAGTGTTTGGGGATCTCAGACGATACGAAAGAGAGGTTGAATAGGCTAGTAATAGGGGTTGCAACAATTTTGGCAGATCATTTTAGAAAGAGAGGGATCCAGATTTTGCAGTTCTTTCAGAACATCAGCTGTCTGTATTTGTGTCATGTAAAAAAAGCTAACGTTTACGTTCCTTGCTCAGAACATGAGAACATATGAAAGCTGGTGGTTCCTTTTAACATGAGTCTTCAATATTCCCAGTTAAGTTTTAGGTTGTAGTTATTGTAGGAATTGACGCGTCGACTATTTAATTTATCATCGAATCACCAGCTTTCATATGATTGAATCATTGATTTTAAATCGAATCATTGATTTTAAGGAAGTCGTTGATGTTTATGATTAGGTACATTTGTGCAACGATTGTGCTTTTTTCCCTCGCGATTGTCATTTAGTTAAATCATCACCCGTTTGGCAAAGGTGAAATAGGCTGTGATTCGATGATAAATGAACAGGCACCGCTTTGATTATATGCAACACAGGACAAGCTAGTTAACCTAGTAATATCATCAGCCATGTGTAGTTAACTAGTGATTATGTGAAGATAGTTTTTTTTATAAGATAAGTTTAATGCTAGCAAGCAACTTACCTTGGCTCCTTGCAGCCACAAGGTCCTTTTGATACTGCACTCGCTTAACAGGGGGTCAGCTTGCCGTAACAGGTGGTCAGCTTGCCGTAACAGGTGGTCAGCCTGCCGTAACAGGTGGTCAGCCTGCCGTAACAGGTGGTCAGCTGGTCAGGTGGTCAGCTTGCAGTAACAGGTGGTCAGCTTGCAGTAACAGGTGGTCAGCCTGCCGTAACAGGTGGTCAGCTTGCAGTAACAGGTGGTCAGCTTGCAGTAACAGGTGGTCAGCCTGCCGTAACAGGTGGTCAGCCTGCCACACAGTCTCCTTGTGGATTGCAATGTAATCGGCCATAATCTGCGTCCAAAAAGGCTGATTACCAATTGTTATGAAAACTTGAAATCGGCCCTAATTAATCGGTCGACCTCTATTCAAAACCCCCCCAAACCAGCTTTGTTGTGTAGGATCAGGGTTGTAAATGGGAGAGCAATGGAGGTGTGAGCTTTGGCTGTAAAAGGCTAGTAGGTTTATATTTATCTCTCATTTTGTTATTAGCACACAGAACAACAAACCAGGTTCAAATCAAATCAAATTTTATTTGTCACATACACATGGTTAGCAGATGTTAATGCGAGTGTAGCGAAATGCTTGTCCTTCTAGTTCCGACAGTGCAGTAATAACCAACAAGTAATCTAACTAACAATTCCAAAACTACTGTCTTATACACAGTGTAAGGGGATAAAGAATATGTACATAAGGATATGTGAATGAGTGATGGTACAGAGCAGCATAGGCAAGATAGAGTAGATGGTATCGAGTACAGTATATACATATGAGATGAGTATGTAAACAAAGTGGCATAGTTAAAGTGGCTAGTGATACATGTATTACATAAGGATGCAGTCGATGATATAGAGT
Source organism: Oncorhynchus tshawytscha (assembly GCF_018296145.1). Lineage (NCBI taxonomy): Eukaryota > Metazoa > Chordata > Actinopteri > Salmoniformes > Salmonidae > Oncorhynchus > Oncorhynchus tshawytscha. The sequence continues at coordinate 16,388,683 of NC_056433.1, forward strand.
ACAGTATATACTTATGCATATGAGATGAATAATGTAGGGTAAGTAACATTATATAAGGTAGCATTGTTTAAAGTGGCTAGTGATAGATAGCCTACCTACTATAGAACCTATGTAGTGGAAATGATGTGCCGTGAGCTGTTTCTATTGATCTGATATGAAGGATGACACCGTCATGGAAGGTTTTATTTCTTCCCTTTTCAGACCAAATGGCTGAGGTGAGCCTCTGTACTGACTGAGCCTCTACTGTCTATGACAGACCTACTTGGCATGGGTCTTTTATCACACTGCTGAGTTTTGCGAGTGGGCTGGAATCTTCAGTTTATTCATACCTTCTTCTCCCTCCATGTCTCCGCTGTGAACTTGGCCTGATTGCATAACTTCATGCCTTAAGTGATTTAGCTGGCGACATGGATGCAAATGAACCCAGCCCATCTTTAAGGCAGGTAGTCAGTGTAACCATAGTAACATATGTCGTCCCTGGTGCCAGAACTATAGATCAGGTGTTTCTAACCTTTGGAAACTCAACCCAAGGCCTCCTTAAGGAATGGAGTTATGCTCTCTCACTCCGTAATAGATATCACGTTTATTTATAAAGCCCTTTTTACATCTGTTTATGTCACAAAGTGCTATATAGAAACCCAGCCTAAAAGCCCAATCAGCAAGCAATGCAGATGTAGAAGCACGGTGGCTAGGAAAAACTCCCTAGAAAGTCAGGAACCTAGGAGGAAACCGAGAGGACAGGCTCTGAGGTGTGGCCTCTTCTGGCTGTGCCGGGTGGAGATTATAACAGTACATGGCCAAAATGTTCAAACGTTCAAAAATGACCAGCAGGGTCAAATAATAATCACAGTGGTTGTAGAGGATGCAACAGGTCTGCACCTCAGGAGTACATGTCAGTTGGCTTGTCATAGCTGAGCATTCAGAGTTCGAGACAGCAGGTGCGAGAGAGAGAGTGAGAGAGTTGAAAACAGCAGGGCCAGGACAAAGTAGCACGTCCGGTGAACAGGTCAGGGTTCTATAAAATCTGTACTATTGCTCTAAGGACATTTAGCTTACATGGTTTAGTCTACAGTGCACACACTACAGTTACAGTACCAGTATGTGATTTGTTATTACTGATAGGGTTAGATAATATTTGGGGAGTTGGCTTGATAAAGTATCAGTTTGATAGTTGTTTCCACAACAATGAATATTTTTATACCAGTGCCGAAGTCTGAATAGGCCTTCATACAGATGACACACAGGCTAGACCGAGGCCTATTCAATCAATATCAGTTATTTGCTTCTCTGTATTGGAGTAGAAATATTGACGTTATTTTCACTCTGTCTGCAGTCATCTAGTGCTCTAAGCTATGAGTCCAGATAAAGGATTTGTTGTTGACTGAAGCATGAGGAGGTTCCATTTGTAATATATGCAATTATTTATTCTCTATTATTGCCTTGGCCTAGCCCATCCCTGGTTGCTCATTAGGTAGCTTTATTAAGGGAAACTTTGACCCATATTTAACCAGCACTCTCCCTAGTCCCAACCCTATGACATAAAAGGAAATATTATAGACTACAGTCTGTTTCTTTTGTTTTCTGTTGGCAATTTTTATACACAGAAACATTATGGTTCTCTGTTCTATAGATGGAATAGTGGGACATTTTGACTCACCCATGGGATGAGCATTCAGCATTCACTGTTATTTTTTAAATCAGAATTTAACTGCCGCATCAATAATTCACTGTCTCTGTGGTAACTTTAATGGATTACAGAGTTAATGTTTAAGTTAATTCATTGAGCTGTGTCTAAAGATATTTTCTTGAGTTGTTTACATATGTAATTGTATTAGAATTTGTGTGCTGGAGATTGGGAGAACTACATATATATTTTTGTTGTATTGTTCGTATTGGATTACGCATTTGACTGCAAGTTCTAGAATGCCTTGCGACAGGAAATAGAGAAAGAATGCGCCAGTTATGTACAAGTGATAAGTGATTATCCTGACTTTCGCTAGCAACTCTCTTTTTATTGTTTTGTAGCATATAAAGTTGTTAAATGTAACATGAACAAGTAGTATTACTAAAAGAAGCTTTCATTGCAAACCCAACTTCCCAAGTCATTACTTTGAAGATAGTTATTCTATATTTTGGTGCCGAAACCCGGGAAAAGTATGAGCTGCGACGAAGATTGTAGGGATGAAGCGGCTGAATTGGCTGAGGAGGAACGTCGGCATGAAGCAGAAAGAACGAGACGAAAGCGGGGAATATAATTTTGAGGTGACTGTGTTTTCTATTGTTTTTCTATGGGGAACTAGATAATTGTATTTCTATAATAAACTAGATAAACAAATAAATGGACATTTTGGGGATATAAAAAGGAGTTTATCGAACAAAAGGACCATTTGTGATTGTTTCTGGGACATATTGGAGTGCCAACAGAAGAAGATCTTCAAAGGTAAGGCATGAATTATATCATTATTTCTGACTTTCGTGTCGCACCTGCTTGGTTGAAATATGATTTTCATGTGTTTGTACGGTGAGGTGCTGTCCTCAGATAATCACATGGTTTGCTTTCGCCGTAAAGCCTTTTTAAAATCTGACAGGGTGGCTGGATTAAGAAGAAGTTGAACTTTATTTTGGTGTATTGCACTTGTGATTTTATGAAAGTTAAATATTTCTAATAATTTAATTAGAATTTCGCGCTCTGCAATTTCACCGGATGCTAGCGGAACGTCTAGCTGTAACAGGTTTTAATTAACAGACTAACTATGATGATGCAATCGCTCTGCTCAAGAGCAGATTTGGAAGGAAAGATCTTGTGATTAGTGCTCACATGTCAAAGCTGCTGAATATCACTCCTGTGAAGAAATCCTCTGACCTAAATGCATTGAGGCAGCTATGTGATGAATGTGAAATTCAGATTAGGAGCTTGGAATCACTGGGTGTAGTGTCAGAAACCTATTAAAGTGTCTTATGCCCAATCTTACTGCAGATGATTCCAGAGGACATAGCTCTTGACTATAGTCGTCAGAGGGGAGTAGATGATGAATGAAAAGTGGCTGAGATCGTCAGTTTCCTACAGAAGGAGGTTCAGAGCAGGGAGAGGGCGCTACAAATGACAAGATCATGCAACCAACAGAAAGAGAGCAAACCATGGAACAAGTCATGCTCCTCCAATGAAATGAAAACAAAAAGACCCAACATGCCATCTGCTGTGGCACTGCACACAGCCAGCCAGAAGGAACAAAACGGTCTATTCTGTGACAGTGCAGACCACACGCAAAGAGAAACTAAAGAAAATGGGAAGATGCTTTGTATGTTTAGGACAGAAACACATAGCAAAATTCTGAAAAGTCAAAGATGTGTCATGTGGAAGCAGACATCACATTGCGGTGTGTACCGGAAAGAGGAGTGAGGTGCATCCCCTACTGTTTCTGCAGATGCTGTTGTTTCCTCAGTTATTCCCCATTCAGTGAAGATGAAACCAGATGGACAGAACACTGTGTTGCTACAAACGGCAAAGGCATGGGTAGAAGGCCCATCGGGCAGGAAGATAGCTCGTTGCTTACTAGATGGAGGCAGTCAAGAGAAACTTCATACATGAAAACCTTGTGAAGGGCTTGAAGCTACCAGTAATCAGACAAGAGGCACTCACTCTTCACACGTTTGGCTCCTCTGCTCCAGCAATGTCCCAACGCAACACAGTGAAAGTCGTCTTGGAGAATGTCTGAGCAAACAGCAGAGAAGAGGTATAGAGGCAATTGAAACCCCACAAGTGTGCACAGCTGTGTTGAAGGTTTCTGGTGAACAGATTGAACATGAGCTCAATGGAAGGGGACTTCAGCTTGCAGACTTTCCAGGAGATGACACTGATCCTGAACTCTCTGTCCTGATAGGAGCAGACTACTACTGGCAGATAGTATCAGGCAGAGTGGAGCGACTGACGGATACACTGGTTGCTTTAGAGAGCACCGTTGGATGGTTGGTGCAGGGACCAGTGTCCATGTCAAGTGTCGCCGAGGCAACATGCATGTTCATCCCACTTGATGAAGACACACTAGTCTCCAAACAACTGCATGCATTCTGGGAGCTTGAGTCTCTGGGTTTTCTAAGCGAGAGAACACAGAAACCAGAGGAAAACGAGGCTCTACAGAGGTTTGAGAAAACAACCACCTTCAATGATGGACGATACCACGTGGAGTTGCCATGGAAACGAGAAATGCCAGAACTGCAAGACAACTATAGAATCGCCAAGAAACGGTTTGAAGGTCTGAAGAAAAGACTGAAGAAGGATGTGACGTTGTACAGCAGATACGATGAAGTAGTAGAAGACTACTTACAACAGGATATGGAAGAGGACGTGCCCAAGGACAACGCATCAAGCACAGACAACATAAAATACTACTTACCTCACCATGCAGTACTCTGAGAAGATAAGGTGACGACAAAACTAAGAGTGGTGTTTGATGCCTCATCCCATGAAGATGTCTGTCCATCCCTCTGACTGTCTACTCACAGGACCGAACCTGAATCCAGATCTGCTCAGCGTTCTGATAAAGTTCAGACTACATGAGATCGCATTCATGGCAGACATCAAGAAGTTTTTCCTGCAGATATCTCTAGCAGAGAGACCGAGGCGACGTGAGATTCCTGTGGCTCACAGGCCCATCAAGGGGAGAAAATGAAGAGGAGCTGCGTGTGCTGAGGATGAAAAGAATGGTATTTGGAGCTTCCCCAAGTCCATTCTTGCTGGCAGCTACAATCGGGAAGCACCTGAAACGATATAAAACATAACAACCAGAAGTTGTAGATGACTTCATTGCAAGTTCACGCAATGTTGAAGAGGCTTACCTTGTGACAACAACTGCAACGCGAATGCTGTCGATTGCAGGCATGGACCTCTGCAAGTGGATGACCAACTCTCCTGAACTGAAAACAAAATGGGAGGAGAGTACGACAACTGACCACCCGTTGATGCTAGAAACACAAGTAGTGCTGAAGGTTTTCACCATCAGGATCAAGTGCATGTTGCAGGAAATGTGGGAGAGGAGACTCAGCTGGGACAAAGAATTACCACCTGATCTGACATGACAATGGCAACAGTGGTGTTCAGAACTACCCCAGTTACACCAGCTCGCCATACCAAGGTGGTACAGAACAGACATGCGGCCACGGAACAGCCACACCCTGAAATTACACGTGTTCTGTGATGCAAGTGAAAGGGCTTACAGTGCAGTAGCTTACTTGCAAGGTGAATCACAATCCAGGAAAACAACAAGTCTAGTCGCATCCAAGTCCAGGGTAGCCCCACTTAAGAAAATGTCTCTGCCACGCCTGGAGCTCATGGAGGCTGTGATTGGAGCGAGACTAGCAAACAACTTGATGACCACACTGAAAATGGAAGAAAAACAGATCAAAATGTGGACAGACTTGATGATCGTGCTGCATTGGATTTGCAGCTCAGTTAAGAAATTCAGAGTCATGGTCACATATTGAAGGGAAACTAATCCAGCCGGCATCCCTACAAGAGGACAAACTGTTCGAAAACATGACACAGAGCCAGCTATGGTGGAATGGACCCAGAATTCTGACATCACCCAATCAGTCCGAGGAGACTGATGATAACAAGGTTCTAGAAGAGGTAAATATAGAACTCAAGTCCAGTCGCCAGGTTACTGTACAACTCGCAGCAAACAGCGCAGACATCACTGAACCTGTGTTGGAGCTTGAAAGGCACAGCAAACTGAAAAGAGTGTTCAGAGTCACCGCCTGGATAAAGAGATTAATAGCCAATGCTCGTACAAACAAAGATGCAAGGTGAACTGACTGCTGATGAACTGTTCGATGCAGAAAAGTACTGGATCAAGGTAACACAACAACAGAGTTTCGGACAGGAGATCAAACTACTGAAGGCAGGAAAAAGCCTAAACAATGACTGTAAAATCAGAGAACTGAAACCGTTCTTGGATGAATACAAACTACTCAGTGTAGGAAGAAGACTGCAACAGTCCAACTTCACATTCAGAGAGCAGCACCCATGGGTTCTGCCCAATAAGTCCAGATACTCAGAAATGCTGATACAGTACCACCATGAGAAGGTGATGCATTCTGGAGCAAGAAACACTCTAGTACAAATCATAGAGCGAAACTGGATTTTGCGTGCTAGGCATCTAGTCAAGAGCACAGTGGCAAGATGTATAGTGTGCAAGAGATTCAAGGCAGGGGCAGGACAGCAGGTCACTGCGCCTTTACCAAAAGACAGAATAACTGAATCCCCACCATTCAAAGTCACAGATGTGGATTTTGCAGGTCCCCTCTATGTGAAAGAAAATGGTTCTGTGAAGAAGTCATACATTGCACTGTTCACTTGTGCTGTAACCAGAGCAGTGCATTTGGAACTGGTCTCAGATCAGTCAACAGAGACATTCCTGTTAGCTCTAAAGATTCATCTCAAGGAGAGGATTATGCAAGATAATACACCCAGACAAACCTGGAAACTAGGAAAGATTGAGGAACTGTTTCCAGGCCGAGACGGCCTAGTTAGGTCATGTTCAGTTCGTACTGCTTCAGGGACTATTCAGTTGATATACTGCCTAGAGATTTAGATGAACACAGTTGTTCATCGGGGGGAGGATGTTGTAACTTTAATGGGTTACAGAGTTAATGTTTAAGTTGATTCATTGAGCTACATCTAAAGATATTTTCTTTAGTTGTTTACATATGTAATTGTATTAGAATTTGTGTGTTGGAGATTTAGAGAACTACATATATTTTTGTTGTATTGGTTCGTATTGGATTCCGCTTTTGACTACAAGTTCCAGAATGCCTTGCGATAGGAAGTAGAGAAAACACGCCTGTTATGTACAAGTGATTATCCTGACTTTCGCTAGCAACTTTCTTTTATTGTTTTGTAGAATCTGAAGTTGTTAAATGTTAATGTGAACAAGTAGTATTATTAAAAGAAGCTTTCATTTCAAACCCGACGTCTCGAGTCATTACTTTGAAGACAGTTATTCTATACTCTATGGCCATGGATCATGTATAAGCTTTTACTAATCTTGCGTCTCCCCTGTGTTGCTATTCCTCCTGTACCGATGCTGAAACTTAACTAGTGCTTTTAAGAGACACAGTGGGATAAGCAGCTTGGGGCCTCCAGACTCTGGTTGGTTCCCAAATGGCACCCTATTCCCTACACACTGTAGTGCACTACTTTTGACCAGGGCCCACAGTTTTGTACACTATATTAGGGAATAGGGTACCATTTGGGACTCGAGAGACACTCCACAGCCACCAGACAATGAATAGAGAGGAAGCCTCGGTGGTGTCACGGTTTGAAGACACTCAGATAGCAAGTGAGAGACACTGAAAACCAGGAGTTCCCATTTCCCAAGAGCCCATCCATCTTATCTAGCCAACGAGAACATGGAAAACACTTTGAGACAATGACTGGAGCCAAATGGAACTGGCAGGAAAACAGTGGTGGCCTCTCTCACACAGCTAGCTTGGGCCACAACATTAGGCCCAAGCAGACACACACACTCAGAGTCCCAAATGGCACCCTATTCCCTAATATAGTGCGCTACCCTATGGGCCCTGGTCAAAAGTATTGCACTACAAATGGAATAGGTTGCCATTTGTGTGGTATGTGCGCATTGAATAATCAGTGGTGTATCTGTATAGGGATGACATCACACAGCAGAGAGATTACTGTACGACTGAAAAGAGAAGATTGTGGGAGTGAGATTTCGGCTGTCTGTGTAGCACTCGAGGGACAGTCTTAGGGTTTAGTTGACAAAGGACAGACTGGGTCCTAGTAAAGGTTCTTTTTCAGTTTGTGGAATCCTTAGTTGAGATCCATGCGATTTGCTCAAACTTTTGAGTAGGCCTAAATGGTGGAAATGTCAATGGAAGATAGGCTACGATTTATGCCAATGTGATGATGATGATAGCTCATAGTGATGGGGGGGATTGATACAGTTACATATCGTAATATTATTTTAGACAATATTATACCTTTGACTAAAAGTATAGATTTGTTAAAATATGATTTATTTTTCATTATTATTATTATTATTATTATTAATAGGTATTAACTCATATTGTTCATCCTATAGCTTCTTCTCCATCTTCTTTTTTAAATAGTGAGCCAACATGTTTTCAGCACATTTCCATGACTGATCAAAACAAAAAATGTAATCCTCTCTCTTGTTTCTCTGCAGCAGATATATATATATATATATATATAGTGAGCAATATGTTTTGGAACATTAAATCGCAATAAAATCACAGTATTGAATCGCAATACATATAGAATCAGGACAATCACAAAGTATATCTTACCGGCACCTACAGTTCCTTCAGAAAGTATTCACACCCCTTGACTCTGTTTTTGATTTACATTTAGATTTTGTGTCACTGGCCTACACACAATAACCCATAATGTCAGATGAGTTATGTTTTTAGAAATGTGTACAAATTAATAAAAAATGAGGAGCTGAAATGTGTTGAATCAATAAGTATTCAACTGCTTTGTTATGGCAAGCTTAAATGCGTTCAGGAGTAAAAATGTGCTCAACATGTCACATAATAAGTTGCATGGACTCACTCTGTGTGTAATAGTGTTAGTAGTGTTTAACATTTTTTTTTTAAATGACAACCAGATCTCTGTACCTCACACACACTGAGATGTTCAAAACATTAAGAACACCTGCTCTTTCCATGGCAGACTGACCAGGTGATAGCTAGGATCTCTTATTGATGTCACCTGTTAAATCCACTTCAATCAGTGTAGATGAAGAGGAGGAGACAGGTTCTTAAAGGATTTTTAAGCCTTGAGACAACTGAGACATGGATTGTGTATGTGTGACATTCAGAGGATGAATGGGCAAGACAAGCGATTTAAGTGCATTTGGACAGGGTATGGTAGTAGGTGCCAGGCGCACTGGTTTAAATGTGTGTCAAGAGCTGCAACGTTGCTGGGTTGTTCACCCTCAACAATTTCCCTTGTGCATCAAGAAGGGTCCACCACCCAAAGGACATCCAGCCAACTTGACACAGCTGTGGGAAGCATTGCAGTCAACATGGGCCAGCATCCCTGTGGAACGCTTTCGACACCTCTTATAGTCCATGCTCCAACAAATTGAAGCTGTTCTGTGGTCATAAAGGTGGGGTGCAACTCAATATCAGGATGGTATCCTTAATGTTTTGTACACGCAGTGTAAAATGATTTAAACACCAATTCAACCACAAAGACCAGGGAGGTTTTCCAATGCCTTGCAAAGAAGGGCACATGTTGGTAGATGGCTAAAATAAAAAAAGCTAACATTAAAAATCCTTTTGAGCATGGTGACGTTCTGAATTACACTTTGGATGGTATATTAATACACCAAGTCACTACAAAGATTACAGGCGTCCTTCCTAACTCAGTTGCCGGAGAGGAAGGAAACTGCTCAGGGATTTCACAATGAGCCCAATGGTGACTTTAAAACAGTTACAGAGTTTGATGGCTGTGATAGAACTGAGGATGGATCAACAACATTGTAGTGAATCCACAATAATGACTTAAATGATGGTGTGAAAAGAAGACGCCTGTACAGAATAAAGTATTCAAAACATGCATCCTATTTGCAATAAAGCACTAAAGTAAAACTGCAAAAAAAATTGGAAAAGTAAAGAAATTTATAAAGCGTTATGTTTGGGGCAAATCCAACACATCACTGAGTACCACTCTTCATATCTTCAAGCATGGTGGTGGCTGCATCATGTTATGGGTATGCTTTTCCTAGAGGAAAATCTGGTGCTCTCTACATTCCAACAGACACTGGGAGACATTCACTTTTCAGCAGGACAATAACCTAAAACACAAGACCAAATATATACTTACCAAGACAACATTGAACGTTCATGAGTGGCCTAGTTTAACATTTTGATTTAAATCGACTTAAATGGCTGTCTAGCAATGATCAACAACCAACTTGACAGAGTTAGAATACTTTTTTTAAAGAATAATGTGCAAATTATCCCGGTGTGCAAAGCACTTAGACTTACCCAGGAAGACTCACAGCTGTAGCCTAATCTCTGCCAAAGGTGATTCTAATGTATTGAATCAGGAGTGTGAATACTTATGTAAATTATGTATTTCTGTATTTAATTTTCAATAAATTTGATACCATTTCTAAAAACTTGTTTTCACTTTGTCCAGTATGGGGTGTTGTGTTTAGTTGGGTGTCTTTTTTTGTTGTCCATTTTGAATTCAGGCTGTAACACAACAAAGTGGAATAAGTCAAGGGGTACAAAGGCACTGTCAGTGTCGTGATAATATCAAATCGAGAGGTCTCTGGCAATCCCTAGCCAAAGTAGTGCACGACTCATGAGTAGCATGATTGGAAATAAAATACAACAGAATGTGAACTCAATGTGAACCTGAAAAGGTTTAGGCCTCTTGCTGGAGGAGTTTAAATGCTCCTGGAAGCTCTGGTACCATAAGGTTGGATACATTCAAAGTGAATTCGCACTGAAGAGTAACACGTTAAGGTCCTTTTCATTGTCTTACTGATACTTTAATTACAGATAAGAATGTGTGACCTGGAAGCTGCCCTGCCCTTTGTCAGTTTGACTTGTTAGATTTATTTCACCATTTTAAACACAATACAACCACACGTGGATAATGTTATGACAATCTTATTTTGAAAAAGTATTTCCGTTGTGGTCCTCTTAAATAAATGGTTAAAACATTCACAATCATAAACATAGTAGGCTTAGGCTAGACAGTAGACAATGCAGTGCAGTGATAAGCAAATCCCCTAGTCCAGGGGTTCTCAACGTTTTGGGTCCGGGGACCCTGTTGTAATAGCAAATTCATCTGGGACCCCTCATAACTCCAGTGAAATAACATAGCATACAAGGAGTTTTACTATGACTTCGGTAGTGCATGGCCTGAAAAAACAGGTCTCATGCCCTGGGAAGGAACATCTTAAAGGCACACTTCTTGGCATTGGAGAGAATGTTGTCGTTTTCAAGCACATTTCCTGCAATTTTAAAAATGAAATGCCATGAGTCAGAACTTTTTTTTTAAAGCTTAAATTACAGCGCATTTACAGTGCCTATAAGAAAGTCTATGCCCCTTTGAACTTTATTTTCACATTTTATTGTGTTTCAAAGTGGGATTGATCTACCCAAAATTCTCTTTCAAAGGGAAAATACAATTTTGCAAATGTTTTAAATTAATAAAAATTCAATAACTATTAACCCCCTTTGTCTAGACAAGTCTAAATGAGTTCAGAAGTAATATTTGGCTTAACACATCACATAATAAATGATATGGACTCTGTGTGAAATAATAGGTGACCCCCCCCATCTCTTTTCGGTGTTATGTACAACATTTAGAATTTTTTTAAGCTGTAAAACAGAAAAATTGACAACAAATATAGGGCATTACAACTTTAAGTAACATAAATTCACCTCCCAAGTTTAGACAATAAGAATAAACTCATGCAATGCAATAAAATTATATTTACCTGAATTGCTGGCAGCGGAGTCAGGTGATGTTGCCAGCCATAGCTTTCCACCAGCACCATACCATCCTCTAGTCGTCAAACCAGCTGTGCTGATGCTGAAAGAAAATAATTATAAAATTATATCATTCCGGGCCATTATTATGAGCTGTCCTCCCCTCAGCAGCCTCCTGTGTACTGCATAGATCATACACATAGCTAGCTAGCCAGCCAGCCGGGGCTGCAGTATTGTTGAGAGCAGTAGCAACACTTTTGCAGTTCTCCAAGGCTGTCTTTAAAAAAAGAAATACCACATAGCAAGGATGATCTACATACTGAGCAGCTCGTATTATCGACAGAAGCCTTAGGTATGGCAGACCATTCAGAACTGATCTCTCTGCATGCCCATCCATTATCTCAGCTAATCCTGATTAGGTTCCAGTCCTTTTCCGTGGCTAAATCAACTAGGCTTGTAATTTGAACAATTTTCTTGGTATTACAGATGACGTACACGTTTTGTTATTAAGGCACATCAAAGTTCACATGTTCAAGAAGGCATTATTGCAACAACAACAAAAAATGCATTTTGATGCAAATGCCTCCTGTGAAGTAGTGACGTCCGTCATACGCCCAGCTTTCTGAAACGGGTCCCTATTAAAGTTGACATGATGTTTGAATGACTACCACTTCCTCTGTCCCCCATACATACAACATATTTAAGGTCCCTCAGTCAAGTATTGAATTTCAAGCACAAATTCAACTACAAAAACCAGGTAGCTATTTTCGAAAGCCTCATAAAGAAGGGCAGTGATTGGTAGATGGGTAACAGCAAATCAATATATTGATGATATCTTTAAGCGTACTCAAGTTAATAATTATGCTGTGGATGATGTATTAAACCAACCAGACACATCAATTATGCAGTCATCCTTTTGAACTGCAGGACAGGAAGGAAACTTTTTAGGGATGTCCCCATGAGTCCATTGGTGACAGTTCAATGGCTGTGATGGGAGAACTGAGGATGGATCAACAACATTGTAGTGACTCCACAATAATTACCTAAAATGAAAATAAGAATACAAATATACAAAATATTCCAAAACATGCAACAAGACACTAAAGTAATACTGCTGAAAAACACTGCAAAGGAATACACTTTTTGGCCTAAATGCAAGGCCTTATGTTTGGGGCGAATCCACACCACACATCACTGAGTAACTTAACTGCCTCTTTATTTTCAAGCATGGTGGTGGCTGCATCATATTATGGATATGCTTGACATTGGCAAAGACTAGGGAGTTTTTCGGGATGAAAAGAAATGGGATGGAGCTAAGCACAGGCAAAATCCAAAAGGAAAACCTGCTTAAGTCTGCTTTACACCAGACACTGGGAGAGGGATTCAGCAGGAGAATAACCTACAACACAAAGCCAAATCTACACAGGAGTTGCTTATCAAAAAAACAGTGAATGTCCCTGAGTGGCCAAGTTACAGTTTTGACATAAATATGCTTGAAAATTTACGGCAAGACTTGAAAATTGCTGTCTAGCCACGATCCCCAACATCTTGACAGCGCTTGAAGACTTTTGAAAAGAATAATGGGCAAATATTGCACAATACAGGTGTGCACAGCTCTTATGAGACTTACAGTGCCTTGCGAAAGTATTCGGCCCCCTTGAACTTTGCGACCTTTTGCCACATTTCAGGCTTCAAACATAAAGATATAAAACTGTATTTTTTTGTGAAGAATCAACAACAAGTGGGACACAATCATGAAGTGGAACAACATTTATTGGATATTTCAAACTTAAAAAAAAAATCAAAAACTGAAGAATTGGGCGTGCAAAATTATTCAGCCCCCTTAAGTTAATACTTTGTAGCGCCACCTTTTGCTGCGATTACAGCTGTAAGTCGCTTGGGGTATGTCTCTATCAGTTTTGCACATCGAGAGACTGAAATTTTTTCCCATTCCTCCTTGCAAAACAGCTCGAGCTCAGTGAGGTTGGATGGAGAGCATTTGTGAACAGCAGTTTTCAGTTCTTTCCACAGATTCTCGATTGGATTCAGGTCTGGACTTTGACTTGGCCATTCTAACAACTGGATATGTTTATTTTTCAACCATTCCATTGTAGATTTTGCTTTATGTTTTGGATCATTGTCTTGTTGGAAGACAAATCTCCGTCCCAGTCTCAGGTCTTTTGCAGACTCCATCAGGTTTTCTTCCAGAATGGTCCTGTATTTGGCTCCATCCATCTTCCCATCAATTTTAACCATCTTCCCTGTCCCTGCTGAAGAAAAGCAGGCCCAAACCATGATGCTGCCACCACCATGTTTGACAGTGGGGATGGTGTGTTCAGGGTGATGAGCTGTGTTGCTTTTACGCCAAACATAACGTTTTGCATTGTTGCCAAAAAGTTCAATTTTGGTTTCATCTGACCAGAGCACCTTCTTCCACATGTTTGGTGTGTCTCCCAGGTGGCTTGTGGCAAACTTTAAACTACACTTTTTATGGATATCTTTAAGAAATGGCTTTCTTCTTGCCACTCTTCCATAAAGGCCAGATTTGTGCAATATACGACTGATTGTTGTCCTATGGACAGAGTCTCCCACCTCAGCTGTAGATCTCTGCAGTTCATCCAGAGTGATCATGGGCCTCTTGCCTGCATCTCTGATCAGTCTTTTCCTTGTATGAGCTGAAAGTTTAGAGGGACGGCCAGGTCTTGGTAGATTTGCAGTGGTCTGATACTCCTTCCATTTCAATATTATCGCTTGCACAGTGCTCCTTGGGATGTTTAAAGCTTGGGAAATCTTTTTGTATCCAAATCCGGCTTTAAACTTCTTCACAACAGTATCTCGGACCTGCCTGGTGTGTTCCTTGTTCTTCATGATGCTCTCTGCGCTTTTAACGGACCTCTGAGACTATCACAGTGCAGGTGCGTTTATACGGAGACTTGATTACACACAGGTGGATTGTATTTATCATCATTAGTCATTTAGGTCAACATTGGATCATTCAGAGATCCTCACTGAACTTCTGGAGAGAGTTTGCTGCACTGAAAGTAAAGGGGCTGAATAATTTTGCACGTCCAATTTTTCAGTTTTTGATTTGTTAAAAAAGTTTGAAATATCCAATAAATGTCGTTCCACTTCATGATTGTGTCCCACTTGTTGTTGATTCTTCACAAAAAAATACAGTTTTATATCTTTATGTTTGAAGCCTGAAATGTGGCAAAAGGTCGCAAAGTTCAAGGGGGCCGAATACTTTCGCAAGGCACTGTACCTAAGAAGACTCACAGCTGTAATCGCTGCCAAAGGTGTTTCTAACGTGTATTGACTCGGGTGAATACTTCTCTAATAAAAATATATATTCCAATTTGACATTAGTGTTTGGTGTATATTGTTGTTAAAAAAAGATAATTAAATCAATTTAATCCCAATTTGTAACAATAAAATGTAAAGAAATCTAGGGGGCACTTTCTATAGGCAGTGTGTGTACCAAAAATATATTTTTTGGGGGGGGGATACAAGAAGTATTAAGTGGAAAATACTGCAGATGTCAATCTCCATGTGAGCCTCCCAGGGCCATGTTGCCCAGGGTGAAGAACAGAAATTGTAGATTAATAATATTACATTGAATTGTATTTCACCCTCTAAACTTATTCCATGTATCCCTTGGCCAAAATGTGTAAAATACTTTGTTGTTGGTAATACTTGTGTGTGTGTGTATATATATATATATATATAAAACATGATAAAAATATACATGATAAAAAATAAATTAAAAAAATAATTATATATATACACACACACACACACAGTACCAGTTAACAGTTTGGACACACCTACTCATTGAAGGGTTTTTCATTATTTTTACAATTTTCTACATTGTGGAATAATATTGAAGACATTACAACTATGGAATCATGTAGTAACCAAAAAAAGTATTTAACAAATAAAAATATATTTACATTTGAGATTCTTCAAAGAAGCCACCCTTTGATGACAGCTTTACACACTCTTTGCATTCTCTCAACCACCTTCATATGATAGAAACCTGGAATGCATTTCAATTCACAGGTGTGCCTTGTTAAAAGGGAATTTGTGGAATTTCTTTCCTTAATGCGTTTGAGCCAATCAGTTGTGTTGTGAGAAGGTAGGGTGGTATACAGAAGATAGCCCTATTTGGTAAAAGACCAAGTCCATATTATGGCAATAATTGCTCAAATAAGCTAAGATAAACATCAGTCCATCATTACTTTAAGACAAGAAGGTCAGTCAATCCGGAACATTTCAAGAACTTTGAAAGTATCTTCAGTTGCAGTTGCAAAAACCATCAAGCGCTATGATGAAACTGGCTCTCATGAGGACCGCCACAGGAAAGGAAGACCCTGAGTTACCTCTGCTGCAGAGGACAAGTTCATTAGAGTTACCAGCCTCAGATTGCAGCCCAAATAAATTCTTCACAGAGTTCAAGTAACAGACACATCTCAACATAAACTGTTCAGAGGAGACTGCGTGAATCAGGCCTTCATGGTTGAACTGCTGCAAAGAAACCACTACTAAAGGACACCAATAAGAAGAAAATACTTGCTTGGGCCAAGCAACACGAGCAATGGACATTAGAGCGGTGGTACTCTGTCCTTTGGTCTGATGAGTCCAAATTTTAGATTTTTGGTTCCAACCACTGTATCTTTGTGAGACTCAGAGTAGGGGAACATATTATCTCTGCATGTGTGGTGTGATGGTGTGGGGGTGCTTTGCTGTTGGTTTTTTCAGAATTCAAGGCACACTTAACTGGCATGGCTACAACCGCATTCTGCAGCGACACGCCATCCCATCTGGTTTGCGCTTAGTGGGACTATCATTTGTTTTGCAACAGGACAATGACCCAACACACCTTCAGGCTGTGTAATGGCTATTTGACCGAGAAGGAGAGTGATGGAGTGCTGCATCAGATGACCTGTCCTCCACAATCACCCGACCTCAACCCAGTTTGGGATGAGTTGGACCGCAGAGTGAAGGAAAAGCAGCCACCACTGCTCAGCGTATGTGGGAACTCCTTCAAGACTGTTGGAAAATCATTCCAGTTGAAGCTGGTTGAGAGAATGCCAAGAGTGTGCAAAGCTGTCATAAAGACAAAGGTTGGCTACTTTGAATAATCTAAAATATATAACATATATTTTGACTTGTTTAACACTTCTTCTTTTTTTGCTACATGATTCCATATGTGTTATTTCATAGTTTTGATGTCTTCACTATTATTCTGCAATGTAGAAAATAGTTTAAAAAATATATACAGATAAACCCTTGTGTGTGT
The DNA here is from genome assembly GCF_018296145.1 of Oncorhynchus tshawytscha. NCBI lineage: Eukaryota > Metazoa > Chordata > Actinopteri > Salmoniformes > Salmonidae > Oncorhynchus > Oncorhynchus tshawytscha. The sequence goes on from NC_056433.1 coordinate 16,405,475, forward strand.
GTGTGTGTGTGTGTGTGTGAGAGAGAGAGATCGGACCACCTGCAGTACCTCCACGGATCCTAGTTTGAGAACACGTGACCTCTATGCTTAGCCTGAAATGGTTTTCAATTCATTAGGGGCTACAATTTTATGTGGTTTAAAGATAAATTAAATTAGGATGATAATCAATGTTGCGTATGCACTGCACTTACAGTTGAAATCGGAAGTTTACATACACCTTAGCCAAATACATTTAAACTCAGTTTTTCACAATTCCTGATATTTAATCCTAGTAAAACGTCCCTGTCTTAGGTCAGTTAGGATCACCACTTTATTTAAAAAATATGAAATGTCAGAATAATAGTAGAGAGAGTGATTTATTTAATATTTTATTTCTTTCATCACATTCCCACTGGGTCAGAAGTTTACATACATTCAATTAGTATTTGGTAGCATTGCCTTTAAATTGTTTAACTTGGGTCAAACTTTTCGGGTAGCCTTCCACAAGCTTCCCACATTCCTCCTGACAGAGCTGGTGTAACTGAGTCAGGTTTGTAGGCCTTGTTGCTCGCACACGCTTTTTCAGTTCTGCCCTCATATTTTCTATCCTTGCTCCCAAGGATGAACCAAACTTGTGGAGGTCTACAATTATTTTTCTGAGGGCTTGGCTGATTTCTTTTGATTTTCCCATGATGTGAGGCAAAGAGGTACTGAGTTTGAAGGTAGTCCTTGAAATACATCCACAGGTACACCTCCAATTGACTCAAATTATGTCAATTAGCCTATCAGAAGCTTCTAAAGCCATGACATTTTCTGGAATTTTCCAGGCTGTTTAAAGGCGCAGTCAACTTAGTGTATGTAAACTTCTGACACTGGAATTGTGATACAGTGAAATAATCTGTCTGTAAACAATCGTTGGAAAAAATACTTGTCATGCACAAAGTAGATGTCCTAACCGACTTGCAAAAACTATAGTTTGTTAACAAGAAATGTGTGAAGTAGTTGAAAAATGAGTTTTAATGATTCCAACCTAAGTGTATGTAAACTTCCGACTTCAACTGTATAAACAACAGTATGAAATAGGAATAAGGCCTATAGGAAGGAATCAATGTGATACATATGCCTAGTTTGCCACAGGACCTGTAGAATTTGTCCTATGTTTATCTTAAGTGGCAGAGTCCCTCTGAAAACAGTTTATTGGCATTCGACTTCGACTTGAAGAAGAGGATTCTTGTCAATCTTTAAGCTGTGTAACAGGGTTGTAGGTTGAAGTTATACTTTGGATTCACCGCGTCTGCCGACCTCATCAAAACCAAGTTCACTGAACTGGGAGGGAGTTTACACAATGGAGTCTCTAGGAACAGAAGGGAAGGGATTCCTGTCCACTTCAATAGCAACAAGCTGGTAATCTGCTGATCCTTTTACTCCTAGTTTGGGCAAGACTTGGCTGCAGGAGAGTGATGCCTCAGCTTTTGTATAGTCACATACTGGGTCACATTAACCCACCTGGCACACAAACTGGAGAAATGTTGTTGAATGGAAAACATGAGCAGTCATGCAGGCCATGTTCAGGTGCTGTTGTTGGCTACCTCCTGTCTTTTAAACCATTTACTCACGTCTGGTGGCCACTGCACACTAACACGACCCTAGTAGGCTTTACCTTCCTAGACCAGACTGGCTGGCACCAGGATCAGAAACCTACTCCTGCTGAGCCTGTCAGCTCCAGTTAACAGGGCATGGATGAAGGCCCTATTTCTGACCTGTAGTCAGGAACCCCCTCTGTGGCAGAAACCATCACAGAGTCACCATCACAGAACCCTAGAGTTAGAATGAGTATACCAGTCAAATTGTGATGTCAGAGGTTCCAATCCCATTCTACTCATTCTATGTCTATGGATGCAACCCTGACTGAGGAGAAAAATGAACATCTGTTGTGTGAGTACGACAGTGAAAATTGAATAGCAATACATATTTATAACGTGTCCGTAAGGTGTTAACTTAACTTAAATCAATAAGCTTGTAGTAGGATAATCCTCACTCGCAAAACTGACAGTTACAATTGTGGTGTACAGACCATATCCTAGGCCTAACTGACACACCCTTCAGGGCAGGGAAGCCATAATCTTATAGTCAGTCTCCCTCTGGGACACAAGTCATGTCTCGACAAACTAACTCCAACTGATTCTGACTCGATGATGCAAGTACTACTTACTTAGCATGATATATGGCATTAAAGTACACTACAGTACTAGTCTGTGGAGTAGGCCCCTCCCACTTTAAGGTCACTCATTACATTTTGCAGGCTGTAGTTATTACTTATCAGATGTTCTATAAATAACCACCATCCAAAGTCATACCGTATAAAATCACAACAGCTATGATTAAAACAGGACACTTCGGTACAATTTTATGAATGCCAACAGGGAATTTGTTCGTTTGACATGGTGGAATCTTTTTGTGTCTAAAATTAATTATGCGAGAGATGGTGGTGGAAATGCCTTTATGCGTAAATATTGATATAATAACCATCATATCGAAGTAATCTTGAAGTTACGGTATGATATGGTGTGTGGTCCTTCATCAACGACGACGATGATTCAGGAAATAATTCCGTTTATTAGGCTACAGATTAAATAAATTATGATGAACTTCACCGGGTGGTGAAAGGGAACAGTAACGATGCTTTCCAATAAGTATCTTTCCAATAAGTATCAAGGATCGTATTCTGGTGACATGATCGATGCTTGACTGCAATTTGACAAATATAAATATTTTTGCTGTTATCCATAATAATCTCATGTAAACTAGCCTACCCTCACAGCCTATCTGCACTGTATCTGCTAGCTGTTGGTTAGAGTGCAGGTGTCAAGACCAGACTAGGCACATTTGTTATTTAACACAACAGTTTTTGTGACAAAACTATCGATTTAGAGTTGAAAATATGATGGAATCACATTGAATTTTGTATTTTTATTTGGTACATAAAAAAGTGTGTTTTGTGTGGGCTAGGTCATCACGTACTGAATTTTTGTGATTTTTTTTTTGGGGGGGGGACAATGTACATATTTTCTTCATGCAGATTTTTGAATATTTGCATGATAATCTGTTGTTATGAGTAGACAGGATGAGGGACAGGAAATGCTAGTTAATTCTGTTAATATGCTATATTTATAGAACTAAGCATAAGCTAAAAATGCTGACTGTCATAGCACTTGAAAGGGACTGAAGCAGATTCAAAAGGCTTTCAAGGCTCAGCTCTTTGGAGTTTAGTTCTTCTTCAGTGCTGCCTCTGGGCCCATTGTTTCTAAACATATCACAAGGTTTTGTTTCACTCTTCACCATGAGACTTTCCTTTACTATGACAGTGAGCTGTCAGTGTGTGGCAGACAGTCCCGACACCGCTATTACAATCCTCTGTTTGTCCCAGCCGTGGCAGAGCGAGGAGGGGGACCAACATGCATAACTCACAACCCATTTAAACGCTGCCCCTCAACTATTTTGATTTGACATCCTCTGCTGGGGAAGCAGTGGCTTTCTTTAGAATAGGTAGGATACAGTCTGCCTTTCTCTCCTAATCCTCTTCAGAAACATCCAATACACTTAAACCAGCAGCTGCTATTGGTCTGAACATCCATATTAATACCATTTGGTTTACTGTCTTCGCTGAAATAACCTGACCCTCCCAGTCACCACACATAGACACCCCTTGGCCTTCGTGTCGTCCTCCCTAAGCTGTTCTCTTCCCATATTTCCCTTCAGCAGTTTGTCAGAATGTGGAGAGAGAGAGAAAAAATACATTTAGAAACAGACTCACTCTGGGGCAGCTGGCACCATGATCCCCAATCACACTACACTACACTCTCTGATGCAACTGGTTAGTTATGCTGGGTTAGCTTTAGCTCTGCATCAAGTAGTCCATGTTGTTGCTGCTGTACAATACTTTTAGATTGGCTACTCCCTAAGGTAAATGAACAACAAATCAACCCTTCCCAGGTCCCACTATGTTCCATTCAAGGAACAACAAATCAACCCTTCCCAGGTCCCACTATGTTCCATTCAAGGAACAACAAATCAACCCTTCCCAGGTCCCACTATGTTCCATTCAAGGAACAACAAATCAACCCTTCCCAGGTCCCACTATGTTCCATTCAAGGAACAACAAATCAACCCTTCCCAGGTCCCACTATGTTCCATTCAAGGAACAACAAATCAACCCTTCCCAGGTCCCACTATGTTCCATTCAAGGAACAACAAATCAACCCTTCCCAGGTCCCACTATGTTCCATTCAAGGAACAACAAATCAACCCTTCCCAGGTCCCACTATGTTCCATTCAAGGAACAACAAATCAACCCTTCCCAGGTCCCACCATGTACCATTAAAAAAACAACAATGTACCATTAAACAAACAACAAGTCAACCCTTTCCAGGTCCCACTATGTTCCATGCTTTCTATGTTGTATTCATTGAGTACCCATATGTTATTTACTTTTGCACCCCAGTATCTCTTACTTGCATATCATCACCTGCACATCTATCACTCCAGTGTTAATGCTAAATTGTAATTATTTATTGCCTTACCTCCCTAATTCTGCTATATTTGCACACACTACATCATAGATTGACTGTACGTTTGTTTATCCCATGTGTAACTCTGTGTTGTTGATTTTGTCGCACTGCTTTGCTTTATCTTGGCCAGGTCGCAGTTGTAAATGAGAACTTGTTCTCAACTGGCCTACCTGGTTAAATAAAGGTGAAATAAAAAACTACAAAAATGGTAACAAACAAAGCATTGTGAATTGCTCAAGTTCTGCTGCATGTCAGAACAAACGACGAGCCTTGATGTCTTCATAGTCAAATTTCTTTGCATATGTAAATTGCAAAAGATGTGGTACGTGAGCTATTAAGCAAATACCTCCTTGTTACGCAGCGTTGTAAAGGCCAGGTGTGCTCAGCCAGCACGTCACACAAAAAAAAATCCCTTTCCGGTGAAAATGGCTTCTATGTTTCCCAGGCATTTGGCTGGGCACTGAGCTGCAGTTACCATGTACAGTAGCAATACATCACAGCAGGACTCACAGCAGTCCTAAATGGTATCCTATTCCCTATACAGTACACTACATAGAGAATAGGGTGCCATTTGGGATTATGGCCCTTGCCACAAGGCCAATCAAACAAATGTATGTGCCCTTTCCTCTGCCCAGTGATTGGAAGCACATTTCCTTCAAATGCACATTGCTCAAACTATATCAGATGTGCCATAGTGCCTACATTAGTTATTGAGCAATAGTGTGAGTTGTGAAGATTGACTGGCACACCTAAAGTGCCTCAAAAGTGGCAATCTTTGAGTTGATTGCCTGGATCAAAAGAAGTAGCAACTCCTAGCCTACTCTCCAGAACGGCATGTGGTAATCGCATGATCAGGCGTGATTCTGTATTACTGGATTACCATCATATAAACCACCATATATTTTCTGTATAGGGCTATTGGGCTCTGGTCAAAATATTATGCGCTATATAGGGAATAGGGTTCCATTTGGGATGCAAAGAGTCAGATGGCTTCTATCAGTGTGCTTACTGTCCCCTCCCTGAGTTATCAGGAGGAAGGAACGGTAGGCAAGCCATATGTGAAATCTGTTCAATTAGCATCTCTGTCTTTCGTTTTACACACTAATGGATATTTGATATGATAATCAGCATGCATTCTGTATGCCAGGTAGCCCTGTATAGGGACTCTCTGACAAATGCAGCTCTTTGCTATTATGACTTAGGCTACTAGCTAGAATGTGTCAGCAATTCTGTTTGTGAACACTTGGGCCTACGTGTATTTTCAGGCCTTTTCGGTGAACGTTGAACCTTCAATAATTCTATAGTAAGATGTAAGGCAGCTCTGATTCTAGCTCCTAAGAAACTTTGCAGTGTTTTTTTTGTGTGTGTTATTTCTTACATTATTTGCCTTGTTTTTTAAATGATTTTTTATTACATACAGTTGGAAATAACTTTTGGATGTCAGAGCAGAGGTAACTCACCATCATTACGACCAGGAATACGACTTTCCTGAATTGGATCCTTTGTTCGTACCCACCAGTGCAATTTAACTTCATCCAGAGGCTGCTCCAAAACACCTCAGGCGGAGAAGAGGCATTCGGAATGGATTTCTAGTCCGACTCAGGTGTTGTGCACACCATCCACCACTTCGAGTATATTACTTGCTAATGTTCAGTCTCTGGATAATAAAGTAGATGAGCTCAGGGGAGGATCTCCTTCCACAGCGACATCAGGGATTGTAACATACTGTTTCACTGAAACATGGCTCTCTCGGGATATACTGTCCCCGTCCATACAACAAGCTGGGTTCTCAGTACATTGCGCAGACAGGAATAAAGAACTCTCCAGGGAAGAGGAGAGGCGGGGATATTTGTTTCATGATTAGCTACTCATGGTGTGATTGTGATAACATACAGAAACTCAAGTCCTTTTGTTCACCCGACCTAGAATACCTCACAATAAAATGCCAACCATATTACCTCCGAAGAGAATTATCTTCGGTTATAGTCACAACTGTATATTGTCCCCCTCAAGCCAATACCATGGTGGCCCTCAAAGAACTACACTGGATGCAAACTGGAAACCACATATCCTGAGGCTGCATTTATTGTAGCTGGCGATTTTAACAAAGGAAATCTGAGGAAAACGCTACTGAAGTTCTACCAACACATTGACTGTAGTTCTCGCACTGGGAAAACATTAGACCACTACTACTCAACTTTTTGAAATGCCCCGCCCTCCCTGATCATGACTCCATTTTGCTCCTCCCTTGCTTTAGGCACAAACTCAGCACGGGTACTTTCTGTTAAGGTCTATTCAACGCTGGTCTGACCAATCGGAATCCATGCTTCAAGATCATGCGGACTGGGATATGTTCCAGGTAGCCTCAGAGAATAACATCGACAAATACATGGATGCGGTGACTGAGTTCATCAGGAAGTGTATAGGAGATGTTGCAACCTCTGACTATTAAAACCTACCCAAACCAGAAACCGTGGATAGATGGGAGAATTTACGCTAAACTGAAAGTGCGAACCTCCTTATTTAACCATGGCAAGGTGACTGTGAATATGGTTGAATACAACAGTGTAGTTATTCCTGCCGTAAGGCAATCAAACAGGCAAAGCGTCAGTACAGAGACAAAGTGGAGTCGCAATTCAACGGCTCAGACACCAGACGTATGTGGCAGGGTCTACAGACCATCACGGACTACAAAGGGAAAACCAGCCACGTCGGCGGACACTGTCTTACTTCTGGACAAGCTAAACACCTTCTTCACCTACTTTGAGGATAGCACAGTGCCACCGACGCGGCCCGCTACCAAGGACTCCTTCTCCGTGGCCGACGTGAGTAAGACATTTAAGCGTGTTAACCCTCGCAAGGCTGCCGGCCCAGACGGCATCCATAGTCGCGTCATCAGAGCGTACGCAGACCAGCTGGGTGGGGTGTTTACGGACATATTCAATCTCTCCCTATCCCAGTCTGCTGTCCCCACTTTCGTCAAGATGTCCACCATTGTTCCTCGACCCAAGAAAGCAAAGGTAACTGAACTAAATTACTATTGCCCCACGGCATCATGAAGTCATTGAGAGGCTAGTTAAGGATCATATCACCTCTACCTTACCTGACACCCTAGATCCACTTCAATTTGCTTACCGCCCCAATAGATCCACAGATGATGCTATAGCCATCGCACTGCACACTGCCCCATCCCATCTGGACAATGGGAATACCTATGTAAGAATGCTGTTCATTGACTATAGCTCAGCATACCCTCCAAGCTCACCATTAAGCTCGGGGCCCTGAGTCCAAACCCCGCCCTGTGCAACTGGGTCCTGGATTTCCTGACGGGCCGCCCACAGGGGGTGAAGGTAGACAACAACACCTCCACTTCGCTGATCCTCAACATAGGGGCAACACAAGGGTGTGTGCTCAGCCCACCCCACTCCTGTACTCCCTGTTCACCCATGACTGCGTGGCCACGCACGCTTACAATTCAATCATCAAGTTTGCAGATGACACAATATTAGTAGGCCTGATTACCAACAATGACGAGCCAGCCTACAGGGAGGAGGTGAGGGCCCTGGGAGAGTGGTGCCAGGAAAATAACTTCTCCCTCAACTTCAACAAAACAAAGGAGCTGATTGTGGCAGTGGTGTGAAGCCCCTCTCCACACCACTACCACTCTCTGTTGTCATCTATGCATAGTCACATTAATTAACTCTACCTACATGTACATACTACCTCAATTAACCGGTGCCTCCGCACATTGACTCTGTACCGGCACCCCCCTGTATATAATGTTATTTTTTTACTGCTCCTCTTGTTACTTTTCTCTTATTCTTATCCGTATTTTTTTTAAACTGCACTGTCGGTTGGGGGCTCGTAAGTAAGCATTTCACTGTAAGGTCTACACCTGTTGTATTCAGCGCATGTGACTAATACAATTTGATTTGATGGTGGACTTCAGGAAACAGCAGAGGGAGCACGCCCCTATCCACATCAACGGGGCCGCAGTGGAGAAGGTGGAAGCTTCAAGTCCCTCGCCATACACATCACTGATGTGATTTTCTGGATTTGTTTTCTCATTTTGTCTGTCATAGTTGAAGTGTACCTATGATGAAAATTGCAGGCCTCTCTCATCTTTTTAAGTGGGAGAACTAGCACAATTGGTGGCTGACTCAATACTTTTTATGTGTATGTGACAGATAAAATGGGACTTGAGTTGAAGCTACACTGTCAGATGTTCAGATGCAGAGTGTTGGCTGCTGTGGGTGGTTTTCACGATCGGTCTTGCCACTCTTTGTTCTGCTCTACATGGCTCGCCAAGGCAGTTCTAGTAACACATTTGGATAATGTGAATAGAGTAGGCTACTGCTTTAATTGTGGGTGGGCACACCGTTTGTTTGCATCCAAATATTTACTTATGGCCTAGTAATAGTAGTTATTCTAGTCATCTTGAAATGCAAACTGGATTGCATTCAGTTTCTACTGAACTAAGACCACCACCACACCTTGAATGACGGAATGGAAATGTCCTAAAGTAATATTTAACTGGGTTAATCTGATAAGCGATCCGTGAACGTGTCATCAGGAAGCCAGGAGGGATTTTGAGGATTGACCTCATATCCTGATCCACAGGAGGTTGGTGGCACCTTAATTGGGGAGGAGTGGCATCAAATATGTCAAACACATGGTTTGATGCCATTCCATTTGGCTCCGTTCCAGACATTATTATGAGCCGTTCTCCCCTCAGCAGCCTCCACTGATCCTGATGTGTTTTCAGGAATGACGTTTTGACACACTAATTCAAATAATCCTGCATCATCAGTGCTGATGTCACGTGTCTTAGTATTGGGAATACTTCCCACTCCTCAATAGAGACTGGTCAGAGTGACGGTAGCCATGTGCCGTACCGTTATTGGCCAGGTGTAGCAAGATATTATGGACAGATAATAGAGAATACCTAGTAAACAGTCACCACTAGCTGCTAGCCAGCCTCCGCCGGCCTCCTAGTCACCACTAGCGACCTCCGCCCAGTACCCTGCCCTGAACCTTAGTCACCGTTAGTAGCTGGCTACCACCCGGTACTCTATCCTGCATCTTAGAGACTGCTGCCCTATGTACATAGTCATTAAACAATGGTCACTTTTAATAATGTTCATACTGTTTGATCACTTCACATGTATACACTGTATTCTAGTCATGACTCATCAAATACAGTATAACTACTGCTTTACACACCTTTTCTATTCATATAGCGTTCATACTGTCTATACACACCATTATATTCTGAGTGTACAAAACATTAAGAACACCTTCCTGATATTGAGTTGAACCCCTTTTGCCCTCAGAACAGCCTCAATTTGTTAGTGCATGGACTCTACAAGGTGTCAAAAGTGTTCCACTGCCATGCAATCTCCATAGACAAACATTGGCAGTAGACTGGCCTTACTTAAGAGCTCAGTGACTTTCAATGTAGCACCGTCATAGGATGCCACCTTTCCAACAAGTGAGTTCGTCAAATTTATGCCCTGCTAGAGCTCCTTGGGTCAACTGTAAGTACTGTTATTGTGAAGTAGAAACGTCTAGGAGCAACAACTTTCATGCCGTGATATGGTGGGCCACACAAGCTCATAGAACAGGACCGCCGAGTGACGTAGCACATAAAGATCGTCTGTCCTCGGTTGCAACACTCACTACAGAGTTCCAAACTGCTTCTGGAAGCAACGTCAGAACAAAAACTGTTTGTCAGTAGCTTCATGAAATAGGTTTCCATGGCAGAGCAGCCGCACACAAGCCTAAGATCACCATGCGCAATGCCAAGCTTCGGCTGGAGTGGTGTAAAGCTCGCCACCATTGGACTCTGGAGGAGTGGAAACGCATTCTCTGGAGTGATGAATCACACTTCACCATTTGGCAGTCTGATGGACAATTCTGGGTTTGGCTGATGCCAGGAGAACGCTACCTTCCCCAAAAAGTTGGAATAATGGTCTGGGGCTGTTTTTCATGGTTCGGGCTAGGTCCCTTAGTTCCAGTGAAGGGAAATCTTAACGCTACAGCATACAATTACATTCTAGACAATTCTGTGCTTCCAACTTTGTGCCAACAGTTTAGGGAAGGCCCCTTCCTGTTTCAGCATGCACAAAGCGAGGTCCATGCAGAAATGGTTTGTCGAGATGTGTTGAAGAACTTGACTCGCCTGCACAGAGTCCTAACCTCAACCCCATCGAACACCTTTGGGATGAATTGGAACGCCGACTGCGAGCTGTTGTGGAAAATCTTGAGTCAAATATTTGCACAGATACCGGAACTTGTGAATTCAATTTAGACTTTATTACAAACGTAACAGAGCCGAGCCTTTCCATGGAAAATACACAATTCTCTAATTACAGAGTTCTGACTATAGTTTTTCCCGTCTTTACATTGCACATATAGTCACTCCTTGTATGTACATGAACAACTCCTATTTGCCTTATAGTTCTCCCATCTTTGCATTACGTATAGAATCTCCTCCCTCTATACGAAAATAACTCCTCTTGACCTTTCTCCACCATTATCTTTCCATCTCAGTTCTTGCTTGTTAACACCCACATCTGACAGCTGTATAGGTTATAATGGTAGCAGGCCCTGTTCATATATGTTCCATTCCTTATATAGCCATTCTGTCTTAGCTCTTCAAAGTGGACAGTCTAAACACTGCCTGCTAATATTGGAGTCATGAGTTTTGCATGAGTTTCACTACCACAGAGCCAAGCCTAATCGGCCAGCATCAGTGCCCGACCTCACTAATTCTCTCTGACGTTGCTCATTCTGAAATTTCTTAATTTCTTAATTTTTACTTTTTGGATCATGTGTGTATTTTTTGTATTACTGCACTGTTGGAACTAGAAACACAATCATTTCGCTGCACCTGCAATAACATCTGCAAGTCTGTGTACGTGACCAATAAACTTTGATTTGATACTATATTCAGATGGAATTACACTTCAGAATGAGGATGTGATGTGTAGTACTTACATTGGCAGGTGATTTTTACAGCCCAGCCAATAAGTTACTAGCAACCTTTGACCTGTGCTTTGCTACACCTGATTGAATAAAGGGACATTCCTGGAATCTTAGTTAGAGCCTTCTATGCTGCTGAGGCATGGAGAGTTCCGTGTTTGAATGGATGATGTGATATTTTGGGTATTATTGAATTTAACTTAATGATGATGATGTGAAAAGCAAAGACCCAGTCAGCTCTTGGCACAGTGCTGAATTGTTATAGAGGTTATTATGATTGACGGTCCACATTCAAAACTCTCCAGCTTAAGGAAGTTTGTTCCACTTTGATTACCAGACAAAAATAACTTTAAGATTGCAGGCAAGCACCCATGTAGGCTAGTTGTATCATTTGTTGTTGTGGCCAGTAACATTGTGAATAGGCCTTGACATAATTTGGTTGGCTTTACTAGTGTTCCTCTGCTTATAACAAGAAAATATGTTCCATTATTATTTATGATCTCACCCTTTTTAGTAGGTTAATAGGATCAGCACACCCCTTAGACGTGAAAGCAGCTAAACACAACCAGGCCTATTAGTTTGTCAATTCTGGACTAAGGCTCATTGGGGCCCCACAAGGCCCCACAAGGGTGCCAACACACTGTCAATGACACTGACTCTACTCCAGCCACTTTAATCATGGGAATTGATGGGAAATGATGTAAATATATCACTAGCCACTTTAAACAATGCTACCTTATATAATGTTACTTACCCTACATTGTTCATCTCATATGCATACGTTGATACTGTACTCTATATCATCGACTGCATCCTTATGTAATACATGTATCACTAGCCACTTTAACTATGCCACTTGGTTTACATACTTATCTCATATGTATATACTGTACTCGATATCATCTACTGTATCTTGCCTATGCTGCTCTGTACCATCACTCATTCATATATCCTTATGTACATATTCTTTATCCCCTTACACTGTGTATAAGACAGTAGTTTTTTTTGGAATTGTTAGTCAGATTACTTGCTCGTTATTACTGCATTGTCGGAACTAGAAGCACAAGCATTTCGCTACACTCGCATTAACATCTGCTAACCATGTGTATGTGACAAATAAAATTTGATTTGATTTGATTTGTCAGTGCCAAGTTGATCAGGCCCTAGCTATTCCATTGTTTCACAAGAGGGAAAGCCCCTGTGGAGATGCTGAACAAACTAGGCTTAGTCTGACATTTCACTCATTGAGTTTGTTTGCTTTTCATTTTAGCATAGTTATTTGTGTCAGTGGCACCTGTATTTTAATGTGAAAGTTAAAGTTAACATTGTTTTCGAATGACATCCCCAAGAGGTAAAATATATAGTGGTCCTAAAACAAAGCCTTGAGGAACACTGAAACTTACAGTTGATTTGTCAGAGGACAAACCATCCACAGAGACAAACTGATATCTTTCCGACAGATAAGATCTAACCCAGGCCAGAACTTGTCCGTGTAGACCAATTTGGGTTTCCAATCTTTCCAAAAGAATGTGGTGATCGATGGTGTCAAAAGCAGCACTAAGGTCTAGGAGTCTGGACACCCTAAGGTCCTAGGACCTGGACAAACTCTACAGATTTGTGTCTCAATTCTCGGTCAACAGACCTCTATCTGGAACGAACTCTGAATTGGAGAAACTTAAATGTGGGCATCCGGCTCCAGTGTGCCACTAATGTTACTGCTGAGAATTGCTCCTTAAGTAACGATATTATCCCAATACTTAGGTGCCGATACGATATGTATTGCGATTTATATTCCGATTTAATGTTCCTAACATATTGCTCACTATATGTTTGATACCGAGAAACAAGAGAGCATGAGAAGCTAGTTTTGATCAGTCAGGGAAATAAAAGTGCTGAAATCATGTTGGCTCACTATTTAAAAAGAAGATGGAGAACAAGCTATAGGATGGACAAGTAGCAGAGTTTTGGCGCAGGTATAGCTGACTTGGGCTTTCTTACGGTATCAAGCAAGAACAAAATATTGTTTAGTTCTAGGGCAAAACAACTAAACATGCTTCCCTTGGGGTCCCCAGGACCGAGTTTGGGAAACGCTGCTCTATGGGGTCTTACGTCAGAGTTGTTTTGGCCCAGACTTAGACCTACACATTGAAGTAGTTTGTGGCCTGTCTGTCATCCCTTTAGGCTATGTGTTTTTTTATGGATCACAACACAACAGCCTGGGGTGGCTGCACATTTCCCTGAGGGGCTGTTAGGCTGCTCATTCTACTGTATTGTAATCTCACCACAGTAACAGGATCAGCTGGTGGTTGGACTCAACAACATGATTATTGGAGACCTGGCCACAGCAAGGCCCAGGAGAATGTGTTTAACCTGAATCTGCTGGTGTGCTGCTCATCTGCTTAGGGTAGGCTACAAATACTCTACAATTAGTGTGCACCCCAAATGCCCTGGGCAAAAGTAGTTCACTATAAAGGCAATAGGGTGCCATTTGGGTATAAGTCTAGTGCCAGTGAAATTAAGCAAACACCTTAAAAATAGGATTTAGAAATATAGGCTATTCAATTTTAAAGCATACTGGGAGTGAGTATTAGCCATTCCATACACAGTTTTGCTTGATCTATTGTCTTATGTGTAGTGCTAGCCTGTACATTTTGTAATAACTTTGTAGGCTAATTGCCCCTTGGGGATAAAGGAATTTTTAAAAAGTGTGAATTAAATGTGATAACTGTTTTGATGGCTTTAGGAAAGGTACCAGCCTCTAATGGCCCCCTGTGTCTGACTTCTTGTCTTGTAGTGTCATGGAGGATGGGAAGCCGGTGTGGGCGCCCCACCCAGGAGATGGGTTCCAGCTGGGGACCATAGTGGACATAGGAGCAGACAGTTTGACCATCGAGCCGCTGAAACAGGGGCAAAAGGTAGGTGATCACACACGCATGTTCAAAAACAGACGTCCATGATCACTGTAATATTTTCCACCCAGAGAATTGACATAATGGTGTGGTGTGGAGGCCACCAGTGAAACATCTATTTTAAAAACTGCAAGAGTTAGTTTTTAGATGGTACCCTATAGATCAAGGGTGCTCAACTCTTCCCCTACGAAGTCCGGAACCTGAGGGTTTGCTGTTCTACCTAAAATCAAATCAAATCAAATCAAATTTTATTTGTCACATACACATGGTTAGCAGATGTTAATGCGAGTGTAGCGAAATGCTTGTGCTTCTAGTTCCGACAATGCAGTAATAACGAGCAAGTAATCTAACTAACAATTCCAAAAAAAAACTACTGTCTTATACACAGTGTAAGGGGATAAAGAATATGTACATAAGGATATATGAATGAGTGATGGTACAGAGCAGCATAGGCAAGATACAGTAGATGATATCGAGTACAGTATATACATATGAGATAAGTATGTAAACCAAGTGGCATAGTTAAAGTGGCTAGTGATACATGTATTACATAAGGATGCAGTCGATGATATAGAGTACAGTATCAACGTATGCATATGAGATGAACAATGTAGGGTAAGTAACATTATATAAGGTAGCATTGTTTAAAGTGGCTAGTGATATATTTACATAATTTCCCATCAATTCCCATGATTAAAGTGGCTGGAGTAGAGTCAGTGTCATTGACAGTGTGTCATTGACAGTGTGTTGGCAGTAGCCACTCACTCAATGTTCATTCCAACCTAAATCAGTCCCTGATTAGAGGGGGAACAATGAAACAAGCAGTGGAACTGGTTTTCGAGGACCAGAGTTGCGTTTGAGGGCTACAGATGGTACCCTGCAGATGGTACCCTGCAGATCAGGGATCACCAACTAGATTTTGGCTCTAACCACAATAGAAAGAGGAGTGGGAGGCCTCGGTGCACAACTGAGCAAGAGGACAAGTACATTAGTGTCTAGTTTGAGAAACAGATGCCTCAAGTCCTCAACTGGCAGCTTCATTAAATAGTACCCGCAAAACACCCGTCTCAACAGTGAATAGGCGACCCCGATGCTGGCCTTCTAGGCAGAGTTGCAAAGAAAAAGCCATATCTCAGACTAGCCAATAAAAATAAAAGATTAAGGTGGGCAAAACAACACAGACACTAGACAGAGGAACTCTGCTTAGAAGGCCAGCTTCCCGGAGTCGCCTCTTCACTGTTGAAGTTGAGACGGGTGTTTTCCGGGGCCTCCCACTTTCTATTCTGGTTAGTGCCAGTTTGTGCTATTCTGTGATGGGAGTAGTACACAGTTGTACAAGATCTTCAGTTTCTTGGCATGGAATAGCCTTCATTTCTCAGAACAAGAATAGACTGACGAGTTTCAGAAGGAAGGTCTTTGTTTCTGGCCATTTTGAGCCTGTAATCGAACCCACAAATGCTGATGCTCCAGATACTCAACTAGTCTAAAGAAGGTCAGTTTTATTGCTTCTTCAAATCAAATCAAATCAAATCAAATTTTATTTGTCACATACACATGGTTAGCAGATGTTAATGCGAGTGTAGCGAAATGCTTGTGCTTCTAGTTCCGACAATGCAGTAATAACGAGCAAGTAATCTAACTAACAATTCCAAAAAAAAACTACTGTCTTATACACAGTGTAAGGGGATAAAGAATATGTACATAAGGATATATGAATGAGTGATGGTACAGAGCAGCATAGGCAAGATACAGTAGATGATATCGAGTACAGTATATACATATGAGATAAGTATGTAAACCAAGTGGCATAGTTAAAGTGGCTAGTGATACATGTATTACATAAGGATGCAGTCGATGATATAGAGTACAGTATCAACGTATGCATATGAGATGAACAATGTAGGGTAAGTAACATTATATAAGGTAGCATTGTTTAAAGTGGCTAGTGATATATTTACATAATTTCCCATCAATTCCCGTGATTAAAGTGGCTGGAGTAGAGTCAGTGTCATTGACAGTGTGTTGGCAGTAGCCACTCAATGTTAGTGGTGGCTGTTTAACAGTCTGATGGCCTTGAGATAGAAGCTGTTTTTCAGTCTCTCGGTCCCAGCTTTGATGCACCTGTACTGACCTCGCCTTCTGGATGACAGCGGGGTGAACAGGCAGTGGCTCGGGTGGTTGATGTCCTTGATGATCTTTATGGCCTTCCTGTAGCATCGGGTGGTGTAGGTGTCCTGGAGGGCAGGTAGTTTGCCCCCGGTGATGCGTTGTGCAGACCTCACTACCCTCTGGAGAGCCTTACGGTTGAGGGCGGTGCAGTTGCCATACCAGGCGGTGATACAGCCCGCCAGGATGCTCTCGATTGTGCATCTGTAGAAGTTTGTGAGTGCTTTTGGTGACAAGCCGAATTTCTTCAGCCTCCTGAGGTTGAAGAGGCGCTGCTGCGCCTTCCTCACGATGCTGTCTGTGTGAGTGGACCAATTCAGTTTGTCTGTGATGTGTATGCCGAGGAACTTAAAACTTGCTACCCTCTCCACTACTGTTCCATCGATGTGGATGGGGGTTGTTCCCTCTGCTGTTTCCTGAAGTCCACAATCATCTCCTTAGTTTTGTTGACGTTGAGTGTGAGGTTATTTTCCTGACACCACACTCCGAGGGCCCTCACCTCCTCCCTGTAGGCCGTCTGGAGTCGTTGTTGGTAATCAAGCCTACCACTGTTGTGTCGTCCAAACTTGATGATTGAGTTGGAGGCGTGCATGGCCACGCAGTCGTGGGTGAACAGGGAGTACAGGAGGGGGCTCAGAACGCACCCTTGTGGGGCCCCAGTGTTGAGGATCAGCGGGGAGGAGATGTTGTTGCCTACCCTCACCACCTGGGGGCGGCCCGTCAGGAAGTCCAGTACCCAGTTGCACAGGGCGGGGTCGAGACCCAGGGTCTCGAGCTTGATGACGAGCTTGGAGGGTACTATGGTGTTGAATGCCGAGCTGTAGTCGATGAACAGCATTCTCACATAGGTATTCCTCTTGTCCAGATGGGTTAGGGCAGTGTGCAGTGTGGTTGAGATTGCATCGTCTGTGGACCTATTTGGGCGGTAAGCAAATTGGAGTGGGTCAAGGGTGTCAGGTAGGGTGGAGGTGATATGGTCCTTGACTAGTCTCTCAAAGCACTTCATGATGACGGATGTGAGTGTCAGTTTTCAGTTTTCAGCTGTGCTAACATAATTGCAATAGGGTTTTCTAATGATAAATTAGCCTTTTAAAATTATAAACTTGGATTAGCTAACAATGTGCCATTGGAACACAGGAGATGGTTGCTCATAATGGGCCTCTGTACGCCTATGTAGATATTCCATTTTAAAAATCAGCTGTTTCTAGCTACAATAGTCATTTACTGTAACGATTTTCATTGGTGGAAGGAGAGGAAGTCCAAAGTGCAGCGTGGTACGGAAACCATAACCCAACAGTTCTGACATGGAAATAATCACCCACAACTCAAAATGGGAAAACAGGCTAATATTCTCAATCAGAGACAACGTAGACAGCGTATCCATACCAGGCCAAACACATAGATAAAGAAAACCTAGACCTATAACATAGAATACCCACCCACATCACACCCTGACCAAACTAAAAATACAAACCTACAAAGCAATCTAACGAGACTCCCAGTTAGACAGCAAATGTTCCTTTTGTTCCATAAAGATGATTTTTATACCCAAAATACCTCCGTTTGTTGGTCACGTTATGTTGAGAAATCCACCGGAAATAGTGGTCACGACAACGGCGAAAAAAAAATCTAAATTATATCCATAATATCGACAAAAACATGGCAAACGTTTTTTATAATCAATCCTCAAGGTGTTTTTCAAATATCTATTAGATAATATATCAACCGGGACAATTGGCTTTTCAGTAGGAGCGAGAGGAAAAAATGAATGATGAAACCAAGATTGAACTGTTTGGCCTGAATCTCTGGAGAGACCTGAAAATATCTGTGCAGCAAAGCTCTCCATCCAATCTGATAGAGCTTAAGAGGATATGCAGAGAAGAATGGGAGAAACTCACCAAATGTGCCAAGCTTGTAGCGTTATACCTAAGAATACTTGAGGCTGTAATCGCTGCCAAAGGTGCTTCAACAAAGTACTGAGTAAAGGGTCTGAATACTTCTGTCAATGTGACTTTTCTGTTTTTTATTTCTTATACATTTGACACATTTTCTAAAAACGTGTTTTTGCTTTGTCGTTATTGGGTATTGTGTGTAGATTGTTTCCCCCATCAATTTAATCCATTTTAGAATAAGGCTGTAACGTAACAAAATATGGAAAAAGTCAAGAGGTCTGAAAACTTTCTGAATGCACTGTATATAATTTCTTTCTATTATTTGTTATTTGCAAACTTCGCCATGAAATGCAACAGTACAGAACCATCGCTAGACCAGCACATTCCTTACTCACTAGGTGCGCAATTAAAGGGCCAGATGCACAATTGAAGTGAATTATACAAAAAAATCTAAATCTGTTAGTTTTCTTCGAGACCTAAAAATAATTGTCTTCTGATATGATTTAAGCATTAACATGGACTCAGAACATCCAATTAGTTTTTTCTTTGTGAACAATTGTAATTTTAAGAGTGAAAAACTAAAACAAATCTAAAACCAGGAATATAAAACTCAGAACATCATTTAGGAAAATATTAAACATAATTATTTGGAGGGGGGTCATATTTTAAAGGTCCCCCTTAGAGTTGTTTATTAAGCATTCTTTTACCAAGTATGTTGACAGACTACGTTCTCTTGTACAATTAGGACCCAGGGGGAGAGAAGAGAAGAATGTGCCTATTTGAAAGCTAGAAAAAAATAATTGTAGCTTGCGACGTGTTTAATTTTTTTGAAGTAGCTCTCTTTCTAGAAAAGCTGCAGCGGGCGCCCTATACGGGATACCCGACAGAGGGTAACTTCCGACACGGGTACAAAATGAAGCCCCAGTATCTGAGATCAAGTAGGCTTTCCCATAGAAGCCACCAGTCACTGCTAATTCACTTTTTCACTAGGCTAGATCATGTGTTACACAAAGTTTTTGATGTTAGCCAAACCCAGTTTCTATGGTAACTCATACTTCCTTGTGTGGCTCTGTCATCAGCTGAACGTTGTCCTCAAACAATCTGTTCACTTAGTGTGTTTACATCCGGCCCATAAAGTATGGGACTCCGTCAGATCCTTTATTATGAAGGAAGCTGTGTGCGTGTGTGCGTGCACGTAACGGATGTGTCCATTCTCCGGCCGTTATGGCCAGTTCTGGGCCTTAACATGGAGTCTGAGGGGCACAATGTGTGTTCTGTCCAGTGGCAGCCAGTTTGTGCCAGTGTACGGTGAGCTCCCTTGTCACCCGACCCACTCAGAGCAGCAGCGGCATACGCAGCCTGGTAGACCCCTGTAGGGGGACTTCAGGAGAGAGGCGTTGCTCAGTGCATGGCACCACGTCACACTCACAGCTTTAGCCACAATGGCGGACTCTGTGGCCCACAGCATTAGGTAATGTGTTCCTGACTTGGCCTGCGTCCCCAATTGCTCCATATTCCCTATACAGTACACTACTTTAGACCGGAGCCCTGTGAATCCTGGTTGAAAATATTGCACTATAAAGTGAATAGGGTGCCATTTGGGACGCTGACAGTTCCTGGACTGTTTCACTCTGCCTTGGTGTCGGTGAAAGAGCAAGAGACCGAGGGGGGAGGGACGTGTTTAAATTCAGGGGGCATTGCGTCATCCTCCTCCCCTTCCTTCTCTCCCTCTCCCGCTCCTCTAAACTTCAGTCACCTCACATGGCTCAGTGCTATAAAATCCTGCCAGTCTGGGCCCATTGCAGGAAAGAATGAACTGACTGTATGTCACCTTGGCTTCTTCAACCTTGGAGATTTTAAATCCCTCTTGCTGTGCCTCTTTATTTGGAGAGACTAAGGCCGCATCCCAAATAGCAACCTATTCCCTATATAGTGTTAATACTTTCAATGGAATAGGCCGATGGACAAGAGTGCCATTTGAGACACGGACTAAATTGCTGGCCCAGCAGAGGCCAACCGGGCACTATGGCCCACAGGAGGGAGCTGAGGCCAACCGGGCACTATGGCCCACAGGAGGGAGCTGATGCCGACCGGGCCGCATGGCCCACAGGAGGGGGCTGAGGCCAACCGGGCCCCATGGCCCACAGGAGGGGGCTGAGGCCAACCGGGCCCCGTGGCCCACAGGAGGGGGCTGAGGCCAACCGGGCCCCATGGCCCACAGGAGGGGGCTGAGGCCAACCGGGCCCCGTGGCCCACAGGAGGGGGCTGAGGCCAACCGGGCCCCGTGGCCCACAGGAGGGGGCTGAGAGCAAATGACAGGGCCCCATGGCCCACAGGAGGGAGCTGAGAGCAAACGACAGGGCCCCATGGCCCACAGGAGGGAGCTGAGAGCAAACGACAGGGCCCCATGGCCCAAGGGAGGGAGCTGAGAGCAAACAACAGGGCCTCATGGCCCACAGGAGGGGGCTGAGAGCAAACGACAGGGCCCCATGGCCCAAGGGAGGGAGCTGAGAGCAAACAACAGGGCCTCATGGCCCACAGGAGGGGGCTGAGAGCAAACGACAGGGCCCCATGGTCCACAAGGGGGAGCTGGGGCCAACAGGGCCCCATGGCCCACAGAAGGGAGCTGAGAGCAAACGACAGGGCCCCATGGCCCACAGGAGGGAGCTGAGAGCAAACGACAGGGCCCCATGGCCCAAGGGAGGGAGCTGAGAGCAAACGACAGGGCCCCATGGCCCACAGGAGGGAGCTGAGAGCAAACGACAGGGCCCCATGGCCCACAGGAGGGAGCTGAAAGCAAACGACAGGGCCCCATGGCCCACAGGAGGGGGCTGAGAGCAAACGACAGGGCCCCATGGTCCACATGGGGGAGCTGGGGCCAACAGGGCCCCATGGCCCACAGGAGGGAGCAGAATCTGGCTGACTGCATCCCATATGGCACCCTTTTCCCTACATAGTGCATTACTTTCGACCAGCAGTTAGGGCAGTGGTCAAAAGTTGTGCACTATGTAGGGAATAGGGTGCCTTTTGGGACGTATCCACTGTGTCTGGTTTGTTCTAGCTAGCTACACTTCACAGCCTATCAGACCCACTTAGTAGTCTAAGGTCTTATGTCAACCCACATGTGTTCCCCACACAAACTTCTCAAATATTTGTTAAACATGTTAATTTTTCCCTAGTGTAATGTCTGAATCACTTGTGGAATGGTAAGGTAAAATGGCAGAAGGCTTTTAGCTGGTGTTGTGTTATAGCTGCTGGCCAGGAGAATATATCCATGCAGAAGGAGAGTGGAGCAGCCAGCGAGCTTTCACTAACTTTGGTTAGCCTAGTAGTGCCTAAGAGAACTTACTGTATGTTTGTTCAGAATTCTATGAACATGGATGTGTATCTCATATATGCTTTAATAAAAATATCTTGACATTGGATTAGCTAACTTTGAAAACATTGGGATAGACTATGTATTTCTTTGTAGCTTGGACTTAGCTGCCCCCCTTAGTTTGGACTTTTAACACCGTTTGTTTTTGTGACAAATCAGAAGCATGTGACCGTGTTTTCTTTCAAGCTCTCTGGGACTTAATGGGTAGTGGAGAGGGAGGGAGGGAGGGGTGGGTAGAGAGAGAGGGAGGGGTGGGTGGGTAGAGAGGGGGGGTGGGTAGAGAGGGAGGGAGTGAGGGGTGGGTAGAGAGGGAGGGAGTGAGGGGTGGGTAGAGAAGGAGGGAGGGAGGGAGGGAGGGGTGGGTAGAGAAGGAGGGAGGGAGGGGGGGTGGGTAGAGGGAGGGAGGGAGGGAGGGGTGGGTAGAGAAGGAGGGAGGGAGGGAGGGGTGGGTGGAGAGAGAGGAGGGAGGGAGGGGGGAAGGGTGGGTAGAGGGAGAGAGGGGTGGGGAGGAGGGAGGGAGAGGGAGGGGTGGGGAGGGAGAGGTGGAGGGGGGTGGAGAGAGAGAGAAGGGAGGGGTGGAGAGAGAGAGAAAAGGGAGGGGTGGAGAGAGAGGGAGGGACTAGTAAATCTCATCAGTCAGACTAACCCTTTGGTGTTCTATCACACACTGAGTCACGCTTACTTGAAATCGCGATGTGCTTTGAGATGCTTTTAGGATTCTGAAATAACCCATAGTGTTCACCAGATGTGTTTACCCTAAACACGTGCTACAAGTAACAAACACACACACCCTACTAACGCCAGACTAGCTCCAGCCTCACAGCACTTGTCTAACTGTATTGTTTTTCCTGGGCCATGCATATGTGCTGATAACTCTAGTGAATATGGCACGGTGGCTGTACTCTGCAGTGGAGGTGCTGACTAACGACCATGGGCTGGAAGAGCTTGCAGCCAGCCAACACCTCTCTAGCTAGATCCCAGATCCTGTTTCTGCCTCTCTCCAAATAATCAATTGTCCCCTGATTTGTCACTTACTGCTGCGTACGCCAGGCCCTGGAGCCAGGCCCTGGAGCCAGGCCCCGCCAGCAATGGCATCTGAACAGTCAGTGTTTTTAGTAGCTAATTGGGAGTGCAAAAATAACACATTGACAGACTTGAAAAGACTCCTGATTTATATCATTAAAAGCAAGCAGATTGATTGGAATCCAAATATACCTAAGGATTAAAATGTTCTCCTTTCTCTCTCCTTTGGGTATTGTTTAATGTTCTAAGCCACGTGAACTTGATGTAGTTGCCCACTCTTCAACAAAGAGAACAGCCTAGTGTCAGCATAGTGGCATGCTAAAAGTACAAAAGACTAGTTGATCATCTGTCACCTCCATCTTGTTTTTTCAGAGCTTTACGGCCCAGATCAACCAAGTGTTTCCGGCTGAGGATGATGTCAACAAACATGTGGAAGACAACTGTGAGTTTGTTTTACCAAAAGGCTTCAGTCTCCACAAGGTCTTTGTTTCTCACCATCTCATAAAGCTACCCTAACTGACACCGAAGTGTTTTTACAGCACTATATGAAGTTCTGAACTAAATTACAACCCTGAAACTGTTGCCCGATGCAAATGATTCCCCTGAGGATTGAGGAATGTCATTTTGTGCCATTAAGTTCTTATGTGTTTTTCATTTTGATCCATCCTCTTCTTTTTACAGTTGTGATTAGTCTGGCTTAACTTACTTCAGATCTGTTGTTTTTCAGGTTCTTTAATGTACTTGAATGAAGCCACACTCTTGAACAACGTCCGTGTGCGGTATAGTAAAGACAGAATTTATGTAAGTACTTTATAACAGACATAGCTATATCCTGCTGTCTTCCTCATCAATCTGGTCTGCGCAATGGTGAACAGGCCACAGGTTGAACCAGCAGGGGTGAGTTCAATAGAACACCCACTCATTATCATGCTAAAGCCCTGTCACTTCAGTCTCTCTGTGCCTACTGTATGTGTTGTGGTGGGTCCCCTCCCTCCCTGCTTCCCAGTGTGACAGGCGTGATGGGCTTGTCATTGTCACTCAGGGCTGTGTCAGTTGTTTGCTGGGAGGTAGGCCAGTTACAGTGGCACACACACACAGCTAGCTCTTGTTGTCACTCTCCCTGCTGGCCCCTGTGTCTACCCCAGGCTCAGGTGACCTCTATAATCAGCCAGGAAGCAGAACAGAGCCAGGGAGTGCTATCCTGTTCCCCACTGAACTTAATTAGGTCCTCTGATGTGACAGGGGGCAGGCAGGGGGACGTGAATGCCGGCAGGTGTGGAGAGGAGACCGGTGGGACACTTGTTTTCCAACAGGTGGCATCTAGTGGTTGCAGTGAGAAACTGCCTGCTTTGTCCTATGAAGTGACAATTCCTTTTAGCAGTGATGGGACTCAAGTGTTTTCTTAGGTCACTGAGAAAAAACTGGGTGTCATATCAACACAAATGTACAGCGTCTCACTAAAAACAGATTCCTATATGTGTACTAGAGTATTTCTGACTTCTCTTTGTTTTTCTCCCAGACGTTTGTAGCTAATATCCTGATAGCAGTGAACCCCTACTATGACATCCCAAAGCTCTATGCTCCCGAGACCATTAAACAGTACCATGGGAGGTCCCTGGGCACCCTTCCGCCCCACGTCTACGCTATTGGTGAGAACTGGGAAGGAAGGTTCCA
Organism: Oncorhynchus tshawytscha; assembly: GCF_018296145.1. Taxonomy (NCBI): domain Eukaryota; kingdom Metazoa; phylum Chordata; class Actinopteri; order Salmoniformes; family Salmonidae; genus Oncorhynchus; species Oncorhynchus tshawytscha. The sequence goes on from NC_056433.1 coordinate 16,430,046, forward strand.
AATGGCACTCTATTCCCTGTATAGTGCATTACTTTTGATCAATGCTCTATGGGCACTATATAGGTCAAAAGTAGTGTGCTATGTAGAGAATAGGGTGCCATTCGGGACTCCGACACAAAGTCCCTGCCACTTTTGGGCTGACAATGTGCTACGCTTTCACATCTGCCCACCAGAGGGCAGTCTATAGTCATTTTGCTTACCAGTGTGATTTAGCTACCTATTAACAGGGTTGGGGAGTAACGGATTACATGTAATCTGAGCCGTTACATGTAAGGGATTGCAAAAAAACTAACTGTAATCCGTTATGTTACCAGAAAAAATATTGTAATCAGATTACAAATGCTTTTTAAAAAGTAGATGATTACTTCGAGGATTACTTTTACATTCAGAAAGGATGTTTACAAAAAAATCTTTGACACTTCTCTGTTTTCTCAATGACATTCAAATCAGCATTGAAAAAAGGCACAAATGTGTTCCACCTGAGCGAGTGTGACCAGAGGTCAGAGACCCCTATGACAACACACCAAATGTGTTTGATGGATCGCGGGACAAGAGCAGGAATGGACTTTTGTAGGCTACAGTCCAAGCTGTGTCTTCCAATGGTGCTATCCAACTTGAATAAACGCTCAGGGATAAGGATGACCGCAGTGGTGTAGTCTACGGCGATAGAGATATCACTTATTGTTGATATCTACATAGTGCATTGATGTAAATCACACTGCTGCTCTCTCATTTAGCTATTTGCACCTTACAGATTTTGGTTGTTGTCGCTGACTGTTCACAAATGTGTATTTGAGCCCAATAATGGTTGAATTCAAGAAGTTTAAGTTGCATATCAATCATTATTTTCGAAACCAGTGGACAGCCTGTGAAAATGCGCTCTTGCAACAGCTGCATAGTGTGGATCCCATCCCAAGTCTGGCTTCTATTACTCAGTCTAATTCATGCTGATATAAAATGTAAAAAATCCATTGGCCTGATGGACACATTCTCAAACTCGCACACTTTTGATAGACTTAATGGAGCAATCTGTAGATGCTACATCCATTTTTGTACTTATAAATGATATATACATCCATTGATTGTTGAAGAATATAACTTATAAATGCCTGATGATTTTAGTTCAACTGTCACACTCCATGAGAACCCAAAATATAAGCTTGTTTTACCCTAACATTTGTAGACTAAATAAATGTAAACAAACACTGTATAGCCTCATAACATGGTTAAAACAATCATTTTGATATCATGGATGGTCAGTCTTTTCATCCATATCTCTGTCTATTAATTTGAGCGGTTACATTTTTCGAGGCCCATCCCTCAGCTTTTTCCCCCAAAAAAGGCGGGGCAGCCATGTTGTTATTGAAACAATAGGCCTATAGCAAATGCAAATATGGCATTCCTTTTTCACGTCAATAGCACTTTCAGTAGTGCTCAAAGAATGCCATTCCATGAGAGCAGTATTTATTTTTCAACTCTAATCAATGAGCCCAATCAGTCCTCCATGACAACACAATCATAAACAACAGAGTAGGGCTGGTTAATAAGTCCTTAGTTTTGGGGTCGTGCTCAGGTAAAACAATTTGGCTAAACTTACACTTCCATTTTTCCAAGTCCTATTCTTGAAGTTCAAGATCATTTATTTGAATGACTGGAATTCTGATAGACTTTGGTTTTTAATGTAAAGATATAATTTAATTGTATTATATGTAGTAGAAAGCGATGGGTTAGAAGAAGCCTACATAACCCAACCCATAAAGTAACATACAACATCCATATATGGCCAGATATGTGAACTTTAACATTATTTATCCTGCAATAGAAGTCGTTCAATTGGTAGCATATACATTTTTGTCTTCTTCTAAGTAATCTTTAAAAAGTAACGAAATGTAATCAGATTACGTTACTGAGTTTGGGTAATCCACAAGTGAAGTTACTGATTATAATTTTGGACAGGTAACTAGTAACTGTAACGGATTACATTTAGAAAGTAACCTACCCAACCCTGCCTATTAACAGTGAGCATTCATTGTGCAGTGTGACTTTGCTAATGCAAACATCATCTTGAGGATCTCATTCAGAGAAGTTGTATGTCACTGAGGTAAATGGTAAACAATGAATACTGTCATCTAGCATGTGATTTAGAAGTACAAGGAGCATTCATTGTACAGCATGCATGTCTAATGCAACCATAGGCTTAATTTATGATCCCATTGAGATACATTTTGTATCACTGAGGAAAAGGAGAGGGTTAACAAATTGTAAACAGCTGTCTGGATGTCTGTGTGTCAGCTGACAAGGCCTACAGGGACATGAGGGTGCTGAAGATGAGCCAGTCCATCATCGTGTCCGGGGAGTCTGGTGCCGGGAAGACTGAGAACACCAAGTTTGTCCTCCGGTAAAGTCATGACATTCCCTGTGTATCGTCAACACACAGAGTGTGTCCCAAGTGACACCCCAATCCTTATGTACTGCATTATTTTATGTTTTACCAGAGCTAGTCAAAAGTAGTGCACTATATAAGGATTAGGGTACCATTTGGGACACAGACCCAGTCTGATCTGGCAGGCTGTTTCTAATGGTTCATGTAAAATAAGTATATTCTGAGACTACTGACATTAAAGGGGAAGCTCACAAATGTTTACCTGTAGACGTATTTTCACTCTATATGATTGTAGTTGATTTGTTTTAAACTGTTTTTTATATATACAGTTGAAGTTGAAAGTTTACATACACCTTAGCCAAATACATTTAAACTCAGTATTTCACAATTCCTGACATTTAATCCTAGCTAAAATTCCCTGTCTTAGGATCACCACTTTATTTTAATAATGTGAAATGTCAGAATAATAATAGAGAGAGTGATTTATTTCAGCTTTTATTTCTTTCATCACATGCCCAGTGGGTCAGAAGTTTACATACACTCAATTAGTATTTGGTAGCATTGCCTTTAAAATGTTTGACTTGGGTCCAACATTTCGGGTAGCCTTCCACAATAAGTTGTGTGAATTTTTGGCCCATTCCTCCTGACAGAGCTGGTGTACTTGAGTCAGGTTTGTAGGCCTCCTTACTCGCACACGCTTTTTCAGTTCTACCCACAAATCTTCTATAGGATTGAGGTCAGGGCTTTGTGATGGCCACTCCAATACCTTGACTTTGTTGTCCTTAAGCCATTTTGCCACAGCTTTGGAAGTATTATTGGGGTCATTGTCCATTTGGAAGACCCATTTGTGACCAAGCTTTAACTTCCTGACTGATGTCTTGAGATGTTGCTTCAATATATCCACATAATTTTCCTTCCTCATGAAGCCATCTATTTTGTGAAGTGCACCAGTCCCTCCTACAGCAAAGCACCCCCACAACATGATGCTGCCAACCCCGCGCTTCACGGTTGGGATAGTGTTCTTCGGCTTGCAAGCTTTCCCCTTTTTCCTCCAAACATAACGATGGTCATTATGGCCAAACAGTTCTATTTTTGTTTCATCAGACGAGAGGACATTTCTCCAAAAGGTACGATCTTTGTCCCCATGTGCAGTTGCAAACCGTAGTCTGGCTTTTTTATGGCGGTTTTGGAGTAGTGGCTTCTTCCTTGCTGAGCAGTCTTTCAGGTTATGTCGATATAGGGCTTGTTTTACTGGTCTACAACACTTTCTGAGGTCTTGGCTGATTTCTTTTGATTTTCCCATGATGTCAAGCAAAGAGGCACTGAGTTTGAAGGTAGGCCTTGAAATACAACCACAGGTACACCTCCAATTGACTCAAATGATGTCAATTAGCCCATCAGAAGCTTCTAAAGCCATGACATAATTTTCTGGAATTTTCCAAGCTGTTTAATGGCACAGTTAACTTAGTGTATGTAAACTTCTGACCCACTGGAATTGAGATACGGGGAAATAATCCGACTGTAAACAATTGTAGGAAAAATGACTTGTGTCATGCACAAAGTAGATGCCCTAACCGATTAGTTTGTTAATAGTTAATAGTTTGTTAATAACAAGACATTTGTGGAGTGGTTGAAAAATGAGTTTTAATGACTCAAACCTAAGTGTATGTAAACTTCCTACTTCAACTCTGTGTGTGTGTGTGTGTGTGTGTGTGTGTGTGTGTGTGTGTGTGTGTGTGTGTGTGTGTGTGTGTGTGTATATATGTATATATAACAACCTCTAACGAAACAAAATATAAAATAAAAATTGTTTGTGGGATCAACTACAACAGAGTGAAAATAAGGCCATATGTAAAACTTTAAACTTCCCTTTTAACTCTGATTATTTCTTTCTGCGCTTTAGATACTTGACAACATCCTATGGAACAGGTCAAGATATTGATGAGAGAATAGTTGAAGGTAAATATTAATTTCACTTCCCAGCAGCATGACCTCATACCACAGTATGGATTAGTGTTTTAATTGCTTTTCTTCTTCATCAATCCCACAGCCAATCCCCTGCTAGAAGCTTTTGGAAACGCTAAAACTGTCAGGAATAACAACAGTAGTCGCTTTGGGAAGTTTGTAGAGATCCACTTCAACGAAAAGGTGCAGCAGCACCACAGCATAATAATTCACTATCAATGAAATCATCAGACAACAACACCAAAATAGTGATTTGACAATTCTTTAAAATACTTTGTGTCTGCTTTGGCTAGCCTCGAGTGCCAGATGGGTGGACATTAGTTTTGAGACTTGTGTTTGTTCCATTGTACCAGTAAAATAAAATAAAAAGCAATTCGTATAATATATTTTATAAATGTATGATTGCTTATTAAGAGCCCAGACTGCATCTTTAAATATTGAACATTATTTAAAGTAGTATTTGAACCCAGTTCTGTTTCTAATTGAACATGTGTTGTTGTGTCACTTAGAATACTGTGGTGGGAGGCTTCGTGTCCCACTACCTGCTGGAGAAATCCAGGATCTGCCAGCAGAGCCAGGAGGAGAGGAACTACCACATCTTCTACCGGCTGTGTGCTGGAGCCTCCGAGGACATCAGGACCAAGTTCCACCTGGAATCACCAGACACCTTCAGGGTGAGTGTGGCCTACGGGCCAGCCTTGTTCCCTGTCTTGACCCTCCAGAGTGGATACGTAACCAGGCTGGCGCTGTATTGCTCGGCTTGGTTCGTCTCAGTCGAAAAAGGTATAACCTTGTCTCGTCATTCTAAGGACACTGCGCTGTCCTATGCAGTCTCTGCTGTCTCTGCAACGGGGGGCAGAGAAGCTCCTCTGATTATCGCAGTGCATCATTAATTATTAAGGAGGCTCACACCTTTTGGTGTTTCAGCTTAAAGATAAAATGCTGCTATAAAAATGTCAAGTCATGATAGACATTTGCATGAATGGTTAATGTTGCTCCGTGGCTCGGAGACCACTAGATGGCACACTCAGCCATCGTTTATTTTCTTGGCATCAACTTCACAAATAAAACTATCCATCTCATTGTACTTTAAGGAAAGCCTGTTCTGTTATCGTTAGCTGGCAGGTTTTTAGCTAAGTTGTAAAAACTCTCCTCCTGCTCTGTCCACTATTGAGTCCCTCTTTTAAACTTCCCTGTCTGGTCCCGCTCAGCCTCAGTCTCTTTCAGTTTCTGGTCCCGCTCAGCCTCAGGAAGATGAGGTGCTTTGACTCCACTTCTTGACAGCAATATCGTCCACTGTAATGGAGATAAACAAATGGGGTGATGCATGGTTAATGGCAGTGACATTTCTGCTGATATCCAATTCCACTTGGACATTACTATTGACCTTTGGAGATCCTGGCTCTCGGCAGACATTTTACAAGGGCTCAGGCGCATCTTGCGAGAGGTGCAGATTAGAATATAGAATTAACAACAGCACCCATATAAGTCGTGTCTTCTCTTTCACACCCAGTACAGATTTGCATCTAATGGATCCTGAATTGAAAATGGGTTTGAGCAGCTAGACAGGAAGGAAGTGGCAGTGAAAAGATAGGATTAACTAAGTCAAACGTCAATGCTGACACATATATCATGTCAGCGGTAGGCTACATCTCCCCTCTCATATTTTCATAAATGTGTGTACTGTGTGGCCGTGCCTCTTATTTCTATCTCTCCAGTGAAGGCATTCTTCTGGGCAGTAGGCAAGGAACTTCTACCTGACCGAGCTACCTTCCTCTAATGGTCTCATCCGTTTTCAACTTGTTTTCTGCTGATCTGGAAACAAAAAATGGGGTGGGGAGGGAGAGCGATACAGAATCCTCCCAAAGGCCTATCTCTGTAATGAAAACCTTTGTTCCGTTTCAGCTGAGAATACTCCTCTCGTACAAACAAGATAAGCCACCGGATTCTGTTTTGTTTTTCTCTTCTACCCACCTGGGAAGTTGTCGTCGCACTCACCATCAGGCCGTATCTCTCGTGACAGGCAGGAAGAGAGCAGGCTACTGAGAAGTCATTAAAAGTCGCACAAAAGCAATTACAGAGAGGGAGAAACGTCTTTTGTGCCAAATATAAACTCTTTGCTGTGAACAATGGTGAATCCTCAAGACTCAAGAAACAAAAAATCAGTATTTGAGTCCACACAGAGACAGTGATGTGGATATATTACTTTGCTTTGACTTTCAAAAGTCATCAAGTTTGCCATATTGCAACTGGTCATGCATGGTGTCCGATGTGTTGACGATCATGTTAAACCATCCTGGACCAGCGTTGATGGGATATTCAATTGATATTTGAGGTATTGTTAAAACTGTCATACTGCGGTATATTGATCCATGAAATCTGCTGCTGTTTACTGATTCTTGTCTATGTTGCAGTATTTGAACAGAGGATGCACTCGCTTCTTTGCAAACAAGGACACGGACAAACAGATCCTTCAGAACCGCAAGAGTCCAGAGGTACGGTACATATCTTAATCTCTCTCAACCCCCTCACTCTCCATCTCTCTCTCAACCCCCTCACTCTCCATCTCTCTCTCAACCCCCTCACTCTCCATCTCTCCCTCAACCCCTCACTCTCCATCTCTCTCTCAACCCCTTCACTCTCCATCTCTCTCTCTCAACCCCCTCAAGCTCTCCATCTCTCTCAAGCCCCCCTCTTCACTCTCCATCTCTCTCAACACCCCCTCTCACTCTTCATCTCTCTCTCTTTCTCAACCCTCTCACTCTCCATCTCTCTCTCAACCCCCTCCCTCTCTATCCCTCTCTCTCTAAAGCCCCCACTCTCCATCCCTCTCTCTCTCAACCCCCTCATTCTCCATCTCTCTCTCAACCCCCCACTCTCCATCTCTCTCTCTCTCAACCCCCTCACTCTCCATCTCTCTCTCAACCCCCTCACTCTCCATCCCTCTCTCTCTCTCAAGCCCCCACTCTCCATCTCTCAACCCCTAACTCTCCATCTCTCTCAACCCCCCACTCTCCATCTCTCTCTCTCAACCCCCTCACTCCCATCTCTCTCTCAACCCCTCCCTCTCTATCCCTCTCTCTCTCAAGTCCCCCACTCTCCATCCCTCTCTCTCTCAACCCCCCACTCATTCTCCATCTCTCTCTCTCTCTCAACCCCCTCAACTCTCCATCTCTCTCAACCCCCTCACTCTCCATCCCTCTCTCTCTCTCAAGCCCCCGCTCTCCATCTCTCTCCATCGCTCAACCCCTAACTCTCCATCTCTCTCTCAACCCCCTCACTCTCCATGCCTCTCTCTCTCTCAAGCCCCCACTCTCCATCTCTCAACCCCTAACTCTCCATCTCTCTCAACCCCCCACTCTCCATCTCTCTCTCTCTCTCTCTCAACCCCCTCACTCCACATCTCTCTCTCAACCCCTCCCTCTCTATCCCTCTCTCTCTCAAGTCCCCCACTCTCCATCCCTCTCTCTCAACCCCCACTCTCCATCTCTCTCTCTCTCTCAACCCCTCACTCTCCATCTCTCTCAACCCCCTCACTCTCCATCCCTCTCTCTCTCTCAAGCCCCCAGACGCTCTCCATCTCTCTCCATCGCTCAACCCCCTAACTCTCCATCTCTCTCAACCCCCTCACTTTCCATCTCTCTCTCTCTCTCAACCCCCCTCTCTCCATCTCTCTCTCAACCCCTCACTCTCATCCCTCTCTCTTGCTCTCAAGCCCCCACTCTCCATATCTCTCTGCAGCTCTCTCAACCCCCCTCACTTTCCATCTCTCTCTCTCTCTCAACCCCCTCTCTCCATCTCTCTCTCAACCCCCAGCAAACATTTGAATTAGGATCCCACTCTCTCTCAAGCCCCCCACTCTCCATATCTCTCCAGCTCTCTCAACCCCCTCACTTTCCATCTCTCTCTCAACCCCCTATCCACTTTCTTTCCTCGTGCATATTATATATTGGTTGAATTGCATCTTCACTACGCCAATATCCATGAAAATCACAGACGGAAACACTCTCTTATCTGTAGTTTTTGGCCAGGATTCCCTTTGCTATCTAATGACAGACAGTTTCTCATCTCTTGAACTAATTGGAAATGCACTTAGGCACGACTCTGTCTGCGGAGAGAGTGAACAGAATGTACTTCTCTACCCCCACCTTGCTCCCTGTATCTGTCTCAGTGGCTTTTACTTTTACTTAATGGATTGCTCAGTCAAAGGAGGAGTGTTGTTTTGTCTTGGTCTGCTGATGCAGTGGCTTCTAGTAGAGACATGTTTTACTTTAAAAGTTTTTAAATTCCCACAAGTAGCCTAAAAGTTTTATTTTCATTCTGGTCAGATTAAAACCTTTTGTATTTTACCTCTTGAAAAATTGTTCTCTGAGATGTGATGCAGATAAGCAGCAAACATTTGAATTAGGAAAGGAGCCACTGACATGACCGTATGGATAGATGTAATGTACCACATCAATGAGAATTCTTTATCCTCCCAATGAAATGACTTCCTTCCTTTGCCTTCTCCCTTTGATGAATTATGCATACAGCTGTAAGTACTCCAATATTGCAGCTGTGTGTATGGCACCCCTTCAGAACTCACCGTAATGAATTGTTATTGTTATGAAGAAATGACCTGGACAACACTATGCCTCTTTTTCTCTCCTCTTGAGGGACAGTGATGATTCATTTGTTCTGTGTAGGCTAGTTGGGGACATCAGAAGAAGTGTCTCTCTGAGTATGGACATTGTTAGTCAAATAATGTTTTTTTAGTAAAGGTAATAGTACCGTTTAGGTTAAACGCATAGAAATATCAGTAATTACCTTTCTATTGTTAAAACTAGCAAGTAAGTGAAGAGATTCTGAGTACTTGTTGGGTTGAGTTGTCAGTGTATGTTTAACCTAAGCAGATTATATTCAGGTGAAGCTTTAGGTGGTAGGTAGAGTACAGCTAGGTGTTGCTTTTAGGTGGTAGGTACAGTACAGCGAGGTGTTGCTTTTAGGTGGTGGGTACAGTACAGCTAGGTGTTGCTTTTAGGTGGTAGGTACAGTACAGCTAGGTGTTGCTTTTAGGTGGTGGGTACAGTACAGCTAGGTGTTGCTTTTAGGTGGTAGGTACAGTACAGAAAGGTGTTGCTTTTAGGTGGTGGGTACAGTACAGCTAGGTGTTGCTTTTAGGTGGTAGGTACAGTACAGCTAGGTGTTGCTTTTAGGTGGTGGGTACAGTACAGCTAGGTGTTGCTTTTAGGTGGTAGGTACAGTACAGCTAGGTGTTGCTTTTAGGTGGTAGGTACAGTACAGCTAGGTGTTGCTTTTAGGTGGTAGGTACAGTACAGCTAGGTGTTGCTTTTAGGTGGTGGGTACAGTACAGCTAGGTGTTGCTTTTAGGTGGTGGGTACAGTACAGCTAGGTGTTGCTTTTAGGTGGTAGGTACAGTACAGCAAGGTGTTGCTTTTAGGTGGTGGGTACAGTACAGCTAGGTGTTGCTTTTAGGTGGTAGGTACAGTACAGCTAGGTGTTGCTTTTAGGTGGTAGGTACAGTACAGCTAGGTGTTGCTTTTAGGTGGTGGGTACAGTACAGCTAGGTGTTGCTTTTAGGTGGTAGGTACAGTACAGCTAGGTGTTGCTTTTAGGTGGTGGGTACAGTACAGCTAGGTGTTGCTTTTAGGTGGTGGGTACAGTACAGCTAGGTGTTGCTTTTAGGTGGTAGGTACAGTACAGCAAGGTGTTGCTTTTAGGTGGTGGGTACAGTACAGCTAGGTGTTGCTTTTAGGTGGTAGGTACAGTACAGCTAGGTGTTGCTTTTAGGTGGTGGGTACAGTACAGCTAGGTGTTGCATTGACCCTCTTTCAAGGTTCACAGCTGGACAATGCAGGCTCCTGTGAGCCATGGATCTTATTATATGGTGATGGAGGATCATGTCTTTTGATCTCAGGAATCACCTGCTCATGATAAATGCTGTGTTTGGCCTTTTGGAGAGCATCGTGTGGTGATAAAATGATGAATAAGGCCTTCATGCTTATTGCCAGTGCATATAAGCTCGTACCAGGGTGGCAAAACTCTGGTAACTTTCCCAGAAATCCAGATTTCAGTTTCCAGAAATCCTGGAAAATTGCCAGAATTTTGTAATCCTTGCCCATACATTGTTCCATACCATGTCCCCTGTTCCTTGTGTTGATTATATGTCTCTTTACATTGCTTCTCTATACAATTCAGGACAATCAGGTGATTTATGGATTTGGTGCTGTGACCAGGACTACTTCTTTTAGATTTTATTATGATGTGAATTTTGGGAAGATCTTTTTTGTCTCAGGGTTCACATCAGTGCTGAGTGTTGTGGGGTTGCATGCTTTCTCTAAATGCATGATGTGGTTTTGCTCTGTAGTTTATGGCTTGTGGTCAAAATTACAAAATCTTTTGTGTCCACCAGAATGTCACAGTACAATGGTTTAACAGAACTTGGGGTAAGTGTGTGTGTGTGTAATGAACATGCACTTGTGGAACGGTCATTAAGACACTAACAGCTTACAGACGGTAGGCAATTAAGGTCACAGTTATGAAATTCTTAGGACACTAAAGAGGCCTTTCTACTGACTCTGAAAAACACCAAAAGAAAGATGCCCAGGGTCCCTGCTCATCTGTGTGAACGTGCCTTAGGCATGCTGCAAGAAGGCATGAGGACTGCAGATGTGGTCAGGGCAATAAATTGAAATGTCCGTACTGTGAGACTTCTAAGACAGTGCTCCAGGGAGACAGGACGGACAGCTGATCGTCCTCGCGGTGGCAGACCACGTGTAATAACACCTGCACAGGATCGGTACATCCGAACATCACATCTGCGGGACAAGTACAGGATGGCAACAACAACTGCCCGAGTTACACTAGGAACGCACAATCCCTCCATCAGTGCTCAGACTGTCCGCAATAGGCTGAGAGAGGCTGGACTGAGTGCTTGTAGGCCCGTTGTAAGGCAGGTCCTCACCAGACATCACCGGCAACAACGTCGCCTATGGGCACAAACCCACAGTCGCTGCACCAGACAGGACTGGCAAAAAGCGTTACACCGAGTCCTGTACTCTGGAGCGGGATCATGGTGGAGGGTCCGTCATGGTCTGGGGCGGTGTGTCTCAGCATCATCAGACTGAGCTTTTTGTAATTGCAGGCGATCCCAATGCTGTGCATTACAGGGAAGACATCCTCCCTCGTGTGGTACCATTCCTGCAGGCTCATCCTGACATGACCCTCCAGCATGACAACACCACCACCAATACTGCTTGTTCTGTCCGTGATTTCCTGCAAGACAGGAATGCAAGACAGGAATGTCAGTGTTCTGCCATGGCCAGCGAAGAGCCCGGATCTCAATCCCATTGAGCACATCTGGGACCTGGATCTGAGGGTGAGGGCTAGGGCCATTCCCCCCAGAAATGTTTGGGAACTGGCAAATCTAGTGCAGTCCATGAGGAGGAGATGCACTGCAGTACTTAATGCAGCTGGTGGCCACACTAGATACTGACTGTTACTTTCCCTTTGTTCAGGGACACATTATTCCATTTCTCTTAGTCACTTTCTCTAAACTTGTTCAGTTTATGTCTCAGTTGTTGAATCTTATGTTCATACAAATATTTACACATGTTTGCTGAAAATAAACACAGTTGACAGTGACAGGACATTTTATTTTTTTGCTGAGTTTATGTGTATATGTATATATGTGTGAGACATATATACATATATCGGAAGTTTACATACACTTAGGTAGGAGTCGTTAAAACAACTTGTTTTTCAACCGCTCCACAAATTTCTTGTAGTTTTTTCAAAACTATAGTTTTGGCAAGTCGGTTAGGACCTCTACTTTGTGCATGACACAAGTATTTAAAAAAAAATGTTTACTGACAAATTACTTTACTTTACTCATAATTCCAGTGGATCAGAAAAGTACATCCACTAAGTTGACTGTGCCTTTAAACAGCTTGGAAAATTACAGAAATTGATGTCATGGCTTTAGAAGTTTCTGTTTTGAGTCAATTGGAGGTGTACTTGTGGATGTATTTCAAGGCCTACCTTCAAACTCAGTGCCTTTGCTTGACATCATGGGAAAATCAAAAGATATCAACTGAGACCTCAGAAAACATTTTGTAGACATCCACAAGTCTGGTTCATCCTTGGGAGCAATTTCCACATGCCTGAAGGTACCACGTCCATCTGTACAAACAATAGTACTCAAGTATAAACAACATGGGACCATGCAGCCGTCATACTGCTCAGGAAGGAGACGTATTCCATCTCCTAGAGATGAACGTACTTTGGTGCGAAAAGTGCAAATCAATCCCAGAACAACAGCAAAGGACCTTGTGAAGATGCTGGAGAAAACCGGTACAAAAGTATCTATATTCACAGTAAATGAGTCCTATATCAACATAACCTGAAAGACCGCTCAGCAAGTAAGAAGCCACTGCTCCAAAACTGCCATAAAAAAAGCCAGACTATGCTATGCAACTGCACATGGGGACAAAGATCGTACTTTTTGGAGAAATGTCCTCTGGTCTGATGAAACAAAAATAGAACTGTTTGGCCATAATGACCATGGTTAAGTTTGGAGGAAGCTGAAGAACACCATCCCAACCGTGAAGCACGGGGGTGGCAGCATCATGTTGTGGAGGTGCTTTGCTGCAGGAGGGACTGGTGCACTTCACAAAATAGATGGCATCATGAGGGAGGAAAAGTATGTGAATATATTGAAACAACATCTCAAGACATCAGTCAGGAAGTTTAAGCTTGGTCGCAAATGGGACTTCCAAATGGACAATGACCCCAAGCATACTTCCAAAGTTGTGGAAAAATGGCTTAAGGACAACTAAGTCAAGGCATTGGAGTGGCCATCACAAAGCCCTGACCTCAATCCCATAGAAAATTTGAGGGCAGAACTGAAAAAGTGTGTGCAAGCAAGAAGGCCTACAAACCTGACTCAGTTACACCAGCTCTGTCAGGACGAATGGGCCAAAGTTTACGCAATTTATTTTAGAAGGCTACCCGAAATGTTTGACCCAAGTTAAACAATTTAATGACATTGCTACCAAATACGAATTGAGTGTATGTAAACTTCTGACCCACTGTAAATGTGATGAAAGAAATAAAGCTGAAATAAATAATTCTCTCTACTATTATTCGGACATTTCACATTCTTAAAATAAAGTGGTGATCCTAACTGACCTAAAACACGGGATTTATACTCTGATTAAATGTCAGGAATTGTGAAAAACCTTGTTTAAATGTATTTGGCTTTTTTTACATTATAGAATAATAATAATAATAATAATAATAATAGTGAACACATGCCTTAGTTTAAATGAATAAACGAGTGCATCCACCTTCAGTTGAAATAAGTTAAAGAATCTAAAATTGCTTGTAGAGAGATGGGTCTTATTCAGACATTTAATTGTTTGTTGTTTCAGTTTAGGAAACCTAATGCCATTTATCTGGCATTCTAGTCTGGTGTTAGAAGCTACAGTATGTGGTCATTGCTATACCAGCATGCCATGGTACTGTGACATTCTTCTTGTGTGGTTGTTTTTCCAGGTGTGTGATCCAACATACTATCCCTGCTTCTCTTCCTACTGCAGCTAGTTGGAGATGTGATGTACCTCAGCTTTCATGCAGGTTTATTGTGCTAATTCTGTACAAAAAAATTGCATTATAGCTTGAAGTCACAATGTTACATGTGAAATAGCAGCCCATGCCTCCGCTCAGATCCAAACAAACACTTTCACCAAGTCAAAGAAAACCTCAGTGACGGAGACAGATGGTATTTTTACTTTATGGGTAATTAGAGAGGTTATTTTATTAATGTTAAGACACAGCTTACTTTAAGCCTTCAATCTTTGAGACAGTACACCTTCTGTGAAGAGCGTGTAACCCTAGTCACTGACCCATCCGCTCCCCATGGTCTATTAGCACCTGAAATGCTGGGCTCCTGAAGGCTTAGGGTTATAGAGAGAGGGGCTGCATTCACACAGGCAGCCCAATTCTGATATTTTTTCCACTAATTGGTCTTTTGGCCAATCACATGAGATCTTTTTTTTAGAGATGAACTGATTGATCAAAATAATTGGTCTTCCTGTTCCTAACACAGCCAGGGTGGCCCCAGGTGAGGGTGACCATTGACCTGTCCTCTCCCCACTATGGTTCCTCAGCACCTGAAGGCTGGGCCCCTGAAGGACCCTCTGCTGGACGACCAGGGGGACTTCAACAGGATGTGCGGGGCCATGAAGAAGATCGGCCTGGATGATATGGAGAAGCTGGACCTGTTCAGGGTGGTGGCCGGGGTGCTGCACTTGGGCAACATCGACTTTGAGGAGGCAGGCAGCACATCAGGTAAGCAGGGTGACAGTCGGTCTCTGTCTGACTCTTTCTTTCTTTCTCTCACACTCACTGTTCAATATCGTTTCCATATCAAGTGAGCCAAGTCTCTCTCTCTCTATATGTATGTATGTACAGTGCCTTGCGAAAGTATTCGGCCCCCTTGAACTTTGCGACCTTTTGCCACATTTCAGGCTTCAAACATAAAGATATAAAACTGTATTTTTTTGTGAAGAATCAACAACAAGTGGGACACAATCATGAAGTGGAACGACATTGATTGGATATTTCAAACTTTCTTAACAAATCAAAAACTGAAAAATTGGGCGTGCAAAATTATTCAGCCCCTTTACTTTCAGTGCAGCAAACTCTCTCCAGAAGTTCAGTGAGGATCTCTGAATGATCCAATGTTGACCTAAATGACTAATGATGATAAATACAATCCACCTGTGTGTAATCAAGTCTCCGTATAAATGCACCTGCACTGTGATAGTCTCAGAGGTCTGTTAAAAGCGCAGAGAGCATCATGAAGAACAAGGAACACACCAGGCAGGTCCGAGATACTGTTGTGAAGAGGTTTAAAGCCGGATTTGGATACAAAAAGATTTCCCAAGCTTTAAACATCCCAAGGAGCACTGTGCAAGCGATAATATTGAAATGGAAGGAGTATCAGACCACTGTAAATCTACCAAGACCTGGCCGTCCCTCTAAACTTTCAGCTCATACAAGGAGAAGACTGATCGGAGATGCAGCCAAGAGGCCCATGATCACTCTGGATGAACTGCAGAGATCTACAGCTGAGGTGGGAGACTCTGTCCATAGGACAACAATCAGTCGTATATTGCACAAATCTGGCCTTTATGGAAGAGTGGCAAGAAGAAAGCCATTTCTTAAAGATATCCATAAAAGTGTCGTTTAAAGTTTGCCACAAGCCACCTGGGAGACACACCAAACATGTGGAAGAAGGTGCTCTGGTCAGATGAAACCAAAATTGAACTTTTTGGCAACAATGCAAAACGTTATGTTTGGTGTAAAAGCAACACAGCTCATCACCCTGAACACACCATCCCCACTGTCAAACATGGTGGTGGCAGCATCATGGTTTGGGCCTGCTTTTCTTCAGCAGGGACAGGGAAGATGGTTAAAATTGATGGGAAGATGGATGGAGCCAAATACAGGACCATTCTGGAAGAAAACCTGATGGAGCCTGCAAAAGACCTGAGACTGGGATGGAGATTTGTCTTCCAACAAGACAATGATCCAAAACATAAAGCAAAATCTACAATGGAATGGTTCAAAAATAAACATATCCAGGTGTTAGAATGGCCAAGTCAAAGTCCAGACCTGAATCCAATCGAGAATCTGTGGAAAGAACTGAAAACTGCTGTTCACAAATGCTCTCCATCCAACCTCACTGAGCTCGAGCTGTTTTGCAAGGAGGAATGGGAAAAAATGTCAGTCTCTCGATGTGCAAAACTGATGGAGACATACCCCAAGGGACTTACAGCTGTAATCGCAGCAAAAGGTGGCGCTACAAAGTATTAACTTAAGGGGGCTGAATAATTTTGCACGCCCAATTTTTCAGTTTTTGAATTGTTAAAAAAGTTTGAAATATCCAATAAATGTCGTTCCACTTCATGATTGTGTCCCACTTGTTGTTGATTCTTCACAAAAAAATACAGTTTTATATCTTTATGTTTGAAGCCTGAAATGTGGCAAAAGGTAGCAAAGTTCAAGGGGGCCGAATACTTTCGCAAGGCACTGTATGTGTGTGTGTATGTATGTGTGTGTGTATGTGTCTGACAGACGTCCGTCCCCTGCCGATGGAGAAACATCACCACAGCATGATGCTCAATTTTAGTCTCATCTGATCAGAGTACCTTCTTCATATGTTTGGGGAGTCTCCCACATGCCTTTTGGCGAACACCAAACATGTTTGCTTATTTTCTTCTTAAAGCAATGGCTTTTTTCCGACCACTCTTCCTTAAAGCCCAGCTCTGTGGAGTGTACGGCTTAAAGTGGTCCTATGGACAGCTACTCCAATCTCCGCAGCTTCCTCAGGGTTATCTTTGGTCTCTTTTTGCCTCTCTGATTAATGCCCTCCTTGCCTGGTCTGTGAGTTTTGGTGGGCGGCCCTCTCTTGGCAGGTTTGTTGTGGTGCCATATTCTTTCCATTTTTTAATAATGGATTTAATGGTGCTCCGTGGGATGTTCAAAGTTTCAGATATTTTTTTATAACCCAACCCTGATCTATACTTCTCCACAACTTTGTCCCTGACCTGTTTGGAGAGCTCCTTGGTCTTCATGGTGCCGCTTGCTTGGTGGTACCCCATGCTTGGTGGTGTTGGGGCCTTTCAGAACAGATGTGTATATATATACTGAGATCATGTGACAGATCATGTGACACTTAGATTGCACACAGGTGGACTTTATTTAACTAAATATGTGACTTCTGAAGGTAATTAGTTGCACCAGGTCTTATTTAGGGGCTTCATAGCAAAGGGGGTGAATACATATGCACGCACCACTTTTCCATTTGTATATATTTTAAATTTTTTTAAACAAGTTCTTTTTTCATTTCATTTCACCAATTTGGACTATTTTGTGTATGTCCATTACATGAAATCCAAATAAAAATCTATTTAAATTACAGGTTGTAATGCAACAAAATAGGATAACAGCCAAGGGGGATGAATACTTTTGCAAAGCTCTGTACCCACTAAAGAAATTGTCCTTGTGTCCGGGCAGCAGGTGCCATTTTGCTGTGGTCCGCCAGAACACTCTGCTCTGTGATCGATTTACTTTAATCTTCATCTTCCTTCTAAAGGCCCATGTGGCCTCTTGTGCTGCATTTCCATTTACAATTTACACCAGTGTTTTACCCAAAAGGCTAAGACTTTTGTTTCCATCTACAAGGGCCGGCACCCCGTGTCTCACTGAGCCATGGCTCCGGTGAACTTGGAAGCTACTCCCTGGGTACTTTTCAGCTGACATTTACATAACAATGTCAAACAGTGAACTTTAACACTTCACACAAAGCAACAGTCTTGAATGATGCAGAGGTTGCTGATTCTGCTCACCACAAATCTTTAGTGCCACGCTCCTGATGGAAATACCACAACACTAGAGCTCACGTTAACATAAAACACTGGCGGCACACTGGTGTGGGGGCCTCAGTGGAAAAGCGCCATTGTTGTAGTCTGTGAATGGGCTTTTATTCACTATTAAGGAGCCACTACATACACCAAGGACACTGCGGACTAGTCATTCTCCTCCCCTTCATTCATTATTAATACAAAGCCATCAGAGTAACTGATGAAAAGATTATCATGTGTCTTCTTTGTGAATGTCACTCTTTGTAGTCCTCTGCGGTAATCTCTTACAGAATCATCTTGTATATTTGTATTGTTAGAGCAAGTTAGTATTCTCTCATTTGTCAGGGCTGATGCATTACGGTGTGAATGTCTTGGGCTCTCCTCTTCTCACTGACTCCACATTACACATGCTGTTCCACACAACCCAGATGAAGATCAAATTTCTATGGGAATAAGCCATTTATTTTTAACATCAGAGTAAAACTTGTACGTAGTGGCTTTCAGCCCCCCCCCCCCATAAACATCGTCCTCACAATGTTACGAACAACATTACTAAATGACTCATAACGTTACCGTTCTGTATGTCTGTCCCACCAGGTGGCTGCACTATAAAAAACCAGTCAAGCCAGACGGTGGAGTACTGTGCTGAGCTGCTGGGTCTGGGAGAGCAGGACCTGAGTGTCAGCCTCACGTCCAGGGTCATGCTCACCACAGCAGGGGGCGCCAAAGGAACAGTTATCAAGTAAGTCACCATAGCCCTGGTCAAAAGTTGTGAAATGCACAGTGCATCTACATTTGAAGTCAGAAGTTTACATACACCTTAGCCAAATGCATTTAAACTCAGTTTTTCACAATTCCTGACATCTGATCCTAGTAAATATTCCCTGTCCTATGTCAATTAGGATCACCACTTTATTTTAAGAATGTGAAATGTCAGAATAATAGTAGAGAGAATGATGTATTTCAGCTTTTATTTCTTTCATCACATTCCCAGTGGGTCAGAAGTTTACATACACTCAATTGCGATTTGGTAGCATTGCCTTTAAATTGTTTAACTTGGGTCAAACATTTCAGGTAGCCTTCCACAAGCTTCCCACAATAAATTGGGTGAATTTTTGGCCCATTCCTCCTGACAGAGCTGGTGTACTTGAGTCAGGTTTGTAGGCCTCCTTGCTCGCACACGCTTTTTCAGTTCTGCCCACAAATTTTCTATAGGATTGAGGTTAGGGCTTTGTGATGGCCACTCCAATACCTTGACTTGGTTGTCCTTAGGCCATTTTGCCACAGCTTTAGAAGTATGCTTGGGGTCATTCTCCATTTGGAAGACCCATTTGCGACCAAGCTTTAACTTCCTGACTGATGTCCTCCAAACATAACGATGGTCATTATGGCCAAATAGTTCTATTTTTGTTTCATCAGACCAGAGGACAATTCTCCAAAAAGTACAATCTTTTCCCCATGTGCAGTTGCAAACCGTAGTCTGGCTTTTTTATGGCGGTTTTATGGCTTCTTCCTTGCTGAGCGGCCTTTCAGGTTATGTCGATATAGGACTTGTTTTACTGGTCTACAATTATTTTTCTGAGGTCTTTCCCATGATGTCAAGCAAAGAGGCACTGAGTTTGAAGGTAGGCCTTGAAATACATCCAGAAGTACACCTCCAATTGACTCAAATGATGTCAATTAGCCTAACAGAAACTTATAAAGTCATGACATCATTTTCTGGAATTTTCCAAGCTGTTTAAAGGCACAGTCAACTTAGTGTATGTAAACTTCTGACCCACTGGAAATGTGATACAGTGAATTAATCTGTCTGTAAACAATTGTAGGAAAAATGACATGTCATGCACGAAGTAGATGTCCTAACCGACTTGCCAAAACTATAGTTTGTTGACGAAACATTTGTGGAGTTGTTGAAAAATGAGTTTTAATGACTCCAACGTGTGTGTGTGTGTGTGTGTGTGTGTGTGTGTGTGTGTGTGTGTGTGTGTGTGTGTGTGTGTGTGTGTGTGTGTGTGTGTGTGTGTGACCGACCGACCGACCCGACATCACTCCCAGTGGGTATTGTGCTGAGAGTTAAAAATAGGAGCGCCATTCTGTCACACACACACACCCCAGCAGCAGCCAAGCATGCATCCTCAGCCCTACCATACTTTTCCTGTTGATGATAGAACACATTGGTAGAGGTAGGGCTGAGCAATGGAGAGGAGAGAGAATCGCAGTATTACTTGCAGAGAAGAATCAATACGGTCATGTTGCTGTGGGAAACAATACGGTCATGTTGCTGTGGGAAACAATACCGTCATGTTGCTGTGGGAAACAATACGGTCATGTTGCTGTGGGAAACAATACGGTCATGTTTCTGTGGGAAACAATACGGTCATGTTGCTGTGGGAAACAATACGGTCATGTTGCTGTGGGAAACGATACGGTCATGTTGCTGTGGGAAACGATACGGTCATGTTGCTGTGGGAAACAATACGGTCATGTTGCTGTGGGAAACGATACGGTCATGTTGCTGTGGGAAACAATACGGTCATGTTGCTGTGGGAAACAATACGGTCATGTTGCTGTGGGAAACAATACGGTCATGTTGCTGTGGGAAACAATACGGTCATGTTGCTGTGGGAATGGTCAGCTCTGAAGTCTTCAAAGTGATGGAGGGAATAAAAGACAACATTTGCCCTCCTCCAAGACTCTCCTAGTCCCTGTATGCTTCCCAAATGGAACCCTATTCATTATATCAGGGTTTCCCATAGGGCTGTCCCCGACCAATCGAATGGTTGACATTTTTAAGTGTTTACTTTTCAATATATAGACACAACCTATGTTTTGAATAAAATCAACTATATGTAGGCTACTGAACTTGTCTGATGCTTTAAGCACTGCGATTTAAAAATGAAGACACATTACTAAAGAGGGAGCCAGAGATCAATATAGCCTAACCAGAAGAAAGAAAGAAGTGTGTGTGTGTGTGTGTGTGTGTGTGTGTGTGTGTGTGTGTGTGTCCCTCCTGCTGCCCGCTGCTGCTGGCCTTGGCAGATTCTAAGCTCCTGAAGTTGCCAGTAATAGGCTACACCAGCGGTCACCAACCTTTTTCCATTTGGAGTGCCATGTTATCGTACCGTTCCCTACTGATCTGCCTGCTGAGGATTCCTCTGCTGATGGTTTTCATATGCACATTTTCATGGTACAGTTCCATTTCAGTTATAATAAAGTCTTCATGTCTCAAAATCAACGTCATGCAGTTAATCAAAATTATTTCTAAATGAAAATTATACAAATCTATAAATAACTTATATTGACATTGCCAATATGTAAAAAATAGCCTACATGAAGCCAAAAAATAAAGAAAATATCCTGATTTAAAAATATATATATATCCTGTAAATCACATTGGCTATGCATGGTCTGTCTGCAAGGAACTTGAAACTCTATGAACTGGTCATGGCCCAAAGCTCATGCTGGCAAACGTATTCTGGACCTTTAGAGTTTCTGCTCCAGTGAGCCCCGGACAGACACAGTTGTAGGCTATTTGCGCAAGAGATAAGTCGTATTTTAGTCAAATATTATATATTTTTGGGCGGTCTGTTAAATCGTCTTGTGGTCAATTTGCAGTCTACAAATTATGTAATTATGTTCAGGCCCCCTGACCATATGCTCAAGAAAACATCTGCAGGCGACTGAATCTAGTTGATGATCCCTGCCCTGTATAGTGCACTACATTCGACAGAGCACTATAGGAAATAGGGTGCCATTTCGAAAACAGTCCCTATCTCTATCTACGCCAAGGCCTTGCATGTAATTTAGCCGTGGCTCAGTCTTTCTAATGCCTGACTGTGATTGTTGTACGGGCAGCTTGGCACTCCCTCGGCTCGCCAACCTGAATGCCAAGCCACTCACTACCTGCAATTACCCTCCCAACCACCCTCCCACACTAATGTTTGTCTGTTGTTTTATCTGTGGAGCGAGAGACACTTTTACACAGTACTTGTGCTTGAAGTGCTGGTTTATATGGGCCTGGCTGTGCCTTTATGAGTGCGTCCTCAATGACACCCTGTTTCCTACATATAGTGCACTACTTTCGACCAGGGCCAAGGTCTGTATGCATGCTGTGGAGAGAGGGAGAGCTCTCACGTTTCATTAAGAGGGCATAATAATAAGCAATGAGTTAGTGGTGTACAGTACTTTGTGGTCCCGTGTAGCTTAGTAGTTAGAGCATGGTGCTTGCAACGCCAGGGTTGTGGGTTCGATTCCCACGGGGGGCTAGTACATAAAGGTATGCATTCAGTACTGTAAATCACTCTGGATAAGAGTGTCTGCTGAATGACCAAAATGTAAATAATCTTCTGTTTAATTAATAGCAACAATAGCAATGTGTGAGTATAGTTGCAGTAAGTGTCTTATAAAGGGTTGGTGTGGATTTCAAACGTCTCTCTGTCTGCGGCTCCACCACTATAGAGGGTCTGTTTTTATTACTTATGTAAGGGGGAAAGCCGTAGCTAGCTAAATGTTAGTTTGATTGGGGACTAGCTTTAAGGTGTTTATATGTTTTAGGCAGAGAGTGGGAGAGAGGGACGTTAATCGTGTTTACCCCACCATGGTGAGTTCTGTGGCGGACTCGGTAGTTCAGCGAGGGCAGGGGTACAGTCTTCCACTCTCTCAGCAAACCCATTTACATGTTCACTACACAGACTCATTTAAAGCTAATTTAATGACATGGTTATGGAGCTCATAGAGCATGTGGGCTTCATAGTGCGATGGCAAACCTGTTGGTTTTTAAATGAGAGGCCAAGACTTAACCTTTGTATTCAAATGTTTTAACTGGGGGCTATGGGCTCTTCTCACTGGCTGGAAGAAGTAAGGGGATAATGAATTAAACATGCGGTGTGGTAGAGCGAAAGAGCGAGGCCAGGTGTGTACTGAGCACTGGGGGTCTAAGGGTGTAAAA
This sequence comes from Oncorhynchus tshawytscha, assembly GCF_018296145.1. Lineage (NCBI taxonomy): Eukaryota > Metazoa > Chordata > Actinopteri > Salmoniformes > Salmonidae > Oncorhynchus > Oncorhynchus tshawytscha. The sequence continues at coordinate 16,452,772 of NC_056433.1, forward strand.
TTAGTTGGGGAGGTGGGGTGAGAATGGGGTCATCATGGATTAGGTTATTATGGAGAGTCCTTATCTTGTGGGATGTGGCTATCGTCTCAACATATCAGCCAGTGTTGAAGGGAGGTGCATGCGGGGGGGGGACAGGATAGATATATATATATATATATACTGCTCCAAAAAATAAAGGGAATACTAAAATAACACATCCTAGATCTGAATGAATGAAATAATCTTATTAAATACTTTTTTTCTTTACAGTTGAATGTGCTGACAACAAAATCACACAAAAATTATCAATGGAAATCAAATTTATCAACCCATGGAGGTCTGGATTTGGAGTCACACTCAAAATGAAAGTGGAAAACCACACTACAGGCTGATCCAACTTTGATGTAATGTCCTTAAAACAAGTCAAAATGAGGCTCAGTAGTGTGTGTGGCCTCCACGTGCCTGTATGACCTCCCTACAACGCCTGGGCATGCTCCTGATGAGGTGGCGGATGGTCTCCTGAGGGATCTCCTCCCAGACCTGGACTAAAGCATCCGCCAACTCCTGGACAGTCTGTGGTGCAACGTGGCGTTGGTGGATGGAGCGAGACATGATGTCCCAGATGTGCTCAATTGGATTCAGGTCTGGGGAACGGGTGGGCCAGTCCATAGCATCAATGCCTTCCTTGCAGGAACTGCTGACACACTCCAGCCACATGAGGTCTAGCATTGTCTTGCATTAGGAGGAACCCAGGGCCAACCGCACCAGCATATGGTCTCACAAGGGGTCTGAGGATCTCATCTTGGTACCTAATGGCAGTCAGGCTACCTCTGGCGAGCACATGGAGGGCTGTGCGGCCCCCCCAAAGAAATTACACCCCACACCATGACTGACCCACCACCAAACCGGTCATGCTGGAGGATGTTGCAGGCAGCAAAACGTTCTCCATACTGTCACATGTGCTCAGTGTGAACCTGCTTTCATCTGTGCACAGCACTGGGCGCCAGTGGCGAATTTGCCAATCTTGGTGTTCTCTGGCAAATGCCAAACGTCCTGCACGGTGTTGGGCTGTAAGCACAACCCCCACCTGTGGACGTCGGGCCCTCATACCACCCTCATGGAGTCTGTTTCTGACCGTTTGAGCAGACACATGCACATTTGTGGCCTGCTGTAGGTCATTTTGCAGGGCTCTGGCAGTGCTCCTCCTGCTCCTCCTTGCACAAAGGCGGAGGTAGCGGTCCTGCTGCTGGGTTGTTGCCCTCCTACGGCCTCCTCCACGTCTCCTGATGTACTGGCCTGTCTCCTGGTAGCGCCTCCATGCTCTGGACACGACGCTGACAGACACAGCAAACCTCGCATTGATGTGCCATCCTGGATGAGCTGCACTACCTGAGACACTTGTGTGGGTTGTAGACTCCGTCTCATGCTACCACTAGAGTGAAAGCACCGCCAGCATTCAAAAGTGACCAAAACATCAGCCAGGAAGCATAGGAACTGAGAAGTGGTCTGTGGTCCCCACCTGCGAACAACTCCTTTATTGGGGGTGTCTTGCTAATTGCCTATAATTTCCGCCTGTGGTCTATACCATTTGCACAACAGCATGTGAAATGTATTGTCAATCAGTGTTGCTTCCTAAGTGGACAGTTTGATTTCACAGAAGTGTGATTGACTTGGAGTTACTTTTTTTGAGCAGTGTATATATATATATATATATATATATATATAGAGAGAGAGAGAGAGAGAGAGAGAGAGAGAGAGAGAGAGAGAGAGAGAGAGAGAGAGAGAGAGAGAGAGAGAGAGAGAGAGAGAGAGAGAGAGAGAGAGAGAGAGAGAGAGAGAGAGAGAGAGAGAGAGAGAGAGAGAGAGAGAGAGAGAGAGAGAGAGAGAGAGAGAGAGAGAGAGAGAGAGAGAGAGAGAGAGAGAGAGAGAGAGAGAGAGAGAGAGAGAGAGAGAGAGATGAAGTACTCAGAGAACTGCTAAGTGCCACAGATAGAGAATTAGTTATTTTCTGTCATGCATAGAGTGCAAGACAATGCTGTTTGTAAAGAAAAGGGCAGATGTAAAGCTTGTTGAGAAACTTTAAGTCCATGGGGTATTCATATTGTATGTTTTTTCCATTCCTCTTCATTCTTAGCCCTCTCTCTATGGTCTGTAATTATTGAGCTGCATACTTGACTGCAGTCAGAGCTCCCAGGCAGTTGTAATACCTACACAGAGCTATGATGCTTATACCTTCTGTCATTGTTATGGCTCCTTATCATATTACAGTTTCTCTTTTCTCCCAAGATATCAATAATGTAATTATCCTCTTGGGAAACCGAGCAGGCCCCTGAACAGTTCTGCAGACCCACGGTGGTGAATGGATGGGATTAGTGAGTGACTCTGTCGTCTTTGAGTTGTGGGCTACTTCTTTCACCAGCCACCAGTGCTCAGGTTTATACGTTGTGGCTGTATGTTTATTTGCTGTTGACAAATCCAATTTCCCCTCATGCGATTAATTCAATTTAGATCAGATATACTTCATTGTATGTTATTCACAGAAATGTGCTTTGCGTACAGAAAAGTCAAGATTATTAATTTCAGTTCAGTGATGTGCTCATTCTCGCTCTTGCTCTCTCTCTCTCTCCCGCCTCTCTCTCCCTCCAGAGTGCCACTGAAAGTGGAGCAGGCAAACAACGCACGGGACGCCCTGGCCAAGGCTGTGTACAGCCGGCTGTTTGACCACGTGGTCACCAGGGTCAACCAGTGCTTCCCCTTCCACTCTTCTGCCAACTTCATCGGGGTTCTGGATATCGCAGGCTTCGGTCTGTACCCCTTCTATGTGCCCTATGTACAGTGCTTTCAGAATTGCGAATAATTGCGTTTTTTTTTTTTTTGAAATTGTTGCAAATGTATTTAAAAAATGTTTTCAGAAATCTCTGATTTACGTAAGTATTCACACCCCTGAGTCAATACTTTGTTGAAGCACCTTTGCCAATGAATACAGCTGCAAGTCTTTCTGGGTAAGTCTCTAAGAGCTTTCCACACCTAGATTGTGTAACATTTGCCCATTTTTCTTTTCAAAATTCTTCAAGCTCTGTCAAAATGGTTGTTGATCATTGCTAGACAACTATTTTCAGGTTTTGCCATAGATTTTCAAGCAGATTTAAGTCAAAACTGTAACTCTGGAAAATTCAGTATTTTTGGTAAGCAACTCCAGTGTAGATTTGGCCTTCTGTTTCAGGTTATTGTTCTGCTGAAAGGGGAATTAATCTCAGAGTCTGTTGGAAAGTAGAGTGAACCAGATTTTCCTCTAGGATTCCGTTTATTTTTCATCCTGAAAGACTCCTCAGTCTTTAATGATTACAAGCAGCCCTGAACGATTACAAGCATACCCATAACATGATGCAGCCACCACTATGCTTGAAAATATTCAGAGTGGTACTCTGTAATGTGTTGAGTTGGATTTGCCCCAATTTGTATTCAGGACAGAAAGTGAATTGCTTTTGCACATAAGTTTTAGCAGTATTACTTTAGTGCCTTAATGCAAATAGGATGCATGTTTTGGAATATTTGTTTTCTGTACATGCTTCCATCTTTCTCTGTCAATTAGGTTAGTATTGTGGAGCAACTACAATGTTATTGATCCATCCTCAGTTTTCTCCTATCACAGCCATTAAACTGTGTAACTGCTTTAAAGTCACCATTGGCCTCATGGTGAAGTCCCTGAGCTGTATCTTTCCTCTCCGGCAAGTTAGGAAGAACACCTGTATCTTTGTATTGACTGGGTGTATTGATACACCATCCAAAGTGTAATGAATAACTTCACCATGCTCAAAGGGATATTTAGCTTTTTTGTCAGCTTTTTTTTACCCATCTACCAATAGTTGCCCTTCTTTGCAAGGCATTGGAAAACCTACCTGGTCTTTGTGGTTGAATCTGTGTTTTGTGCTCATCTGAGGGACCCTACAGATAATTGTATGTGTGGGGTACAGAGATGAGGCATTCATTCAAAACGAGCTGCAAAAAACACTCAAACTGGACCATTTATCTCCATCTCTTCATTCAAAGACTCAATCATGGACACTCTTACTGACAGTTGTGGATGCTTTGCGAGATGTATTGTCTCTACCTTCTTGGCCTTTGTGCTGTTGTCTGTGCCCAATAATGTTTGTACCGTGTTTTGTGCTGCTGACATGTTGTGCTGCTACCATGCATGCTGTGTTTTCATGTGTTGCTGCCATGCTATGTTATTCTCTTAGGTCCATGCAACTTATTATGTGACTTGTAACACATATTTTAACTCTTGAACTTATTTAGGCTTGCCATAACAAAGGGGTTGAATACTTATTGACTTAGGAAATTTCAGCGTTTCATTTAAAAAAAGAAACAATTCCACTTTGATATTATGGGGGTATTGTGTGTAGGCCAGTGACAGAAAATCTCAATTCAATCAATTTTAAATTCAGGCTGTAACACATGTGGTAATAGTCAAGAGGTGTGAATACTTTCTGAAGGCACTGGGCATATGTGTTCTATGAATGTGATGCACGATGCCATATGATATGATAGTAGTAGCACACTTTATTATCCCTCAGGGGGGAAATGGTTTTACAGCCTAATTGTCCATAAAACAACTTCAACAACAACAGACATTTCCCCACGAGACAACATTATACAGAACATAACATGAACCACACATTGCATATAATTGCAAGAGTCCATTAGTCAGAGACAGTGGTGGTTTACGGCTAAAGTGCTTGTTTTTTTTAATGTGTTTTCGTTTCCTGATGTCTCTCTTCCAGAGTACTTTGAGCACAACAGCTTTGAGCAGTTCTGCATCAACTACTGTAATGAGAAGCTGCAGCAGTTCTTCAACGAGCGCATTCTGAAAGAGGTGAGTGCTTCTTCCAAGGTCTGTGTGTGTTCACCCCAATGTCCCTGCCTCCTTAACTGACATCCCAGTTGTCCAACCAGGGCTCAACTTCAAGTTGTCTTTCTGCGATTCCTAGCATCTCCTCGCCTCCTTATTTGAAGGGAATGTCCATGGGTCCCTCCCATCAGACCTTGTTCGATGCGTTTTGAGAAGGGGGCGAGAAGAGAGGAGGCAAGAAATTGAGAAAAGATTAACTGAGAATGAGCCCAGGTGTTTGCAACAAGCAGAAGGAAACCTTGACATTTGGATTCAGTTATATTTGTCAGAGATGATGTTGCAAAATTGGTTTTCCAGAAATCCTCTTTGGATGATTCTGGATTTCCTGCTTATTCCTTCCTGATTTCAGGAATCCTCCAACCAGGATTTGGGGAAACCAGGGAATTTATTGAACATTCCCGTAAACTTTGCAACCCTAGTCAGAGACCTTGGTAAAGTAATGTGTTATTGCACAATAGATAGAAAGGCAACTCTTGACGGATTTATTTGAATACATTGGAGTCTTTGGCCTCATTATAGTAGAGAACTATCTTGTATAATAAACCATATTCAATTATATTCTGAATGTCGTTCTGAAGGTCATTATAAATGTTTGTAATTGGAACGGTTCTGTTTCAAATTCTAGGAACAAGAGCTGTATCAGAAGGAGGGCCTTGGAGTGAACGAGGTCCGGTATGTCGACAATCAGGACTGTATAGGTTTGTCTAATCTTAATACCATTTCATGCACATCATTTCAGAGGGTTAGCCTACGTACAGTATCCTCCACCTAGTTTCCAGTGTTTTCCCCCTGTTTTATCAATGTGTTGCCATTCCATGTTCTTCTGACTAGAGATCTGTCTCTGCGTGGGAAGCTGAAACAGCTTTTTTCTCTGAGAGAAGTTAAACTCTTGAGCGCTGACCCAGAGCCTTGACCCTGGGTTATATTACATGGTCAACTGAAAGAAAGCCTGTTGATGGGAGGTAGATGTATTTTGTTTCAAAGCACACCCAAACTTACTTTCTCCTCTGTTTGAGATATGGGTGTTGTATGGTGGCAGGATGCCAGAGAGAGGAATGGATGTGACTGGGAGAATGGGGCCTGGCTCGGCGGAATGGGGCCTGGCTCGGCGGAATGGGGTCTCTTCCTCCCCCAAAATTACTGTGCATTGCTGTGTATGAGAGATTATATATCCTCCTGGATTGGCAGAGGAAAAAAGTCTAAGGGACGGTCTATTGTAATTATACTGTAATCGGTCATCTGTGGCGTTATGGCGAGAAATCCCAAGAATATGCAGCTTTGAGCTTGTATGTGTCAAACACACTCTGTTTGAGCAACCTGTTGTTTAAACCAACACACATAGGTAGTGAGAAGCTACATTCTAGGGTTTCTTCTGGACCACTTTGGTGTGGCAGTGGGCGTGGTCAAGGGCACGGTCGCCGTCGCAGATGGAAAATCTTAGAGGCCGTTCTATTGGCCGCTGTTGGAGAATGCAATTCTACACATTTAGTCATGGGTTGGAGGTATTTTTTGAGCAGTTTTAAAGCTAATTTCCTGAAATTCTATACATCTTGCCATGGCTTATGCTATCTGAGTGACTCATACATTATATCATAATCAAAGGGGACAAAAATACCTCTGAATGCATCATTGATTTAGGTGATTGTTCGTTCTTTAACCTGTCTGGCACCAGTGGGATGGGACGGTAGCGTCCCACCTGACCAACATCCAGTGACAGTGCTTGGCGCCAAATTCAAACAACAGAAATCTCAGAAATAATTAATATTCCTCCAACATACAAGTATTATACACCATTTTAAAGATAAACTTCTTGTTAATCCAGCCACAGTGTCTGATTCCAAAAAGGCTTTGCGGCAAAAGAACACCATGCGATTATGTTAGGTCAACGCCTAGCCACAGAGAACCATATAGCCATTTTCCAACCAATGAGAGGTGTCACAAAAGACAAAAATAGCGTTAACATTAATCACTAACCTTTGATGATGTTCACCGGATGGCACTCCCAGGACTCCATGTTAGACAATAAATGTGTTTTTTGTTCGATAAAGTTCATCTTTATGTCCAAAAATATGTCCTCATTTGAAATTGGCGCGTTATGTTAAAAAATGCATTGTCTCAAACAAACATCCGGTGAAAGTGCAGAGAGCCACATCAAATTACAGAAATACTCATCATAAACATTGATCTAAGATACAAGTGTTATACATACGATTAAAGATAAACTTCTCCTTAATGCAACCGCTGTGTCAGATTTCAAAAAGGCTTTACGGCAAAAGCACACCATGCGATTATGTTAGGTCAGCACCTAGCCACAGAACTATACATCCATTTTCCAACCAAGGAGAGGTGTCACAAAAGTCAGAAATAGCATTAAAATGAATCACTTACCTTTGATGATCTTCATCTGATGGCTCTCCCAGGTCTCCAATAAATATTAGTTCCAATAAATGTTTGTTTTGTTTGATAAAGTTCATCTTTATATGTCCAAATACCTCCTTTTTGTTCACGCGTTTAGTCACGCATTTTAGTCCGGGCACAAAAAAGTTCCATTACAGTTTGTAGAAACATGTCAAACTATGTATAGAATCAATCTTTAGATGTTTTTATCATAAATCTTCAATAATATTCCAACCGGACAATTCCTTTGGCTTTAGAAATGAAAGGGAATGGAGCTCGCGCTCACGGCCGTGCGCGTGACTAAACTCAAGGCTTTCAGTCAGACCACTGGTTCAAACAGCACTTATTCGCTCCCCTTTCACAATAGAAGCCTGAAACAAGGTTCTAAAGACTGCTGACATCTAGTGGAAGCCTTAGGAAGTGCAATCTGACCCTATTTACACTGTATATTGGCTATGCAATCACTTCAAAATCTACAAATATTTTTCCATCCCAATTTCTTTTTTTTTACTGACTTTTCTATGCATAAAACACCTGCTCTCTCTCTTCTCTCTCTCTCTCTCTCTCTCTCTCTCTGTCTCTGTCTCTCTCAACTAACCTATGGAAAGAGTGAGTCACTGCAGCTCTAACTATGGATGTGTCATTCAGTCATGTCTTAATGAGCCGTTGTTCTCTCGTGCAAAGTGGTCTGTGTAGATCAAGGTCAGACTATTCTGAACTGAAACATTTTCATTATTTTATTACACCTTAAATTGGTTTTTGACAGGTACACCACCCTTCCCTAGCGTAATTGGATATCTTACACTGTCATTGGCCCTGGACTATATAAAGACTAAACCCCTAATGAAATACGTGAAGCAACAGGCTAGGATAGCTCTAAGGCTACACTGACTTATTGGATACAGTCATTTTGGGATCTCTTGACCCCTGACTCCTGACCGCTGTGTCTGTCTACAGACCTCGTGGAGGCCAAGCTGGTGGGCATCCTGGACATCCTGGATGAAGAGAACCGTCTACCTCAGCCCAGTGACCAGCACTTTGCAGAGACCGTACACAACAAACACAAGAACCACTTTCGACTGACCGTGAGTTCTTATTTTAATCAGGATTCATGTCCTTTCTCTGTGTACTCATAGGCTGTGTGTGTTTTATCGTCCGTAATGTCAGTCGTGGGTTTGTTAAGCCATTGGAATAAGTCTCTGTGGTTGTATTTTTTTCACTTATTTAAAATGGATAGCGTGAAATGTGTTCCTCAGGTGCCCCGGAAATCAAAGCTGCAAGTTCACAGGAATGTGAGGGATGACGAGGGATTCATCATCAGACACTTTGCAGGAGCTGTGTGCTATGAGACGGTACATTTATGTTCACAAAATGACACCGCAGGATGTCTGAAGGCTAGAAAACATCAACATTACACCTTTGTATATGATCAGACTTTGGTCTGTTTAAGTAATCCCCTATGTCGTTGTGGTAGGCCTATACTGCAGCATCTCCAACCAAACATTCTCCTCTTCTTTGACACCTGCACAAAACCCAGCATGTGGAATTCACTTTTTTTATCACAAGTGCCCCACTTATCTTCCAACCAGAGTAGAATTTTTCTGAACTGGGTGTGCTTCTGCATCTTCAAGGTTCTACATTTTCTCTGAATTGCAGACCAAGTTTGTGGAGAAGAACAATGATGCACTGCACATGTCCCTGGAGTGCCTAGTGAGTGAGTCTAAGGACCGGTTTATCCGGGAGCTCTTTGAGAACTCCAACAACACCAAGGACTCGAAACAGAAGGCCGGCAAGCTCAGCTTCATCAGCGTAGGCAACAAATTCAAGGTGAGGACGAATTTTAATCTACTGTCTTTTACTTCCACACTTTATTAATGTGCTGCTCAACATGGTAGGGATCCCAAATGGGACACTATTATCTATTAAGTGTGCTACTTTTGACCAGGACCCATAGGGCATAGGGTGCCATTGATGCAGCCATGGAATACTGAGGGGGAATGGGTATAAATGTCAATTTTAAAGGTCCAGTCTAGATGTTTTTATCTCAACATCAAATCATTTCTGGGTAACAATTAAAGTACCTTACTGTGATGGGTTTTCAATTAAAATGGTCCAAAATATATATTTTTTAATCTAAAAGCAAAGCGCAATTTCTCAATAAATAATTTTGCTATGACTGTCTGGGTGTGGTCTGAGTGAGGAGTGTAAAACTAGCTGTTATTGGCATAGAGGTTTTTCTTATTGGTCTATTAACTAGTTTACCACCTGGTTATGTCACCAGGCTGGCCAAAACTCCATCCCACCAAAACAGGCAAATATTTCAGGCTGTCTTTTCAAACAGCACTTACATTAAAAGGGTATTAATCATAATTTTCACAATTTACAGTATTATTACAACCTCATATATATATATATATATATACTGTTTATGAAACATAAGAAAATCAAGTTTTTGACTGCACTGGGCCTTTAACAGCCATAGCAGGTGTGTTCATGTTTGTTACTTTATCTTGTATTTTATATGCAAATCAGTAGCATCAAGGCTATTTTGTTACTTTATAGTCATAACTGTGATACTATCTTACTCTATACTGTGATCCTGTAAGATGTGTTAAGATGCTGTGTCTGTTGTAAGTGAAATCAGAGGAGCGTTAGGGGTTCAATATTCATTCATGTTAATAAACAGTTATTGTAAGCTATCATTGGTACTGCTAGACACAGTGGAGAAGAAGGAAAGTTGAAGTACAATAGTTACAAAAAGTTACATACATACAATTTTAGAGGATTTGAATGCAGCTTATTTTTCATGGTTGCATAATGTGTTTTGATTTAATCTTCCTCTGGTTTAGTTTCCAGAGTTAATTTTGTTTCTACATTCTGTTAATGTGTTCTTCCTCATCTCTCTCCTTCCCACTGTTCCTCCTTCCATTCTGTCTCTCCATCCTTTCCCTACCCCCCATCACGCCTTGGTTTCTCAAATGACTGCCTCGCCTGGTTCACCAACTACTTCTCAGACAGAGTTCTAATGTGTCAAATCGGAGGGCCTGTTGTCCGGACCTCTGGCAGTCTCTATGGGGGTGCCACAGGGTTCAATTCTCGGGCCGACTCTTTTCTCTGTATACGTCAATGATGTCGCTCTTGCTGCTGGTGATTCTCTGATCCACCTCTATGCAGACAACACCATTCTGTATACTGCTAGCCCTTCTTTGGACACTATGTTAACTAACCTCCAGACGAGCTTCAATGCCGTATAACTCTCCTTCCGTGGCCTCCAACTGCTTTTAAATGCAAGTAAAACTAAATGCATGCTCTTCAACCGATCGCTGCTCGCACCTGCCCGCCCGTCCAGCATCACTACTCTGGACGGTTCTGACTTAGATTATGTGGACAACTACAAATACCTAGGTGTCTGGTTAGACTGTAAACTCTCCTTCCACACTCACATTAAGCATCTCCAATCCAAAATTAATTCTAGATTCAGCTTCCTATTTCGCTACACTCATGCTGCCAAACATACCCTCGTAGAACTGACTATTCCTGCCGATCCTTGACTTCGGCATGTAATTTACAAAATAGCCTCCAACACTCTACTCAGCAAATTGGATGCAGTCTATCACAGTGCCATCCGTTTTGTCACCAAAGCCCCATATGCGACCACTGCGACCTGTTTGCTCTCGTTGGCTGGCCCTCGCTTCATATTCATCGCCAAACCCACTGGCTCCAGGTCATCTATAAGTCTTTGCTAGGTGAAGCCCTGCCTTACCTCAGCTCACTGGTCACCATAGCAGCACCCGCTCCAGCAGGTATATTTCACTGGTCACCCCCAAAGCCAATTCCTCCTTTGGCTGCCTTTCCTTCCAGTTCCCTCCTGCCAATGACTGGAACAAATTGCAAAAATCACTGAAGCTGGAGACTCATATCTCCCTCACTAACTTTAAGCACCAGCTGTCAGAGCAGCTCACAGATCACTGCACCTGTACATAGCCCATCTGTAAATAGCCCATCCAACTACCTCATCCCCATACTGTTATTATTTGTATTTTTTTGCTCCTTTGCACCCCAGTATCTCTACTTGCAAATTCATCTTCTGCACATCTATCACTCGTGTTTGAATGGCTAAATTGTAATTATTTCGCCACTATGGCCTATTTATTGCCTTTCCTCCCTTATCTTACCTTATTTGCACACACTGTACATAGACTTTTTCTCTATTGTGTTATTGACTGGATGTTTGTTTATACCATGTGTAACTCTGTTGTTGTTTGTGTCGCACTGCTTTGCTTTATCTTGGCCAGGTCGCAGTTGTAAATGAGAACTTGTTCTCAACTAGCCTACCTGGTTAAATAAAGGTGAAATAAAAAATAAATAAAATAATAGCTGTGATTTAAAGTCCAAAAGGTGTGTAGAGAGAGGGAGAAATACAGACAGGAAAAGTAGATACATATAGCGGTTCAAATCAGAATCAGTCAGGGGAGTAAGGTAACTTGTCCTGTTCCGTTGTGTGCTATGAATCCCACAATGCATCAGTGAATAATGCAGGCAACACCCTGCTGTTCTCCAGCTAACTGCCTCCAGTCACCCCCTTCCCTGTCCCCTACCTCCCCAGTCCTGGTTCTGTGCTGTCTCCCTGTTAATCGCCGTTTGTTTCCTGCATCACTGCAACACTTGCTAATGACATCTTGATGTCGGCAGCTTCCAATTCCAATCAATTGAGATGTTATTCATATCATTATCAGGAGTGTAGTATGAAGAGTTTGCAATGTTGTGTAGTTTGCAGTGAGATACCATAGCATATAGGATCTGATACATTTTCAATGACAGGATCAATGTCCACCGAGCAATTGTCCCTACAATCCCATTATCTTCTCATGATTCCATAATAAAATTATTCCGATACTTATTGACCAGTGTACATGCCAGTTGGCAGTTGCACCGAATAGGACTGCCTGCCAGGCAGCTACTGTACATATTAAGCAGCTACTGTTAATAAGGTAGTTACTGTAGAAAGTGATATGATGTAGATCATAAAGCTTAGAGCTTGACTAAGGCCTAATCAGTGATTCAGCATTTTGTACCTGTCTGTTCTCAGAGTTACAAGGTGAGATAGAGAGCGTTATCAGCTGTTTATTTGAGATATCCTGCTGGGTTTATAAATATTAATGTCCCAGGGGTGGTCCCTAGAGCAGTCTGTCTGTTAAACACAACTCTCTGCAGATTAAGGTTGCAAAATGACGGTAACTTCCCAGATTTTCCAGAAATGCCGGTATGGACAATTCCTGGACTTATTAGGGAATTCCAACTGGGATTTCTGGAAAACCGGGACATTTTGGGAAGGTTCCAGGGGTTTTGCAACCAGAGCTCTAGATCAGTGACAGAGGGGCCAACAAGCAGTTATCTGTCTGTCATCTCAGTTAGTTGGCTACCATGCATCCATCTGTCTGTCATCTCAGTGTCCAGTTAGTTGGCTACCATGCATCCATCTGTCTGTCATCTCAGTTAGTTGGCTACCATGCATCCATCTGTCTGTCATCTCAGTGTCCAGTTAGTTGGCTACCAAGCATCCATCTTTCTGTCATCTCACAGTGTCCAGTTAGTTGGCTACCATGCATCCATATTTCTGTCATCTCAGTGTCCAGTTAGTTGGCTACCATGCATCCATCTGTCTGTCATCTCAGTGTCCAGTTAGTTGGCTACCATGCATCCATCTTTCTGTCATCTCACAGTGTCCAGTTAGTTGGCTACCATGCATCCATCTGTCTGTCATCTGTGTCCAGTTAGTTGGCTACCATGCATCCATCTTTCTGTCATCTCACAGTGTCCAGTTAGTTGGCTACCATGCATCCGTCTGTCTGTCATCTCAGTGTCCAGTTAGTTGGCTACCATGCATCCATCTTTCTGTCATCTCACAGTGTCCAGTTAGTTGGCTACCATGCATCCATCTGTCTGTCATCTCAGTGTCCAGTTAGTTGGCTACCATGCATCCATCTTTCTGTCATCTCACAGTGTCCAGTTAGTTGGCTACCATGCATCCATCTGTCTGTCATCTCAGTGTCCAGTTAGTTGGCTACCATGCATCCATCTTTCTGTCATCACAGTGTCCAGTTAGTTGGCTACCATGCATCCATCTGTCTGTCATCACAGTGTCCAGTTAGTTGGCTACCATGCATCCATCTTTCTGTCATCTCACAGTGTCCAGTTAGTTGGCTACCATGCATCCATCTTTCTGTCATCTCAGTGTCCAGTTAGTTGGCTACCATGCATCCATCTGTCTGTCATCTCACAGTGTCCAGTTAGTTGGCTACCATGCATCCATCTGTCTGTCATCTCACAGTGTCCAGTTAGTTGGCTACCATGCATCCATCTGTCTGTCATCTCACAGTGTCCAGTTAGTTGGCTACCATGCATCCATCTTTCTGTCATCTCAGTGTCCAGTTAGTTGGCTACCATGCATCCATCTGTCTGTCCCTCAGTTCCTGTGGTCATATCAGTGTTTTATTTAGGCCTGTTTGCATGATACATTAAAACAAAATGTCTTTGTCTTTCGTTTCAATGCGCTTTAACCATGAATGTGTGTCTGTCGCGGCTGTACTGTTGCTTAAGTAGCTGTTTTGAGTGTTGGACAGGAGCGCTGGAGGCAGAGAGGGAGCAAGTACCCTTTAATAAGCATGTGTTCATGCTGTGTTGGACTAGACAGGTCTGTGGAGTTGGTCTGTATCACTGAACAAAGGTTTTCTTTTACCTCAACAGACCCAGCTGAACATTCTACTGGAGAAGCTTCGCAGCACGGTTAGTATTTACTACAGTGCTCAACAATTTACTACTTTACCCCACACATAGGTCATCTAACTTGAACTGAGATCAGTTGTCATATAATATACACTCGCCTCGCCTTATTTTGATAGTTAGGATAACATGTGTACATGTGACTCTATGGATCTGAGATTACATGTTTTATATGTTGCATCAGTACAGAATGTCACCTTTTATTTGAGGGTATTTTCACACATATCTGCTTTATTGTTTAGAAATGAAAGCATTTTATGTATGTAGTCACACCATTTGAAGAAGTTTTCACTTCACTTATATTGTATTAAAGTAGTCAAAAGTTTAGTATTTGGTCTCATATTCCTAGCACGCAATGACTACATCAAGCTTGTGACTACAAACTTGTTTGAACAATTTGTAGTTTGTTTTGGTTGTGTTTTAGATTGTTTTGCCCAATAAATTGTAAACTGCCCTGAGATTGTAAACTGTTATGGTAAAAACATAGATTCAATGGTTGTGAAGATGGGGAGAGGTCTGTCCGTAATAAAGAGATGCTCTGATTTCTCACTCCACAAAGCAAGTCCTGCAGGCTCTAGTTTTATCTTATCTTGATTATTGTCCAGTCATATGGTCAAGTGCTGCAAAGAAAGACCTAGTTAAGCTACATCTGGCCAAGAACAGAGCGGCACGTCTTACTCTTCATTTTAATCAGAGGGCTAATATTAATACTATGCATGCCAGTCTCTCTTAGCTAAGAGTTGAGGAAAGACGACTGCCAAATTTCTTGTTTTTATAAGAAACATTAACCTGTCTGTGAACCCTCGCCAACAGCCAATGAGATTGCAGGGCGCCAAATCTCATAAATCAAATTTATCAAACATACAAGTATTAGGCACCATTTTAAAGATACCATTCTCATTAATCCAGCCACGGTGTCTGATTTCAAATGCTTTACAGCGAAAGCTCCACAAACGTTTATGTTAGGTCACCACCAAGTCACAGAAAACCCCAGCCATTTATCCAGCCAAAGAGAGGAGTCACAAAAAGCACAAATAGAGATAAAATTAATCACTAACCTTTGATGATCTTCATCAGATGACACTCATAGGACTTCATGTTACAGAATACATGTATGTTTTGTTCGATAAAGTGCATATTTATATAAAAAAATCTAATTTGGTGTGTTATGTTCAGTAATGTTTTGCTTCCAAATCATGCAGTGATTTTGCAGAGAGCCACATCAATTTACAGAAATACTCATTATAAATGTTGATGAAAATACAACTGTTATTGCATGGAACTTTAGATATACTTCTCCTTAATTGAATTATTATTTATTTTTTTCACCTTTATTTTTACCAGGTAGGCTAGTTGAGAACAAGTTCTCATTTGCAACTGCGACCTGGCCAAGATGAAGCAAAGCAGTGTGAAGCAGACAACAACACATGGACTTATTAGGGAGTAAACAATAAACAAGCCCGTAACACAATAAACAAATCAATGACACAGTAGAAAAAAGAAAGTCTATATACAGTGTGTGCAAAAGGCATGAGGAGGTAGGCAATAAATAGGCCATAGGAGCGAATAGTTACAATTTAGCAGATTAACACTAGAGTGATAAATGAGCAGATGATGTGAAAAGTAAATAAATAAAAACAGTATGGGGATGAGGTAGGTAGATTGGATGGGCTATTTACAGATGGACCATGTACAGCTGCAGCGATCGGTTAGCTGCTCAGATAGTTGATGTTTAAAGTCGGTGAGGGAAATAACTCTCCAACTTCAGCGATTTTTGCAATTCGTTCCAGTCACTGGCAGCAGAGAACTGGAAGGAAAGGCGGCCAAATGAGGTGTTGGCTTTGGGGATGATCAGTGAGATATACCTGCTGGAACGTGTGCTACGGGTGGGTGTTGTTATCGTGACCAGTGAACTGAGATAAGGCGTAGCTTTACCTAGCATAGACTTATAGATGACCTGGAGCCAGTGGGTCTGTCGATGAATATGTAGCGAGGGACAGCCGACTAGACCATACAGGTCGCAGTGGTGGGTGGTATAAGGTGATTTGGTAACAAAATGGATGGCACTGTGATAGACTGCATCCAGTTTGCTGAGTAGAGTGTTGGAAGCTATTTTGTAGATGACATCGCCGAAGTCGAGGATCGGTAGGATAGTCAGTTTTACTAGGGTATGTTTGGCGGCGTGAGTGAAGGAGGCTTTGTTGCGAAATAGAAAGCCGATTCTAGATTTGATTTTTGATTGGAGATGTATAATATGAGTCTGGAAGGAGAGTTTACAGTCTAAGCAGAGACCTAGGTATTTATAGTTGTCCACATATTCTAGGTCAGAACCGTCCAGGGTGGTGATGCTAGTCGGGCGGGCGGGTGCGGGCAGCGAACGGTTGAAAAGCATGCATTTGGTTTTACTAGCATTTAAAAGCAGTTGGAGGCCACGGAAGGAGTGTTGTATGGCATTGAAGCTTGTTTGGAGGTTAGTTAGCACAGTGTCCAAGGAAGGGCCAGAAGTATACAGAATGGTAGAGTTGGATCAGGGAATCGCCTGCAGCAAGAGCGACATCATTGATGTATACAGAGTAAAGAGTCGGCCTGAGAATTTAACCCTGTGGTACCCCCATAGAGACTGCCAGAGGTCCGGACAACAGGCCCTCCGATTTGACACACTGAACTCTGTCTGTTAAGTAGTTGGTGCACCAGGCGAGGCAGTCATTAGAAAAACCAAGGCGTGATGGGGGTTAGGGAAAGGATGGAGAGACAGAATGGAAGGAGGAACAGTGGGAAGGAGAGAGATGAGGAAGAACACATTATTATTGAGTCTGCCGATAAGAATATGGTGATTGACAGAGTCGAAAGCCTTGGCCAGGACGGCTGCACAGTACTGTCTTTTATCGATGGTGGTTATGATATCGTTTAGTACCTTGAGCATGGCTGCACCCGTGACCGTCTCGGAAGCCGGATTGCACAGCGGAGAAGTTACGGTGGGATTTGAAATGGTCTGTGATCTGTTTATTAACTTGGCTTTCGAAGACTTTAGATAGGCAGGGCAGGATGGATATAGGTCTGTAACAGTTTGTGTCTAGGGTGTCACCCCCTTTGAAGAGGGGGATAACCGCGGCAGCTTTCCAATCTTTAGGCATCTTGGACGATACGAAAGCGAGGTTGAACAGGCTGGAAATAGGGGTTGCAACAATGGTGGTGGATAGTTTTAGAAAGAGAGGGTTCAGATTGTCTAGCCCAGCTGATTTGTATGAGTCCAGGTTTTGCAGCTCTTTCAGAACATCTGCTGTCTGGATTTGGGTGAAGGAGAAGCTGGGGAGGCTTGGGAGAGTAGCTGCGGGGTAGGCGGAACTGTTTGCTGGGGTTGGAGTAGCCATGAGGAAGGCATGGCCAGCCATTGAGAAATGCTTATTGAAATTTTAGATTATCATGGATTTATCAGTGGTGACCGTGTTATCTAGCCTCAGTGCAGTGGGCAGCCGGGAGGAGGTGCTCTTGTTCTCCATGGACTTTAGTGTCCCAAAACGTTTTGGAGTTAGAGCTACAGGATGTGAATTTTTGTTTGAAAAAGCTAGCCTTTGCTTTCCTGACTGACTGCGTGTATTGGTTCCTGACTTCCCTGAACAGTTGCATATCGTGGGGACTATTCAATGCTATTGCAGTCCGCCACAGGATGTGTTTGTACTGGTCAAGGGCAGGCAGGTCTGGAGTGAACCAAGGGCTATATCTGTTCTTAGTACTACATTTTTGAACGGGGCACGCTTATCTAAGATGGTGAGGAAATTACTTTTAAGGAATGACCAGGCATCCTCGACTGATGGGATGAGGGCAATATCCTTCCAGGATACCCGGGCCAGGTTGATTAGAAAGGCCTGCTCGCAGAAGTGATTTTAGGGAGCGTTTGACAGTGATGAGGGGTGGTCGTTTGACTGCGGACCCATAGTGGATACAGGCAATCAGGCAGTGATCGCTGACATCCTGATTGAAAACAGCGGAGGTGTATTTGGAGGGCAAGTTGGTCAGGATAATGTCTATGAGGGTGCCCATGTTTACGGATTTAGGGTTGTACCTGGTGGGTTCCTTGATGATTTGTGTGAGATTGAGGGCATCTAGCTTGTAGGACTGCCGGGGTGTTAATCATATCCCAGTTTAGGTCACCTAACAGAACGAACTCTGAAGCTAGATGGGGGGGTGATCAATTTAATGCAACCCCTGTGTCAGATTTTTTTTTTTAACTTTACGGAAAAAGCAAACCATGCAATATTCTTAGTACGGAGCTCGGAGCCCAAACCAGCCAAAATAAATATCCGCCATGTTGCACAGTCAACATTAGTCAGAAATAGCATTATAAATATTCACTTACCTTTGATGATCTTCATCAGAATGCACTCCCAGGAATCCCAGTTCCACAATAAATGTTTGATTTGTTCGGTAAAGTTCATCATTTATGTCCATATACCTCCTTTTGTTAGGGCTTTGGTAAACAAATCGAAACGCGAGTGCAACTTCCAGCGATAAAGGTCGGACGAAAATTCCAGAAAGTTAGATTACCGGTCGTAGAAACATATCAAACGTTGTATAGAATCAATCTTTAGGATGTTTTTATCATAAATGTTCAATAATGTTCCAAATGGATAATTCTATTGTCTGTAGAAAAGCCATTGAACGAGAGCTAACTCTCTCGTGACCGCGCGTCACGAGCCTGTGACACTCTGCCAGACCACTGACTCAAAGAGCCCTTATGAGCCCCTCCTTTACAGTAGAAGCCTCAAACAAGTTTCTAAAGACGGTTGACATCTAGTGGAAGCCTTAGGAAGTGCAATTTGACCCCATAGACACTGTGTATTTGATAGGCCAAGCTTTGAAAAACAACAAACCTCAGATTTCCCACTTCCTGGTTGGAATTTTCTCAGGTTTTCGCCTGCCATATGAGTTCTGTTATACTCACAGACATCATTCAAACAGTTTTAGAAAATTCAGAGTGTTTTCCATCTAATGGTAATAATAATATGCATATATTAGCATCTGGGACAGAGCAGGAGGCAGTTTACTCTGGGCACGCTATTCATCCAAAGTGAAAATGTTGCCCTATCCCTAAAAAGTTAAGAAACACATTCTTATTTTCAGTGACGGCATAGGAACGGTGGGTTAACTGCCTCGTTCAGAGGCAGAACGACAGATTTTTACCTTGTCAGCTCGGAGGTTTCACATTGATTACATTGCACTCCACGAGGAGGCTGCCTGTTACGCGAATGCAGTAAGCCAAGGTAAGTTGCTAGCTAGCATTAAACTTATCTTATAACTAACAATCAATCAATCATAATCACTAGTTAATTACACATGGTTGATGATATTACTAGTTTATCTAGCGTGTCCTGCGTTGCATATAATCAATGCGTTGAGTATCGTTGCTGCAATGTGTACCTAACCATAAACATCAATGCCTTTCTTAAAATCAATAAACAGAAGTAAATATTTTTAAACCTGCATATTTAGCTAAAAGAAATCCAGGTTAGCAGGCAATATTAACCATGTGAAATTGTCACTTCTCTTGCATTCATTGCACGCAGAGTCAGTGTATATGCAACAGTTTGGACCGCCTAATTTGAATTTTACGTAATAATCACATAACATTGAAGGTTGTGCAATATAACAGGAATATTTAGACTTATGGATGCCACCCGTTAGATGAAACACGGAACGGTTCTGTATTTCACTGAAAGAATAGTTGAGATGATAGTTTCCGGATTCGACCATATTAATGACCTATGGCTCGTATTTCTATGTGTTATTATGTTATAATTAAGTCTATGATTTGATAGAGCAGTCTGACTTAGCGATGGTAGGCAGCAGCAGGCTCATAAGCATTCATTCAAACAGCACTTTCGTGCGTTTTGCCAGCAGCTCTGCTGTTTATGACTTCAAGCCTATCAACTCCCGAGATTAGGCTGGTGTAACCGATGTGAAATGACTAGCTAGTTAGCGGATGCGCGCTAATAGCGTTTCAAACGTCACTCGCTCTGAGACTTGGAGTGGGTGTTCCTCTCCCGCGGCTTTTGTGGGAGCGATGGGTAACGCTGCGTCGAGGGTGGCTGCTGTCAATGTGTTCCTGGTTTGAGCCCAGGTAGGAGTGAGGAGAGGGACGGAAGCTATACTGTTACACTGGCAATACTAAAGTGCCTATAAGAACATCCAATAGTCAAAGGTTAATTAAATACAAATGGTATAGAGAGAAATAGTCCTATAATTCCTATAATAACTACAACCTAAAACTTCTGACCTGGAAATATTGAAGACTCGTGTTAAAAGGAACCACCAGCTTTCATATGTTCTCATGTTCTGAGCAAGGAACTTTAACGTTAGCTTTCTTACATGGCACATATTGCACTTTTACTTTCTTCTCCAACACTTTGTTTTTGCAATATTTAAACCAAATTGAACATGTTTCATTATTTATTTGAGGCTAAATTGATTTTATTGATGTATTATATTATGTTAAAATAAGCGTTCATTCTGTATTGTTGTAATTGTCATTATTACAAAAAAACATTTTTAAATCGGACGATTAATCGGTATCGGCTTTTTTGGTCCTCCAATAATCGTATCGGTGTTGAAAAATCATAATCGATCAACCTCTATTTGGCAGGTCATGTTTCGGAGGATGCATGGCTCGACCTTTGCCTCTCCCGGACCCGTTGGGGAGTTGCAGCGATAAGACAAGATCATAATCACGAAATTGGGGAGGAAAAGGGGGAAAAATTACACAAAAAAACGTGTATATTTATTTTATTTTTATTTAACTAGGCAAGTCAGTTGAGAACAAATTCTTATTTACAGTGACGGCCTACCAAAAGGCCTGCTTCAGGGACGGGGGCCTGGGATTTAAAAAAATATTTTAAAAATACAATATAAATATAGGACAAAAAACACATCACAACAACAGAGACAACACTACATAAAGAGAGACATAAAACCACAACATAGCAAGGCAGCAACACATGACAACACAGCATGGTAGCAGCACAAAACATGGTACAAACATTATTGGGCACAGTCAACAGCACAAAGGTCAAGAAGGTAGAGACAACAATACATCACACAAAGCAGCCACAACTGTCAGTAAGAGTGTCCATAATTGCGTCTTTGAATGAAGAGATTGAGATTAAACTGTCCAGTTTGAGTGTTTGTTGTAGTTCGTTCCAGTCGCTAGCTGCATCGAACTGAAAATGGGAGCAACCCAGGTATGTGTGTGCTTTGGGGACCTTTAACAGAATGTGACTGGCAGAACGGTTGTTTTATATGGAGGATGAGGGCTGCAGTAGATATCTCAAAAGGGGGATTGAGGCCTAAGAGGGTTTTATAAATAAGCATCAACCAGTGGGTCTTGCGATGGGTATACAGAGATAACCAGTTTACAGAGGAGTATAGAGTGCATCTAGCCGCTTGAGAAAACCCTTACCTGTCGATCTATAAATTATGTTTCCTTAACCACCCTACCCATGCTAGATTATCTGAATCAGGGTTAGTTTAGCAGCTGGGGTGAAAGAGGAGCGATTACGATGGAGTAAACCAAGTCTAGATTTAACTTTAGACTGCAACTTTGATATGTGCGGAGAGAAGGACAGTGGACCATCAAGTCATACTCCCATGTACTTTAAACCCTCAGAGGTAGTAATAACACCTGTGGGAGGAGGGGCATTCTTCTTACCTAACCACATGACCTTTGGTTTGGAGGCGTTCAGAACAAGGTTAATGGTAGAGAAAGCTTGTTGGACACTAAGAAAGCTTTGTTGTCGAGAATTTAACACAAATTCCGGGGAGGGGCCAGCTGAGTATAAGACTGTATCATTTGCATATAAGTGGATGAGAATGCTTCCTACTGCCTGAGCTATGTTGTTGATGTACATTGAGAAGAGCGTGGGCCTAGGATTGAGCCTTGGGGTACTCCCTTGGTGACAGGCAGTGGCTGAGACAGCAGATTTTCTGACTTTATACACTGCACTCTTTGAAAGAGGTAGTTAGCAAACCAGGCCAAAGACCCCTCAGATACGCCAATAATCCTTAGCCGTCCCACAAGAATGGAATGGTCTACCGTATCAAAAGCTTTGGCCAAGTCAATAAAAATAGCAGCACAGTATTGCTTAGAATCAAGGGCAATGGTGATATCGTTGAGGACCTTTTAAGGTTGCAGTGACACATCCATAATTTTATCAATCTTCCAGTGAACATTTTTATTTTGTCAGTCCATAATGTTCAAGCCAATGTCCAAACAATTTAGATCTGGATCACCAAAGAGGTACTCTGTGGCCATCTTCAGTGTGGCTGCTGTCAGGGCTAACAACATGAAATTACATATAGAACACTTCAATTTAATAGGATATCTATGGCTAACAGCCTCTTCTCCCTTCCTCCCAGGGCTCCAGTTTCATCCGTTGTATCAAGCCCAATCTGAAGATGGTCAGCCACCAGTTTGAAGGGGCCCAGATCCTCTCTCAGTTGCAGTGCTCAGGTCAGTATATACAGTGCATTGTTACATTACAGACTTATTCTAAAATGGATTCAATTGTTTGTTTTTTTCCTCGTCAATGTACACATAATGTACACAAAAAGCAAAAACAGATTTGCAAATGTATAAAAAAAAAATATATATATATCATGTTTACATAAGTATTCAGACCCTTTACTCAGTACTTTGTTGAAGCACTTTTGGCAGCAAATACAGCCTCGAGACATTCAGAGACTTGTCCCAAAGCCACTCCAGTGTTGTCTTTGCTGTGCGCTTGGTGTCGTTGTCCTGTTGGAAGGTAAACCTTCACCCCAGTCTGAGGTTCTGAGCGCTCTGGAGCAGGTTTTTAATCAAGGATCTTTCTGTACTTTGCTCCGTTCATCTTTCCCTCGATCCTGACTAGACTCCCAGTCCCTGCTGCTGAAAAACATCCCCACAACATGATGGTGCCACCACCTTGCTTCACCGTAGGGATGGTGCCAGGTTTTTTCCAGATATGACGCTTGGCATTCAGGCCAAAGAGTTCAATCTTGGCTTCATCAGACCAGAGAATCTTGTTTCTAATGGTCTGAGTCCTTTAGGTGCCTTTCGTCAAAGGCTATCGTGCCTTTTACTAAGTGGGTTCCGTCTGGCCACTCTACCATGACGGCCTGATTGGTGTAGTGCTGCAGAGATCGTTGTCCTTCTGGAAGGTTCTCCCAACTCCGCAGAGGAACTCTGGAGCTCTGTCAGAGTGACCATCGCGTTCTTGGTCACCTCCCTGACCAAGGCCCTTCTCCCCCGATTTCTGAGTTTGACCGGGCGGCCAGCTCTAGGAAGAGTCTTGGTGGTTCCAAACTTCTTCCATTTAAGTATTATGGAGGCCACTGTGTTCTTGGGGACCTTCAATGCTGCAGAAATGTTTTAGTACCCTTCCCCAGATCTGTGCCTCAACACAATCCTGTCTCTGAGCTCTACAGACAATTCCTTCAACCTCATGGCTTGTTTTTTGCTCTGACATGCACTGTCAACTGTGGGACCTTATATAGACAGACGTGTGCCTCTCCAAATCATGTCCAATCAATTTAATTTACCACAGGTGGACTCCAATCATTTTGGGGTATTGTCTGTAGTTTGAGGAACATTTTAGAACAAGGCTGTAACGTAACAAATTGTGGAAAAAGTCACGGTCTGAATACTTTCCGAATGCACTGTAGGCCTAAAGAAAGGGGCTAATCAACTTTGCACCATATTCCCTATGGGCCGTAGTTAGTGCTGAGTGTTTCTGTTTTGATTATCAAGAAATAATTACAGTTTTCGTTTTTTATTATTATTATTTTTTTTTTACATTAAATGCACTATGCATTATGTGGGTTGAATGCTGTAACACAGAAAAAAACATCCCATGATGGTGTTGACTGCCCATTGTACTTAATTATCATTTATTTACATTACTTTACTTTGATAAAATATTTTATTTGTGTATATTACTTTTTTTTTTATTTCATTATAAGTCACCATCTCATCTGTATAGAGCTGCTGCCTATGCTGTCTGACAAAATCACTATTTTATTAGTTCCTCAAATGAAATAAGGCACACTATTCTAACTGCTGAATACCAATTATTAATCACTTACATCATCTATTATCAGTTAGAGATCCCTCGCGAAGCAAATGCTCTGGCTTGCGTGGCTTGAGTTAGTATTCAACCCCCCCTTGGCATTTTTACAATTTTGTTGCCTTCAACCTGGAATTAAAATGGATTTTTTGGGGGGGTTGTATCATTTGATTTACATAACATGCCTACTACTTTGAAGATGCAAAAAAAAAATCTTGTGAAACAAACAAGAAATAAGACAAAAAAACGGAATACTTGAGCGTGCATAACTATTCACCCCCCCAAAGTCAAAACTTTGTCGAGCCACCTTTTGCAGTAATTACAAGAACGTCTCTTGGGGTATGTCTCTATAAGCTCGGCACATCTAGCCACTGGATTTTGGCCCATTCTTCAAGGCAAAACTGCTCCAGCTCCTTCAAGTTGGATGGGTTCCGCTGGTGTACAGCAATCTTTAAGTCATACCACAGATTCTCAATTGGATTGATGTCTGGGCTTTGACTAGGCCATTCCAAGACATTTAAATCTTTCCCCTTAAACCACTCGAGTGTTGCTTTAGCAGTATGCTTAGGATCATTATCATGCTGGAAGGTGAACCTCGGTCCCAGTCTGAAATAGACAAACAGGTTTCCCTCAAGAATTTCCCTGTATTTAGCTCCATCCATCATTCCTTCAATTCTGACCAGTTTCTCGGTCCCTGCCGATGGAAAAACATCCCCACAGCATGATGCTGCTTCACTGTGGGAATGGGGTTCTCTGGGAAATGAGAGGTGTTGAGTTTGCGCCAGACATAGCATTTTCCATGATAGACAAAAAGCTAAAGAAGAGTTTTAGTCTCTTCTTCCATATGTTTGGGGAGTCTCCCACATGCCTTTTGGCGAACACCGAACATGTTTGCTTATTTTTTCTTTAAGCAATGGCTTTTCTCTGGCAACTCTTCCGTAAAGCGCAGCTCTGTGGAGTGTACAGCTTAAAGTGGTCCTATAGACAGATACTCCAATCTCCGCTGTGGATTTTTGCAGCTCCTTCAGGGTTATCTTTGGTCTCTTTGTTGCCTCTCTGATTAATGCCCTCCTTGCCTGGTCCTTGAGTTTTGGTGGGCGGCCCTCTCTTGGCAGGTTTGTTGTGGTGCCATATTCTTTCCATTTTGAAGTTGATGCAAAGAGTCAATATTTGCAGTGTTGACCCTTCTTTTTCAAGACCTGCAATCTGCCCTGGCATTCTGTAAATTAACTTTTGGGCCATATCCTGACTGATGGCAGCCCATTCTTGCAAAATCAATGCTTGGAGTTTGTCAAAATTTGTGGGTTTTTGTTTGTCCACCCGCCTCTTGAGGATTGACCACAATTTCTCAATGGGATTAAGGTCTGGGGAGTTTCCTGGCCATGGACCCAAAATATCAATGTTTTGTTTCGCGAGCCACTTAGTTATCACTTTTGCCTTATGGCAAGGTGCTCCATCATGCTGGAAAAGGCATTGTTCGTCACCAAACTGTTCCTGGATGGTTGGGAGAAGTTGCTCTTGGAGGATGTGTTGGTACCATTCTTTATTCATGGCTGTGTTCTTAGTCAAAATTGTGAGTGAGCCCACTCCCTTGGCTGAGAAGCAACCCCACACATGAATGGTCTCAGGATGCTTTACTGTTGGCATGACACAGGACTGATGGTAGCGCTCACCTTGTCTTCTCCGGACAAGCTTTTTTCCGGATGCCCCAAACAATCGGAAAGGGGATTCATCAGAGAAAATGACTTTACCCCAGTTCTCAGCAGTCCAATCCCTGTACCTTTTGCAGAATATCAGTTTGTCCCTGATGTTTTTCCTGGATAGAAGAGGGTTCTTTGCTGCCCTTCTTGACACCAGGACATCCTCCAAAAGTCTTCGCCTCACTGTGCGTGCACATGCATTCACAACTGCCTGCTGCCATTCCTGAGCAAGCTCTGTACTGGTGGTGCCCCGATCCCGCAGCTGAATCAACTTTAGGAGACGGTCCTGGCGCTTGCTGGACTTTCTTGGGTGCCCTGAAGCCTTCTTCACAACAATTGCACCGCTCTCCTTGAAGTTCTTGATGATCCGATAAATGGTTGTTTTAGGGGCAATTTTACTGGCAGCAATATCCTTGCCTGTGAAGCCCTTTTTGTGCAAAGCAATGATGACGGCACGTGTTTCCTTGTGGGTAACCATGCCTGACAGAGGAAGAACAATGATTCCAAGCACCACCCTCCTTTTGAAGCTTCCAGTCTGTTATTCGAACTCAATCAGCATGACAGAGTGATCTCCAGCCATGTCCTCGTCAACACTCACACCTGTGTTAACGAGAGAATCACTGATATGATGTTAGCTGGTCCTTTTGTGGCAGCGCTGAAATGCAGTGGAAATGTTTTGGGGGGGATTCAGTTCATTTGCATGGCAAAGAGGGATTTTGCAATTAATTGCAATTCATCTGATCACTCTTCATAACATTCTGGAGTATATGCAAATTGCCATCATACAAACTGAGGCAGCAGACTTTGAAAATTTAAATTTGTGTCACTCTCAAAACTTTTGGCCACGACTGTATGTCCATTACATGAAATCCAAATAAAAATCTATTTAAATTACAGGTTGTAATGCAACAAAATAGGAAAAACTCCAAGGGGGAGGAATACTTTTACAAGGCGCTGTAT
Source organism: Oncorhynchus tshawytscha (assembly GCF_018296145.1). Taxonomy (NCBI): domain Eukaryota; kingdom Metazoa; phylum Chordata; class Actinopteri; order Salmoniformes; family Salmonidae; genus Oncorhynchus; species Oncorhynchus tshawytscha. Next base: position 16,479,600 of record NC_056433.1, read on the forward strand.
CCGTCTCCATCACACATTATTTTGTCTCTTCTCTCAGTGTCTGCCCCACACTAACCTAATGTAGCAAGCCAAAAGAAACACACAGACCGGATAAGTAGGAGCGCAATGGACTATGGTCATTTTAGTTCATGACCATATTTTCTGGACTAAACTATGTAGAATATTGGCCTGTTGGAAACTGCAACTCCCTACTACATCGCACTGTTTGGGCTTGATCTGATTTACCTCAAGAGAAACTGCGCAATGTGTGCATTGAGTTAACAAAATGCAATTCAAATAATTGAACCGACATTGGTCAATTAGTTGTTTAAAAAACTAAAATGTTGGTTAATGCTCAGCTCTGGTCAAAGGTAGTGCACTATAAAGGGGATAGGGTGTAACTTGGGATACACTGTTGCTCTACATTGGTGGTGGATGAGGTGAAGTTTCAGTACTATGCAAAGCTCTTTGAGCGTCTGGAAAATGCTAATCCAGTAAATGATGAATATGTTTATAAATGTATTACACACAGTGACACAGGGAGAAATGACTGTGGAGATGTGGGGTTTTATTCTGCCCACCAATGCTGCAGTTATTACAAAACGATCTTGTCGCTGCAGAACAAAAACGATCAAATGCAAAATGACCAGAGTGATTTACATACATTTACTGAGAACTCACAGCACTTTTCTCTCCACAAATTGGCACACAATTACAGTCGGAGGAGAGATACTGTATAGCATCTGAGTATCTGCTTGCTGTTCTTCTTGACTGTTTTCTGAACATTTCTCTTTCTCAGACCTTCAAACTAAAGGCTGCAACGCTAATTACATTTCCCATTCTCCTGTTCAATTTGCATATTAAATTTGACTCGCTTTTCTTCTGTATCATTGGAGATGCCTGCATTTTCATCTACACTCATGTGGCTCAGAGACATGGAGAGACTGTGTTGCTCCATCTCTCTAAGCTTAAGATCAAATTATGCATCAACTATATTGGGTGGGAGGTGGACGAGTCAGCAGAAGTTAGTTTGATGTATTTGGAAGAAACAGGGGAAGTAGTCGTGCATATACAGTCATTGAGAAATGTGTCTTAAAGTTAACCACTGACTGTGCAGAAAATGCGTTATTGAGTTGTCTCATAGGACTGGGATGACCCGGTCTATCTCCATGTGAGAGAAAGTCAGTTGACAAAAGGCCCCTTAACGGCAGGTAGACTAACGCTTCCGGAGGAAGACCTGATTGGTCAAAATGTGTTGCAGCATTCGACCTGTTTTAATATAGTAGGATAATCTGCTCCTACCTGTATATATTTTTGTGACTAGTTCACTAAAGTGTCTCTGTAGGTATGGTGTCCGTTCTGGACCTGATGCAGGGAGGCTTCCCCTCCAGAGCGCCATTCCATGAGCTCTACAACATGTACAAGCAGTACATGCCTGCCAAGCTGACTCGCCTGGACCCAAGACTCTTCTGCAAGGTCAGAGCCCCATGGACCACAGACACACACACTGGCCCTGCTCTGGGCTCATCTTCTTTTCACTGTACCATCCAATACACCACAAAGCCAGTTTGTCATGTTCATATGACATGTATTGACAATGAAATGTTTGTTTGTGCTGCAGGCTTTATTCAAAGCGCTGGGACTCAACGAGAATGATTACAAGTTTGGGCTGACCAGAGTGTTCTTCAGACCTGGGAAGGTGATAACTTCATGAAATATATCTCTGTTATGCTCTGTTGCTCTGCACTGGCTCTCAGCATTACAATGTTCCCCTGACTGAATGGACTTCAAAGGAATCCGCATTTGGCTGCGAGCGAGGGGAGCTCTGCAGGGGAAAGGGATTTAGATAATAAACCATGTCGAGCTAACACATGGGGTATTCATTAATGTAACAGATAAGTTATTCAATTTGTTAAATGTGCGGTTTGGAGCCCTATTGTAAAAATGTCTGTTGTGGCTTAATTGGACTCAGTCAGAGGTGATCGCTGTGTGGGGCAGGTGTAACTTTGATTTTGTAGCTGAGTAGTTTTGTGCTTATGAATAAATGAATATACTACCCTCTGTTGACCACGACAAGACAGGTACTTTGCTGCTGTTATTGTAATCTCCGTTTTCACCTTCCCTGAGGGAACATCAGCATACTGATGGCTATTTTAGTGTCTATGGCTGCTCTATGTTCTCTCTCTCTCTTCATCCTTCTCTCTCATTCCTCCACTCTTCTCTCACCTCTCTCTCACCTCTCTCCTCATTCTCCTCTCTCTCCTCATTCTCCTCTCTCTCATCTCTCTCCTCATTCTCCTCTCTCACCTTTCTCTCTCATCTCTCCCTCATTCTCCTCTCTCTCATCTCTCTCCTCATTCTCCTCTCAACTCTCTCCCGATTCTCCTCTCTCACCTCTCTCTCATCTCTCCCTCATTCTCCTCTCTCTCATCTCTAATCTCTCTCCTCATTCTCCTCTCCCTCATTCTCCTCTCTCTCATCTCTCTCCTCATTCTCATCTCTCTCATCTCTCTCCTCATTCTCCTCTCTCACCTCTCTCTCAACTCTCTCCCGATTCTCCTCTCTCACCTCTCTCCTCATTCTCCTCTCTCACCTCTCTCTCTCATCTCTCCCTCATTCTCCTCTCTCTCATCTCTCATCTCTCTCCTCATTCTCCTCTCCCTCATTCTCCTCTCTCTCATCTCTCTCCCTCATTCTCCTCTCTCTCATCTCTCTCCTCATTCTCCTCTCTCACCTCTCTCTCAACTCTCTCCCGATTCTCCTCTCTCACCTCTCTCTCTCCCTCATTCACCTCTCTCTCATCTCTCCCTCATTCACCTCTCTCTCATCTCTCCCTCATTCACCTCACTCTCATCTTTCCCGCATTCACCTCTCTCTCATCTCTCCCTCATTCACCTCTCTCTCATCTCTCCCTCATTCACCTCTCTCTCATCTCTCCCTCATTCACCTCTCTCTCATCTCTCCCTCATTCACCTCTCTCTCATCTCTCCCCATTCTCCTCTCTCACCTCTCTCTCCTCATTCTCCTCTCTCACCTCTCTCTCCTCATTCTCCTCTCTCACCTCTATCTCCTCATTCTCCTCTCTCACCTCTCTCTCAACTCTCTCCTCTCTCACCTCTTTTTCTCTCTCCCCATTCTCCTCTCTCACCTCTCTCTCTCATCTCTCCTCATTCTCCTCATTCTCCTCTCTCTCTCCTCTCTCTCCCCATTCTCCTCTCTCTCATCTCTCTCTCTCTCATCTCTCTCCCCATTCTCCTCTCTCTCTCTCTCTCATCTCTCTCCCCATTCTCCTCTCCCCATTCTCCTCTCTCTCTCTCTTCTCTCTCTCTCATCTCTCTCCCCATTCTCCTCTCTCTCTCATCTCTCTCCCCATTCTCCTCTCTCTCATCTCTCTCCCCATTCTCCTCTCTCACCTCTCTCTTTCATCTCTCTCCCCATTCTCCTCTCTCACCTCTCTCTCTCATCTCTCCTCATTCTCCTCTCTCACCTCTCTCTCTCTCTCATCTCTCCTCATTCTCCTCTCTCACCTCTCTCTCCCCATTCTCCTCTCTCTCATCTCTCTCTCTCTCATCTCTCTCCCCATTCTCCTCTCTCTCTCTCATCTCTCTCCCCATTCTCCTCTCCCCATTCTCCTCTCTCTCTCTCTCTCTCTCTCTCTCTCATCTCTCTCCCCATTCTCCTCTCTCTCTCATCTCTCTCCCCATTCTCCTCTCTCTCTCTCTCTCTCTCTCCCCATTCTCCTCTCTCACCTCTCTCTCTCATCTCTCCTCATTCTCCTCTCTCATCTCTCTCTCATCTCTCTCTCACCTCTCTCTCTCTCTCTCATCTCTCTCCCTCCTTCTCTCTCTCTCTCTCTCTCCCCATTCTCTCTCTCTCATCTCTCATCTCTCTCCCCATTCTCCTCTCTCTCATCTCTCTCCCCATTCTCCTCTCCCCATTCTCCTCTCTCTCTCTCTTCTCTCTCTCTCATCTCTCTCCCCATTCTCCTCTCTCTCTCATCTCTCTCCCCATTCTCCTCTCTCTCTCATCTCTCTCCCCATTCTCCTCTCTCTCTCATCTCTCTCCCCATTCTCCTCTCTCTCTCTCTCTCTCCCCATTCTCCTCTCTCTCATCTCTCTCCCCATTCTCCTCTCTCTCTCATCTCTCTCCCCATTCTCCTCTATCCATTCCTGTATCTCATCTCTCTATCCTTCTCTCTCCATCCCTCTCTCATTCCTCCATTCATCCATTCTACTTTCTTCATCCTTCTCTTTGGCCCATCTCCTCATTATTTCCTCTCATTTCTCCATCAATCTCTCATCCCTTCTTTCTCCATCCATCCTCCCCTCAGTTTAAGGAGTTTGATCAGATCATGAAGTCGGACCCAGACCACCTGGCGGAGCTGGTGAAGAAGGTCAACCAGTGGCTCATCTGCAGCCGCTGGAAGAAGGTCCAGTGGTGTTCCCTCTCTGTCATCAAACGTGAGTAACATCCTGCTACCTTCCACATCATTATACACCAGGGCCCGTATTCACAAAGCGTCTGAGTAGGATTGCTGATCTAGTGTCAGTTTTCCCATTTAGGTCATAATTAATCAATTATATAGACGGGGGGACCTGATCCTAGATCAGCACTCCTACCCTGAGATTCTTTGTGAACACGAGCCCTGTCATGTTCTAGAAGACAAATAGTTTAAAGTGATGGCACTAATTGCTCCGATCCAATTCTGATCATAAAACGCTAACTAACTGGCTCTGGCCATCTGTTTTGTGTGGAGATATCCTCTGATATATTCAGACTGCCTCATTAAACTCTGAAAACAGTCATTGTGGACCTCTTCATCCTGGACCAAGATTTTGCTTTTTCCTCCATTACTCTAGTGTGCTGCGTGCCCTGTTGGCAGACAGTTCACCTCAGCCTGTTACCCTCCAGATATGATCTATTACCTGCCCAGTATACACCTCCAATCTTAGAGGGCTGTGTCCCTAATGGTATCCTATTCCCGACATAGTGCACTCCTTTCACTATGCACTTTTGAAGTAGTGCACTGTAATAGGAAATATGGTGCCATTTGGGTCACAGTCACTCACTGAGGCAACATTTCCATACCGTCTGCTCTCTCTGTGTGAATTACCACCACGGCTGTGGAGTTACTGTGCCAGTCCCTGCAAGTCTGTGAGTGTCTGGGCTGTCAGTCTCATTGTCTCTTGGTCTCTCTCTCTCCCACAGTGAGGAATAAGATGCTCTACCGTGCCAGTGCCTGCATCAAGATGCAGAAGACGGTGCGCATGTGGCTGTGCAGGAGGAAGCACAAGCCGCGGTAGGTGTCCTCTTATCCCTCCTCTCCCTCCCTCCCTTCCTTCTCGTTATACAGCACTTTCACAGCTCAGCGGTGCCAGGCTGCTTAGCACATCATGGCTGCATCGCCACGGAGACAGTCTCATTGGTACCGGCTGGTATAACGCATGACTCTGTCTTATTACCTCTGTAAAGCTCCAGGAGATCTGTAGTGATAAACAACAGAGCCTTGTGGGCAGTGGGAGGGGGGTACCATGTGTCTCTGTAATGTTTCAAGTTTAAACCCAAGTGTATGTGTGTGTGTGTGTGTGTGCATGTGTGTGCGTGTGTGTGTGTGTGTATGTGCGTGTGTGCGTGTGTGTGTGTGCGCGTGTGTGTGTGTGTGCATGTGTGTGTGTGCATGTGTGTGTGCGTGTGTGTGTGTGTGCGCGTGTGCGTGCGTTGGGGTACAGGATCGATGGGCTGGTGAAGGTGCGTAACCTGAAGAACAGGATGGATAAGTTCAACGAGGTGATCGCCGGCCTGAAGGAGGGGAAGCAGGAGATGAGCATGCAGATTCAGGGGCTGGAAGATGCCATCAACACATCCATGCTCAAAATCAAGGTGTGAGAATACTGCCAGCCTTCCGTTCTGCAACCTCTCCTAGTTCTATGCTCCTAAGTCAAACTTCTATACAATCCCTCCCTTTTTTTACTCTTGCCTGACTTCTATGAGTAGAAAAAGTAATATTTTGTCAAGATAGTTTGGTGAAACACTTTATTTCATTATTTCTCCACGTTCAACATTGTTTTCTGAATATCAATACGCCAGCATGTGTATAGAATCAAAGTGTATGACATGGGCGGTGACATGTCGTGTTCTCTTCTCCCCTCCATATTTAATAATTCATTAGTTCTCCAAATTCAACATTGTTTTCTGAATGTCAATACGCCAGTGTGTGTGTAGAATCCGATCAATGTCAGACACGAGATGTGTCCCTTGTGGCGCCCTATTATAGTGCACTTCTTTTGATGGGCCCTGGCTAAAAGTAGTGCATTATATGGGGAATAGGGTGTTGTTTGAGACACATATTATGTCTTTGACATTGAGAGGATTCTACACGCACACTGACGTATTGACATTCAGAAAACAATGTTGAATTTATCCCAGGGTGAAATATTTGGTGATGGTTGATGGAGGGAATCTTTATCTAATAGGAGGCTTCAGCCAGCCAGATGGTGTGTAATTATGGCTGGTTTAGTCAAACTATGGATTTTGGGTAACCTCTGGGGTACTAAGCCTTTTAAATGAGGGTCGCTTTGACTCCCTTGAGTTAGTTTTCAAATTTTCTCTCAAGATTCAGGGTTTGTCATTTATTTTCCAAACCTGATGATGTTTTGGCTGTGGTACTATATATCTGGATCTGGCCCTCTCTCTCTACCCGATGGCATCGTGGCTTATTTGGAAGCTAGGAGATATTTTTAATCGTTGTGGATGACGGCTGGATTTAATAGGGTTATGTTCTGCATTTTGAGATGATATGCATCTTGTCTCGGAGCGCCGTGTATATTACCTTTTGCATTTTTGCAAAAGAGTAGCGGAGACTGGAGAGTAGCGGGCCTTTAGAGAGAGTTGAGTAGCGGGCCTTTAGAGAGCGGAGAGTAGCGGGCCTTTAGAGAGCGGAGAGTAGCGGGCCTTTAGAGAGCGGAGAGTAGCGGGCCTTTAGAGAGCGGAGAGTAGCGGGCCTTTAGAGAGCGGAGAGGAGCGGGCCTTTAGAGAGCGGAGAGTAGCGGGCCTTTAGAGAGCGGAGAGGAGCGGGCCTTTAGAGAGCGGAGAGGAGCGGGCCTTTAGAGAGCGGAGAGGAGCGGGCCTTTAGAGAGCGGAGAGTAGCGGGCCTTTAGAGAGCGGAGAGTAGCGGGCCTTTAGAGAGCGGAGAGTAGCGGGCCTTTAGAGAGCGGAGAGTAGCGGGCCTTTAGAGAGCGGAGAGTAGCGGGCCTTTAGAGAGCGGAGAGTAGCGGGCCTTTAGAGAGCGGAGAGTAGCGGGCCTTTAGAGAGCGGAGAGTTTAGAGAGCGGGCCTTTAGAGAGCGGAGAGTAGCGGGCCTTTAGAGAGCGGAGAGTAGCGGGCCTTTAGAGAGCGGAGAGTAGCGGGCCTTTAGAGAGCGGAGAGTAGCGGGCCTTTAGAGAGCGGAGAGTAGCGGAGAGAGCGGAGAGTAGCGGGCCTTTAGAGAGCGGAGAGGAGCGGGCCTTTAAGTTGGAACTAAGTGTGAGTTCAGAGTCAATGTGCTACATAAGAAACACTTGTCATATGCCATTTAGCAGACACTTTTATCCAAAGCGTCTTACAACAGTGAGTGCATACATTTTCTTATGGGTGTCCCCAGTGGAAATCGAACCAATGACCATAGCGTTGCAAAGCCATTCACTACCGACTAAGCCACACAAGCTACCGTTAAGTGCTTGCTAAGTGTGAGTTCAGAGTCTGATATGGTAGACAAAATGTAATTGAACGTCTTTTTGGGTTCTGAAAACAGATCGTGCATCTTGTCCTGGGGAGATGTTAGAACACATCAGACTCAGAATAAGGCATTCTGATAAAAGGTTAATTTGACCCCAGATGCATATGAATATTCATCAGCAGAAGAGTGTGTTGCTGTAACACATTTGCACATAACACATTTGCCTCTAATTCGATCCTATGGCACTGTCTGTGTGGAAGCTCTGTAGATGCCAGCAGTCACAAATGTAGGGTTCTGATTGGGATGAATGTGTGAGTGCTCAGGTTAGGAGACGGCAGCAAACAGAAATAGGAACTTCCTGGACCATCAAGACCAATATGGTGAGGCGGCGTGTGTCTTTATGTTCCAGGAAGGCATTTGTTTGTATTTCTGTTTGCTGCAAGTAGACACTTGCTGAATTCCAAACCAGTCCCTTCCCCTCGCACGGGTGCTGGCTCCAGAGTGAGGTGCTAGCCCAACGTATGTTTGCAGTTTGTGCAATTTCATACAAAAGAATGAAGAGGTGTGCCTAATTATATACAACATGCATTTGTTTGTGTTTGATTTAGGGGCTTGACACATATAACGAATTAAATGCAAAACAAAAGTGAAATAAATGAAGTGTTCGTCTTTGCTTAGTCTTTATTGAATGAATGAAGCCAGCCCTGCGTTTTGGCTGCATTCTTCTTTAAGGGATTCTACTCTCCTCTCCCCTCAGACCACAGCAATGACCCGCATTGACATGGACCATGAGTACCAGGCCCTGGTCACCAGGTCAGAGGAGCTGCTGACGGCCATGCAGAACAAGAAGAAGGAGGAGGAGGAGAAGGAGCGACTGAAGAAGATCCAGGAGGAGATGGCGAGAGAGAAGAAGAGGAGGGAGGAGGAGGAGCAGCGCCGCAAGCAGGACAAAGAGGACAGGCGTCTGTGAGTTGGGGAGATGAAGAGAGAGAGCCGAGGTGCTCCGACACATTAGTCATGCCTCGTGTCCTGACCCTCTTTTTATTGGTGTATGTAAAACCTGTAAGACCCAACCGATGGTCCATCACAAGTCACTAGCTCCTAATTTAATAATTTACACTTGTGGGAATTGACCTATATGGATAGGGCTAAATCTTCTTTTCTTTACTAAATAAATATGAAAAGCATATGCATAGCCATGGTAGCAAATGAAAGGGAACAGTTTAGAGATGATGGGGAAGTGATTAGACCAAAGGTTAGAACACAACGTTTCACCTGACACAAGACTGAATCCAAACATTAGGGTTTTATGTGCAGTTTACATTTACTGTGCTTTTCTCCACATTTGTTGATAAAGAAATCTGGAAATACTCTGGATGCATTCAGTAACATGTTAAGACTGTTCCTGGAAATTGCGGGGCAGTTTCAACATAAGACGAAAAATAATTACAACGGTTTAAGTGAGAGGACTAACTGGTGTGGCCACACACCTAGTGTACACAGTTCCTCAGCTATTTCAATGCACTCCTATGATTCAGTCTTCAACAGGTACTTATTGAGCTCTCCTAGCTGTGCCGTTGAGGAACTAGAGCAAGCACACTTGTAGTTGTTTAGTTTGGAGCACAACCCTGCATCCCCGCCATCACACAATTACTGTTGTGTATGCAATCCAAAAACAGTCCATTATAAAATTGCAATCTGGGTCAGGTAGGAAATAATTTGAAAGCTTGTTCTTTTGCCAATAGGACTAGCTAAATGATAAAGTGTTAGGCTTTCACTGGGCAATTCAGAGAAACAGATCATCATTTTGGTGCGCATAGAAAGGACTCATGAGTGGATTCAGGTCCGGCAAATTCTCTTCACAATAAATGAACAAGATCATTCTGTTCAGAACAACCCAGGATATGACGACATGTCATCTTGTAACTGCATCATAAATGTTGACACTGTATATGACATGGCTTTTATGATTTAGAAATGTGAAGTGCACATTTGGACTCACAGGTGTCTGGCTTGTATGACATCAAATCAGTATTTATTATAATCCTCAACGTCACATCTTTCAAATTACATCAAGTCATCTTAATTTACAGATTTTCCCTCACTCAGACAACAAGAAAATTGCCCAATTAAGGGGAGTGATGGGGGCAACTTGTTGTTGTGAGCTGTGCTCAAGTTCAGAATGGCTGTCAGTCAAAACCCATATAACACTGTGAGGCGCAGGGAGACCTCTAGCATGTCACTGTAGGGATGATTTATTTGGGCCAATGAATTGATGCGACTGTTTACTGCAGATCTGTAGCAGCATCCTAACTGGATGGATAGTTATTTATTGGGGCCGTTGGTTAAACTGGTTTTCCCTCAAGTCTGTAGTTGGATGGATAAAGTATTGATTGGCCTTGAGATGGAGGAGCGGCTGTACAGAGGAGCGGCTGTACAGTAGAAGCTCTTTCCATTACTTATGGTACAGTATTGATTAGGAAGTCCAAACTTTATACAGTATTGGTTAGGATCTTTATATCGCAGTGACACCAGACATTAATAGCCTTTCTTACTCTTCCTCAGGAAAGCGGAGATGGAGCAGAAGCGGAAACACGAAGAAGAGGAGCGGAAGCAGAGGGAGAAAGAGGAGAGGAAGCTTCAGGTTAGTGACAGTTTTCTTCTTCCACTGTTGGTTTCTCCTGGTCACTGTCTGCCGCAGGGCGGAAGGAGTTAACAATCTGGCTTTAGTACAATGCTCCACTTCCCCTGCTCTACTTCTCAATGTTCTCTGGCACGAGAGCTCAGTCAAACATCTGTGTTGTTCTTTCCCCACCACCGGCCTCTCCATCTCTTTCTCTCTCTCGCCATCTCTTCTCTCTCTGCCATCTCTTTATCTCTCGGTCTGTCTCTGTCTCGCTCCATCTCTCTCACTCTCACTGGCCGACCGACCATACTCCCAGTCACTCCAGTTCTGTGGAGATAAGACATCTGAGGGTAATATACTGTTTGTCTGGCTCCCTATGTTGTCCAATTGGAGAGGGAAAGCTCCGATAACCCCCAGAGATCTGACCCCAGGTCAGCTACAGGCGTTTAATGCTGAAAGCTGCTTCCTAAGATCAAAGTGTCTTGCCTTGTGCCCACCCTGAGCCCGGGGAAGGCTTGGTGCTTTTCAAACAGCCTTTTTACTCTTTAGATTCACCATCATATTGGGCTTCTGTGCACGCGTTGGTGTAAATATTCATGACATGCACTGCAGATGTTTGAGTTTTGGGAGGAAAAAAACGACATCAAACTTCCTCTAACTTCAGAGTGATGTTTTTTCTCCAATGTTCATATTAGTTTTTCTTATCCACAAATGCCTTCAAGGGAACTTTTCTTCCAAAATGAGTTTCGTAGGCTGTTCTCTGAACTCAATTTTTTTTAAAGTAAGATCTTCTTTTCAACACTGCCCCTGTTCCCTGACTCTGAGGTGTTAGTAGACTGCTTGTTCCCTAAATCTGAGGTGATAGTAGACTGCTTGTTCCTTAACTCTGAGGTGTTAGTAGACTGCTTGTTCCCTGACTCTGAGGTGTTAGTAGGCTGCTTGTTCCCTAACTCTGAGGTGTTAGTAGACTGCTTGTTCCTTAACTCTGAGGTGTTAGTAGACTGCTTGTTCCCTGACTCTGAGGTGTTAGTAGGCTGCTTGTTCCCTAACTCTGAGGTGTTAGTAGACTGCTTGTTCCCTAACTCTGAGGTGTTAGTAGACTGCTTGTTCCCTGACTCTGAGGTGTTAGTAGACTGCTTGTTCCCTGACTCTGAGGTGTTAGCAGACTGCTTGTTCCCTAACTCTGAGGTGTTATTAGTAGACTGCTTGTTCCCTAACTCTGAGGTGTTAGTAGACTGCTTGTTCCCTGACTCTGAGGTGTTAGCAGACTGCTTGTTCCCTGACTCTGAGGTGTTAGTAGACTGCTTTCTCAATTGAGCCACTGGATGGTGGCCAGCTCCAGCAGACTACGGCGAACGCTCGCTGAGTGACCCACAGGCAGAAGAAAGGCTCATTAGTACATGTGTAAGGTGTCTAATCAGGCCCTGTCTCACACAGTCTCCTTCTCCACATCTGTATGAGAGGCACGCACACACACACACAGAGAGACTGCTGTACGCAGATGACCTGGTGCTGCTGTCTCCCACTAAGGAGTGATTACAGCAGCAGCACTGGTTCTAACCGATCTGTGCTCTGACAGTTAACCTAAAGAAAATAAATGCATTGGGGCAAAAAAGTATTTAGTCAGCCACCAATTGTGCAAGTTCTCCCACTTAAAAAGATGAGAGAGGCCTGTAATTTTCATCATAGGTACACTTCAACTATGACAGACAAAATTAGAAAAATCCAGAAAATCACATTGTAGAATTTTTAATTAATTTATTTGAAAATTATGGTGGAAAATAAGTATTTGGACAATAACAAAAGTTGATCTCAATACTTTGTTACATACCCTTTGTTGGCAATGACAGAGGTCAAACGTTTTCTGTAAGTCTTCACAAGGTTTTCACACACTGTTGCTGGTATTTTGGCCCATTCCTCCATGCAGATCTCCTCTAGAGCAGTGATGTTTTGGGGCTGTTGCTGGGCAACACGGACTTTCAACTCCCTCCAAAGATTTTCTATGGGGTTGAGATCTGGAGACTGGCTAGGCCACTCCAGGACCTTGAAATGCTTCTTACGAAGCCACTCCTTTGTTGCTCGGGCGGTGTGTTTGGGATCGTTGTCATGCTTAAAGACCCAGGCACTTTTCATCTTCAATGCCCTTGCTGATGGAAGGAGGTTTTCACTCAAAATCTCACGATGCATGGCCCCATTCATTCTTTCCTTTACACGGATCAGTCATCCTGGTCCCTTTGCAGAAAAACAGCCCCAAAGCATGATGTTTCCACCCCCATGCTTCACAGTAGGTATGGTGTTCTTTGGGTGCAACTCAGCATTCTTTGTCCTCCAAACACGACGAGTTGAGTTTTTACCAAAAAGTTATATTTTGGTTTCATCTGACCATATGACATTCTCCCAATCTCCCAAACAGAAAGTACACATTGGCGGAATACCTGACCACTGTGACTGACACAAAATTAAGGAAAACTTTGACTATGTACAGACTCAGTGAGCATAGCCTTGCTATTGAGAAAGGCCGCCGTAGGCAGACCTGGCTCTCAGGAGAAGACAGACTATGTGCACGCTGCCCACAAAATTAGGTGGAAACTGAGCTGCACTTCCTAACCTCCTGCCCAATGTATGACTATATTAAAGATACATATTTCCCTCAGATTGCACAGACCCACAATGAATTCGAAAAACAAATTGAATTTTGATGAACTGGGTGAAATACCACTGGGTGAAATACCACAGTGTGGGTGGCACTGGGTGAAATACCACAGTATGGGTGGCACTGAGTGAAATACCAGTGTGGGTGGCACTGGGTGAAATACCACTGGGTGAAATACCACAGTGTGGGTGGCACTGGGTGAAATACCACAGTGTGGATGGCACTGGGTGAAATACCACAGTGTGGATGGCACTGGGTGAAATACCACAGTGTGGGTGGCACTGGGTGAAATACCACAGTGTGCTATCACAGCAGCAGGATTTGTGACCTGTTGCCACAAGAAAAGGGCAACCATTGTAAATACAACCCATATTTGTTTATTTATTTTCCCTTTTGTACTTTAACTATTTGCATATCATTACAACACTGTATATAGACCTAATATGTCATTTGAAATGTCTTTATTCTTTGGGAACTTGTATGGGTGTAATATTTACTGTTCACTTTGTTTATCCATTTCACTTGCTTTGGCAATGTAAACCATGCCAATAAAGACCCTTGAATTTAAATTGCGAGACCGACAAAGACCGACAGAGAGAGAATGTTGGGCTTAGAGAGAGAGCGGGGAACACAGAGAGACACACAGGTGCTTATATTTCTCCTATTCTTGTCCTTTGTGTTACTGTGGGTGACCCAAAGAAAGTGTGAGTGTGAGGAAGCTGTCAAAGGGACTGAAGAAGGTGCCAAACGGAGTATCACCCAATTTTCTGAACCTGGAGACACACCGAACCTGCAGGGATGGGCTGCTATTTTGAGAGCACTGGAAAATGTTAGGCCTATGTTATATCTCAATGCTTTTGATCTGACAGCTTTTCCCTGTTTCTGGTACCCTTCATGAGTCTGGCTGGGGCTGGGAAGAGAATGACTTATGAATGACTTATGAATGACTTATGAGTGGACATGGTGCAGGCAGGACAATCCAATCATATTACTGGGTCCGTCCAAACCCCCAGCTGCCCGGCATCCCTTATTACGGGGAGTAAAGAACCACTCACTTGGTGGTATTGGGATTGTCTGTGATGTACGGATTTGTGTGTGTGTGCATGCATGTGTGTGCATGCGCGTGTGCGCGTGCGCATATATTCAAACATGCCGTCTCTCTGCAGGCAGAGATGGATGTTCAGCTGGAGGCTGAGCGGGAGGAGGCGGCGGCGCGTCAGAACATCCTGGAGCAGGAGAGGCGCGACAGGGAGCTGGCCATGAGGATCGCCCAGAGCGAGGCTGAACTCATCCCAGAGGACACCCAGAATGACGCAGGCCTGCGCAGGTAATAGCTCACTAACATACCTCCATACACTGTCTCTACCCCTCTGATGTAAAGCAGAGATGGGGCTTGATGTAGATTTTGGAGAGACGGAAATATACAGTGCCTTGCGAAAGTATTCGGCCCCCTTGAACTTTGCGACCTTTTGCCACATTTCAGGCTTCAAACATAAAGATATAAAACTGTATTTTTTTGTGAAGAATCAACAACAAGTGGGACACAATCATGAAGTGGAATGACATTTATTGGATATTTCAAACTTTTTTAACAAATCAAAAACTGAAAAATTGGGCGTGCAAAATTATTCAGCCCCCTTAAGTTAATACTTTGTAGTGCCACCTTTTGCTGCGATTACAGCTGTAAGTCGCTTGGGGTTTGTCTCTATCAGTTTTGCACATCGAGAGACTGAAATTTTTTTCCCATTCCTCCTTGCAAAACAGCTCGAGCTCAGTGAGGTTGGATGGATGGAGCATTTGTGAACAGCAGTTTTCAGTTCTTTCCACAGATTCTCGATTGGATTCAGGTCTGGACTTTGACTTGGCCATTCTAACACCTGGATATGTTTATTTTTGAACCATTCCATTGTAGATTTTGCTTTATGTTTTGGATCATTGTCTTGTTGGAAGAAAAATCTCCGTCCCAGTCTCAGGTCTTTTGCAAACTCCATCAGGTTTTCTTCCAGAATGGTCCTGTATTTGGCTCCATCCATCTTCCCATCAATTTTAACCATCTTCCCTGTCCCTGCTGAAGAAAAGCAGGCCCAAACCATGATGCTGCCACCACCATGTTTGACAGTGGGGATGGTGTGTTCAGGGTGATGAGCTGTGTTGCTTTTACGCCAAACATAACGTTTTGCATTGTTGCCAAAAAGTTCAATTTTGGTTTCATCTGACCAGAGCACCTTCTTCCACATGTTTGGTGTGTCTCCCAGGTGGCTTGTGGCAAACTTTAAACTACACTTTTTATGGATATCTTTAAGAAATGGCTTTCTTCTTGCCACTCTTCCATAAAGGCCAGATTTGTGCAATATACGACTGATTGTTGTCCTATGGACAGAGTCTCCTACCTCAGCTGTAGATCTCTGCAGTTCATCCAGAGTGATCATGGGCCTCTTGCCTGCATCTCTGATCAGTCTTTTCCTTGTATGAGCTGAAAGTTTAGAGGGACGGCCAGGTCTTGGTAGATTTGCAGTGGTCTGATACTCCTTCCATTTCAATATTATCGCTTGCACAGTGCTCCTTGGGATGTTTAAAGCTTGGGAAATCTTTTTGTATCCAAATCCGGCTTTAAACTTCTTCACAACAGTATCTCGGACCTGCCTGGTGTGTTCCTTGATCTTCATGATGCTCTCTGCGCTTTTAACGGACCTCTGAGACTATCACAGTGCAGGTGCATTTATACGGAGACTTGATTACACACAGGTGGATTGTGTTTATCATCATTAGTCATTTAGGTCAACATTGGATCATTCAGAGATCCTCACTGAACTTCTGGAGAGAGTTTGCTGCACTGAAAGTAAAGGGGCTGAATAATTTTGCACGCCCAATTTTTCAGTTTTTGATTTGTTAAAAAAGTTTGAAATATCCAATCAATGTCGTTCCACTTCATGATTGTGTCCCACTTGTTGTTGATTCTTCACAAAAAAATACAGTTTTATATCTTTATGTTTGAAGCCTGAAATGTGGCAAAAGGTCGCAAAGTTCAAGGGGGCCGAATACTTTCGCAAGGCACTGTATCTTTAATCCCGCTTAACCAATCTCTTCTCTTCTTCTCTTCTCCCAGTAACGGCACCTCAGGTGGTCCATCCTCCCCAGAGAGAGCTACGTAAGACACCAAGATTCAACCCTTTAAGCTCCCCAGTCCAACCTAAACCTAACCACTGAACCATAACTGCACTGCATACTGTAGCAATCTTTTAAGTCAACCAACCAACCTTAACTCTATCAAGCAAGCACAGCCATTGATCGATGGATGATTGGATAATTCTGATATTTAAACAATCTCATAATTCAACCTCCGAATCAGAATCACCTTTATTTACATGTACAAGGAATTTGACCTCAGAATTAGGTTCTCAGACATGACTGAATCACTTTGAATGTCAATCATTTTCCTTTATTTTCTAATTAATGTCAGAGAGGAATGATCTATCCTTTAACCAATCAATGTAAGAGAGGAAAGGGAATGACCTTTTCTTCCAGTTCCTGATTGGCTCCTGTATTGTGTACAGTGTCAGAGCTCCTTGTAATCCTCACCATTCTCTTGTTGCAGTGAAGCTGGTGGATCTCAAAAACTCAAGAGCATGTCCATGTAGGTTACTTTTAAACACCTCCTTCACTATGTTTAAACACACCTTCAGCACTCTGGCACTTTATTTTATTCAGTAGTGGTACACATAGAATATCACACTTTATATCATTTTTGATGCATGCTTTTATTTGTATTTTTTTTAAATATTGAGGCTGAAAAGAATGCATTGTGGAAAAGCAACGGCTAAGCTGACTGCGCTGGCCATTATCTTGATATTACTAATCAATTCTGATGTACGCAGTAGCACCGAAACTAGCATCTGGTAACTAGACCTCAGCTCTCCACAGCCCCGAAACCGAACCAACTCACTAACATGTGTTTAATGAATGTGTCACATTATGAATCAGATACATTCTGCTGTGCACTCACCTGTATGACACTCTCTGAAGTGGTGTTTTGAAGGGTCCTAATGGATGTGTCACATTGTGAATCAGATACATTCTGCTGTTTACTCACCTGTATGACACTCTCTGAAGTGGTGTTTTGAAGGGTCCTAATGGATGTGTCACATTGTGAATCAGATACATTCTGCTGTTTACTCACCTGTATGACACTCTCTGAAGTGGTGTTTTGAAGGGTCCTAATGGATGTGTCACATTGTGAATCAGATACATTCTGCTGTGCACTCACCTGTATGACACTCTCTGAAGTGGTGTTTTGAAGGGTCCTAATGGATGTGTCACATTGTGAATCAGATACATTCTGCTGTGCACTCACCTGTATGACACTCTCTGAAGTGGTGTTTTGAAGGGTCCTAATGGATGTGTCACATTGTGAATCAGATACATTCTGCTGTTTACTCACCTGTATGACACTCTCTGAAGTGGTGTTTTGAAGGGTCCTAATGGATGTGTCACATTGTGAATCAGATACATTCTGCTGTGCACTCACCTGTATGACACTCTCTGAAGTGGTGTTTTGAAGGGTCCTAATGGATGTGTCACATTGTGAATCAGATACATTCTGCTGTGCACTCACCTGTATGACACTCTCTGAAGTGGTGTTTTGAGGCATGTGAGGGTCCTAATGGATGTGTCACATTGTGAATCAGATACATTCTGCTGTGCACTCACCTGTATGACACTCTCTGAAGTGGTGTTTTGAAGGGTCCTAATGGATGTGTCACATTGTGAATCAGATACATTCTGCTGTGCACTCACCTGTATGACACTCTCTGAAGTGGTGTTTTGAAGGGTCCTAATGGATGTGTCACATTGTGAATCAGATACATTCTGCTGTGCACTCACCTGTATGACACTCTCTGAAGTGGTGTTTTGAAGGGTCCTAATGGATGTGTCACATTGTGAATCAGATACATTCTGATGTGCACTCACCTGTATGACACTCTGAAGTGGTGTTTTGAAGGGTCCTAATGGATGTGTCACATTGTGAATCAGATACATTCTGATGTGCACTCACCTGTATGACACTCTCTGAAGTGGTGTTTTGAAGGGTCCTAATGGATGTGTCACATTGTGAATCAGATACATTCTGCTGTGCACTCACCTGTATGACACTCTGAAGTGGTGTTTTGAAGGGTCCTAATGGATTTGCCGTATGGTCCATTTCACTTTTTTTTTAAGCCCTTGATCAATTTCTCAGAAATGTGCTCTCTCGTCAGGTAATAAGAAATCACTATGAAGGACAATTCCAGAGGATCTAGGCAGAGTGTAGATATTAGAATGTGCACGTTGTCTCAGTGTGCATCACATTGAGAGTGTCCCAATCAGGAAGAGAAACTCTTGTAATTATGTAACATCTTCCTCCTCAGAACAGCAGGAAGGAGTTCTGGGCTGTTTTTACAGCCTCATGCTGAAAAGATCACACACACACTACACAGACACGATTACACACACACACACACACACACACGCTGACAGATCAGCCTCTGTGTGTCACGCCACCTGTAAAGCATAAGCGTTCTCTCTCTACACGTCGTCTTCCTCTGTGTGCCATCTTAGAACTGCAATCATTGTACACGTGTGACAGTTGGATGGTATTGAAAGTTCTCCGTGGTTCTAACTGTTATTGTGCTGGGCTCATCATGTCCTTTTAGGGAGGAAATGGCCAAGGAAATGTCTGAGCTTCTGTCTAGGTGGGTAGAGATCCTTACTTTAAGTTCCATGAATGACATCTCAAAAAATCTTCACAATCACTTTAAACTCAATGGATAGAAACGGCATGATCAACAGAAGTATATGATGTGTGAATAAATACTAATCGTCTTAATAGAGATTCATCGCCTTAATTAGGTGTAATTCTGCATAATTCCACACAATTAACCATTAATCATTGTTGAGAATTCCTACACAATGGGGGGCTCGCCACCATGCAAATTAATGATTGGTTTTCAAATCTTTTTAAGTTGTTAGATCTCAAACAATAATAGCTTTTATTTCAAATAGCGGTAAGTAAATAATGGCGAGACTCAGTCTACAACGGGTCCGTGTCATATGTTGGTTCTAACTATCATAGTTAGTCACACATATAAGTCAGCCCTGTCCTGATTCCTGGCCACTAGTATCACACTGTAGTAGAGCAGCTGTTCTTTACTGGATCCCTGTTAGCTGATGCCATGGGGCCAGCCTCGCGCCATCAGAATGACTGAATGAGTGACGTTTGACCCGGAGGCCACACCCAGTAGGCACTACTGTCACTTTGTTTGTGTACTAATTGGCTCAAGCCGCCTGCCTCTACTCCTCATAGCGACACATGGCCACCGGCCACAGGAAGTGGTGGCAGAAGGTTACCGGCCCTCTAGCCCTAGGTTAATGGAACAGCGTGCTTCAGGGGTCCCTGGAACAGCCACCAACTGCTCCAAGTGTGTCCCTGGAATAGCCACCAACTGTTCCAATTGCTCAGTCAGTCAATAGGATTATGGCGTGGATGGCCTCAGGTGGCCCAGGGTCCGCCCCCTAACTCCAGCCTCAGATCTAGAGAGTCAGTGTTCTAAAAGTGGCAAATCCCAGCCAGGACTTAATCAGCCCTGTCAGCAGTCAGCAGCACTGTGGTGGAGGTGACGGCAGAACAGACCAGCAACAAACAGCTAGAGAGAAGTACACATAGGACCAGTTTCCTGGAGAGAGGTTAAGTCTTTAATCTTTGTCTGGGAAACCCTCCCTTACAATGGCCGGTCCAAATAATGCAGCACTGGACCAGTTCCATGACCAACAAGCTGCCTCACGCTACAGAAACCTGCTCCTATGCACCGTTCCAGCTCCAGTTGGAACGGGTTTTGGGTTTTGAATAGGCTGTGTTACTGCTGTGGGGTTGTTGAATTTCTCTGGTACAGTGCAGCTGACCAACTCCACATTATCCCCCTTATCAGCCTGCTCCCAAATTATGACCTTTGAAAATCTCTTTCCTTGTGGATCGTGTCAATTTTGCTCTACTGTGGAGTAGGGTGAAATTTCCCCTAGACAGTGATCTTAAGTCAGTTTAGCGGTTTTCCCACTAATAGTTGCAGTTTGACGTTTATTGTCATGAATCTTGCCGTGGAGGCAGAACTGAGTCGTTTTTGCTAGATAGTCCAGCTGCAAAATCAAAATTGTCTTTATTGTCTAAAAACCGTACTTTTGTTATCCTAACTTAAAGTTAGTGTTAGGCATTAGGGTGTGCAGTGTGGTTAGGTTTAACGGCTTTGTGACGGTGCCAGCTAGTGATCACCTAGATCTGTACCCAGGGAAAACTTCACCCCGGAGCCGCCACTGTATACTGCTCTTGTTTTGGTTGTAACCCCACTGTCCTGGTTGTAACCCCACTGTCCTGGTTGTAACCCCACTGTGCTGGTTGTAACCCCACTGTGCTGGTTGTAACCCCACTGTGCTGGTTGTAACCCCACTGTGCTGATTGTAACCCCACTGTCCTATTTGTAACCCCACTGTGCTGGTTGTAACCCCACTGTCCTGGATGTGTCTGTGTTGCCAGAGGCCCACAGGTTCAGGCTACCAAAGCTGCTGCTGCTGGCACCAAGAAGTACGAGCTCAGCAAGTGGAAATACGCCGAGCTGAGGGACGCCATCAACACATCCTGTGGTAAGAAAGTCAGCCATGCCAAACTTGTGGTTTAAAATCATTAAGAAACTTGACTCTGACATTTTGCTGTGATATTGCTCTTAACGAACCTCATGTAATATTGAACTGTCAGTTCTCTGAGCCTGTTTTGCTTAGGGTTAAAAGTGAGCTATGATTTTACAGCTTTTACTTGCTCTATGTTTATTTATTAATACCCACCTTATTATTTGATCACTTCGTTTTACATGTTGATCAAATTCTTCTGTCATTTGGTAGAACAGTATGGTACCAGTGTTCAAACATAGTGCACTATGTAGGGAATAGGGTTTCATTTGGGACGTAGACTGATTGGCAGCTCCCCAAGCTCTGTGTCGTATGTGTCAAATATGCCCAACAATAGGTATCTGGGGCTGCAGACCCATCTGTATTGAAAGTAAAACATCTCAGTTTTCCTTCGAAACGATCAGGCATGCTGATGTTAAGTAGTATGCACATTGCAGGAAGACATTTTGACAGTGAAATGACTAATTTATCTGGAGGATAGGAAGCCATATTTGTGCACTCAACTTTAGCAAGGCACTTAGCAGGTATTAACCATCTAATTTCACACCATATTTCACTCTGGGACTTCAGCCAGTATGCTGATTGACAAGTTAAATGCATTTTAATCCTAGCAGCAATTGTTTTAGAATTTCATGAAGACATAGATTGACAATGAAACTCATAATGCTGTCTCGTCTTCTTTTATGACTTATAAATTGTTATTAAAGTAATGAAAATCTTCAAGTAGTATGTCTCAGACTTCTTTCTGTTGGTAGTCCTCCGTCCATCTGTCTGTTGGCAGTCCGCCCATCCGTCTGTCTGTTGTCCGCCCGTCTGTCTGTCTGTTGTCCGCCCGTCTGTCTGTTGGCAGTCCGTCTGTCTGTTAGCAGTCTGTCCGTCCGTCTGTCTGTCTGGGCAGTCTGCCCGTCTGTCTGTTGTCCACCCCGTCTGTCTGTTGGCAGTCCGGTCGGTCTGTTGGCAGTCTGTCTGTCTGTTGCAGTCCGTCTGTCTGTTGGCAGTCTGTCCAGTCCGTCTGTCTGTTGGCAGTCTGTCCGTCTGTCTGTTGGCAGTCCGCCCGTCAGTCCGTCTGTCTGTTGGCAGTCCGCCTGTCCGTCTGTTGGCAGTCCGGCAGTCCGTCCCAGTCCGTCCGTCTGTTGGCAGTCCGTCCCTCCGTCCGTCTGTTGGTCAGTCCCTCCATCCGTCTGTCTGTTGGCAGTCCCTCTGTCTGTTGGGCAGTCCGTCCATCCGTTGGCCGTCCGTCTGTTGGCAGTCCGTCCCTCCGTCCGTCTGTTGGCAGTCCCTCCGCCCGTCTGTTGGCAGTCAGTCCGTCTGTTGGCAGTCCCTCCATCCGTCCGTCTGTTGGCAGTCCCTCCGTCTGTTGGCAGTCCCTCCATCCATCCGTCCGTCTGTTGGCAGTCCCTCCGTCTGTTGGCATTCTGTCCATCCGTTGGCCGTCCGTCTGTTGGTAGTCCCTCCGTCCGTCTGTTGGAAGTCCGCCGTCCGTCTGTTGGCAGTTCCTCCATCCGTCCGTCCGTCTGTTGGCAGTCCCTCCGTCAATCCGTCTGTTGGCAGTCCCTCCGTCTGTTGGGCAGTCCCTCCATCCATCCGTCCGTCTGTTGGCAGTCCCTCCGTCTGTTGGCAATCTGTCCATCCGTTGGCCGTCCGTCTGTTGGTAGTCCCTCCGTCCGTCTGTTGGAAGTCCCGCCGTCCGTCTGTTGGCAGTTCCTCCATCCGTCCGTCTGTCTGTTGGCAGTCCGGCCGTCTGTCTGTTGGCAGTCCGGCCGTCTGTCTGTTGGCAGTCCGGCCGTCTGTCTGTTGGCAGTCCGGCCGTCTGTCTGTTGGCAGTCCGTCCGTCTGTCTGTTGGCAGGCCGGCCGTCCGTCTGTCTGTTGGCAGTCCGTCCGTCTGTTGGCAGTCTGTCTGTCTGCAGTCTGTCCGTCCGTCTGTCTGTTGGCAGTCCGCCCGTCCGTCTGTCTGTTGGCAGTCTGTCCGTCCGTCTGTCTGTTGGCAGTCTGTCCGTCCGTCTGTCTGTTGGCAGTCCGCCCGTCCGTCTGTCTGTTGGCAGTCCGCCCGCCCGTCTGTCTGTTGGCAGTCCGCCCATCCGTCTGTCTGTTGGCAGTCCGCCCAGTCCGTCTGTCTGTTGGCAGTCCGTCCGTCCGTCTCTGTCTGTTGGCAGTCTGTCCGTCCGTCTGTCTGTTGGCAGTCCGTCCGTCCCGTCTGTCTGTCTGTTGGCAGTCCGCCCGTGTTTGCCCGTCCGTCTGTCTGTTGGCAGTCCGCCCGCCCGTCCGTCTGTTGGCAGTCCGTACGTCTGTTGGCAGTCCGTACGTCTGTTGGCAGTCCGTACGTCTGTTGGCAGTCCGTACGTCGGTTGGCAGTCCGTCCGTCTGTCCGCTGGCAGTCCGTCTGTCTGTCTGTTTGCAGTCTGTCTGTCTGTCTGTTGGCAGTCCATCTGTCTGTTGGCAGTCCGTCTGTCTGTTGGCAGTCCGTCTGTCTGTTGGCAGTCTGACCGTCTGTCTGTTGGCAGTCTGACCGTCTGTCTGTTGGCAGTCTGACCGTCTGTCTGTTGGCAGTCTGACCGTCTGTCTGTTGGCAGTCCGACCGTCTGTCTGTTGGCAGTCCGTCCCCTCCGTCCGTCCGTCTGTTGGCAGTCCGTACGTCGGTTGGCATTCCGTCCGTCTGTCCGCTGGCAGTCCTTCTGTCTGTCTTTCCGCAGTCCGTCTGTCTGTTGGTAGTCCGTCTGTCTGTTGGCAGTCCGTCTGTCTGTTGGCAGTCCGTCCGTTGGCAGTCCGTCCGTCCGTCTGTCTGGCAGTCCGTCTGTCTGTTGGCAGTCCGTCTGTCTGTTGGCAGTCCGTCCGTCCGTCCGTCTGTTGGCAGTCCATCCCAGTCCGTCCGTCTGTTGGCAGTCCCTCCATCCGTCCGTCTGTTGGCAGTCCCTCCGTCTGTTGGCAGTCCGTCCATCCGTTGGCCGTCCGTCTGTTGGCAGTCCGTCCCTCCGTCCGTCTGTTGGCAGTCCCTCCGTCCGTCTGTCCGGCAGTCCCTCCGTCCGTCTGTTGGCAGTCCCTCCATCCGTCCGTCTGTTGGCAGTCCCTCCGTCTGTTGGCAGTCCCTCCATCCATCCGTCCGTCTGTTGGCAGTCCCTCCGTCTGTTGGCAATCTGTCCATCCGTTGGCCGTCCGTCTGTTGTTGTAGTCCCTCCGTCCGTCTGTTGGAAGTCCCTGCCGTCCGTCTGTTGGCAGTTCCTCCATCCGTCCGTCCGTCTGTTGGCAGTCCCTCCGTCAATCCGTCTGTTGGCAGTCCTTCCGTCTGTTGGCAGTCCATCCATCCGTCGGTTGGCAGTCCCTCCGTCTGTTGGCAATCCGTCCATCCGTTGGCCGTCCGTCTGTTGGCAGTCCTTCTGTCCGTCTGTTGGAAGTCCCGCCATCCGTCTGTTGGCAGTTCCTCCATCCGTCCGTCCATCTGTTGGCAGTCAATCCGTCTGTTGGCAGTCCCTCCGTCAATCCGTCTGTTGGCAGTCCCTCCGTCAATCCGTCTGTTGGCAGTCCGACCGTCCGGGGGCAGTCCGCCCTTCCGTACGTCTGTTGGCAGTCCGCCCGTCCGTTGGCAGTCGGTACGCCCGCCCGTCCGTTGGCAGGCAGGCCGCCCGCACGTCCGTCCGTTGGCAGGCCATCCGCCCGTCTGTTGGCAGTCCGTCTGTCCGTTGGCCGTCCATCCTTCTGTTGGCAGTCCCTCCGTCCTTCTGTTGGCAGTCCCGCCGTCCATCCGTCTGTTGGCAGTCCCGCCGTCCGTCCGTCTGTTGGCAGTCCATCCGTCCGTCTGTTGGCAGTCCGTCCGTCTGTTGGCAGTCCGTCCGTCTGTTGGCAGTCCGCCCGTCTGTTGGCAGTCCGCCCGTCTGTTGGCAGTCCGTCCATCTGTTGGCAGTCCGTCCGTGTTGGCAGTTGTTGGCAGTCCGTCCGTCCGTTGGGCAGTCCGTCCGTCTGTTGGCAGTCCCGCCGTCCAGTCCGTCTGTTGGAAGTCCCGCCCTGTCCGTCCGTCTGTTGGCAGTCCGTCCGTCCGTCTATTGGCAGTCCGTCCGTCCGTTGGCAGTCCCGCCATCCGTCCGTCCGTTGGCAGTCCCGCCCTGTCCGTCCGTCCGTTGGCAGTCCCGCCCTGTCCGTCCGTCTGTTGGCAGTCCGTCTGTCTGTTGGCAGTCCGTCTGTTGGCAGTTCCTCCGTCAATCCGTCTGTTGGCAGTCCCTCTGTCCGTCTGTCTGTGTGTAGCTCTGACCATGGGGGTTCTAGTGTTCTGGTATACTTCAGTACCTGCTATGCTCTCATATTTTTCCCTCCCTTTCTTCTCTCTCTTTCTTTTATTTTTCTCTACCCTCTCTCCCATTCTCTCTCTTTTTTATCTCTCTCAACCTGCAGACATTGAGTTGCTGGCTGCCTGCCGAGAAGAGTTCCACCGCCGGCTGAAGGTCTACCACGCCTGGAAGTCAAAGAACAAGAAGCGTGGCAACAACCCCGGCGTCACAGAGCAGAGGGCCCCCAAATCAGTCACTGACTATGGTAAGGGACCCCACCCCTCAGGAGATATTTCAGACAGTGTTATACAGTACAACATCGCTGTAGGTGTCTTTTTCAATTATTTGATAGGCTGGTTTCGAAAAACATCCATTTTTATTCTGCTCCCAATACCCTAGAGGAGGCAGACCCAAAGAGACTGTCTCGGTTAGAGCTTTAGCCCCCTATTGAGTATTCTAATATAGTACTGATACTAGTGAATAGGGTGCCATTTGGGACACATCCTGGTGGTGGCTGCTCTCTTCCTCCAGCCTGAACTCTTCTCATTGTTCTCCATAGAAACCTGTGCTGTCTTGCTCCTGGTTCTGCTTCATTTCCATGAGCAGTCACCATGACGACAAAGAGCTATTTTTCCCCCCGTGTGACAGAGTGCAGACACACTTTATTTTAGTCTGTTAGACTACTGATTGGACCACATACCCAGCCCCCATAGAATTACAAACAGAATCATCATGTATAATTATAGGGTCTGTAGCTATGCCCAGCCCCCACCTCTCACTTAGTGGGCATACACAGCACAGTACCAGCTATACCTCTACCTGCTCTCTGACACAATAACAAGCCAGAGGCTGAGGAGAGCTCATATTTTCAGGGTCCTAGCATAATATAGCCTACAATCTAATGATTTTGCTTGTGAATGACCATATACAGTGGAATGACCCTCCCCGTTCTTCCATGCCTATGGTGTCATCCATTTAGGACGGTCCTGGCTACCGTAAACACATGTAAAGATGTGGTAATGACTCTGTCATTATATATAATGGTTTCTTCTTCCCCTAACATCTATGATGTTGTGATAGGCTCAAAAATGTATTCATAGGAAATCCATTTGTCATTCCATGATCTAGTCTTGCATGTTGTTTGTTTCATATCTGTGTCATACTGCATGTGATGTTTGTAAGTGTAACCTGGCATGTTTATTTTCAGATCTCGCACCTCGTGTGAGACAAGCACGTAAGTGGTTCTCCACGATGTAGCAGCATCCCTAACTTCAGCCCCTAACCCATCTATTAACCATGGGGAAACGGAGGGTGTGTGGAAGGGGTTTACTTTCTGTTTTGGGATGCACCCTATTTCCTTGTAGTGCACTACTTTTTACCAGGACCCATAAGGCTCTGGTCAAGGACCCATAAGGCTCTGGTCAACAGTAGTGCACTATATAGGAAATAGGGTGCCATTTGGGATGCAAACTTGGTGATGGCGTAAGGAATCATAGAGCAACTGGTTTCTTTAAAAAAAATTAAAAAATGTCTTTAGATTGCATGTTATTTTATTTCTGGGACAGAATAAGGTTATTAAGAGGTTGTCAACTAAGTGCACCTGCCATTCTTTGAAGATTATTAAGGGGGGTGTCAACTACAGTAAGTGCACCTTGAAGATTATTAAGGGGGGTGTCAACTACAGTAAGTGCACCTTGAAGATTATTAAGGGTGTGTCAACTACAGTAAGTGCACCTTGAAGATTATTAAGGGGGTGTCAACTACAGTAAGTGCACCTGCCATTCTTTGAAGATTACTAAGGGGGTGTCGACTACAGTAAGTGCACCTTGAAGATTATTAAGGGGGGTGTCTACTACAGTAAGTGCACCTTGAAGATTATTATGGGGGTGTCAACTACAGTAAGTGCACCTTGAAGATTATTAAGGGGGTGTCAACTACAGTAAGTGCACCTGCCATTCTTTGAAGATTATTATGGGGGTGTCAACTACAGTAAGTGCACCTTGAAGATTATTAAGGGGGTGTCTACTACAGTAAGTGCACCTGCCATTCTTTGAAGATTATTAAGGGGTGTCAACTACAGTAAGTGCACCTGCCATTCTTTGAAGATTATTAAGGGGGTGTCAACTACAGTAAGTGCACCTTGAAGATTATTAAGGGGGTGTCAACTACAGTAAGTGCACCTGCCATTCTTTGAAGATTATTAAGGGGGTGTCAACTACAGTAAGTGCACCTTGAAGATTATTAAGGGGGTGTCAACTACAGTAAGTGCACCTGCCATTCTTTGAAGATTATTAAGGGGGTGTCAACTACAGTAAGTGCACCTTTGAAGATTATTAAGGGGTGTCAACTACAGTAAGTGCACCTGCCATTCTTTGAAGATTATTAAGGGGGTGTCAACTACAGTAAGTGCACCTGCCATTCTTTGAAGATTATTAAGGGGGTGTCAACTACAGTAAGTGCACCTTGAAGATTATTCTTTACTACAGTAAGTGCACCTTGAAGATTATTATGGGGGTGTCAACTACAGTAAGTGCACCTTGAAGATTATTACCTGTCTACCATTCTTTGAAGATTATTATGGGGGTGTCAACTACAGTAAGTGCACCTGAAGATTCTTTGAAGATTAAGATTATTAAGGGGGTGTCTACTACAGTAAGTGCACCTTGAAGATTATTATGGGGGTGTCAACATTGCACCTTGAAGATTATTAAGGGGGTGTCAACTACAGTAAGTGCACCTGAAGATTATTATGGGGGTGTCCATTGCTTTGAAGATTATTAAGGGGGTGTCAACTAAGTGCACCTTGAAGTGCACCTGCCATTCTTTGAAGATTATTAAGGGGGTGTCTACTACAGTAAGTGCACCTTGAAGATTATTCTTTGAAGATTATTAAGGGGGTGTCAACTACAGTAAGTGCACCTGCCATTCTTTGAAGATTATTAAGGGGGGTGTCTACTACAGTAAGTGCACCTTGAAGATTATTAAGGGGGGTGTCTACTACAGTAAGTGCACCTTGAAGATTATTATGGGGGTGTCAACTACAGTAAGTGTACCTTGAAGATTATTAAGGGAGTGTCAACTAAGTACACCTGGCATTCTTCGAAGATTATTAAGGTGTAGGATATTGTACGAGACACAGTGTAGTCAAACATCTAACGTAAGCTGATCGAGAATGAGGATGTGTACAAAGAGATTTCAAAGTGCCTAAATGGCTGGTGTTATTGATGCTGATGCAAATGTGATGTGGCTACGCTGACAATGGGAGCTAAAAGTGCTCAGGCAATCAGGCTAAATTGTGTTTGGGATGGATGTGTGGGCACGTCCCAAATGACACCTTATTCCTCACATGCTGACCACACTGCTCGCGTTGTAAAATAAATGTACACATGCATGTTATTCAATCATTGCATCCACACTTCTCCCGCGCGTCAGCGAGCGTCTCTGTAGCCAGGCGCTAAAATAGAACTTGACACTTGAAGCGCTGCAAGTTCCCCTCTCCCATCTCCTCATTGGTTTTTAATGGTTTTTAGGAGAATATACCCACGTGCCATTTCCTCATTGGTTTTTAGGAGAATATACCCACGTGCCATTTCCTCATTGGTTTTTAGGAGCATATACCCAACGTGGGTGATTGAAAGATGAACTAAGGTCTACACTCCAGTCCAGTTGGTGGTGGCAATGCACCTTAAAGTTGGTTGCCAACCTCCATATAAAGTCCAAAGAAGAAGCCTGAAGGAGGAGAGATTACTAGAAACAAACTCTGTTTACTCCTCTTTTTTTCTTCTTTTTTTCTTCGTTTCTCCCCAATTGGTAGTTACAGTCTTGTCCCATTGCTGCAAATCCCGTACGGACTCGGTAGAGGCGAAGGTCGAAGGCGGTGCATCCTCCGAAACCCAGCCAAGCCGCACTGCTTCTTGACACAACGCCCGCTTGACCCGGAAGCCAGCCACATCAATGTGTCGGAGGAAACACTGTTCACCGGGGGATCGTGTCAGCTTGCATTGCGCTTGGCCCGACACAGGAGTCGCTAGTGCGCGACGGGACAAGAACCTCCCCTAACCCGAACGAAGCTGGGCCAATTGTGCGCCACCCCATGGGTCTCCCGGTCACTGCCGGCTGCGACAGAGCCTGGACTTGAACCATGATTTCTAGTGACACAGCTAGCACTGCAATGCAGTGCCTTAGACCACTGTGCCACTCGGGAGGCCTTTACCCTTTTGTCTGTGGGTTAATTGTCAGAGTAGAGGACCTTGCGCGTTTCTGGTAATAATAACAACCCAATGTTTATATCCCAGGATGAATTGGCTAGCAACAGCAAGCTAGCAAGCAAAATGGTCATAAATGTTTAATGCTTTTTGGCCTGTCCGATATTTCAATCTGCGTGTCCTGATCGCGTCTGGTGTGGGTGGACAAAATCCACATGCGCATGTTGCGCCCGGTCTAGTCAGCATGTTAGATAGTGCACTACTTTTGACCGGGGCCCATAGAGAATAGGGTGCCATTTGAGACACTGCGGGTCTCCGTCTCATCGTGTTTATGGAAGTGTGACAGCATAACGCTGGCCTTCTAGGCAGAGTTGCAAAGAAAAAGCCATATCTCAGACTGGCCAATAAAAATAAAAGATTAAGATGGGCAAAAGAACATAGACACTGGACAGAGGAACTCTGCCTACAAGGCCAGCCCTATGAGGTTCGGAGCCTGATGGTTTTCTGTTCTACCTGATAATGAATTGCACCCACCTGCTGTCCCAGATCTAAATCAATCCCTGATTAGAGGGGAACAATGAGAAGAAGCAGTGGAACTGGCTTCGAGGTCCAGATTGGAGTTTGAGGGCCGTATAGATTATACACTGCTCAAAAAAATAAAGGGAACACTTAAACAACACAATGTAACTCCAAGTCAGTCACACTTATGTGAAATCAAACTGTCCACTTAGGAAGCAACACTGATTGACAATACATTTCACATGCTGTTTTGCAAATGGAATAGACAACAGGTGGAAATTCTAGGCATTTAGCAAGACACCCCCAATAAAGGAGTGGTTCTGCAGGTGGGGACCACAGACCACTTCTCAGTTCCTATGCTTCCTGGCTGATGATTTGGTCACTTTTGAATGCTGGCGGTGCTTTCACTCTAATGGTAGCATGAGACGGAGTCTACAACCCACACAAGTGGCTCAGGTAGTGCAGCTCATCCAGGATGGCACATCAATGCGAGATGTAGCAAGAAGGTTTTCTGTGTCTGTCAGCGTAGTGTCTAGAGCATGGAGGCGCTACCAGGAGACAGGCCAGTACATCAGGAGATGTGGAGGAGGCCGTAGGAGGGCAACAACCCAGCAGCAGGACCGCTACCTCCGCCTTTGTGCAAGGAGGAGCACTGCCAGAGCCCTGCAAAATGACCTCCAGCAGGCCACAAATGTGCATGTGTCTGCTCAAACGGTCAGAAACAGACTCCATGAGGGTGGAATGAGGGCCCGACGTCCACAGGTGGGGGTTGTGCTTACAGCCCAACACCGTGCAGGACGTTTGGCATTTGCCAGAGAACACTAAGATTGGCAAATTCACCACTGGCGCCCTGTGCTCTTCACAGATGAAAGCAGGTTCACACTGAGCACATGTGACAGTCTGGAGAACGTTCTGCTGCCTGCAACATCCTCCAGCATGACCGGTTTGGCGGTGGGTCAGTCATGGTGTGGGGTGGCATTTCTTTGGGGGGCCGCACAGCCCTCCATATACTCGCCAGAGGTAGCCTGACTGCCATTAGGTACCAAGATGAGATCCTCAGACCCCTTGTGAGACCATATGCTGGTGCGGTTGGCCCTGGGTTCCTCCTAATGCAAGACAATGCTAGACCTCATGTGGCTGGAGTGTGTCAGCAGTTCCTGCAAGGAAGGCATTGATGCTATGGACTGGCCCACCCGTTCCCCAGACCTGAATCCAATTGAGCACATCTGGGACATCATGTCTCGCTCCATCCACCAATGCCACGTTGCACCACAGACTGTCCAGGAGTTGGCGGATGCTTTAGTCCAGGTCTGGGAGGAGATCCCTCAGGAGACCATCCGCCACCTCATCAGGAGCATGCCCAGGCGTTGTAGGGAGGTCATACAGGCACGTGGAGGCCACACACACTACTGAGCCTCATTTTGACTTGTTTTAAGGACATTACATCAAAGTTGGATCAGCCTGTAGTGTGGTTTTCCACTTTCATTTTGAGTGTGAAAGGATATATAAACTGTACTGTGTCCATACTCCAGTCCTCCAGTACCACCAACAGCACAGATTTTTGTTGTGGCCTCGGACAAGTGCACATGATTCAACTTGTCAACTAATCATCAAGCCCTCAATGAGTGGAAATTGGTGTTTTTTTGTCTGAGGTACAACAAAAATGTGTGCTGTTGAGGGGTACCAGAGGACTGGGGTTGAGAACCACTGCTGTATCACGCCTATCAACAGGGCTGAGGCTACTCTACCACTGTCTTTCTCTGGTCCTTTTATCCATAGAGCCTCCCACCCATCCACCCCCTTCAATCACTATCCCTCATTTATTTACGCTCCACTTTGTAGAGAATATGCAAATCTATGCTCTTTATGTTTTGATACGAGCGTTCAAACTCTTTAACAAACACCTGACATGCTGCTTGTCGCTCTGATTTACTCACCCTTTGATCAGTAGCTCTGTGATCTACTGCTAGTGCTGACCCCTCCTCCCTAGCTCGAGCAACATCACACTCCCTGCATCCCTATTGGTTCCTGTTACTTCCCAGTCTATTGGTTTCTTTTACCATTCATGTTGGTTCCTGTTTCTACCCCACCCCTATTGGTTAGGCTATTGTTCCTTCCCATTCCAATCAACAAGTGTCATTAGTCTAACTAGCCCCTCCCCCAACAGCCCAGGCGAACTCAGCCCCGCCCATCCCAGCCAGGCAACATGAGGTGGCCATGAACAGGCAGCAGCGCTACTTCCGCATCCCCTTCATCCGGCCCGGGGACCAGTACAAGGACCCACAGAACAAAAAGAAGGGTTGGTGGTACGCCCACTTTGATGGGCCCTGGATCGCAAGGCAGATGGAGCTGCACCCGGACAAGCAGCCCATCCTGCTGGTGGCAGGTCAGTCAGTGAAACAGAACTCATAGTATAGGCGATCTTCTCTCTCTCGTGTGTGCGTATGCACGCTCATTTATCTGTACGATTTATAGTCTTACTGCCTCACAGGCACGATGCTCTATTTTTTTGCGGTCTGTGTCTCTAGGGAAAGACGACATGGAGATGTGTGAGCTGAGCCTGGAGGAGACAGGCTTGACAAGGAAGAGGGGAGCTGAGATCCTGCCCCGGCAGTTTGAGGAGATCTGGGAGCGCTGCGGGGGCATCCAGTACCTCCGGAGAGCCATCGAGAAACAACAGGCCCGCCCCACCTACGCCACAGCCATGCTGAAGACCCTCCTCAAGTAAAGGGTGTTGGGTGAATTTGCCCCTAGTCGCTGATCGTGGGTCAGTTTAGCATTTTCCCCACCTAAAGGTTAAGGTTAGGATTAGGGGACGGGAAGCTGATCCTAGATCAGTACTCTGGGAAACTTCACCCTGGAGCTAAAGCCCCCTGTCTTAAACCACGGGCCTTTCTCTCACTACAGCAAAGGGAAGAATGCACCAAGCTACTGTACCTAACACAGTGGGTATTCAAGCCTACTGTACCATGTTTTGACTGGGGGCAAGTCATAAATTAACCACTTTTTGTTAATTGTCTTTTTTCTTTTGTTCATGTTGTTGGTCTTGGCTGCTTTCAATTGTCTTGATGTATTATTTCTTGGTGGGTGCGGGGGAATTTGCAGTGAACCTATGCAGAGGAATCGGACAGTGACTAATTATTGCATCTAGTTTTGTTTCAGGAGCAAATATGAATGTTTTCCTTTTAATATTCCTGCTACTTTAACTACGAGGCCTTATTAAAACTACTTTAACTACGAGGCCTTATTAAAACTACTTTAACAGGGTAATTTTCTGAAAGTAGGAAGTGTTTCAAAGCTGCCTCCAAATAAGTTTTGAGTATTAAATTGTTGTTTAATATTATGTCTTTGTGATTTAAAAGGAAGTCAACATTTTGTCTCTGCAGTCTTAACAGCTTGTTGATCATTTCACTCAAACTGATACTTGCTGTTTATTTTCATGTAGTAATTATAGGACAATACTTGCACAAGAGAGGGGTAGAAATGGGCTAGGTTGGGGGTAGAAATGGGCTAGGTTGGGGTAGAAATGGGCTAGGTTGGGGTAGGTTGGGGTAGAAATGGGCTAGGTTGGGGTAGAAATGGGCTAGGTTGGGGTAGGTTGGGGTAGAAATGGGCTAGGTTGCAACTCTGTTTTCTCATGTGAGGCAATACTTGAGCGTCAGGTTCTTCTCTAAGGATATTTTTTAGGGTAACTGCACATAAATTCACATTCATTTCTAATTATAATATTTGATAATACTGTAATAAGTTTTTACCTCTGGCTTTCAGACTGAATGTAATATGGGTTTGTTGATTTGTTCCTTCAGTCCTTACTGTTTGGTTAGGAGCGGTTATTCTTCATATGTGTGATTTAGGTTTGCTAATGAAAGGTAAAGAAATATTTCCTTTTCACATTCCTCAACCATTCATTACTAAAGCCACATGGTTGAAATTGTTTCATGTTCTCCACATGAAACAATGCCTATTCCAAATATTGAAACAAAAAGAAAAATTAACTTAATTATGAGAAGTGAATAATACAAATCTTGAGATACTCTACGATGTCGGACCAAATGTGTGTATGGGACAAAAACTGAATAGTGAAATCGTGTTGATGTCTTCTTGACCCCAACTTCATTCAAGCTCATATACAATATAGTCAGCTATTCTTCTCTCTACTAGATATTCTAATAGACACATACATACAGAATGTTCTACGTGTATGATAGAGAGTCTAATGTTTCTACACAGGAATGTACACATTTATTTTCTAAATAAATATTTCTACTCTAAGATACTCTAAAGCATGTGTCAAAATCATTCCACAGAGGGCCATGTGTCTGCGGGTTTTTGCTCCACCCTCGTATTTGATTAATGAATTAAGGTCACAAATTAGTAAGGACCTCCCTTCACCTAGTTGTCTACTGTAGGTCTTAATTGAAAGGAAAAAACAAAAACCTGCAGACACTCAGCCCTCCATGGAATGAGTTTAACACCCCTGCTATAAAGGGTTTGGTCACATGACTCATGTTTCTTAAAATAAACAAATGATGAAGCAATAATTTACACACGCAACACTACAAGGAGGACAGACTGTCTCAAACACACAGTACATGACAATCTTGTGAGACTAGAACTACTCTCTTCAGATAAGGCTGTTAGTCTTGAGTTTCTTCTCATTCCCTTAGACGCTCTGCACAAGCGAAAGGCGACGTCGTGGTTGTTTGAAATCTATCCACTCATGCTCGTGTCTAAAGCATGTCTTCAGTTTAGCCCGAAGTATGTATTTCTGACAAACAGCAGAGTTTACTACTGTAGTGTGGGGACTCCTTGAATATCGCTTGTAATGTACAACAAATGACTGACTGGCTTCCATATGCTCTGTATCTCACAACACGCATAGCAATCATTCCTCAGATACTGCCTTTTCCAATGCTGATCTCTAACTGAAATAAACACATTTCATGCTTCACTCAACTGCTTTTGGCCCTCGTGTTTGACATCACTCTATTCCTCAACATGGTAATGGTACAGCAGCAAAAATACACACGGTTTAAAAAGCCCTATTGAAGAAAGTGAGTAGTTCATTTCCCTGATGTGTACAGAACAGATGTTTAACGACACTGAGGAAACAGAGATGGACTTTATACAATTATCAATATTACACCAATACAGAGACATACATTATGATACAGGTGTACAGTATGTGATATTAACTATACTCCATTGCAACATACATACCTCATGAGGAAAACATCACTTTTCTTCTGGCATTTTTATTTTCTTTTTTTAAGTGCTACTACATTGTCAGCACATTATGTATAAAAGCAGTTTGCTGTCCTGGGGTGCCTTTGCAACTTGATAAATGCAGCGAAATGATCACATCTGTTTGTCGTCCACAGTTTGGGGAGTATCCTTTCAGGTGAAATACAGGCTTTGGAAAGCAGAGATGAAGGGGTTGTGTCTGCCTGTCAATCAGAAGACTGCAGATCAATGTCTTTCTGCAGTCACAACAGTCTGTTAACTGCATCAGCTGTTAAATATCCTTTATAAACGGTACTTTGTTGCTTCTGCAGTGATCCAAACGCTGTCTTCTGCAGTGATCCAAACGCTGTCTTCTGCAGTGATCCAAACGCTGTCTTCTGCAGTGATCCAAAGGCTGTCTTCTGCAGTTGCCATGTCTAAAACAGAGGAGAAACACAGATGCCAGTGTTACCTTTGTTCGTATTTGCCAAAGGGAGTGTACAGTGTATGCAGGCTAAGGTAGTTCCACTTTGTCAAGCATTCATTAAACTGGCATAGTGTAGAAACCCAAGTCTGATACTTTATATTGTATGATCTTTGGAATGAAAGTCAGCCATGTTAGATTCTGTTTGTTTAAATTTAACCCTTAATTCATTACATTTGACCCAGTTCCTCAACAGCAAAATGACTGACCCGGAAAGAGGGTCAAAGAAGGCTAGACTAATTTCAAAGCCTGCATTTGGAAAGCAACCACAGGCTTGCCAATCTGTCTCTCCTCCATTAATAGGTGAATAACATGGACTAAGCGTTCCCTTTGGGAGCTTTGGTTTGTCTGTGTGAGGTGTGTCTGTCTGTGGATTACAGTCTTGTGGAAATACACTCGACTAAACCAATTTGAGTGCCACCCGTAAACTAGTGGAAAGATCATGGACCAATTTATTTGAATGATAATTATATGATGTCATGGTTTGATTTGCTTACTTGTTTCGATAATGTGGCATGACTGGGTCCGAAATGAAGGTCAAATAAAGATTTTAAAAAGCAAATAATCAAACAAGTCCTTACCCCAGTACATTGTGTTGATGTAATTCAACCCTCTATTTTATTAACTTGTCATGCCGGGAAGACTTGTATACTTGTCTGGGTATCTGCCAACAAAAAACATGAAAAAGGTTATTGAGACAAAAATAACAAACAAATGAGCGAACAAGAAAACAATTGCAACTATATATTATCCCAAGGGGCAAAAATCACATGGGGTGAAGCACGACAAGAGGTTTTTCTGTAAAGAAGACAGTCGTTAGGTCACTGTATAGACCTGTGAGATTGTCACAATGGAAGGACACTGAGTTCACTATGGTGCAGATGCATTATCCTTTTTTGGCAAAACTACTGTTCCTCCACTTTGCTCACAGACCAATGGACTGACATTAACTATCTAATAGTCGGATATTTAAACTATTTTAGAATCTTACGCGATTGTAGACCTACATTGTTTACTGGAATAGATTTCCATGAAACAAAAATTTACCTGAGAAATCTTAAACTATTTACAATAAGATTACTGAAAGCTAGATCATGTCAGCAGCACCCTGTATGGTATTAACCTTTGAGTTTTCATAGACTGAGAAAGCTAGATAATGTATTAACCTTTAGATTTTCATAGACGGTTGTTATTTCTGACTGTTTGTGGTGCTGTCTGATCTAGGGGCTGGATTACTGTGTTAGGGTCTGTTTGTGTCCCAAATGGCACCCTATTCCCTATATACACCACAGGGCACTATTTTGTCCCTGCCCTACGGGCCCTGGTCAATTGTAATGCACTACATAGGGAATAGGATGCCATTTGGGATGCGCGCACTGTGTTAATAGGAGATGGCAAATCCAGGTCTGTGTGGGTGTGTTGACTGGTTCCTGGTGGGGTGAAGCCCCCCAATGCTCGCATAATTACACATGGAACTAACCGGATCAGAGAGGGACCTAAAGCCATTGACACTTTAACCTTTGCTTGAACACTTTGTTGGAGTATTTACATATACTGGAGGGCAGTGGTATTCAAATATTTTCAGCGGGGACCCCGTTTTTTCCCCAAGAATTTCTCGCGACCCCGCCAAACCCAAAATCTAATGACACAACCTTAAATAACAAATAACCTTCAATCCATTGCATTTTCATCTATCAAAATGACTACTTTTTTTTTACTCAATATTTATCTATTTTTTTAATTAGCTTTCTCATAAATGTTTGTATATTGTCCCATACAATAATCTGTTCTCTTAATTTTTGTTCCTAAAAATATATGTATAGTAATTTTGACGACCCCAATGCAGCTCCTCCGTGACCCAGACTATGAATACCACTGCTGTAGTGGGATTAGTTAAGTGTTAGTGTAGTTAGTATAGTATGTGTATAGTGTATGTATAGTTAGTGAAGGAGATTTGGAAGTTTCAGATTCTTGTCATATGGTCTTTACTGAAGCGAAACATATTTAGTTGGCCCATAACAGAAATTCATCTTTTCGCATATAAAAGGCATAATGATTACCTTTGAAGATGTTTTTTTTAATAAGAACCAAGATTTAAGTGGTGATGATTTCTAAAGATGTCCCTTTTACCTCTGTAGCTGAGAGGAGTATGTTAAATTGGGTATAATCAAAATTATGTTAAGCGAAAAATGACATTATGGAGACATTTTCTCTCTAGGTTCCAGAGAGTCAGCACAATACTGTCTGGAAGTCTGTGACTGCAAACGGGGAGCTTATAACATCGAGAGAAAGTCACTCTGTTCCGAAAACCTCAAGTCCACTAGTATTAATTCTACAGTACCAGTGCAGCTCTCAGCTCTAAAAGCAAAATGGGGACGTTATCTCTTACTAGAATGTATATAGTAAGTGTTGAAAGAAGAATACATATAGTACAGCTAAATACATGTACCGTACAAATCAACACAGTGAAGAAAAGACTTTTGCTTACGCCAAAGTCACTGTCTCTCTGGTCCGTCTACATTGTGTGTACATGAATATCATGAGAGCTATCACGGCATAAACAAAGGACAGGAAGCCCACAAAGCAGCTTATGAAAAGGAGGGGGTCTACTGGCACGGCCACCAGCTCAGTGCAGCGCTCCCCGTTAAAGTGCCAGACATTACCTACAGGACATCTAAAGAGGTCAAAGACACTGGGTTAGAGCACATTATGAACACTACAGTTCATGAAAGTGTGTGTTTGTGCACGTGTGTTGCATGTGGCATTAGAATGTCATGTTGTGTTGCTTTCTTCTCAACACTTTAAGTAGACAACATCAACAAAGAGAACAACATCAAGTTGAACTCTAACAGGTGAGAGAAACAACAAGTGATGGCAATGGATATTATAATTCATACATCGTAGTAACAATGAATGGCTTAATAGAAATCTGGATATACAGAATCATGGCACAATGTTTACTTTATTTGGATTTGGTTACGCTAAGGTACCTGCAAGTGGCTCCATGCCCAGGCACTATCTCACACTGACCCCCGTTTTGGCAGTAGTCAGGCTGCAGGACACAGATACTCTGACAGGGTAAACCGTCCAACGTAATGTAGCCCGGGTCACACAGACACTCGGCCTCCCGAGACCAGCGGTTCACCACACAGCGAGAGAAGTCGTTGCACGCCAAGAACTTACAGGGATCTGCTTGATCAGCTGTTAAAAAATAATGAAGAACAACGGGGAAATGGTAAGATCAGTATTCATTAAATATCAAAGTAGCTGTGAAGCTGTCTTCTCCCCCTTTTTAATGAACCTCTTTCTCTCGATTGATTCGATTGATTTTAATGAGGTAGGTCCTCCTCGGCTTCTTCTCTGCATTTCATTTTAAGGTTTAGCACATTAGCTAGTGAAAAGTCGAATATTGATGGTACAGACAAACCATAACATTAGATGGATTTTACACCCATAGGGGGCACAGGGGCATGTGCCCTCTCAGATCTGTCCTGTGTGTGTGATATACTCTCTCTCTCTATATATATACACATATATATATATATACATATATATATATATATATATATCACAAAGTGAGTACACCCCTCACATTTTTGCAAATATTTGAGTATATCTTTTCATGTGACAACGCTGAAGAAATTACACTTTGCTACAATGTAAAGTAGTGACTGTCCAGCTTGTATAACAGTGTAAATTTGCTGTCCCCTCAAAATAACTCAACACACAGCCATTAATGTCTAAACCGCTGGCAACAAAAGTGAGTACACCCCTAAGTGAAAATGTCCAAATTGGGCCCAAAGTGTCAATATTTTGTGTGGCCACCATCATTTTCCAGCACTGCCTTAACCCTTTTGGGCATGGAGTTCACCAGAGCTTCACAGGTTGCCACTGGAGTCCTCTTCCACTCCTCCATGACAACATCACGGAGCTGGTGGATGTTAGAGACCTTGCACTCCTCCACCTTCCATTTGAGGATGCCCCACAGATGCTCAATAGGGTTTAGGTCTGGAGACATGCTTGGCCAGTCCATCACCTTTACCCTCAGCTTCTTTAGCAAGGCAGTGGTCGTCTTGGAGGTGTGATAGGTTACCAACCTCATAACAAGCTACTGTACCAAGACATTTCAGGCTATCAATCAAGTTAGAGTAGCTAGCTAATCTAACTATCTTAGCTGGCATGCATTCTGGCAAGGTTGGTAGACTGTAGAAAAGCAAGCAATTACTAAATGTACTGAGTAAAACTCACATTCCT
Organism: Oncorhynchus tshawytscha; assembly: GCF_018296145.1. Taxonomy (NCBI): domain Eukaryota; kingdom Metazoa; phylum Chordata; class Actinopteri; order Salmoniformes; family Salmonidae; genus Oncorhynchus; species Oncorhynchus tshawytscha. The sequence continues at coordinate 16,519,223 of NC_056433.1, forward strand.
TTCAATGTTTTACCCAGATTTTAGCAGAGATGCAGAGAAGCATATTTTGTTTCTTAAAAATATAAATTAACACCAGTTAGGAGGATACAGACAGCTCAAGCACATTTTTAGATTTGCAGAAAAAATATATATATTTGACATAGTATTAAGCATAATGATTATGGCTCTAGATTGCAGGGAAAAGTGGTTTCCAGACAGACAGCCGCTTGCCCCCCAGCCACCCTCACATGCTTTGTGCCCCCTTATATTTTCGGGGTGCATGACGCCCCTGCTCTCTACCAACTTATAGTCTACATTAGTGTTTTATTCTTTATTGCTGTAGTATTCTCCATGTTTTGATTCGACTTACTACTGTATACATTCTGTATTTCATATTCTGTAAATGTCACCTTTAAAAATGACCACATAGGGTTCTGGTCAAAAATAGTGCACTATATAGGGACTAGGGTGCCATTTGGGACAAAGCCAGGATCTCATCTCGTACCCGGCTCTATGTCCAGAGAGTGACTGTCAATCTCAATGTTGAGGCTTATGGCAGCAGCATTGCAGAAGTCTTCTAAGACACAGTGGACGGCCTTGGTCACGTTGTATGGAACTGACTTGGAGAACTTCATCTTGCTGTTGACCACAACGCTGCCGTTCCTGAAGTTGAGAATCTCCAGCTTCTTGAATCCCGTTAGATTGGACTGCAGGTAAGGCAGCAGCTGGACAGAGGAGAGAAAAAAGTGACTATCAAGTGTTCAGACTAATCCATTAGAATCCAAAGGGAACACTGACACTAACTTGCTCTCCAGGCAAGGTGCATGAATGGAGGAGCAAACTGAAGTAAGAAACTGTACAGGTTTCAGAAACTGAAGGGTTTCTGTACAGCACTTTGAGATATCAGCTGATGTATTTATATAGCCCTTCGTACATTTGATTTGATTTGAAGTAAAGAGGAAATTCAGCAACAATTTATTTCAAAAATCGTTCTGTTTCCAATGTGTTTTACTTTGTCGTCCTAAGCATGGTGAGAGATGATTCACTTTCACTTTATTTAGATGACTTTCTAATAACAATGACATTTAACCACTGTCTGTAATTACCGTGCAGTAGTTGAAAGAGTTCTACCCACTAAACCATGAAAATTACAGGCCTCTCTCATCTTTTTAAGTGGGAGAACTTGCACAATTGGTGTCTGACTAAATACTCCCCCCCCACTGTGTGTGTGTATATATATATATATTACACATTTCTAAGTTTAAAAAATGTATGTAAGAAAAGATTCTAGCTTTAAAAAATAGGTAAATTGCTCAGATCCTGAATATGCCATAGATGACAGAAGTCAGGAGGAAACAGACTTTGCCTCAAGTTATTTCTTTCAATTGGAAAAATTGAATACATTTAGAACCGTTACTGGAAGGCAGCACATTGAACAGTTGTTGCTCTTTAGGAAGCGACTGAGGATAGACCCTGGATAGCTTTGATACTGGGAGAACTCTCAAAAGGTTTCGCAGTTCATCAGAATGTTACGGTCAGCACAGGTTATGTCAAAGTGATTCAAAGCTACCATGTTAGACTAACAAAGAGCATTGCCTAATATCTGCATTTATATGTTTAGGATGCACAGATTGTAAGTCCAAATCTTTAGAAGTACATATCCTCAAGCATGGAAACCCTTCAAAGTTTGCCTACTGTACATACGTGCATAGCTGGGAATCTGAATCAAATTGAAAAACAACATCTAACTACCTTGTTTCTCTGTGGCCCTGAGGGCTGAACATAATTGGCCGTATATAGTACCACAGTATGAGTCATAATACCCGTAAAACCTAGTGGTCAAACAGGGAAATGGTTTGAATATTTTTTTCCACCATTCATTTTTCCCATAGGGGATTTTAGAAACACTTCAAATAAGGGCTGTGTTTAGTGTAGGCTTACCTTGGCGGGAAGTTTTGGTAACCCTGTAAATCTCTCTAGGACAAGGTGACTTTTGGAAAGTATTCAGACCCCTTGACTTTTTCCACATCATTCTAAAATGGATTAAATCGTTTTTTCTCAGCAATCGACACTCAATACCCCATAATGACAAGGGAAAAACAGGTTTTTAGACCTTTTTGCACATTTATATAAAAACAACAACTGAAGTATCACATTGACATAACTATTCAGACCCTTTACTCAGTACCTTGTTGAAGCACATTTTGGCTGCGATTACAGCCTCAAGTATTCTTGGGTTTGACACTACAAGCTTGGCACACCTGTATTTGGGGAGTTTCTCCCATTCTTCTCTGCAGATCCTCTCAAGCGCTGTCAGGTTGGATAGGGGAGTGTCGCTGACAGCTATTTTCAGGTCTCTCCAGAGATGTTAGATCGGGTTCAAGTCTGGGCTCTGGCCGGGCCACTCAAGGACATTCAGAAACTTGTCCCAAACCTACTCTTGCATTTTCTTGGCTGTGCGCTTAGGGTCGTTGTCCTGTTGGAAGGTGAACCTTCATCCCAGTCAGAGGTCTTGAGCGCTCTGGAGCAGGTTTTCATCAAGGATCTCTCTGTACTTTTCTCTGTTCATCTTTCCCTTAATCCTGACTAGTCTCCCAGTCCCTGCCGCTGAAAATCATCCCCACAGCCTGATGCTGCCACCACCATGCTTCACCGTAGGGATGGTGCCAGGTTTCCTCCAGAGGTGACGCTTGGCAATCAGGCCAAAGAGTTCAATCTTGGTTTCATCGGACCAGAGAATCTGGTTTCTTATGGTCAGAGTCCTTTAGGTGCCTTTTGACAAATTTCAAGCAGGCTCGCATGTGCCTTTTACTGAAAAGTGGCTTCTGCCTGGCCACTCTACCATACAAGCCTGATTGGTGGAGGGCTGCAGAGATGCTTGTCTTTCTGGAAGGTTCTCCAATCTCCACAGAGGAACTCTGGAGCTCTGTCAAGGTGACCATCGGGTTCTTGGTCACCTCCCTGACCAAGGCCCTTCCCCCCCGATTGCTCAGTTTGTCTAGGAGGCCAGCTCTAAGAAGAGTCTTGGTGAGCCCAAACTTGATTTTTTAATAATGATGGAGGCCACTGTGTTCTTGGGGACCTTCAATGCTGCAGAAATGTTTTGGTACCCTTCCCCAGACCTGTGCCTCAACACAATCCTGTCTCGGAGCTCTACGGACAATTCCTTTAATCTCATGGCTTCGTTTTTGCGCTGATATGCACTGTCAATTGTGGGACCTTACATTGACAGGTGTGTGCCTTTCCAAATCATGTCGAAGCAATTGAATTTACCACAGGTGGACTCCATTCAAGTTGTAGAAACATATCAAGGATGATCAAAGGGAAGAGAATGCATCTGAGCTCAATTTTGAGTATCCGAGCAAAGAGTCTGAACACTTACAGTACCTACTCATTCAAGGGTTTTTCTTAATATTTTACATTGTAGAATAATAGTGAAGACATCAGAACTACGAAATAACACATATGGAATCATGTAGTATCCAAAAAAAAGTGTTAAACAAATCAAAATATATTTTATATTTGAGATTCTTCAAAGCAGCCACCCTTTGCCTTGACAGATTTGCATACTCTTGGCATTCTCTCAACCAGCTTCACCTGGAATGCTTTGCCAACAGTCTTGAAGGAGTTCCCACACATGCTGAGCACTTGTTGGCTGCTTTTCCTTCTCACTGCAGTCCAACTCATCACAAACCATCTCAATTGGGTTGAGGTTGGGAGATTGTGGAGGCCAGGTCATCTGATGCAGCACTCCATCACTCTCCTTCTTGGTCAAATTGCCCTTACAGACTGGAGGTGTGTTGGGTAATTTGTCCTGACAAAAAACAAATGATAGTGGGACTAAACTCAAACCAGATGGCATGGCATATCGCTGCAGAATGCTGTGGTAGCCATGCTGGTTAAGTGTGCCTGGAATTCTAAATAAATCACAGACAGTGTAATCAGCAAAGCACCCCCACACCTCCTCCTTCATGCTTCATGGGGGGAAACACACATGCAGAGATAATCCGTTCACCTACTCTGCGTCTTTCAAAGACACGGAGGTTGGAACCAAAATTTGGACTCATCAGACCAAAGGACAGAGTTCCACCGGTCTAATGTCCATTGCTCATCTTTCTTGGACCAAGCAAGTCTCCTCTTATCGGTGTCCTTTAGTAGTGGTTTCTTTGCAGTAAGGCCTGATTCACACAGTCAATTTTGAACAGTTGATGTTGAGATGTGTCTGTTACTTGTACTCTGTGAAGCATTTACTTGGACTGCAATTTCTAAGGCTGGTAACTCGAATGAACTTATCCTCTGCAGCAGAAGTAACTCATGTCCTTTCTTTCCTGTGGTGATCCTCATGAGAGCCAGTTTCATCATAGTGCTTGATGGTTTTTGCAACTGCAATGGAAAAAACTTTACAAGTTCTTGAAATATCCCGCACTGACTGACCTTCGTGTCTTAAAGTAATGATGGACTGTCGTTTCGCTTTGCTTATTTGAGCTGTTCTTGCCATAACATGGACTTGGTCTTTTACCAAATAGGGCTATCTTCTGTATACCACCCTACCTTGTCACATCACAACTGATTGGCTCAAATTAATTAAGGAAAGAAATCCCACCAATCAGCTATTAACAAGGCAGTCCTGTTAATTGAAATGCATTCCAGGTGACTACCTCATGAATCTGGTTGAGAGAATGCCAAGTGTGCAAAGCTGTCATCAAAGCAAAGGGTGGCTACTTTGAAGAATCTCAGATATAAAATATACTTGTTTAACACTTTGTTTTGCTTATGACATGATTCCATGTGTTATTTCATAGTTTTGATGTCTTCACTGTTTTTCAACAATGACACAATACCTGTTTTGCAAAGGTGTCAGCTATAGATGATGTGCAGGAGCGGATAGGGATTTGTAGTTTTGCATGATGTCTACCTTGATGCTGATTAGCATTTTTTTTAAATAGTCTAATATATTGATAAAAGTCACCTTTACATGGTTATCAAAACATCATGCCAGAGTAAGCCTTCACAAAACACAGCCCTTATTTGAAGTCTTTCTTAAATCCCCTGTGGGACCACCCGTTTTATGGGTATTATGTTACTGCCACTGTGAAGCCCTATTGCTCCAGTAAAGTAGAACACTGATTTGTATTGTAGCTCAAATAGAACAGGAAGTACTATATTAAGGGTTACTCTGTGCCAAAGAGACTACATACATCTATCTATGCCTGCACTCTCCTTTATCATTATTCACAATGAGCTGGTATTTCAAATCCATTAACTTCTCAGAAGCTTCATTTGTCCAGTGGGTATAGAAAGTCACCACCCCCTTTCAAAATGTTCACATTTTGTTGCCTTACAGCCTGAAATGGAAAAACACATCGAATTTGATTTACACACAGTAACACACAATATCCTAGTGAACTTTTTTTTTTGTGGAAGTAAAAACTAAACGTAAAACAGTAAAATACCATATTTGGATAAGTGAGCCCCCCCCACTTAGAATTTCAATTGCAAACATGCTGAGGTATAACCAACCAGACCACTAATCGAGTTAATTAGCTTTCATCGGTGATCAATTGTTGTGACTTTGATTAGTTAAGAATAACAACAGTTGTTCATAGAGGACTCCACTCCTTAGTAGTGCAATTCAAAGCAGATAATCCACTATGGGTGGAAATGTACTTTCAAAAGATCTATGAGATAAAGAAAAAACGAGTGGCAAGAAAAAACCTCTTCAAAAAAAGTCACATCAAGTCTCATATGAGCTTTGCCTAATAGCACATTGTAGTTCCTAAGTCAAGTGGCAAAGGGTACTGTGGTCAGATGAGACAAAAATATATTGTTTTGGCTTGAACGCAAAACTATATATTTGGCAAAACCCCAATACATCTTTCCACCTAAAGAACACCATGCCTACAGTAATGCACGGCAGTGGCAGCATCCTGTTGTGGGGGTGGTTCTCTTCAGCAGGGACTGGACCACTTCTCAGGATAGAAGTGAAAATGGACAGTGCAAAATACAGACAGATTCTTGGGGAGAACCTGCAACCCTCTGCCAGGAAGTTGAAAATGGGAAGATGGTTCAAGTTTCAACAAAACAATGACCCAAAGCACACCGCCAAAGCAACCGTACAGCGGCTGAAGGACAAGAAGATGAATGTCCTTGAGTGGCCTAGTCAGAGCCCCAACCTAAATCCCGTCAAGAATTTGTGGAATGACTTGAAGAGTGCAGTCCATGAGCGGTCACCATACAATTTGACTGAGCTTGAACAATTCTGCACAAAAGAACGGGCAAATAGTCCACAGTCTAGGGGTAACGGAATTCCTCTTCTTCAGAGCAGGAGTAGCAAGGATAAGACCAATGTGCAGCGTGGTAAGTGTCCATAATGATATATTTAAGAAATCAACTGAACACAATAACAAAAGTACAACCACAACAGTCCCGTATGGTGAAAACACTAAGACAAGATACAACCACCAACAAAACACAATAGAAAACAGGCTACCTAAATATGGCTCCCAATCAGAGACAACGACTGACACCTGCCTCTGATTGAGAACCATACTAGGCCAAACACATAGAAATATAACAACAGAACAAAACATAGAAAAACAACATAGAATGCCCACCCTAACTCACGCCCTGACCAACTAATGTAAAGACATAAAAAAGGAACTATGGTCAGAACGTGACACTAGGTGTGCAAAATTAGTAGAGAAGTAATTCAAAGAGACTCATGGTTGTAATTCAAGCGAAAGATGGTTTTGCCAAGTAGTAACTCGTCACTTATCCAAATAGAGTATTTGACTGTTTTCATTTTTATACATTTGAGTTTTAAACAAAAAGTTATATTCACTGGGATATTGCGGGTTACTGTGTGTAAATAAGCTGGAAAAAGTCTGATTTTGTGTTTTCATTTCAGGCTGTAAGGCAACAGAAGGTGAACATTTTGAAAGGGGTTGGTGACCTTCTATACCCACTGTACCTGGTTCTAATATGTCCTGTGTCCTGATCTTGTTCACGTTCTGATTGTGCCCACATTTCCAGGCATGCGTCTACACTTGGTATGACAATGTGTCTCTTATCCATCCTCTGTGTTCTCATTGTGACTAGATTTCCTGATCCCTCCCTGTATGTAAGTTATTTGACAGATATTCTTTCAAAATAAGATGTATTTTGACACATATTGATGTCATAAGGCAATGGTGCCACCTGTCAATGATTTTAGAGGGTGGATTAATTATGATTTCAAATTGTTTCACTGTCCAGATCCGTCTACACTTGTAAGCTATCCAGATTCAATGCGTGCCTGACTACCTTCAGAGGTGGTCAGGAGGATCAGATCAATGTGTCTTTTAATTGTCTACACCTGCCTAAAAATGTGGGCACAATCAGATTGTAGACAAGATTAGGACAATGTTAGAACCAGGAATAAACAGGGATAGAGAGTCTGGCCCCTGGCCCTTCAATTTACAAATAGTGTCAGTTGAATCCTGATATGAGCCCAAACAGGCTATTTATTCTGTTGGATTCTGCACACGTGGAGAGTCTGAGGGGTTAGCAGCATGCGTTTAGTGGCGAGGCTATTGGGCCAATGACATAGTGACAGCAACAACAAAAAAATGTCTAAAATAAGATTCTCTCGCTCTCCCCCTCCCTCCCATCTTATCACATCAAAAGGAACTAGAGCAGTGTGAAAGTGTTCTGTTCTCAACATGGCACATCCCTCATCTTCTTCAGCTTATTAGCTGTAAACTAAGTCATCGCTCTGTACACTGAGGGGAACGTTGCATTTGTTCCAGCGTGGATGTAAGACAAATGAATCTACTTATGTGCATAAGTAAATCTAAATCACCTGTTGATGATACAGTACAACCAATCATCAAGCTAGGTAGAAAGGTGAAGAAAGGTTAACCAGGCCTATACTGTCACAAACAACATACCCATCAGCTGTATCATTTCAATGTACGTTATTCTGAAAGCTGAATCTACCATCTTATGACTTATTGCTAATTTAAGTCAATGTTGAAGCAGGCATGTCAGTTTAGTCAGAAGACAAAGGAATCATGCATAACACTGGGCTTTGAATAGGATGTCACTCAAAAATAGTCCATTAAAACCAGCTGAATTGAAGCTACATTATGTCAGTTTTGTTCCAGCGCAGGTCAGGCAGTTTTCAGCATTAATTAAGCTAAGAGCCATTAGTTAGAGTGCAGTACATTAATCTAAATGATTCAATCTAATCACTTAAAGGCCCAGTGCAGTCAAAAATGTGATGTTCATGTGTTTTGTATATAATTCCACACAATAAAGTTGGAATAATACTGTAGATTGAAAATTATGATAATGCCCTTTTAGTGTAAGAGCTGTTTGAAAAGACTGCCTGAATTTTCAGCCTGTTTTGGTGGGGTGGAGTTTTGGTCTGCCTGGTGAATTGTTTAATAGACCAATAAGAAAGAGAGATCCAAACTAAGAAATTGCTCATTGTTGCGAAGCTGTTTGTGTTTCTCTTCAACCATTTTAATTGAAAACAATCACAGTAATGTACTTAATTGTTACCCAGAAATGATTTGATATTGAGATAAAATGGCTGCATTGGACCTTTAAATAACAAACAGACTGTGATGCAAATTCCTTAAGAAAATGTTAGCTAGTAATCAACCAGGTTGTAATAACCACCTCCATCTAATGTCCTTCTGAAATAGGCAACACAATACACGTTTTTCCATCTTGTGAAATACAGACTGTAAATCGGTGTAAAGCAGTTTCTCCTTTCTATGTCATTTGTCAGTGATAAGTCAATGTATATGGGCTTACACAGCATTGCCTAGTAATAAGGACCAAGGCTACTTCCTATAATCTTTCTTCCCTCGCTTGGGTGGGCAGTATCCTGTTTTATTTTTATGACATTGGGTTCAGTAGCCTGCTGTAGCGCAACAAATAAATGCTGTCACTCATCTCTTTATGAACATATTTCATTCTCACTCACCAGCTCCACAAAGGTGTTCTCCAGGGATCTGTATTCTGAAGAGCTCTTGTTGAAGAGATCATCTGAGAACCTCATGTTGGTGACCCGTAGACTGAAGAACACTACCAGCTCCCTTCCTTTACTGGCCGTGGTCATGGAGGGCGTGGTCAGGTATCTCAGTGGTGGAGATGCTGTGGTCTCAAAGGGGTGCTCCTCGGGAGCCAATGGGTATCCACTGGCATCTGGAAGGTCAATGGCCTCTGTGCTCACCAGGTCCATTTGGTCAAAATTGTCTGCAAGGTCTTGCACGCTCTCATCCTCAGGTTCTGAGACATCTATGACCTCCTCTTCAGCCTCCTCTTCATCGATAACAACCACCTCAGGCTCCTCGGCATCCTCCTCCGTGGGTTGTAACTCTGAAGCTGATTCCACTTCACTGACCCCTGGCAATGGAGCCAATTCCACTTCACTGATCCCGGGCAATGGAGCCAATTCCACTTCATTGACCTCTGACAATGGAGCCAATTCCACTTCACTGTCCCCTGGCAATGCAGCTTCTTCCACTTCACTGACCTCTGGCAATGCAGCCTCTTCCACTTCACTGTCCTCTGGCAATGCAGCCTCTTCCACTTCACTGTCCTCTGGCAATGCAGCCTCTTCCTCTTCACTGTCCTCTGGCAATGCAGCCTCTTCCACTTCACTGACCTCTGGCAATGCAGCCTCTTCCACTTCACTGACCTCTGGCAATGCAGCCTCTTCCACTTCACTGATCTCTGGCAATGCAGCCTCTTCCACTTCACTGACCTCTGGCAATGCAGCCTCTTCCACTTCACTGACCTCTGGCAATGCAGCCTCTTCCACTTCACTGTCCTCTGGCAATGCAGCCTCTTCCACTTCACTGACCCTCTCTGCAGCACTGATCCTCTGGCATGCAGCCTCTTCCACTTCACTGATCTCTGGCAATGCAGCCTCTTCCACTTCACTGTCCTCTGGCAATGCAGCCTCTTCCACTTCACTGATCTCTGGCAATGCAGCCTCTTCCACTTCACTGATCTCTGGCAATGCAGCCTCTTCCTCTTCACTGTCCTCTGGCAATGCAGCCTCTTCCACTTCACTGATCTCTGGCAATGCAGCCTCTTCCACTTCACTGACCTCTGGCAATGCAGCCTCTTCCACTTCACTGATCAGCCTCTGGCAATGCAGCCTCTTCCACTTCACTGACCTCTGGCAATGCAGCCTCTTCCACTTCACTGTCCTCTGGCAATGCAGCCTCTTCCTCTTCACTGATCTCTGGCAATGCAGCCTCTTCCACTTCACTGATCTCTGGCAATGCAGCCTCTTCCACTTCACTGATCTCTGGCAATGCAGCCTCTTCCACTTCACTGACCTCTGGTGAATGATCTTTGAAACAGGAGATAATATTTCAATAAGTCACAAACCATCACAAGTGAGTTTTACCCATACTGCAAATGCCTTCCAACTGTCCAGTAAATAATCCTAATTTATACTGAATATGCAAATTCATTTCCTATATGGCTGCAGGGATGAAACCGTTTCAGGCAAGACCTTTTGCAGGGCCCTGCTGTGAATAATATTTCTTCACATTTATTTGATTTTTAAAAATCTATCTGCATTGTTTGATAAAGTACAGTATCCCTCAGCGGTCTAACCATTGGTAATTGGTAAGTCCCGTGTGGCTCAGTTGGTAGAGCATGGCACTGCAATGCCAGGTTTGTGGGGTGGATTCCCACAGGGGAACAATACTTAAGTATGAAAATGCATGCACTCGCTACTTTAAGTGCTCTGGAGGAGAGTGTCTGCTAAATTATTAAAATGTAACAAATGAATTATCAAAAGCCTTTTATTGACCGCGTACGAAATGATGAACACCACATTACTGTTCTTTCATCATCACGCAGCACAGCACTCAGTCCAAATATAGAACATTAATATATCTCCTCTCTGGGCCGGACTCTAATAATTAGCTGTAATGCACCTGCACACCTCTATCAACAAAATGTATTACTTTAAATGTTTAATTGTCTCTGCGTTTTGTAGTCCTTTACAGGGCTAGAACAGCTTTAATAACCTGCATTGCTCACCTGATTGGTCCACAGTATCAACAACTTCGTCAGGGTAGATGTCCTCATATCCAGGGTATTCAGGCAATAGTTCCTCCATGTCCTCCTCAGATGACTGGTCTTCTATTGGCACAATATTGTCCTCTTCAACAGGATAAGTTTCCTCTCCAAAGAGAGTGTCCTCTACAGATTCCAGAGGTTGGATGATTTTAATTTCTTCTGCTGGTGGTTCATTAACATCTTCCTCAGGTTCTGGTTCCTCAAATACCTCTTCCTCATGTTCCAGTTCCTCAACTACCCCTTCCTCAGGTTCTGGTTCCTCATCTACCTCTTCTTCAGGTTCTGGTACATCAACTACCTCTTCCTCAGGTTCCGGTTCCTTAACTACCCCTTTCTCTGGTTCCGAGACCTCAACTACCCCTTCCTCAGGTTCCGAGACCTCAACTATCCCTTCCTCAGGTTCCGAAACCTCAACTACCCCTTCCTCAGGTTCCGAAACCTCAACTACCCCTTCCTCAGGTTCCGAAACCTCAACTACCCCTTCCTCAGGTTCCGAAACCTCAACTACCCCTTCCTCAGGTTCCGAAACCTCAACTACCCCTTCCTCAGGTCCCGATAGCTCAACTACCTCTTCCTCAGGTTCCGAGACCTCAACTACCCCTTTCTCAGGTTCCGAAACCTCAACTACCCCTTCCTCAGGTCCCGATAGCTCAACTACCTCTTCCTCAGGTCCCGATAGCTCAACTACCCCTTCCTCAGGTCCCGATAGCTCAACTACCCCTTCCTCAGGTCCCGATAGCGCAACTACTTCTTCCTCAGGTCCCGATAGCTCAACTACCTCTTCCTCAGGTTCCGAGACCTCAACTACCCCTTTCTCAGGTTCCGAAACCTCAACTACCCCTTCCTCAGGTCCCGATAGCTCAACTACCCCTTCCTCAGGTCCCGATAGCTCAACTACCTCTTCTTCAGGTCCCAATAGCTCAACTACCTCTTCCTCAGGTTCTGGTTCCTCAACTTCTTCCTCTTCAATCGGAATAAGATTCTCCTCAACTTCAAGGTCCTCTATTGCTTCAGTAGTAGGCTGATCTGTGATGGCTGAGAGAGTCGTTACAGGTAATCCAGGGTCAGACAGCTCTTCTTCAGTGGCTGTGGTGAGCAGAATCTGAGGGGTTGGAGTATGCTCTGCCTCCTCCTCAACAACAGCCTTCTCCTCTGATATCAAGTTAGGAGGGAGTTCAGCTGGAGCATAAGTTTCTATACTTTCTATTTCAGGAACGGAGGTAATATCCATATCCTCAGGGGGTAAGACAGGGTACCCATTAGTAGGAACTAAATTGCCAAAAGGTGGCTCAGGGTATTCCTCTGGAACGCTGGGCTCAGCAGCATAGTCCTCAGCAGGAGGGGTTGGGAAATAGTCTCTGACAAGCTCACCAGTTCCCTCATCAATGGCATGGATGGTTTCAATCATGTGTGTGATAAATGGCACCTCTTCCTCTGGTTCAGCTGTTGCTTTAAAATCACTCTCATCAACATCTTCGTAGATGTAAGGCACATCACCCCTCTCTGGTGGGGCTTTTTCTTCTTCTACTTCTTCATCTGGAATGTCTGTAGAGTCCAGGAGGGTGACGAGAGCATTTTTCTTTTCCACAGGGCCGAGTGGAACATCCAGACGAGGCTTCTCCCCAGCAATCTCTGGCTCATCTATGGCTATTTCCAGGTCGTTGTGGATTGATGGCGTACTGGACTGTTGATGGAAAAGACAAAAAAGCATGTTGATGCATATTTCCAAGGTTTGGTATTTCACCTTAGGTAGTTTAGATTAAAATGCCAGTACTTACATTCTCAATCACTTCCTCAACAGCTTCCTCAATAGGTGTTGTAGTTAATGGAATCACTTTTACTGTGGAAAGATGTACAAAAACGATGCAAAATCATGTCTTTAAGAAATATAACATAACTTATTCACAGGGATTTGGTTACCTGGTTCAAAGTTTAATGACTGTAGATCCACTGGTAGAGAGGCCTCTTCACTCAAAGCATTGGCCACCCTTTCCCGCAGGCTGGGCACAGCTAACACTGGAGTCCCTGTGTCATCCTCTGAAACTTCTGTTGAAATTGTCTCAAAGACCAGGGAATAGTGCACGGTCACTGCTCCAGGTCTGAAAAATAAGAATATATTGTGTGAGAGCAGAAAATAGTAGCTCTTGGTGATGTACTGCATTATACAGATCTAGAAAAACTATAAGGATTTAACTACATATTCTAAAAACACAGCAATCCTCTGTCAGGTTTCAAATTTGGAGAGTCAAAAATTGCTGATTTTATAGACACTATCAAAAATGTATTCAATATGCAGCTTTGACATAGAGAAGCTGGAGGACAAACAGATTAGTTAAATGGGATTTTGATTAGAATAGTAATGATACCATCAATGGTGGATTTCTTTCCATTTTGTTTTTGTAAATAGTGAAGACACAGACAAAAGTCGAATTAGTTGTGAATCATTTATCAGATTAGTGGAGCAGGCTTGAGGATGTTATTGCCTGTGACAGCACTGGCCACAATGGGCCCTGCAAATTAGGGAAGGGAGCAACTCGGCAATGATTCTATTCACACAGGGGTTTTATTGCACTGCTTAATTTCCTTCCATCCTAAAATGAAGAAGACAGGAGCATTAACACCCTTTCAGAAAGATTTAAAGAAGCACAGAAGGGATATGAATTGTAGGCCTAGTTTCAGCTGATTTGGGTCCTCATTCCTCAACTGTGTCCCTGGTTGATATATTGACCCACCATGACTGCACTTTGAGCTGAGTAATTGCCAAGTTGGTGTTTGTTTAGGTCATGTGATCCCTCTCTCCTTGGGACCTGTGTTAGATCCAGATTAACACTGAGAGGAGAAGCAGACGGACAGGGACAAGCACACAGAGGGAAACAGCAGCTACCACTCAAGATGGCTCTCATTACAGTAATTCAATTACCCGTCACTCTCCTGGGTCTCGCTAGGATTTGGACAGGGGAAGAAAATAGTATGTGTGCCGTTAGTATGTGACATAATGACATGCCATCTACAAGGAAATAGATCATCATTCATTGCTGGTCGTGTGTCATGACATCACAGGGTGTTTGCCTCTTGACACCACAGGTAGCTGGTGGCACCTTAATAGAGGAGGACAGACTCATAGTAATGACTGGGATAGAATTGTTGAATGGTATCAGACACAAACACGTGGTTTCCATGTGTTTGATGCCATTCCATTCACTCCATTCCAGCCATTATTATGAGCCATCCTCCCCTCACCAGCCACCTGTGCTTGACATGTATACTTTTGCATTTGAATGTAAAGATATAATAACCTTCAGTGTTAACACACAGGAAAGGAAAGGTATATATTTTTGGCATGCATGTGAGTCACACTAATGACAAGTATTCAGTTCTTACTACAGTCAGCATAGCCAAGAGCACAGCCTGTAACATGACAGAATGGCTTGGATGGCACTCAAATATTTTCTGTTCCTAGAATTTGACTGAATTTCACCTAGGTGGGAATGAGCTAGTTTTGTTTTCAAATGAATCCGTGTCCATGCCAAATCAACACTTTGTTAAGAAGGTCCGATTAAATAAATTGAGTCTCAGAGGAATTTCTCAGTGCAGTGAGAGGCTGTGGATTGATCCCTACTGGCAGGGTTCCCAGCCAGTCTTTCATCAGTCTCACCTAATCTATTGCCATTTAATTTGCTCACCAAAACGTCAGTATTAAGCACGAAGGCACCAGATGTGATTATTCATGTCTGCCACAGACTTACCTGATTCCCAAAACATTGATATCTTTAAATCCTGGGAGTTTGTCAAAAACATGGAGCATCTGTGGGAAAATAAAGCTTACAGAATCACATATGATGGCATTTCTCTCCAGTCCATATAGCAGTCCCATTAATAATAAGACAAATAAATGTTACTAGTTACATAATGTAATCTGATCATATTCCCTAGTACTGTAAATCAGTGCAGAGGAATGTATGAATGGGACACTTCAATTCATTGAGCTCTATCTTTAGTTAATCACATTTAGCACACTCTTATGACATAATCATCTCTTATGGAGCTTTGAGAGTCCATTGGGGGAAATCCAATGAAGGACTCCATCTCCATTAAAGTTCAATACAGTATGTGTGAACTAGCCTCTAGAGCACTTGAGTTGGATCAGTATGTGAAATTAATCAGTTGTATTTTCTCACAAAGAGTAAAACGGTTGGCAGAGCTTTGGGCTACGTCCCTATTCTCCACCCTTTTCCAAAAATGTGCACTTGCACCTTCACTGTCATGGATTTAAAAGCATGGGATTGGTGCAAGCATTGGCTGGAGGGAATCTCTACCATTGAGAATGTGCAATTGCATACTTTGGGAGAAGGGTGGAGAATCGGGACTGAGCCTTGGTCTAGTCAGGTTGAGAATCCAGCACCAACAGTCCAAGTGGAACTCACTAATCTGCTTTATCTGCCTCTGGCTCATGGTCCTGTGGCATTATATAATCATCTTTACCATGAACCCCCTCAGAGGGCCACAACCCATGAGGACAGTACCACTTGTAGTAACATGTCACACAACACACCGTGCAGCATCAGGCGCCTGCATCCGACAGTTGATTGTGTTACACTGATAAGATCATGCCTTTATTTTCATTGGGAAATGTTGTTTGAGGCTCTGTGCCTACATTAAAAACCTATTAAAAAACACTCAATAAACTGACACGGAATAAACTGTACCTCAAGGGAATCAAAACGTATATATCATTGGTCTTAGGGACTTAAAATCATCAATAACATTTTACTGGTGGACAGAAAGAGGAGTACAGACTACAGAGCTCCCATATCTCTCATCTCTACTGTGCAGTATGTCAGAGCTAGCCTGGGTGTCAGTCTGTAGGCCATCATGCCAACAACACCTTGTCACAAAAGTTCATGCCTTTTGGCTTGACAATGACAGCAATGTAGTTGGCAAAAGCAAAAACAGATCTGGGACCAGGCTATATTATAATCTCACCTGGTCTTGCAGGTGATGAGAGAGGTCAACATATTGGGGGGAGTCAGGGTCGTCCAGTAGTTCCTTGTAGCCTGGGTCCACGAGGTCAATGCTGAACTCCACTATCGCCTCCACAGGCTGCTCTGGGACAACATTGGGCAGCTCAGAGTCCTACAAACAGAAGACAACATGGTCCTATTCATTAGGCACCAAAATAAAAGAAAAAAGATTGAAAACATGGAGGGACAACCTGAACTTGTCCAATAAGAAATCCCTGGTTTTCATTTTCCATTGCAAAACATCATGCTACGTTTTGCCCTAATGAATAGGACCCGGTAACTGTACAGGTAACTGACAAAATAAAGGAAACACCAACATAGTGTCTTAATAGGGCATTGGACCACCACGAGCCAGAACATCTTCAATTTTATTTATTTATTTTATTTCACCTTTATTTACCCAGGTAGGCTAGTTGAGAACAAGTTCTCATTTACAACTATGACCTGGCCAAGAAAAAGCAAAGTAGTGCAACACAAACAACACAGAGGTACACATTGAATAAACAAACGTACAGTCAATAACATAATAGAAAAAAAAGACTATTTACAGTGTGTGCAAATGAGGTAAGATGAGAGGTAAGGCAATAAATAGGCCATAGTGGCGAAATAATTACAATTTAGCAATTAAACACTGGAGTGATAGAAGTGCAGAAGGTGAATGTGTAAGTGGAGATACTGGGGTGCAAAGGAGCAAAAAAATAAAAAATAACAGTATGGGGATGAGGTAGTTGGATGGGCTATTTACGGATGAGCTATGTACAGGTGCAGTGATCTGCTCTGACAGCTGGTGCTTAAAGTTAGTGAGGGAGATATGAGTCTCCAACTTCAGTGATTTTTTCGCAATTCGTTCCAGTCATTGGCAGCAGAGAACTGGAAGGAAAGGCGGCCAAAGTAGGAATTGGCTTTGGGGGTGACCAATGAAATATACCTGCTGGAGCACGTGCTACGGGTGGGTGCTGCTATGGTGACCAGTGAGCTGAGGTAAGGCAGGGCTTTTCCTAGCAAAGACATATAGATGACCTGGAGCCAGTGGGTTTGGCGACGAATATGAAGCGAGGGCCAGCCAACAAGAGCATACAGTTCGCATATGGGGCTTTGGTGACCAAACGGATGGCACTCTGATCGACTGCATCCAATTTGCTGAGTAGAGTGTTGGAGGCTATTTTTTAAATGACATCGCCGAAGTCAAGGATTGGTAGGATGGTCAGTTTTACGAGGGTATGTTTGGCAGCTTGAGTGAAGGATGCTTTGTTGCGAAATAGGAAGCCGATTTTAGATTTAATTTTGGATTGGAGATGCTGGAATGTGAGTCTGGAAGGAGAGTTTACAGTCCTACCAGACACCTAGGTATTTGTAGTTATCCACATATTCTAAGTCAGAACCGTCCAGAGTAGTGATGCTTGACGGCGGGCATATGCTGGTAGCAATCGGTTGAAGAGCATGTATTTAGTTGTATGGCGTTGAAACTCATCTGGAGGTTAGTTAACAGTGTCCAAAGAAGGGCCAGAAGCATACAGAATAGTGTCGTCTGCGTAGAGGTGGATCAGAGAATCACCAGCAGCAAGAGCGACATTAGTGACGTATACAGAGAAAAGAGTTGAAAAAAGAGAGAAAAAAATCAGAGGCCCGAGAATTTAACCCTGTGGCACCCCCATATGAGACTGCCAGAGGTCCGGACAACAGGCCCTCCGATTTGACACACTGAACTCTGTCTGAGAAGTAGTTGGTGAACCAGGCGAGGCAGTCATTTGAGAACCTTGGCACCTTGGCATAGATTCTCCAAGTGTCTGTAACTATACTGGAGGGATGCGACACCATTATTCCATAAGAAATTCCATAATTTGGTATTTTGTTGATGATGGTGGAAATGCTGTCTCAGGAGCCGCTCCAGAATCTCCCATACGTATTTGGGTTGAGATCTGGTGATTGAGCCATGGAATATGGTTTACATGCTCATCAAACCATTCAGTGACCACTCTTGCCCTGTGAGTAGGAGCATTGTCATCCTATAGCTGCATAGCCATGGTAGACAAAATAATGGCCTGCCAAGCATTTTTATACATGACCCTAAGCATGACGGGGTGTTAATTGCTTTATTAACTCAAGAACCACACCTGTGTGGAAGCACCTGCTTTCAATATACTTTGTATCCATAATTTACTCAAGTGTTTGCATGATGTTGGCAGTCACCTGTATTTGATAAGAGGTGTAGTGCTAGACCATATGGCTAAATGCTATCAGCTCACTGTCTCTGTCTGAGAGGAACAAGACAACAGCTGGACTGAGCAACAACAAGCAATATTTCTGTCAACTTTAATTTCAGTCTGCAAGCTGTTAGCGAGCTAAACAGCTAGACTAAAATAAATGTTGTTTACCTCCTCCTCCACAGTTTCTACTTCAACTGTAACCTCGGGAGCATCAGGGACGCTGGCAACGCCGGGTACAGGAGCAGGTGGTTCTGGTGTTGCAGTCTGGGCCTCCTCTGGACCTTAACGGTTCATTACAATTTCATACTGTGTATTAGATTTCATTCACCATTGGCATGTGCATCTTGATTCAATTGCTTGACACATGTTGACACAGCGTCTTGACACAGCGTCTTGACACAGCTATAGCTTGGTACAGTGTCTTGCCATACCTGTTACATCAGCGACCTCCGGTGCTGCTGTGGTTGTGGCTGCTACCATTCTGCAGGTGAAAGAGAAGAAAATACACATAAGTAACTATGAAAAATAATATGTAGGGTATGTGTTCAGGTTTGTACCTGATGAGAATATTTGTTATGTTTATGTATAACAAAAAGGCCTGCAACAAAAAATGCAAGATAAAACTTTTTTTGTTTTTAAATAAAAAAATGGTTCCACATTAGCCCAGCATTGAATGATAAAGTTAATGGTTTGTAAAAAAAACAGCACTTGAAAACACACACATACAGTGCCATTGGAAAGTATTCAGAACCCTTGATTTTTTTTCACATTTTGTTATGTTACAGCCTTATTCTAAAATTGATTTTTTTTAAACTACTCAGCAATCCACACACAATACCCCATGATGAAAAAGTGAAAACAGGTTTTTAGAAATGTTTGCTAATTTATTAAAAATTAAAAACAGAAATACCTTATTTACATAAGTATTTAGCCCCTTTGCTATGAGACTTGAAATAAAGCTCAGGTGCATCCTCTTCCATTGATCATCCTTGAGATCTTTCGACAACTTTATTGGAGTCCACCTGTGGTAAATTCAATTGATTGGGCATAATTTGGAAAGGCACACATCTATCTATATAAGGTCCCACAGTTGACAGTGCATGTCAGAGCATAAACCAAGGCATGGGGTTGAAGGAATTGTCCATAGAGCTCCGTGACAGGATTGTGTCGAGGCACAGATCTGAGGAAGGGTACCAAAGCATTTCTGCAACATTGAAGGTGCACAAGAACACAGTGGCCTCCATCATTCTTAAATGGAAGAGGTTTGGAACCACCAAGACTCTTTCTAGAGCTGGCCATCCAGGCAAACTGAGCAATCGGGTTAGAAGGGCCTTGGTCAGGGAGGTGACCATGAACCGGATGGTCACTCTGACAGAGCTTCAGAGTTCCTCTGTGGAGATGGGAGAACCTTCCAGAAGGACAACCATCTCTGCAGCACTCCACCAATCAGGCCTTAATGGTCGGGTGCCCAGTCGGAAGCCACTCAGTAAAAGGCGCATGACAACCCGCTTGGAGTTTGCCAAAAGGCACCTAAAGGACTCTCGGACCCTGAGAAACAAGATTCTCTGGTCTGATGAACCCTAGATTGAACTTTTTGGCCTGAATGGCAAGTGTCATGTCTGGAGGAAACCTGCCACCATCCCTACGGTGAAGCATGGTGGTAGCAGCATCATGCTGTGGGGATGTTTTTCAGTGGCAGGGACAGGGAGACTAGTCAGGATCGAGGCAAAGGTAAATAGAGCAAAGTAGAGCGGTCAGTCCCTCAGCCTAGGGCAAGAGTTCACCTTCCAACAGGACAAAGACACTAAGCACACAGCCAAGACAACGCAGGAGTGGCTTTGGGACAAGTCTCTGAATGTTCTTGAGTGGCCCAGCCAGAGCCCGGACTTGAGCCGATCGAACATCTCTGGAGACATCTGAAAATAGCTGTGCTGCAACACTCCGCATCCTACCTGACAGAGCATGAGAGGATCTGCAGAGAATGGGAGAAACTCCCCAAATACAGGTGTGCCAAGCTTGTAGCATCATACCTAAGAATGCTGTAATCACTGCCAAAGTTGCTTCAAAAAGTACTGAGTAAAGGGTCTGAATACTTATGCAAATGGTATATTTCAGTTTATTTTTAATAAATTTGCAAAAATTACTAAACTTGTTTTTACTATGTCATTATAGGTTATTGTGTGTAGATTGATGAAGGGGGAAAAACAATTGAATCCATTTTAGAATAAGGCTGTAAAGTAACAATGTGGAAAAAGTCAAGGGGATTGAATACTTTCCAAAGGCACTGTATCCTCTAATTACTTTACAAGATCAATACCATGGCAATGCACAAGCTCTCCACCTGTCTAAGATTAGACTGCCTATCAACCAGCAGTAGAATATGGAAGAGTGCATGTACAGTATACCTAGGAGGATTTTATATATTGTAACTACCTGGGGACATACTTGATGGAAATTCTGTCATGTGAGATGGTAATTTATAGGTATTTAACAACTTAGAATTAAGTACTAATGTCTTTACCTATGACTTTCTCAGTGGCTGCTGCTGCCTAGTTACAATCAATGTCAGCTTGACATATTCTAATAAAGAACTGCATAAGTTAGTTTAATTTCTTGTTAATTTACTATTCATGTACCATCTCGCCTGACTTTATCATCATCATTTCAGTAACAATTGCGATCATGCATGTTCAGTGTCTAAGATGTGTGACTGATTCCTTCATATCTCAAGAGCCACTCTACCATTGAGTGTCCATAACCAGCCATTATACACTTAGAGAGAGGGCATTATGTGGCAGGTCAACTACAAAGCCTGACTCAAGAGGCCTCCACTGTGTGTGAGAAAGCAGTGCTCCTAGACAACTATCAGCAGACAGCAGGCTGCATAAGGTACTGTCTCTAATCCTTACCCAGTCGGCTGCCTCTCATCTCCCAGGTTCATCCTCTGTGAGAGCAGAATCACAATCATAACATGAATCACACACACATCAATTCAAATCAATAACATAACACTTCAAAACTGTGTAGAATGTAAGGTACCACTGAAACATGCACTTGGGAGTGCTGTCTGTAAATATACAGTATATGCATGTTATACCCTCATAGGAATGTAAAATAACCAAACTGACTAGACCAGATTGATGGGTGCTGTTTTGTGTGTTAATGGGAGCAATTTAATGTGGATATTTTTTTCCTCCCCTCAAGAGACTGATATGTAGTAATTAAATGTCAACAGGTTTGAATAAAGAGGGGAAAGCAACGTAATCAACAACTGCTTTCCCTATAGCTAATGTTTCTTGAGGAAAATCTGCAGAGATAAATGGATTTCACATGATATCATAAATTCACCCATTGGCATTTAAAATACATTTTTATCCCTCCCCCAACATAAAAACATGCACATGTTCATTCAAATAATGTAAGCAATTATTGGTCTCACAGTTATGACACATTAAAGGGAGTTGTGTCGTTGGTTTCTCACCCTGTACACCATACTCATGTGCTCCTCTGAGTTGCTGAAGTTACTGGCCAGGTCAGAGAGGCACAGAGACTCATGTTGACATGTGTGAACCCAGGCTGTATATTCTGTAGATCCAGGGATCCTGTCAAAGAAGATCCGGAAGGCCTCCCACACAGCCTCCTGACAAACTGACCAAAGACAGAACGGTGTTCCAGTGAGAATGAAAGATCCTCAGCACAATAGATACAGATCCACATCAAGTCTGAGCGTAGGTCCCAAATAGCACTCTATTCCCTATATAGTTCTATACCCTATTGGCCCTGGTCAAAAGTAGTGCACTATAAAGGGAATAGGGTGCCATTTGGGACATACACCAAGAACTCATCACGGGGTGATGGCGTTGTCTCAAAGTACAAATAACTCTAAAATCCAGCAAATTATTTTCAGATACTTAAGGTTTCAATAGTAGAGACACTTTCCAAGCGAAGACATGGATGATTCTCATGACAAACAACTTCATTCAGTCACGTACCCAGGTACACACTTCCTCCCTACATGCTTAGAAACCTTTTGGAACCCTTTTTTCTTTGTCTGTCCCCATAGGAGAACCCTTTTTGGTTACAGTTAGAACCCCTTTTTGGTTCTAAGCAGAACACTTTTGGGTTCCATGTAGAACCATCAGTTACGCAATGTGACACTCTACTCCTTCAAAATAAAATAAACAAAATGTGATAATGGGTAATTAGCAGAATAATCTAAGTGCATCTGCATTGGTTTACAAATAAAATGTGCAGAAATGTTGAAATTAATTCAAGACTATTGCTGCCATCATTCAGTTTGTTCTCATCCTTCAATCAACCCATTTTGAGACTTTAAACACGACAAGAGTGTATGTTGTAGAATAATGTTCTGATGAAAAGGTGAAAGTTTGATCTTTAATATTTTTTACAAAACCTGTGGGGAAAATGTTTCATGATATTTCTTCCTACCTCTTTAATCAAAGGGACTCTGGATGACGTGTTATTCTGCTGCACTGTCTTAAATTCTCTTCGCTGCCTAGACTCTATACTCAACACCTGCTTCCCACTGGTGCACACCTGGATAAGTCATAGGTACTGCTATGGCTACTTCAATGGTCCACATTCTATACTTACACTACATGACCATAAGTATATGGACACCAGCTCGACGAACATCTCATTCCAAAATCATGGGCATTAATGTGGAGTTGGTCCCACCTTTGCTGTAATAACAGCCTCCACTCTTCTGGGAAGGCTTTCCACTAGATGTTGGAACATTGCTGCGGGGACTTGCATTCATTCAGCCACAAGTGCATTAGTGAGGTCGGGCACTGATGTTGGGCGATTAGGCCTGGCTCGCAGTTGTCGCTCCAATTCATCCCAAAAGTGTTTGATGGGGTTGAGGTCAGGGCCCTGTGCAGGCCAGTCAAGTTCTTCCACAGCGATCATGACAAACCATTTCTGTAAGGACCTTGCTTTGTGCACAGGGGTATTGTCATGTTGAAACAGGAAAGGGCCTTCCCCAAACTGTTGCCACAAAGTTAGAATCACAGAATCATCTAGAATGTCATAGCGTTAAGATTTCCCTTCACTGGAACTAGGGAGCCTAGCCCGAACCATGAAAAACAGCCCCAGACCATTATTCCTCCTCCGTCAAACTTTACAGTTTGGCAATATGCATTTGGGCAGGTAGCGTTCACCTGGCATCCATCAAACCCAGATTTATCCGGACTGCCAGATGGTGAAGTGTGATTCATCTCCAGAGAACACGTTTCCACTGCACCAAAGTCCAATTGCGGCAAACTTTACACCACTCCATTCGACACTTGGCATTGCACATGGCGATCTTAGGCTTGTGTGCAGCTGCTCGCCATGGAAACCTACTTCATGAACCTCCCGACGAAAAGTTATTGTGCTGACGTTGCTTCCAGAAGCAATTTGGAAATCTGTAGTGAGTGTTGCAACCGAGGACAGACGATTTTTACTCGCTACATGCTCCAGCAATTGCCGGTCCCGTTCTGTGAGCTTGTGTGGCCTACCACTTCGTGGCTGAGCCGTTGTTGCTCCTAGACATTTCCCCTTCACAATAACAGCACTTACAGTTTACCGGGGCAGCTCTAGCAAGGCAGAAATTTCTATGTCATCCTATGACGGTGCCATGTTGAAAGTCACTGAGCTCTTCAGTAAGGCCATTCTACTGCCAATGTTTGTCTATGAAGATTGCATACACCTGTCAGCAACGGGTGTGGCTGAAATAACCGAATCCACTCATTTGAAGGGGTGTCCACATGCTTTTGTATATATAGTGTATTTAAACATTTCTAACTGGTGCACAGCACAATTTTCACTATTTCGTTTGAGTAGAGGCTATGGATGCCATGCCCCAGGCGAGGCCTCACCTCATGACCTCTGTCGAGGGCAGAAGACCTAGATACTGAACATGTGACACTGAAATAGCCAACAGAACAGCAATTGATTAACTATAATTAATGGGAGGCCTATACCTCTGAGCTTGTAGTAGGCTTGATGGCTGGCGATGACCTCATTGATGGTCTCCTGAGGACAGACTCTCACTCCAGAGTGAAAGACCGCTGACCTCTTTGTACGATGCTTTTCTAGGTCAAATATCGTTCTGACATTAGAGTTTTGTTTGGTCGTTCTCAAAAGTTCAACCAAGTGCATGGAATTGATGGCTTCTGTTTCTGTCCCGATAACTCCACTCTGCCAAGAGCCCCGATTATTCCTCTCTGCAAAAACATGATAAAAGGAAAAAGACATTGAAACCATGATATCTTCAAGATGTGTCAAATTGTATAGTGTACTGTATCATGTTTGAAAAGCCTATGTTGAAAAGCCACTTTTTCCCTCATGGCTATTCTGAAATATATTACAGTGTGTCATTGAATTCTATCAATGCATACAAATATGAATGTCTCTGGCTTCCATTTGGAACAGAATTACTTGTTTTGAATGATCTCTCAGCTGTGCGAGATGAGCATTCTACTGTAGTGGTGGGAGGGAAATTAAGGACAGCCATCATTCAAACCACTTATCAGCAGACAGTGATGTTTACAGGTGTAGGATCTTAATTTGATCACTCTGTTGATGGAGAACTGTCCTGCAACGCAGTCATTTTAAAATGTGTAATGTATTTGAGGGTTAAAAATGCTTATAAAGTCTGTAATTTCCACTTTGAAATTTCAGACCTGATTTTTTATTTTAATTTTACCCCTTTTTCTCCCCAATTTCGTGGTATCCAATTGTTAATAGTTACTATCTTGTCTCATCGCTACAGTCTCGTACGGGCTCGCGACAGACGAGCCCGGTAAAGGGCTGCAATCCCTTTACCGGGATCGATATGACAACAGCCAGTGAAAGTGCAGAGCGCCAAATTCAAACAACAGAAATCTCATCATTAAAATTCCTCAAACATACATGTATTTTATAGCATTTTAAAGGTAATCTTGTTGTTAATCCCACCAAAGTGTCCAATTTCAAATAGGCTTTACAGTGAAAGCACCACAAACGATTATGTTAGGTCACCACCAAGTCACAGAAAAATTCTGCCATTTTTCCAGCCAAAGAGGAGTCACAAAAAGCACAAATAGAGATAAAATGAATCACTAACCTTTGATGATCTTCATCAGATGACACTCATAGGACTTCATGTTACACAATAAAGTGCATATTTATGTAAAAAGAAATCTCAGTATACATTGGCTCGTTACGTTCACTAGTTCCAAAAACATCAGGTGATATTGCAGAGAGCCACATCATTTTACAGAAATACTCATTATAAATGTTGATGAAAATACAACTGTTAGACATGGAAATATAGATACACTTCTCTTTACTGCAACCGCTGTGTCAGATTTTTTAAAAACTTTACGGAAAAAGCAAACCATGCAATAATCTGAGTACAGCTTTCAGACAACAAAGCAGCCAAAAAGATATCCGCCATATTGGGTAGTCAACATTATTCATAAATAGCATTATAACTATTCCCTTACCTTTGATGATCTTCATCAGAATGCACTCCCAGGAATCCCAGTTCCACATTAAAGATTTGATTTAGTTCGATAATGTCCATCATTTCTGTTCAAAGAGCTACTTTTGTTAGCACGTTTGGTAAACAAATCCAAAGTCATGAAGCGCGTTCCCTAGTTGCAGACGAAATGTCAAAAATGTCTGTTTCTGTCCGTAGAACATATCAAACGATGTATGGAATCAATCTTTAGGGTGTTTTTAACATAAAACGTCAATAATGTTCCAACTGGAGAATTCCATTGTCTTCAGAAGTGTGATGGAAAAGAACTCCCTCTCATGTGAACGCACATGGTCAGAGCATGGTCAGCTCATGGCAGACCTTACTCATTCCTCTCTCATTCGGTCCCACTTCACAGTAGAATCCTCAAACAAGTTTCTAAAGACGGTTGACATCTAGTGGAAGCCTTAGGAAGTGTAACATAACCAATATCCCACTGGGTATTCAATAGGGGCTGGGTTGAAAATCGACCAACCTCAGATTTCCCACTTCCTGTTTGGATTTCTTCTAAGGTTTTTGCCTGCCATATGAGTTATGTTATACTCACAGACATCATTCAAACAGTTTTAGAAACTTCAGAGTGTTTTCTATCCAATACTAATAATAATATGCATATATTAGCAACTGGGACTGAGGAGCAGGTCGTTTACTCTGGGCACCTCTGGGCACCTTTCATCTAAGCTACTCAATACTGCCCCTGCAGTCATAAGAAGTACAGCGCGCATCCAACCTGGAAGCCAGCCGCAACAATGTGTCGGAGGAAACACTGTGCACCTGGCGACCTGGTTAGCGTGCACTGTGCCCGGCCTGCCACAGGAGTCGCTAGTGCGCGATGAGACAAGGATATCCCTACCGGTCAAACCCTCCCTAACCCGGACGATGCTAGGCCAATTGTGCGTCGCCCTATGGACCTCCCGGTCGCGGCCGGCTGCGACAGAGCCTGGGTTCGAACTCAAAGTCTCTGGTGGCACAGCTAGCACTGCAATGCAGTGCCTTTGACCACAGACTTGATTTTTATTTACGAAAAATGTATCAACCCCTACAAAGATGTCTATTTGTCACGTGTGCTCCCTCTCTGGCCTCTAGGTCACCAGGCTGCTCGTTATGACGCACACCTGTCACCATCGTTACTCGCACCTGCGCATCATCACATCATCAGCCTCACCTGGACTCTATCACTTCCCTGATTTCCTACCTTATATATGTCTCTCCCTTTGATTCCTTCCCCAGGCGTCATTGTTTCTGTTTCATGTATGTGTGCTGTTTGAGTTTCTTATTTTGTATTATGTTCTGTTTATTTATTAGCACTCACTCCCTGAACTTGGTTCCTGCTTCTTAGCGCACATTGTTACACATGAATTGTAATCCACATTATAATCACATTTCCTGTTGCTGCAAGATTATTTTCCAGCTGTAGTAAACTGGTTCAAATTAAGATCCTACATCATATAACCATGAAGGAACATGACCTTTTCAGATGTATACTTGTCACCAAGGAAACAGAGACCACCATAGTCCTAATTTAGATGTCAATACATTTGCATGCCATATACAGAAAAAGAGGATCCATGAGGATCAAAATGATTCTGAAAATAATTCTTGGTGCATGGGGTGCACATCTGAAATGACATTTAATTCATTGCTTTTGTCCTACCGTGAATATTTACAGCTTGAGCAATTCTCAAAGACCTTGAAACAGTGTTTCGTTCTGTGCGTTTATTTAATCCTACAAGAAAACCTGTTTATAACAACCAACAATAGTAGCCAGTTTGTGTAGATATCAAGTTATGGGTAATGCCATGATCCACAACCTATTTGCCGACTTAATGAGTCATTTCTGCTTTTATACCATAGAACCACGATCACTGCACAATCAAACTATAGTGAACAGGCATTCCTTCAACTGTAGCTACATTTATTTAACTAGCCATTCAATCTGACCCTTTGTTTCTCTCTAGCCAGTTGTCTTCCAAGTCATTTTCACGTCACCAAGTTATTGCCAGCTTGTGTGAAACTACAACGAGTCTGACACCATCAATGAGGGATGAACCCATGCCAAAAGTTCAAACAAGTTGAAGGAGGTTGTGACAAATGCAAGGAGATCACTCTCCTGGGAAAGCTCATCAGCATCAGCATGGTAGGTACTGTATAGGAGATACTGCATAAGAGATTCTGCAGCCTTATAGGCCCATAACCTGTTGTTATGCCACCATTAGCAACATGCTGTCATCCTGGTTGAGGACTATATGGTAGTACATTCGGGGAGGCATTCAGACACCTTTCCTTTTTCCACATTTCGTTATATTACCTTATTCTAAAATGGATTTAATTTAAAAAAAAATCCTTATCAATCTACACACAATACTGCATGATGACGAAGCGAAAACTCGTTTTAAGAAATGTTGCAAATTTATTAAACATAAAAAACATAAATATATTTTTTACGTATTCAGACCTTTTGCTATGAGACTCGAAATTGAGCTCAGGTGCATCTTGTCCATTGATCATCCTTGAGATGTTTCTACAAGTTGATTGGAGTCCATCTGTGGTAAATTCAATTGATTGGACGATTTGGAAAGGCACACACACACAAAAAACGAAGCCATGAGCTCAAAGGAATTGTCTGTAGAGCTCTGAGACAGGGTTGTGTCAAGGCACAGATAAGGGGAAGGGTATCAACAAATGTCTGCAGCAATGAAGATAGCCAAGAACACAGTGGCCTCCATCATTCTTAAATGGAAGAAGTTTGGAACCACCAAGACTCTTCCAAGAGTTGGCCGCCCGGCCAAACTGAGCAATCGGGGGAGAAGGGCCTTGGTCAGGGAGGTGACCAAGAACCTGATGGTCACTCTGACAGAGGTCCAGAGTTCATCTGTGGCTCATAGGATGGCTCATAATAATGGCCAGAACGTAGCAAATGGCATGTATGTATTTGATACCATTCCACTAATTCCACTCCAGCCTTTA
This sequence comes from Oncorhynchus tshawytscha, assembly GCF_018296145.1. Classification (NCBI taxonomy): domain Eukaryota; kingdom Metazoa; phylum Chordata; class Actinopteri; order Salmoniformes; family Salmonidae; genus Oncorhynchus; species Oncorhynchus tshawytscha. The sequence goes on from NC_056433.1 coordinate 16,548,016, forward strand.
CCACAAGCCCGTCCTCCCCAATTAAGATGCCACCAACCTCCTGTGAAAGCTATGAACAGAATTTACTTTTTGTAGCAGGTTAGGAGAACTTACCCAGCAGGTTAGGATAATTCACATAGCAGGTTAGGAGAATTAAGTTAAGGTTAAATATTAAATATTTTTATGATTTAATCCTATCCTGCCCGCCATATTCTCCGCCATATGCTGGGATCCTGCCCGACATATTCACTCATTACAAGGTGCAGTGGCTCCTGAGATAAATCAGAAGTTAGCGTAATCAGTAGGCCTACACACCAGAGCTTCAAAGGTAGCAGTAGTAAAGATAAAAAAGTGAATTTTCGATCATTCTGAAGCTTGGTTCAACCCAATTACCCTTAACGGAATCTTGCAGACTGCAGTTGTAAAGTTCCAAACACACATTGCGCATACTGTAAAATAATATTTTCTTTGGAACTGAAATTGTTCAACCTGCTGTGTGAATGCTGTAACATTTTATATCTAAAGCAGCAAGATCCTATAAAAACAGGCTTAGCATATTGCCCTTCAGGTTTGAAGGTTTATGGCTCCCTGAACTAGAAGGAGCTTGAAGCTTACCTTTAATTCCTGTGGCTTGGAGAGTGAAGACGAATAGTGTAAGAACAAAGAATCCATATTTCCAAGGCATATTGAAACCAGTATAAACTCTGCACCTGGGCTTATTTTTTATCTCATGTGGTGCCCATGAATGCTAACACAGTCCTTAGGATCACTAAATATCTGGGGGTCGATTAGAAGAGGCTGGTCATATAGGCTAAGGCTTTGACTTGGTTTCCCCGCTGATGGTGAGAATTCAAGGGTGGCATCTGACAGACATGGCATGGAACTAGGCGAGCTCTCCTGGTCCAACTTGGGTGTGTGGATGTGCTCGAAGAGTGTCAGGGTAAAAGAAGCAGGTGCTGTTTCGGGAATAATCTACTGCTCAGACATAATCCGTCTTTACCCTATGGGCCCTACAGCGCCAGCGTCATCCTGTTAGGGGCTTTCTTTGTGGGAGCATCTGTCAACCAGTAACCTAACGTAGCAGGGTTAGAAGAAACACCTCAGTGGAGTTCCCACATCCGCCTTTCAGCGGAAAAGGAAGCAAGGTTAAATTACAGTAGCTGAATCCCTGAAAAACAGATGCATCCTGCTAAGGGTGGTCAACCAGGGACCTGTGAGTCATCTCTGCCTGCCACCCCCTGGTACTCCTGCCCACCTCATCCTCCACTCCGACTCCCAACTTCACCTGAGACTGCCCACCCTCTAACCTCCTCATCCCACTATGTCACCCAGATCTTTACTGATCTCTTAGCTTACTTGGTACCTAAACCATAGCAGCTTTTATTAAATCCTCCACAAGACAATGCACTTTGTTCCTCTGTGGGTATTACTGTATAGTACGCCAGACGGTGTTGTGTCTCCTCTAGGGGTTTAAATTGGGTGCTTTAGCAGTGGATTGCCACCTGCACTACTGTCAGAAAGCAGGAGGGTTGCCAACAGCCACTGTAATTGGTGTTTTATTTGTGTTCTTGCCGCTATAAAGCCCTCTCGGGATGAGTACCTATGAACTGTGATCTGTTTGATTCTGATGACTTGAGGAAAGTTGCAAGTAGTTATTTATGTCACTGACCAAATTACTGTATATACAGTGGGGAGAACAAGTATTTGATACACTGCCGATTTTGAAGGTTTTCCTACTTACAAAGCATGTAGAGGTCTGTAATTTTGATCATAGGTACACTTCAACTGTGAGAGACGGAATCTAAAAATCACATTGTATGATTTTTAAGTAATTTTTAAGTAATTAATTTGCATTTTATTGCATGACATAAGTATTTGATACATCAGAAAAGCAGAACTTAATATTTGGTACAGAAACCTTTGTTTACAATTACAGAGATCATACGTTTTCTGTAGTTCTTGACCAGGTTTGCACACACTGCAGCATGGATTTTGTCCCACTCCTCCATACAGACCTTCTCCAGATCCTTCAGGTTTCGGGGCTGTCGCTGGGCAATACGGACTTTCAGCTCCCTCCAAAGATGTTCTATTGGGTTCAGGTCTGGAGACTGGTTAGGCCACTCCAGGACCTTGAAATGCTTCTTACGGAGCCACTCCTTAGTTGCCCTGGCTGTGTGTTTTGGGTCATTGTCATGCTGGAAGACCCAGCCACGACCCATCTTCAATGCTCTTACTGTGGGAAGGAGGTTGTTGGCCAAGATCTCGCGATACATGGCCCCATCCATCCTCCCCTCCATACGGTGCAGTCGTCCTGTCCCCTTTGCAGAAAAGCATCCCCAAAGAATGATGTTTCCACCTCCATGCTTCACGGTTGTACTCATCCTTCTTTTTCCTCCAAACACGGCGAGTGGAGTTTAGACCAAAAAGCTCTATTTTTGTCTCATCAGACCACATGACCTTCTCCCATTCCTCCTCTGGATCCAGATGGTCATTGGCAAACTTCAGACGGGCCTGGACATGCGCTGGCTTGAGCAGGGGGACCTTGCGTGCGCTGCAGGATTTTAATCCATGACGACATAGTGTGATAACAATGGTTTTCTTTGAGACTGTGGTCCCAGCTCTCTTCAGGTCATTGACCAGGTCCTGCCCTGTAGTTCTGGGCTGATCGCTCACCTTCCTCATGATCATTGATGCCCCACGAGGTGAGATCTTGCATGGAGCCCCAAACCGAGGGTGATTGACCGTCATCTTGAACTTCTTCCATTTTCTAATAATTGCACCAACAGTTGTTACCTTCTCACCAAGCTGCTTGCCTATTGTCCTGTAGCCCATCCCAGCCTTGTGCAGGTCTACAATTTTATCACTGATGTCATAACACAGCTCTCTGGTCTTGGCCATTGTGGAGAGGTTGGAGTCTGTTTGATTGAGTGTGTGGACAGGTGTCTTTTATACAGGCAACGAGTTCAAACAGGTGAAGTTAATACAGGTAATGAGTGGAGAACAGGAGGGCTTCTTAAAGAAAAACTAACAGGTCTGTGAGAGCCGGAATTCTTACTGGTTGGTAGGTGATCAAATACTTATGTCATGCAATAAAATGCAAATTAATTACTTGAAAATCATACAATGTGATTTTCTGGATTTTTGTTTTAGATTCCGTCTCTCACAGTTGAAGTGTACCTATGATAAAAAATTACAGACCTCTACATGCTTTGTAAGTAGGAAAACCTGCAAAATCAGCAGTGCATCAAATACTTCTCCCCACTGTATATGCCATTCAAAATGGCACCCAGTAGAAGGCACAGTTTATGCTCGTTGGTCTGAAGAATTTTGAAATTAATGACTGACTGACTGACTGACTGACTGACTGACTGACTGAATGAATGAATACAATGATTCCACAATTGTGTGTGTGTGGTTCAATATTGTGAGTTGTAGCATTTAGGTTCTATTTAGCGCTGCTGTAACCACCTATTTCCTAGACTCCCTCCACAATTTGACATTATTGTTGCTCCACGAAAAGAGTGCCTTTTGCATCTCTTCGATATTTTATTTATAAATTGTGCACTAATTTTGAATTTTAAAAGCCTTGTATTATTAAATGAAGTGCACTTTAGAATGGACCACATGGAGAATTCATTAAATCTGTTTTTTATATGAATAAAGTATTGCATTAGTGCAAAATATTAAGCATTTTGACATGTCCCTCCATAAAAAACACACTTAATCCAAACATGTCTCCCAGTTTTACCATTATTTTAAAGCCTTAGTTATTTTGTAGTTTTGACAGTCATTTCTAAAGATAATTATTTATTTGTGATTAGTTTAATTTACGTCTGTCACTCTTTTTAAGGTCAGCCCTGCTACGTGAACTGAACTTAAGATGGTGAAACTATTCCTTTAAAAACATTTTTTTCCCCCAAAAATTTACTTTTTTTATTTGAACCTTTATTTAACTAGGAAGGTCAGTTAAGAACAAATTATTATTTACAATGACGACCTACCGGTGGGTTAACTGCCTTATTCAGGGGCAGAACGACAGATGTTTACCTTGTCAGCTCAGGGATTCAATGCAGCAACCTGTTGGTTACTGGCCCAACGCTCTAACCACTAGGCTGCCTGCCACGAGGCTGCCTGCCTATTGAACATCTAATAGTCAAATCATAGTGTAAATGATTTGTACATTTTCTAATATTTTGTGGTGGAAAACTGGACGGGTCGAGTATAACAAGTCACCTCTTACCCACAGATAGACAGGCTAGAAATGTTTTGGCAATTACAGTTTTGTGTGAATCTTGCATTCAATTGCCACTCCCTGTTGCACACAACAAGCTTCCATTTCCCCTGTCACAAGGGGATTCATGGTTGATTTAAGAATAAATCATCAACCCTCTTACTTTATTTGGCATTTTACAGGAACTTACCATAGCCATCTTTTGGATTTAATCTCTTGAGATGGGAAAATATGTGTTTTTATTAAGTTGAATATGTGCTATTCATGACAAATGCTAAAATTAGGTGAAATCAAACTTTTTGTGGGTCCAAATTACACATCTCAAAAGGCACCGAATCAGTGGAACAACCCATTTAAAAATCAAATCAAAGTTTACACAGATTCGTGTGGTCGTGTACACACATGTTATCGGAGGTGCAGCAAATTACTTGTGTTTCTAGCTCCAAAAGTGCATTAATACCTAGCAATACAAAACAATTGCCCCCCCCCCTTTGCTGCTATAATAGCCTCCACTCCTCTGGGAAGGCTTTCCACTAGACGTTGGAACATTGCTGCGGTCTCGTTCTGTGAGCTTGTGTGGTCTACCACTTCGTGGCTGAGCCGTTGTTGCTCATAGACATTTCCACTTCACAATATCAGCACTTACAGTTGACTATGTACTGTATATAGAGCAGCAGTCTCTAATGTGCAGGGTAGAGTTCCGGGTGGTAGTAACAGTGACTAAGGTTCAGGGCAGGTTACTGGTTGTAGGCCGGCTAGTGGTTACTATTTAACAGTCTGACGGCCTTGAGATAAAATCTGTTTATCAGTCTCTCTGTCTCAGTTTTCATATACCTGTACTTACTCCGTCTTCTAGATGGAGCGGGGTGAACAAGCCGTGTCTCGGGTGGCTGAGGTCCTTGATCATCTTCTTGGCCTTCCTGTGACACCGGGTGCTGTAGATGTCCTGGAGAGCAGGCGGTGTGCCCCTAGTGATGTGTTGGGCTGACCACCCAGCCTCTAGAGAACCCTGTAGTTGCGGACGGTGACAAATTTCTTCAGCCTCCTGAGGTTGAAGAGGCACTGTTGCGCCTTCTTCACCACACTGTGTGCGTGAAGGGACCATTTCAGGTCATCAGTGATGTGCACGCCGAGGAATTGGAAGCTTTTGACCCTCTCCACTGTGGCCCTGTCGATGTGGATGGGGGCGTGCTCTCTCTGCTGTCTCCTCTAGTCTACGATCAGCTCCTTTGTTTTATTGAAGTTGAGGGAGAGGTTATTGTCCTGGTATCACTCCGCCAGGGCCCTCACCTCCTCCCTGTAGACTGTCTCGTCATTGTTGGTAATCAGGCCTACCACTGTTGTGTCGTCAGCAAACTTGATGATTGAGTTGGAGACCTGCATGGCTACGAAGTCATGGGTGAACAGGGAGTACATGAAGGGGCAGAGCACAGACTCCTGTGAGGATCAGCGTGGCAGTGCTGTTGTTGCCTGTCTTCACCACTTGGGGTCGTCTCGTCTGTCCAGGACCTAATTGCACAGGGAGGGGTTCAGACCCAGGGATCTGAGCTTAGTGATGAGCTTGGAGGGCACTAGGGTGTTGAAGGTGGAGCTGTAGTCAATAAACAGCATTCTTACATAGGTATTTCTCTTGTGCCTCTGGGATAGGGCAGTGTGCAGTACAATGGCGGTTGCGTAGTCTGTGGATCTGTTGGGGCGGTATACGAATTGTAGTGGGTTCAGCGTGTCAGGTAAGGTGGAGGTGATATGATCCTTAATAACTCGCCTTTCAAAGCCCTACATGATGACAGAAGTGAGTGCTACGGGGCAGTAGTCATTTATTTAAGTTACTTTCGCTTACTTGGGTATAGGAACAATGCTGAAAACCCTGAAGCAAGTGGGGACAACAGACTGGGATATAAAGATATTGAAAATGTCCCTAAACACTCCAACCAGCTTGTCTGCACATGCTCTGAGGCCGCGGCTTGGGATGCCTTCTGGGCCAGCAGACTTGCGAGGCTTAACTCACGGAAATGACTTCCTCACGTCAGCACGGAACTACTTCTGAAGTACTTCTAAAGTACTTCTGAAGCCATCATCGTTAATATTCATATGCTGTATTCATTGCCCTACTCACAGAGGCATCATGCAACATGGAAATGATGACTCGTTAACAAAAGGTAAAGATAAACAAGAATCTCTCTGAGATTGAAGCAAATTTCACAAATCAAACAACATTATTTTTTTCTTCAAAATGACAGCTCTCTTGAGGTGCATTTCAGCTAAATATGCAGACTTTGCCGAATTTTCACAGGAATCTATTGTATACCGTATACAGTGAGGGCTATTTTCCATTGTCCTGTAAGTGCCCTATTCATTTAGACACTGTCTCCATAATAAGATTTTTATTTTTATAATTTGAACACATGCCATAGAAGGATTTAAACTTCTGTTTTTAATTTGTTGCATAGAATGTCACAAAATTTCAAAAGCCTCTGTTATAATGTTCTGTATTTTAATTGCACTGGCCTCCAGTAACTCACTAATGGCTGGGATAACATTTAAACACCTCCAGCCACCAAGCGAATCATACTACGATCAGTGGACCAGTAAAATCACAGGTTTAATCCAGTCAATGTAGCTTCCAGATCGAGCTTCTCAATATAACTATTGACAGTTTGAGATAAGAGCCCTTTCACTCTGAGTAGCACAGTGTAAAATGACAGAGCCAACTCAATTCATATCAATGGGGAAGGTGTGTTCTACCAAAAAGCCCTCAAAAGGCACAAATTGCATACACCTCTCTTAGCTCTGTGTGGGATGTGTGAGCGAGCCCTACCCCCCCCCTCCCCTTCCTCTCCCAAATCCCAGTGCGTAAACACAGGCCTCTGGGAGCAAAGGACAAGCACCTGTTACAAGAAGGAAAACAACTGGACAGGCTAATCCTATTGTGGAGTTCCATTCAGTTGTCTATGACACAACAGGTCTGTCATGGCCAAAAGTTAGGAGTCCCGCTGGCCGCCCTGCTGTGAGGTGTAGTGGAATGATGGGATTACATGCTGATTGATTGAAGTGAACAGCTCGGAGGGACAAGGTGCCCCAGGTGGAAGGCGACTAGGGAAGGACACCAGCAGGCAGGCGAGGAATCCTGGCAGGAATCCTGGTTGTCTCCTTTGGAGAATCTTGTTACACAACATAAATTAAGAGTCAACATCAGACAAAGTGATGGAGCTCGACTGAGAAGACCTCTGATACCTAAAGCTGCTTATATTTAAGATTTAAATTCATCTAAATTCTATATGCCAAATATTATTATTATTTTTTTACCAGAACCAAATCATTCCTATTGCTTAAAGGGACATTTCTAAATGTTTCAACTTCATATTCATCATCCCCAGCACTGCCCCAACATCAACATGTCAAAAAGGCACGTTTCTATGTTTTGTCATAGAAAAGAAGAGGGAGATAAGTGTTTTCAAAGACATCATTGATGTGCACCGTGTGATTTTTACCAGGCCTCGAAATTAAGGCCTTCCTGTTGTCCCGGGGAGGATAAGATATATGTCTGGGAAGTTTTAAAACAGATGCTGGGACAGTTGCTGGATAATAGGCCAGAGAAATATAAAATGCATACAACAGTTCCATACTAAAATGTTTAAACACAAAGATGAGGACACAACATTTACACACATTTACACAACATTTAGCTTAAAAGTTATCAGCTATGAATAATTCACACTGCGCAGCAGTGTGTTCACTCGTCTCGGACATATGCGTGAATTTAAAAAGTTTTTTTACGGGAGAACAGCACTCTCAAACACGCACCAGATGCAAGCATTTTTATGATGCGACAGAGATGGATATACAGCCTAACGGAGAACCTTAGGAAGAGGGAATATCTGAAAATGCAACAATAGGATTGTGAGTTACTGCCATTGGACAGTAGAAAAAGAAATGCTGGTTTTAATGAAATATCAGGAAATATTTGCTTTTTTTCCATGGTTGGATTGTGGGCTATTGAAAGCAAGGTATGATAGGCTACGGAGAAAAACATCCAGGTTTCAAACAATGATATGGCTGACTAGGCATCACATACAGTATGTCATGATTTAGGTTATGGAAATGTAAAATATTAGAATATCATTCTAATGTTGGGCAAATAGGCCTGATAGAATACACATTTGACTGTCTGCCGGGTCCACCAGCCCGGAGCTGAGGTTTCATGTGCTGGGAGTTGCTGTGGTATTTGCATTGTCTGTACACTTTGGCTAGCTACTATGGTGTTCTAGAGAATATGGTTGTAACTCCCTGATCTGAAATGAATGCACACTGTAATGTGAAAAAAACATTTCTGCCTCAAGCTGCAACACTGCCTGGCTGGGGGCTGTGCGTGAGCACATGGAAGGGCTGAGTGACAGATTACATTTTTGGCACAAAAGTTTGTTTAATTTACTTGAAACGAAAGTCTACTGAAGTGAGACATTGTCCTTATGTTCCTTGGCTATTAACATTGTTTTGAACACAAGCTAGATTGTTTTTCAATGTTTTAGTTGCAACTGCTAGGGAAGAGAAACAATGTGGATACTAGTCAGATTCTCAATCTCACAGGCACAAACACGGCTCGAGTGACTCAATAATTTTTTTGGCTCTATTGCATCCTAAAATGCTGGGTTCTTTTACCGAAGACTCCGAAGTGTTCTTATAATAAACGGAACAGATTTATTTAACGTTCTCCTTAACACATTGCAGTCGACTACTCTCTACAGTGTCTTCAACCCAACTCTCCCATACATCATTGAATTTTTACCGCCCTTCAATCTCCTAATCCAATCACTTCAATGCAAGAACGGAAACCCCATTGTCATTTGTTCATTTAAATAACTCAAACCCTGCATACAAATCCCATTGGCTATTTGCAACCATTTTAAATACACCACAGTCTCATCTAATCTCAGCAATCTACACACAATACCCCATAATTACCCCATAACAAAAATGTTTTTTTAGACATTTTTAACTATTCAGATCCTTTGCTATGAGACTCGAAATTGAGCTCAGGTGTATCCTGTTTCCATTGATCGTCCTTGAGATGTTTCTATAACTTATTGTGTCTAGACACAGATCTGGGGAAGGGTACCATACAAATTCTGCAGCATTGAAGGTCCCCAAAAGCACAGCGGTCTCCATCATTCTTAAATGGAAGAAGTCTGGAACCACCAAGACTCTTGCTAGAGATGGCTGCCCGGCCAAATCGAGCAATCAGGCCTTTATGGTAGAGGGCCATATGGAAGCCACTCCTCAGTAAAATGCACATCACAGCCTGCTTGGTTTGCCAAAAGGCACCCTCAGACCCTGAGAAACATAATTATCTGGACCGATGAAACCAAGATTGAACTCTTTGGCCTGAATGCCAAGCGTCACGTCTGGAGGAAACCTGGCACCATCCCTATGGTGAGGCATGGTGGTGGCAGCATCATGCTGTGGGGATGTTTTGGGAGGCTAGAGGGAAAGATGAACAGAGCAAAGTACACAGAGATCCTTAATGAAAACCTGTCCCAGAGAGCTCAGGACCTCAGACTGGGGAGAAGGTTCACCTTCAAACAGGACAACGACCCTACACATACAGCCAAGACATCACAGGAGTGACATTGGGACAAGTCTCTGAATGTCCTTGAGTGGCCCAGCCAGAGCCCGGATTTGAACCCGATCAAACATCTCTGGAGAGACCTGAAAATAGCTATGCAGCAATGCTTCCCATTCAACCGGACAGAGCTTGACAGGATCTGCAGAGAAGAATGGGAGAAACTTGACTTGAGGCTGTAATCGCTGCCAAAGGTGCTTCAACAAAGTACTGAGTAAAGGGTCTGAAGACTTATGTAAATGTGATATCTGTTTTTTATTTGTAATAAATTTGAAAACATTTCTAAAAAATTGTTTTTGCTTTGTCATTATAGGGTATTGTATGTAGATTGGTGAGGGATAAAAAGGCTAACGTAACAACATATGGAAAAAGTCAAGGGGTCTGAATACTTTCTGAATGCACTGTATATTTTATACTTAACTCTTATGGTATAGGGGACGCTTGCGTCCCACTTGGGGGAAAAAAACAGAGAAATTGCAGCGCGGCAAATTCAAATAATGATATAAAATCAATCATTCATTAAATCACACATGTAAGATACTCAATTAAAGCTACACTCGTTGTGAATCCAGCAAATGTGTCAGATTTTAAAAAGCTTTTCGGCAAAAGCATAAGAAGCTATTATCTGATGATAGCACAATGTCAACAAAGAGGGTAGCATATTTCAACCCTGCAGGCACTACACAAAACGCTGAAATAAAATATAAAACATGCATTACCTTTGACGAGCTTCTTTTGTTGGCACTCCAATATTCTTTTGTTGGCACTCCAATATGTCCCATAAACATCACAATTGGTCCTTTTGTTCGATTAATTCCGTCCATATATATCCAACTGTCCATTTATTTGACTCGTTTGATCCAAAAAAAAAACAGCTGCCAAAAAACGCAACGTCACTACAAAACATTTCAAAAGTTGCCTATAAACTTTGCCAAAATATTTCAAACTACTTTTGTAATACAACTTTAGGTATTTTTAAACGTTAATAATCAATCAAATTGTAGACGGTGCTATCTGTGTCAGCAAGTAAACAAACCATGCTCCTTTTTACGTCTTGCGCAACTCTCAATAGTGTAACGTTGTTCCAGGATGTGCTTCTTCTTCGTTGCACAAATTAAAAAACCTCAACCAAATTCCAAAGACTGGTGACATCCAGTGGAAGTGGTAGGAACTGAAAACAGGTTCCTATGAAATATCCCTTGGCAAAGACATGTCAGGAAACAGTCAGAGGCAAAAAAATACATTCTGAACAGTTAGTCCTCGGGGTTTTGCCTGCTACATAAGTTCTGTTACTCACAGTAACAGACACAGACATGATAGTGGTGTGGGGGCTGTGCTTTGGCAAAGTGGGTGGGGTTATATCCTTCCTGTTTGGCCCTGTCTGGGGGTGTCCTCGGATGGGGCCACAGTGTCTCCTGACCCCTCCTGTCTCAGCCTCCAGTATTTATGCTGCAGTAGTTAATGTGTCGGGGGGCTAGGGTCAGTTTGTTATATCTGGAGTACCTCTCCTGTCCTATTCGGTGTCCTGTGTGAATCTAAGTGTGCGTTCTCTAATTCTCTCTTTCTCTCTCTCTCTCTCGGAGGACCTGAGCCCTAGGACCATGCCCCAGGACTACCTGACATGATGACTCCTTGCTGTCCCCAGTCCACCTGGCCGTGCTGCTGCTCCAGTTTCAACTGTTCTGCCTTATTATTATTCGATCATGCTGGTCATTTATGAACATTTGAACATCTTGGCCATGTTCTGTTATAATCTCCACCCGGCACAGCCAGAAGAGGACTGGCCACCCCACATAGCCTGGTTCCTCTCTAGGTTTCTTCCTAGGTTTTGGCCTTTCTAGGGAGTTTTTTCTAGCCACCGTGCTTCTACACCTGCATTGCTTGCTGTTTGGGGTTTTAGGCTGGGTTTCTGTACAGCACTTTGAGATATCAGCTGATGTATGAAGGGCTATATAAATAAATTTGATTTGATTTGATTCGATTTGATTCAAACAGTTTTAGAAACGTCAGAGTGTTTTCTATCCACATCTACTAATAATATGCATATTTTATATTCCTGGCATGAGTAGCAGGAAGTTGAAATTGGGCACGCTATTTATCCAAAAGTGAAAATGCTGCCCCCTATACCTTAAGAGGTTTTTTTAAGCAACAAGGGTGTGTGGTATATGACCAATATACCATGGCTAAGGGATGTGTCCAGGCACTCCACGTTGCGTTGTGCATACGAATAGCCCTTAGCCGTGGTATATTGGCCATATACCACATCCCCTCATGCCTTATTGCTATTATAAACTGGTTACCAATGTAATTAGAGCAGTAAAAATACATGTTTTTTTGTCATACCCATGGTATACAGTCTGATATCCATGGCTGTCACCCAATCAGCATTCAGGGCTCGAACCACCCAGTTTAAATGTGGTTAGCATGTTCAATTAATAAATAATGTAATGGATGTTTCTCTGTTTTAATTAAGATGCAAAAAGTTTATTTCTTAACAATTTAAGTTGATGTAATAAACTGTCTGTATCTGTCTCAGAAATACACCAATAACTTTAAAAACACTGCAAATGACCTAGACCCATGTTGGCATATCAAAACATTTTCTTTTAAGTATTTCATTTTGGGATTATTCAAATTCAGTTTGGGACAGTTGAAATTGTACTTTGGGACAGTGAGGGAAAAAGTTGGTCGCAAGCCCTGATTTTAACCAATTATTAGCAGGCAATTAGTAAGCCATGCCTACTCATAATTGGTTAAAATCGGTGCTCCACCAACGTACCGTCCAAAAAGAATTATCTAAAATAAATCATGTATCAGATACAGGATAAAAAATACTTGGTTGATGATGTCACTTATCTTCCTCTATCTTTTTGGTGCTGGAGATGATGAATATGAAGTTGAACATTTTTGTAATGAGATCAGTAGAGGATGCAAGAAAGACAAAAATCTGTATGTATGCATAATCATTGTCATGGATGATCAGGGCAGAGTGGTCTGTCCTCTGTTGGGTTTGCCCCCTGTTAACCCCACCATTATGAGTTAGCATCTCATCAGTGTCTACACAGCCTGGGGCTAACCATGTTGCCTGAGGGCTTTGCCAAGAAGCAAACTTCAATGCTGTTACAGAGGCTGCTTTACAGTCATATGATTGGTTGAGCGTTTCCTTAAGACGTAGAGTCATATTCTGAATGAATAAGCATTATACTTGTTTCTTAATGGGATAATCATAAAGGGATTTAGAAGGATTTGTTGGAGTAAGGGTACATAGGCCTATCATTGGTAGATTGGTAGAGTACAAATCCTTATCAGTCTGAAAGCAAGAGCTCCTGCAGGAGCTTAGAGCAACACTCTACAGATTATACTCTAACACAGGGTTTCCCAAACCCAGTCCTCAGGACCGCAAGTGGTGCACGTTTAGTTTTTTTCCTCTACACCACTCATTCAAATAATTAACTAATCATCAAGCTTTGATCATTTGAGTCTGATTTGGAGTGTTACAGTTTTATTCCAACTGCGTATACACGTTTTCAAAACTGTCTCCTTTTTTCAAAACTCTACACACAATTCCCAAAACTGCACACAAAATGCAAAATACCTCACATCTCCTTCAAAATGTAACACTGCATTCAAAATGCCATAAACACATGTCAGAATGAAGCATTTGCATCAAATGGCAAACACTGCTTTCATAATAGTACATTTTTGGATATACCATGTAAACACTGTTGTTCTAAATCTAAAGCTCTTTGGTCTTTCATAGGCTTATATCTACATTTCAATACAATGTTCTACAGTGAAAGTCATCTGCTGAGAGGGGTAACAAGTACACTGTAAACACCAATGCAATGTAGAAACAGAAAATATTTATTAGGCCAAACATTACTGTTGTATACAGTAGCATACAACAAAACCATAAACATATGTAAACCAAAAATATATTCTTTAGAATACAGTAAAGAACACAATTGTGTGTGTGGGGTCCCGAGGGGGCAGTCCGGGAATCTCTTCTCCGGCCTGGGTCTGGCCACAATACTTCGTCCACATCACAAGATATGTTTTCTCTTGCCAAACATCAAGGAAAGTATCTCCTAGCATGGCGTATCCAACCTTGGACAGAGGCAAACTCTATGTCCCCACATGCGTCCTCCATTGCCTGGAGAAGCAGCATGCGGGCATAGGGTTGACGATCATACACTTTCCAGCGCCAGGCTGAGAAGAATTCCTCTATGGGATTTAGTAAAGGTGAATATTGGGGTAGGTCCCAAACTACACATTTTGGATGGGTGGCAAACCAGTTTTGGACCAGAACAGCCCGGTGAAAACTAACATTGTCCCATAAAACCACAAATCTAGCAGGCTCCTGATCTGGATCAGGGACAAGCATTGTGTAAATTACATCCAGAAAAGTGAGCATATGGCCGGTGTTGTACGGACCCAGTGTGGCATTGTGATGGAGGACCCCGTTTTGAGTGATGGCAGCACATAGTTATATTACCCCCATGCTGTCCAGGGACATTGGTAATTGCCCTCTGTCCTATTACATTTCTTCCGCTGCGCCTGGTTTTGGTGAGGTTGAAGCCAACCTCATCCACCTAAATAAATTCATGGCGAATTACATGGGCACCCAGCTCCAATACTCTCTGTAACAGACAAAAGGATAAACAGATGAGTAAATATGGTATGTCTGAAGTACTGGAAGTAGTGTTGCATACATACCTCTACAAAGTCATGTCGCATATTCTTGACTCTGTCAGAGTTTCTCTCAAATGGCACCTTGTAAAGTTGTTTCATCGTCACTCGGTGCCGTTGGAGGATGCGTTGTATGGTCGACAGGCTTACAGCATTGATGTTGTTAAATATGGTGTCATTATTCAAGATATGCTCTCTTATCTCTTGAATCCTAATTGCATTGTTGGCCAAAACCATATTTATAATTGCAGTCTCTTGTACATCTGTAAACAAGCGTCCTCGTCCTCCATGATGTCTTTGCCTTTCCACTCTGTACAGAATTCCAACACAGTATGTGTTCAGCATAGGTACTGTAAACAATGTACAAAAATAGGTAGTACAGCATGATATGATGATTTATGCTCGTGGCTGAATGAAAGCAAGTCAATGTTCCAACATCTAGTGGAAAGCCTTCCCAGAAGAGTGGAGGCTGTTAAAGCAGCAAAGGGGGGACCAACTCCATATGAATGCCCATGATTTTGGAATGAGATGTTCGACAAGCAGGCTCCTTTTGGCCATGTACCGTACCACTTCGCCGGGATGGTAATGAGTAAATTTACACACACACACACACACACACACACACACACACACACACACACACACACACACACACACACACACACACACACACACACACACACACACACACACACACACACACACACACACACACACAGGCATGCTGAGATGTTCAAAGGATAGCCTAAGTTTTGGAACAAGATTTTAGATACTAAGGGTGTCAGATCTGTGTCTGCAAAACCCACAGGCATTGCCATGTTTTATATTTTTTATTTAACCAGGTAAGCTAGTTGAGAACAAGTTCTCCTTTACAACTGCGACCTGGCCAAGATAATGCAAAGCAGTGTGACAGAAACAACAACACAGAGTTACATGGAATAAACAAGCGTACAGTCAACACAATAGAAAAAAAAGTCTATATTCAGTGTGTGCAAATGGCATGAGGAGGTATGGCAATAAATAGGCCATAGTAGCAAAGTAATTACAATTTAGCAGATGGAGTGATAGATGGGCAGATGATGATCAGATGATGGTGTGTAAGTAGTGATACTGGTGTGCAAAATAGCAGCAAAGTAAATAAAAACAATATGGGGATGAGGTAGGTAGATTGGGTGGGCTATTTACAGATGGACTATGTACAGCTGCAGCGATTGGTTAGCTGCTCAGATAGCTGATGTTTAAAGTTAGTGAGGGAAATGTAAGTCTCCAGCTTCAGCGATTTTTGCAATTCGTTCCAGTCACTGGCAGCAGAGAACTGGAAGGAAAGGTGGCCAAATTAGGTGTTGGCTTTGGGGATGACCAGTGAGATATACCTGCTAGAGAGAGTGCTACGGGTGGGTGTTGTTATCGTGACCAGTGAGCTGAGATAAGGCGGAGCTTTACCTAGCATAGACTTGTAGATGACCTGGAGCCAGTGGGTCTGGCGACGAATATGTAGCGAGGGCCAGCCGACTAGAGCATACAGATCGCAATGGTGGGTGGTATAAGGCGCTTTGGTAACAAAACGGATGACACTGTGATAGACTGCATCCAATTTGAGTAGAGTATTGGAAGCTATTTTGTAGATGACATCGCCGAAGTCGAGTATCGGTAGGATAGTCAGTTTTACTAGGGTAAGTTTGGTGGCGTGAGTGAAGGAGTCTTAGTTGCGAAATAGGAAGCCGATTCTAGATTGGATTTGGGGTTGGAGATGTTTGAAATTAGTCTGGAAGGTTTCATCACTCTGTGGTCTATTCTGTGAGCTTGTGTGGCCTACCACTTCACGGCTGAGCCGTTGTTGCTATACGTTTCCACTTCATAATAACATCCCTTACAGTTGACCGGGGCAGGGCAAACATTTGATGAGCTGACTTGTTGGAAAGGTGGCATCCTATGACTGTGCCACGTTGAAAGTCACTGAGCTCTTCAGTAAGGCCATACTACTGTCTCTGGAGATTGCATGGCGGTGTGATTAATTTTATTCGCCAGTCAGCAACAGGTCCACTCATTTGAAGGGGTGTCATATAGTGTATTTCTGAAGGCCTCATATTATGTTTTTTCAGTATGATTTTTATAAAATTACTATACTTCAAGAGGAAACACAATGCTCATATTTACCCAAACGATTTCAGTCAGACATCCTACCACCTCTGTCCAAAAATACATGTAAACTTTCTCTAGTGGTGCTGTTAGCTTCTCTCTCACTACCCTGTTATAATGAACCCACTGACTTTCTGAAGACTTACTCCCCTCTGCATTTTAGCGCGGTCGTCGCTAGTTACCACAGCCACAAAGTCCTAAACCCCACATTTCTACAATTTATCTTCTTAAAATGTGATTTTAAACCTTAACCCTAACCTTAACCACACTGCTAACCTTATGCATAACCCTAACCTTAAATTAAGACCAAAAAGCAACAACAACACATTTTTACAATATAGACAATTTTTGCGATATAGACAATTTTGACTTTGTGGCTTTGCTATCTAGTGGAAATGGCTTAACACTGAGAAGATCACCCCGGCTGTAGAGGCAATGGTATATATAGTTTGTGTTATATACTGTAATAGTGAATAGGGGCAAAGCTACAATAAGTGATTCATGATTGCATACTGTTTCTAATCAAATGCAGATGGCAAAATGAAACTCTTGATATCTTCCCATTCAGCCCTGTCACTCTACTGTTTCATCATGTGTTTTCACAGTATGTCACAGTAAAGGCTGGCATTAGAGTATTTAATGGGTTTGAGGGGTATGAGTGTCATTGTCCACACCTGATGACACATCGCACATCACACATCAACGAGCTGCTATATTTCTCACAGCAGAAACACCATGGGGAGAAACCAGATGTCCCCTGGCTGTCTGTGCTGTACCTCTCCCTTCACCTGGGTTGATGAAATGCTTCAGATCAGATATATAGTGTGTCAACGCAGCAATGCTGCAGTTTATATTGTGCATGACCTCAGGCAGTTTATCATTAGAAATTAACACTATGGACAGGAGAAACGAAGGCCATTTGTTTAGCACTGTCAGCAAGATATGGTTCATCCTAAGTACATCTATATATTACAGAGGGAAATACCACTGCAACTGGACAGACAGATAATGACTGTGTTTAAGAGATGCAACTGGACAGACAGATAATGCCTGTGTTTGGGAGATGCCACTGCAACTGGACAGACAGATAATGACTGTGTTTGGGAGATGCCACTGCAACTGGACAGACAGATAATGACTGTGTTTAAGAGATGCCACTGCAACTGGACAGACAGATAATGACTGTGTTTAAGAGATGCCACTGCAACTGGACAGACAGATAATGACTGTGTTTGGGAGATGCCACTGCAACTGGACAGACAGATAATGACTGTGTTTAAGAGATGCCACTGCAACTGATTTGACATAGTATGGTTACTTAGTATAATACATATAGTATGGTTACTTAGTATAATACATATATAAGAATATGAATTTTACAGATTGATACAGTATACAACAAAACGTTTTGACCACATTTGACATATACATTTAAAGTATTTAAGCATAAGTTTCAGTCTAGGTATTAAAACTGCTTCATGATGATTGACAATGGTAACTGAGTGTAAACTATTCCAGCATCCTTAATCTGTCTCCAGGCCCTGCTGTTATTGATCGAAGCATCCAGACAGGCACCCTCCTGGGCTTCTTCAAAACCACCTCT
The DNA here is from genome assembly GCF_018296145.1 of Oncorhynchus tshawytscha. NCBI lineage: Eukaryota > Metazoa > Chordata > Actinopteri > Salmoniformes > Salmonidae > Oncorhynchus > Oncorhynchus tshawytscha. The sequence continues at coordinate 16,566,277 of NC_056433.1, forward strand.
CCTCAACAACAACTTAGCCTCAAAATACAACGTAAAATATATGGTATTGTGGAGGCTCAATTTGGCATTTTGATTTTATTTGGATAATTGTATTTATTCTGTCGGAAGAAAGGATGAGGATTAGAGGAAACATGTAATGTGTTTAATGATGTGGAGGATGACATATTCTGTTTGATAACGCACTGAAGGCGCTGTAGGTATGTCAGAGGTGCTAAAGCCTGGCCTGAATCAACGAACCAGACCACAACCATTTCATTAGAAATCACACTAATTTCTTTACCTTTTGAACTTCTTCAGCACAAGAGCACCTCACTCTGAGGAACCAAGTTCTCTCATCTTAATCCAGAAACATGTAGGCAAGCCACCTGTGCAGCAAAATTCTGTCCTAAAAATGTTAGGAGAAATGTTCTGTACTACAGACACCGTGTTCTGCACAGGACAGTATTTGCAAGGCCCACCCGTAGGTCCATTAGCGAGTTAGTACTGCTACTTAAAGGGAAATTTCACCGCTGCTCTTTCACTGTATATGTCCACTAATATGTTATTAACATATAATATGTGTCATAATAATCAAGAATTTCCCCGATTTTGCAAATAGGAGCATTTCTGCGTCTCACTGGTAGAAATGGGACATCTACATTTTGTTGGTGTAAGCAAACCACAATTTCCACAATTCATAGCGAATTCAGGGCTTGGTACCACCCTTGTCGAAGTCAATCCGTTTGAGAATGGGTGTCAACAGGTAGCTAATGTTACTCACTGGACCATCCAGTCGTTTATAGAACATCATCTTGTGAATAACTATTTATTTTAATTTTTTGCGTGGACAACTCAGTACCTGGATGTGCAAACTACAAGCAAGCACAGGCTGCTGTTGTAACTTTTCATCAGTTACCTTACTAAGAAGGCGGGCAGATGTAATATAACTTACTTAGCTAGCTAGCTAACTAGCTAGAAAACTACATTTGTTTATCTAAACCAAAATCTAGCTAGTTAACTTTCATAATACACTGGCTAGACATTCAAAAGGAAATCAATGTAATTAGCCAGCTGCTATCTGGTGATTTGATTTGTAACTTTACAAACGAACTTTAGCTACTTTGGGTTACGTTAGCTACAGCCTACCTGACCGTATCAAACTGTTAGCTAGCTACATTAACTAACTACCGCAGAGGCTAACATGACTGGCCTATGCATTGTATTTACAAAGTCTGATCCCATCAACATCTGCAGCGGCATCAACACCAAAGTCAGCACCAGGAACTAGTATCAGTCACATTTGCTAAATCGTTCAATGAATCCATGATGAGAAAAAATACATATGCTGGAGCTAGGTATAAACATGATCCATGTTTTGTTGCCTTATCTTACCTCATTTGCACTCACTGTATATAGACTTTCTACTGTATTATTGATTGTATGTTTGTTCATTCCATGTGTAACTCTGTGTTGTTTTATGTGTCGAACTGCTTTGCTTTATCTTGGCCAGGTCGCAGTTGCAAATGAGAACTTGTTCTCAACTAGCCTACCTGGTTAAATAAAGGAGAAAAAAAATGTTGGTGTGTTTAGAAGTAGGCTACAACTTCTACTGTACTTCTCTGAATTATGGAGGCTTAGTTGATTGTTTAAAGCAAAGCTTGAAGTCTAAATTGGTAAAAGCAGAGTTCTTAGTAAGGAGGGGATGGTGTAGATGACTGACTGGTGTCTGTTGGGGGTGGGTATTGTGTGTGTGAAGGTTAGTCAACATGGTCTATTGACACAATCGATACACACTCAAACAGGGTGTAAAGTACCTTGTTTGAGTGTGTATCGATGGAGACAAAGTAGTAAAATGTTGGCTAATCACTGACCCCTGTGTGTCCTACAGACTACTCCTGCTGCTGACCTTGACACTAGCTTTAGTAGTGTAGATCCTGTAGACCCATTGGAAGAAAGTTTTCAGCCGGGAACTAGCTCAAGCTCAACATCATCTGACTGGGAACAGGAAAAGACTTCACTGAGCTGCTGTCATGGAGCTTATGAAGTTCTGCCAGACCAGCTGCCATTGCCTAAGCTCTTCTTGGAAAGAGGAATCATCAGAAGCAGCCATTGTAATTATTTCTCTAGCCATCTCAGACAGACAGTGCAGGGTAATATAGCTCCCTGTGAACCTGTAGAAACTAGTACCCCGTTTTGAAAAGCCTGCGTTCAAGTCTCGGAACAAGGAAGTAGGGCTCCCGTCAGGCTGTACAAAGCCAGGGAAAATGAGTAAACCAAGATATCTTGCAATGCCGTGGCAGACAGGAACATCGTTGAGACAAGTCCAATGGCTATATTGAACAAGGACAACCATATCTACTCGCTGCTAGTGTGATCGTGCAATCGGCGAAACACAAATGCTGCAATAATTGCTGCAAAACATGACTCAATTCATTTTTAGATCAGACAGCAGGCTCAATCAACCAATGACACTGGTTGAACTCTCCCGGCTTGAAAATACAAAAAATAGCGCTATGGTGCACCTCTCATCACTCATAATTATGTAGGGAGATTGGAAGAACAACCCAACTAGTGTCTAGCGCTGAAGTTTTTTTAAGAATGAGTAATCCCCACACACTGTTTCCCATTCTGCCTAAAATACTTCATTGTATGTACTTGAATACAGAGTGCTGGGCCGGAGAGGACTGTATTCCATAGAGGGGTGAATATGGATAAACACATTTCAACAAACCCAATGCAAATCATCTGACATTTTATACACATCTTTACAAGTCTTGTCTTTATCAATGGGTTAAATGCAAAAAATCACTTCGACATAAATGAATACGGACGTACTAATTACACCAATAGCAAATATGACATGCTAATCAAATTAATTGAATTGAGCATACAATGTCATTCCTAATGACACAACAGGGATTGATGTGTCCATGTACAGTATTGCTTGTGGGTCTGAATACTTGTGTAATAGGCTGTAACTTAGACTTAACTTACCATGAAAGACCTGATCCTGATCCTTCGAACAGCTGACCTTGTGATGGGATATTTTACTGACTCAACATCAAAAGGTCATACTAGGTCAGAGTCTCTGGAATTAGATTGATTTAAGAAGTTAGGCATACTGCCGAGAATGTTCAGTACACGAGTACAAGGAGTCTCTCCTTCAAGTTCTTGATGGATGTAAGTATTTTTTCCCAAACAAAACACTGAATTGTATGTGTGTGAATGTGTTCTTCTGGGTGGTTTCTAGTCAACATGGTGGGCGGAGGTGGTTGCACGCTGTCTTTCACAGTCATGCTGACAGATGTGAGTACAGTCCTATGTGACCCAGATCAGCTCAACACTGTCTGTCTGCAGGATGGGAGCACTGGCCTATGTCCCTGTCAATATTGCTACTCAGAGTCAGAGACACACACAGGCCAGCCTGAATACATACAGTGGGAGATGGTCGGTCCTCATAATGATTACACTGCTGCAGTATGTGGAGTGAGTGACTGAGCCACAGCTATCATAGCAGATATTAGAGCAATATGCTAGAATTGAAGTGTGTCAGTATTCTAATGGATATGGAAATTGGGTGATTTGATTGATAGATGTATTAGCACAATTATAGTGTAAACAGCTAGCTAGGGTTGATCCATAAAGAGTGGCAATGTAGAAAATGTGAAAATGAAGGGGAAAATCACAACACTGTGTCTAATCTCACTCCACTTCAGTTTTCCATTATCAATGCCAAAGATAGCTAAGTTGAGAATAATAACCATTTTTTTGGCAAGTTTTATTTCTCTGAACAGAGGTGCCAAAAAGCATCTAAAATGATCTTCAATAAAGTGAATTATCAAAAGATCAGCGCAGTTGTCAAGAGCTGCAAACCGTTGGCGCCTCATTTCTGGGAAGAAACTGAATGGGATGAGTCAAAATAAATGTGTCCTCTGTCAATTTATTCAATGCCAGTTTCATTATAGACTGGTGGGGAAAGGCAGGGTTATATGGGAATATGGATGATAACCCCTTTACTCAGAAAATAAGAAAAAATAGAATAGAATAAGAGTTAAAATTCCCTCTTTGGTACAGATTCTATCGATCCTAGTTTAGTTTAGAGTTTATTAGTGCACAGGGTCACATATGTAATTGCAGGGTACAGTGCAGTTCTTAAGCTCCAACAGTGCAGGTCAAGAAAAGTGTATGGGACACATCTCAGTGATGGAAGTGTGGCTTGGGTGGCTGAGATCCCTGATCACCTGGTGTTGTAGGTGTCTGTAACGTTCGTCGTCTTCCTCTGATGAGGAGTAAGAGAGATCAGACCAATTTGCAGCGTGGTAAGTGTCCATTTTAGTAAGACAAACTGAACACGACAAAAATACAAAATAACAAAGTGAAACAAACTAAACGGTCCCTACCCCCCCAAAGGTGCGGACTCCGGCCACAAAACCTAAACCTATAGGGGAGGGTCTGGGTGGGTGTCTGTCCGCGGTGGCGGCTCTGGCGCGGGACGACCCCACTCCACCATAGTCCTTCTCCACCTCTTTACCCGCCTCCGTGGCCTCTATAATGCGGCGACACTCGCCGCGACCTCGGACTGGGGACCCAGGCCACAGGTCCCGAATGGATGGAAGATTCCGGCAGCACCGGACGGGCGGGAGAATCCGGCAGCACTGGACAGGCGGGAGATTCCGGCAGCTGAAGTGAAGGGCGATTCTGGCAGCGCCGGCGTGACAGGCGATTCTGGCAGCTCCTGGCTGACGGACGGCTCTGGCAGCTCCTGGCTGACTGACGACTCTGGCAGCTCCTGGCTGACAGACGGCTCTGGCAGCTCCTGACTGACGGGCGGGCGGCTCTGGCAGCTCCTGACTGGCGGGCGGCTCTGGCAGCTCAGGACAGACGGGAGACTCTGGCAGCTCAGGACAGACGGTATACTCTGACTTTTTGGGGCTGCCTCTCGGGCTTCCAGCTGCGCTGCCGTGCTGCCTCCTCATACCACCGCCTTTCAGCTTTTGCTGCCTCCAGCTCTGCCTTGGGGCGGCGATATTCCCCAGCCTGTGCCCAGGGTCCTTTGCCATCCAGGATCTCAAAAATCAAATCAAATAAAATAAAATTGTATTTGTCACATACACATGGTTAGCAGATGTTAATGCGAGTGCAGCGAAATGCTTGTGCTTCTAGTTCCGACAATGCAGTAATAACCAACAAGTAATCTAGCTAACAATTCCAAAACTACTACCTTATAGACACAAGTGTAAGGGGATAAAGAATATGTACATAAAGATATATGAATGAGTGATGGTACAGAGCGGCATAGGCAAGATACAGTAGATGGTATTGAGTACAGTATATACATATGAGATGAGTATGTAAACAAAGTGGCATAGTTAAAGTGGCTAGTGATACATGTATTACATAAAGATGCAGTAGATGATATAGAGTACAGTATATACGTATACATATGAGATTAAAAATGTAGGGTATGTAAACATTATATTAGGTAGCATTGTTTAAAGTGGCTAGTGATATATTTTACATCATTTCCAATCAATTCCCATTATTAAAGTGGCTGGAGTTGAGTCAGTGTGTTGGCAGCAGCCACTCAATGTTAGTGGTGGCTGTTTAACAGTCTGATGGCCTTGAGATAGAAGCTGTTTTTCAGTCTCTCGGTCCCAGCTTTGATGCACCTGTACTGACCTCGCCTTCTGGATGATAGCAGGGTGAACAGGCAGTGGCTCGGGTGGTTGTTGTCCTTGATGATCTTTATGGCCTTCCTGTGACATCGGGTGGTGTAGGTGTCCTGGAGGGCAGGTAGTTTGCCCCGGTGATGCGTTGTGCAGACCTCACTACCCTCTGGAGAGCCTTACGGTTGTGGGCGGAGCAGTTGCCCTACCAGGCGGTGATACATCCCGACAGGATGCTCTCGATTGTGCATCTGTAGAAGTTTGTGAGTGCTTTTGGTGACAAGCCAAATTTCTTCAGCCTCCTGGGTTGAAGAGGCTTGTCACTATTGTCTGTGTGGGTGGACCAATTCAGTTTGTCTGTGATGTGTATGCCGAGGAACTTAAAACTTACTACCCTCTCCACTACTGTTCCAGCGATGTGGATAGGGGGGTGTTCCCTCTGCTGTTTCCTGAAGTCCACAATCATCTCCTTAGTTTTGTTGACGTTGAGTGTGAGGTTATTTTCCTGCCACCACACTCCGAGGGCCCTCACCTCCTCCCTGTAGGCCGTCTCGTCGTTGTTGGTAATCAAGCCTACCACTGTTGTGTCGTCCGCAAACTTGATGATTGAGTTGGAGGCGTGCGTGGCCACGCAGTCGTGGGTGAACAGGGAGTACAGGAGAGGGCTCAGAACGCACCCTTGTGGGGCCCCAGTGTTGAGGATCAGCGGGGTGGAGATGTTGTTGCCTACCCTCACCACCTGGGGGCAGCCCGTCAGGAAGTCCAGTACCCAGTTGCACAGGGCGGGGTCAAGACCCAGGGTCTCGAGCTTGATGACGAGCTTGGAGGGCACTATGGTGTTAAATGCCGAGCTGTAGTCGATGAACAGCATTCTCACATAGGTATTCCTCTTGTCCAGATGGGTTAGGGCAGTGTGCAGTGTGGTTGAGATTGCATCGTCTGTGGACCTATTTGGGCGGTAAGCAAATTGGAGTGGGTCTAGGGTGTCAGGTAGGGTGGAGGTGATATTGTCCTTGACTAGTCTCTCAAAGCACTTCATGATGACGGAAGTGAGTGCTACGGGGCGGTAGACGTTTAGCTCAGTTACCTTAGCTTTCTTGGGATCAGGAACAATGGTGGCCCTCTTGAAGCATGTGGGAACAACAGACTGGGATAGGGATTGATTGAATATGTCCGTAAACACACCAGCCAGCTGGTCTGAGCGTGCTCTGAGGGTGCGGCTGGGGATGCCGTCTGGGCCTGCAGCCTTGCGAGGGTTGACACGTTTAAATGTTTTCCTCACGTCGGCTGCAGTGAAGGAGAGTACGCATGTTTTGGTTGCTGGCCGTGTCAGTGGCACTGTATTGTCCTCAAAGCGGGCAAAAAAGTTATTTAGTCTGCCTGGAAGCAAGACATCCTGGTCCGTTATGGGGCTGGTTTTCTTTTTGTAATCCGTGATTGACTGTAGACCCTGCCACATACCTCTTGTGTCTGAGCCGTTGAATTGAGTCTGTCTCTAGGCAGGGATCAGGGAATAAAATGGAGTTTCGTCACCTTGCCCTGATTAAAAGCAGCTTTTCAGTTTCACGCGAATGCTGCCAAAGGAGCTAGCGGGGCAGGGCCTTATGCAATGCATATCCCAGTCCACGTGATGGAAGTCTAGAATAGCAATGATCCAAGGTTTTTTTCCAGCCCTGGTTGCTTTTCCGAAAGGAGAGCAGGGCCTTATCGATATGCTGATACAATTTAGGGAGTCTTGTTTTCAGATTAGCCTTGTTAAAATCCCCAGCTACAATGAATGCAGCCTCAGGATATATGGATTCCAGTTTGCAAAGAGTCAAATAAAGTTCTCCTCCCATGTCCAGGAGTCCTGAGATCTCTGCTGCTGCTGCTGCTGCTGCCCATTACCACGCTGCTTGGTCCTTTGGTGGTGGGTGATTCTGTAACGTTCGTCGTCTTCCTCTGATGAGGAGTAAGAGAGATCGGACCAATTTGCAGTGTGGTAAGTGTCCATTTTAATAAGACAAACTGAACACTACAAAAATACAAAATAACAAAGTGAAACAAACAAAACGGTCCTGTGTGGTAACAAACAAACACTAACACGGAAAATAATCACCCACAACTCAAAAGTGAAACCAGGCTACCTAAATATGGTTCTCAATCAGGGACAACGATAAACAGCTGCCTCTGATTGAGAACCATACCAGGCTAAACACAGAAATCCCAAAACATAGAAAAGGGAACATAGACAACCCACCCAACTCACGCCCTGACCATACTAAAACAAAGACATAATAAAAGAACTAAGGTCAGAACGTGACAGTGTCCTGGAGGGCAGGCAGTGTGCGCCCAATGGTGCGTTCGGCTGAGCGTACCACCCTCTGTAGCACCTTATGGTCAGCGGCGGTGTAGTTGCCCTACCAGGCTGTGATGCAGCCTGACAGTATGCTCTCGATTGTGCTCCTGTAGAAAACTGTGAGGGCCCTCGGGGACAGGCCACGTTTTTTCAGCGTCCTGAATTTGAAGAGTCGCTGTCGTGCCTTCTTCACCACAGTGTCTGTGTGGTTTGACCACTTCAGCTCCTCTGAGATGTGTACGCCAAGGAATTGTACGTTTTTGACCATCTCCCCGGCGTCCCTGTTGAGGAAGATGGGGGCATGCCCAGCCTGGTTCCTCCTGAAGCCCACAATTAGCTCCTTTGTTTTCCTGATGTAGGGGGACGGGTTGTTTACCTGGCACCACGCCGTCAAGAGTGCCTACCTCCTCTCTCTAGGCCGAACTTAATGATGGAGTTGGAGCTCTGTGAGGCCACGCAGTCATGGGAATACAGGAGGGGATTGAGGAGGCACCCGTATGGGCCCCACGTGTTGAGGATCAGTGTGAAGGAGGGGATATTGCCTACCTTCACAACCTGGAGGCAGCCCGTCAGGAAATCCAGGACCCAGTTGCATAGGGAGGAGTTCAGTACCAGGGCCTTGAGCTTTGTGGTGAGCTTAGAGGGCACTATGATATTGAAGGAGGAGCTGTAGTCATTGAACAGCATCCTCACATATGCATTCCTTTTGTGCAGGTGGGTATTTTATTTATTTAACCAGGCAAGTCAGTAAAGAACAAATTCTTATTTACAATGGCAGTCTAACCCAGCCAAACCTGGGCCAATTGTGTGCCGCCTTATGGGACTCCAAATCACAGCCGGATGTGATACAGACTGGATTTGAACCAGGGACTGTAGTGACACCTCTTGCATTGAGATGCAGTGCCTTAGACTGCTGCACCACTCGGGGGACCTCAGCAGCCCTGGGTAAGGGCAGTGTGTAGTACAATGGAGATTGGGTCATCCGTGGATCTGTCAGGGAGGTAGACGAATTGGAGAGGTGATGTGGTGATTGAAAATGTACGAAAACACATCAGCTAGCTGGTCTGCACATACTCTGAGGGTGTGGCAAGGGATGTCATCTGGGCCAGCAGGCTTGTGAGGGTTAACACGTTTGAATGGCATTGTCTGTGAACCTTGTTTGCTTTCACAGCTGTTTCCCTATTGGATTCCTCATAATATAATGTTGCTATAGCAGCTATTTAAACTTCCAAATAACAGTGCTGCATAATTTAAAGTCCGGTTACAAAAGCGCAAATGTGACTTGATGCTGCTAGCTACGGTATGTCTGAAATACTAATAGACCACTGTTACCCCAACACTCTCAGAAGTCAATGATGTAGTGCACCAGCACACATGACTATTTAATAGGGTCATTTCTATTCAAGATAAACATTTATGTATATTCAAAACCCCCAAATCAAAGACTGAAATGATTTGTATATGTTTGTCATGTAACCGTATAGCTTCCGTCCCTCTCCTCGCCCCGAACTAGGGACCCTCTGCACACATAGACAACAGCCACCCTCGAAGCATCATTACCCATTGAGCCACAAAAGCCACAACTACTTCAAGGTCTCGGTCACCGATTGAAACGCTATTAGCGCGCACCACCGCTAACTAGCTAGCCAATTCACATCGGTTACACTCACATATAGTCCAACTTCTGATTAAAAACTTGCTTCCATTCTGAAGTTATGAAGGTCAATAGATCGAATAGACCTTGAGACAGAGACTTGTAAACTAAAAAGCTGAGTCAGACTGTCATTACTGACCAAGTAAAGTACTGGAGTGAGATTCCAGTTCGTTTTTGAATTCTGGGTCTAGACCAGTGGAGGCTGCTGAGGGGAGGACGGCTCATAATAATGGCTGGAATGGAGTGAATGGAATGGTTTCCAAAACATGTGTTTGATACCATTGCATTTACTCCATTCCTCCAGGGGAAACTTCAGGAGGTGTTCCATATCTGGAGCCTTGCAGTTCAGTTTATAGGAGAAGAGTATCAGAATATGTGGTTGAAGGGGATTGCCAATCCATAACCCACCAAGCAACTGGGTGTTGCTGTTTGTACCATTGGAATTCAATACTTATAATAATTTTTTTGTGCAGGGAATAGGGAGAGGGGTGGAAAAGGGATATATACATCAACAAATGATTATATGACATTTAAATACGCTTTATTTATTTATTTATCATGGAATAACAAAAATAGAGAACTGTTGAATACAGTGACATTTTCTAATTCACCTATACCTGAATATCGCTGTGTTTTTTTGTTTTGTCTCAGTCTTTTTGTGTATGTATTTTGCATATGTTGATTGCGTTTATTGTTGGTTTTATCTGTATGGAAAATCTCAAATAAAATGTTAGAAAGAGAGAGAGGAACACTTTGTTTGCCATATCACTGGTTTGGGATTTATCTTTGTGTGAAAGGTGTAGTATCCATAGGTTCCAGTATTTAAAAAATACATTCATAATTCTCAGGTTCAGTTTTCCGGACACAAATTATGCCTAGTCCTGGTCTTAAAAGGATGCTCAATGGACACTTTTAATTGAAATTGGGTTTTAGTCCAGGATTTTGCTTAACCTGTATCCGGGAAATCGTCCCTCAGAGTCAAAGCTGTCTTGTCTTATTTGTCATGTTGTTAGCCTACATCCCATTTATACACATTACACCCTTACAGTACTACAGTATACCCTCTGTGTGTTAAAGTAAAGGCACAAGACAAGACAGTGCCAGAGAGGCTTGGAGGAATCTACCAAGTGCAGGTGATAATGTTGTAAGGAGGACACTGAGCCTGTGTCCCAAATGGCACTATTCTCTATCGTGCAGTCCACTACTTTTTCACAAAAAGGGAATAGGGTGCCATTTGGGACTCAACCTGAGATTGGCTGTGTCTCTTACTGCAGCACAATCGGAGCAGCTCTCCAAGCATAAATAACTACACCAGTGACTGCTATGATCATGGGGGAGAGGGATGGGACTGCTGCTGGTCTCCATGATCCATCTCTAGCACTTTTAAGCTGTCGAGGAGAGTAATCACTGCTCCACTGGGTTCTGAAAAGAAGGCTAATATAGCACAGGAGGTTGGTGGCATGTTAATGGGGGAGGACGGGCATGTGGAAATGGCTGGAATGGAATAAGTGGAATGGTATTAAATATATCAAACACATGGTTTCAATGTGTTTGATGCTATTCCATTTGCTCCGCTCTAGACATTATTATGAGCTGTCCTCCCCTCAGCAGCCTCCTGTGTACTATAGGGGTAACCCTAACCCCTACACACTAACCACAAAACTGGCCTTAATTTGAGTGAGTTTGTTACAGGTGGAAAATAATTGCACAGCAACAGGAAATGTGTATTGCTACTGTATGTGGATTATAAATAATGGACATTTTTGTAAGGGTTGATGCATTTTTTGTTAGGGCAAATCAAGTTATAATTTTCAAAGTGGAAATTACAAACTTTAGAAGCCTTTTAAAAGCTGCAATATGTAAAAATTCTCATTGAAAGCAAGTCTAAGAAGCTTTAGATCTGTTCTATGTGCACTATTTCTATGCTTCCTGTTCTAAAGTTTTGTTTTTGCGCCTTTTACTTTCAGGTTTGGAAAACTGGCTTCAAACAGCTGAAAATACAATATTTTTGGTTATTGAAAATATATTTCATAGCGGTTTAGATGGTACAATGATTCTCTAAACTGCTTGTTTTGTCACATCATCTGAAATTAGGCTAGCAATTAGAATTTTAGCAACCAGGAAATTGTGGAGGAATTTCTGCATATTGCACCTTGAAGATTCAAATACACTACAAGTTTGTATTTCCTGCTGTGTGAGAAAATTTGTAGCAACAAAAGAGTGATCAAATTAAGATCCTTCATCTGTACTTTATTCTGGTCTTTGCCCAAGCACCTGCCTTTTTGTCCACTCTTTAGTGAGTTCAAACTATTCCTAAAGTACTATGAAAGTCCTATGGCAATCATGATCAAATGGTTTTACATGCGGTAGTTGTGCCTTCGCCTCTCTGTCTGTGCACAGCATAAACACAACATATTTCACTGTAATAAATGATTTGGTTATTAAATGGAGTGCAGAAGTCAACAGTGCAGATTCTTCAGATTGTTGTCAGTGGTAGACATTTGAATAAATTCCATTATGCGATAAGTCATAAGGCTTTGTAGTGTCCTTGGTAACTGGACGGCCGCCAATTCTGGAAGCTCTCTGGATTTGGAGTGAGGTGAGATCAAAGCTTTGTTTTCTTTCTTTTCTTTTCCCCCGCCAGAAAATAAATCCTAATGTATTCTGCATGGCATTTAGTATCTGTATTGTTTGTATCTTCTGTGACCTATACAACTCAATGCGGCCCAAAACCCTTCATCCAAAACTCTCAACTTTCAAAGTGAGACAGTGCTTGAAACTTTGTTTGGCAACTATAGAGAGGAGACGGTGTAGCAGCCTCTCTAGTAGGGATGCAATAAAATAGTACAGTGAGCTGATGTTTTTAATTATGACAGGGAAAAGAGAGGGTACACTTCATATTGTGGCAGATAGCCTGACAGTTAAAAGCGTTGAACCAGCAACTGAAAATTTACTGGTTTGAATCCCCGAGCCACCTACTGATGAAAAATCTGCCAATGTACCCTTGAGCGAGGCACTTAATCCTAATTACTCCTGTAAATTGCTCTGGATAAGAGTGTCTGCTAGATGACTAAAATGTAAATCAATGGGATCATTTAGGCCTTTCACATCACCTGAAAAATTGTTGGCCCACAACTAGCCTTTTGCCCAACTTTAGAAAGTGTTAGAGGACAAACTAACCATACAGAACGATCTCAAAGGCCAGACTACTACTTGGCTGTTCAGGACATGTCTGCAGATCAAGGGCTGCAGTCAACCATTCCAGTCTTTTCAACACACCAATCGCAAAGTAGTAGGCTATAAACAAAACACTTTAAGCCCCCACCACTATGTTTCTCTTGCAAATTGCTTTCACATACAATCACCTGTGCGTTCTCCAACCAAATAGATTAGCTCACATTTATTTTCAAAATCCCTCTCAGTATTTTCTGACCTCTTTGTTGAAGTCTCTGCCAGGTAAACTCTTTGTGTCCTTTCCAACTCATCACAACATTGGCCAAGGGTGTAGACAGTCATCCCAGCTCCAGACTGTCCAGACTGCCAATCATAAAACCACTGCATTGTACTAGTGGTGGTGAGACTGTTTCGTCAGTCTGTCTGCTGAGGAGGGCACAGGCACCTCAAGTCCTCTTCCTAATTGTCGGACTCTCTCCTTGTTTAGTTTTTTTAGTCCTGCCACAGCACCTTATTGATGGAAAAGGAGCATGTTGATAACCAAACAACCAACGCAACGCCTTTTTGTTTCCTGTTATTTTATCTTAGAATCTTCTGGAAAGCCAGAGGTTTTCCGTACCTAAAGCTAGTCATCCTGGGAAATCCGCTAGATGTTCATGCCATGAAGCAGTTACACAGGTCATTGTCATGCATAACCAGCACATTTCAGAGGTGAAAACTGCAGCTCAAACTTTAAAATTATGATAAAAATTGCTGTAGGAACGTAATTGTTTTGCAAACCAAATTATTGTCAAGCATTGCATTATTTCCATGTTTATAAAAGTGACTGCATACACTTATTGACTTGGTTACTAGCCCATAAAACACATGTATAATCTAAGGTTAAAGGAGGTAAGGCAGGAGTATCACTGAACAAACATCACCCGTGGCAACAAAGCTGTTTTCAGTGAGCACCTGGCGTAGGCCTAAACAACAACATCAAGTCAGAAATAAGATAAAGAAATCAATCTGATGATCACATTGAGACATTTCAAGGATAATAATCTAATTTACCAAATGGGAGCTCTCAAAAATAAGCCATGATCAAAGTGGACTTTCGTATTCTTTGGGCCTCGTCAAGTTTGACTTTCACTGTCAGTCAGAGATGCAAGAACTAATTTTGCAGTACTACTGGGTGTTTGGTATCCCTACTTCATCTATCTGTATGCCAGAGGAGAAGGACCGATCTGAAATATTGATACATTTATTTAATAATCTAAGATTTCACTAAGACCGCACTCAATGAGCTGTATACCACCATAAGCAAACAGGAAAACACACATCCAGAGGCGGAGCTCCTAGTGGCCGGGGACTTTAATGCAGGGAAACTTAAATCAGTTTTACCTCATTTCTATCAGCATGTTAAATGTGCAACCAGAGGGATAAAAACTCCACACACAGAGACATGTACAAAGCTCTCCCTCGCCCTCCGTTTGGCAAATCTGACCCTAATTCTGTCCTCCTGATTCCTGCTTACAAGCAAAAATTTAAACAGGATGCACCAGTGACACGGTCCATAAAAAAAGTGGTCAGATGAAGCAGATGCTAAACTACATAACTGTTTTGCTAGCACAGACTGGAATATGTTCTAGGATTCCTCCGATCGCATTGATGAGTACATCACAGTCACTGGCTTCATTAATATGTGCATCGATGACGACGTCCCCACAGTGACTGTAAGTACAAACACCAACCAGAAGCCATGGATTACAGAAAACATTCGCACTGAGCTAAAGGGTAGAGCTGCTGCTTTCAAGCAGTGGGACTCTAACCCGGAAGCTTATTAGAAATCCCGCTATTCCCTCCGACGAACCATCAAACAGCCAAAGCGTCAATATAGGACTAAGATCGAATCGTACTACACCGGCTCCGACACTCGTCAGATGTGTAAGGCCTTGCAAACTATTACAGACTACAAAGGGAAGCACAGCCGAGAGCTGCCCAGTGACACGAGCCTACCAGACGAGCTAAATAACATCTATGCTCGCTTTGAGGCAAGTAACACTGAAACATGCATGAGAGCATCAGCTGTTCCGGACGACTGTGTGATCACGCTCTCTGCAGGTGATGTGAGTAAGACCTTTAAACAGGTCAACATTCACAAGGCTGCAGGACCAGACGGATTACCAGGATGTGTACTCCGAGCATGCACTGACCAACTGGAAAGTGTCTTCACTGACATTTTCAACCTCTCCCTGTCTGAGTCTGTAATACCAACTTGTTTCAAGCTGACCACCATAGTCCTTGTGCCCAAGAACACTAAGGTAACCTGCCTAAATGACTACCGACCTGTAGCAATCACGTGCTTTAAAAGGCTGGTCATGGCTCAAACACCATCATTAAGTTTGCCGATGACACAACAGTGGTAGGCCTGATCACTGACAATGACAAGACAGCCTATAGGGAAGAGGTCAGAGACCTGACCATGTGGTGCAAGGACAACAACCTCTCCCTCAACGTGTTCAAGACAAAGGAGATGATTGTGGACTACAAGAAAAGGAGGACGGAGCACGCCCCCATTCT
Source organism: Oncorhynchus tshawytscha (assembly GCF_018296145.1). NCBI lineage: Eukaryota > Metazoa > Chordata > Actinopteri > Salmoniformes > Salmonidae > Oncorhynchus > Oncorhynchus tshawytscha. Next base: position 16,581,650 of record NC_056433.1, read on the forward strand.
CATCGACGGGGCTGTAGTGGAGCAGGTTGAGAGCTTCAAGTTCCTTGGCGTCCACATCCCCAACAAACTAACATGGTCCAAGCACACCAAGACAGTCGTGAAGAGGGCACGACAAAACCTATTTCCCATCAGGAGACTGAAAAGATTTGACATGGGTCTTCAGATCCTCGAAAGGTTTTATAGCTGCTCCATCGAGATCATCCTGACGTGTTTCCTCACTGCCTGGTATAGCAATTGCTCGGCCTCCGACCGCAAGGCACTGTAGAGGGTAATGCGTACGGCCCAGTACATCACTGGGGCCAAGCTTCCTGCCATCCAGGACCTCTATACCAGGCGGTGTCAGAGGAAGGCCCGGAAAATTGTCAAAGACTCCAGCCACCCTAGTCATAGACTGTTCTCTCTGCTACCGCATGGCAAGCAGTACCAGAGCGCCAAGTCTAGTTCCAAGAGGCTTCTAAACAGTTTCTACCCCCAAGCCATAAGACTCCTGAACATCTAATCAAATGGCTATCCAGCCTATTTGCATTGCCCCCCCTCCCTCTTCTGCGCTGCTGCTACTCTCTGTTGTTATCATCTATGCATAGTCACTATAATAACTCCCACCTACATGTACATATTACCTCAACACCGGTGCCCCCACACATTGACTCTGTACCGGTACCCCCTGTATATAGCCTTGTTATTGTTATTTTATTTGAATTATTTGTTCCTTTTATCTCTTACTTTTTTTCAGGTATTTTCTTAAAATTTTATTGTTGGTTAAGGGCTTGTAAGTAAGCATTTCACGGTAAGATCTACTACACCTGTTGTATTCGGCACGTGACAAATAAAATTTGATTTGATTTGATTTCACTATCATAATGAGCACTGATGAGATTGTACAGCTCAGACAAGGAGCGTTTAATGGAGTTAACCTTTTACTGCAGTGGGCTAAATCAGGGTCACACAGAGTGTTTCTTGGTACTCTTAAACACATTTACTTTGAAACATATGTATACACTTGTACCTTGTCAGATATAGAGTTGAAATGTATTCCATTTTGAGTTTGCATTCCAATATTACACTTTACATACATCACAGACTCAAATACAACAAAACCATTAGACATTGAAACACCAGATTTTCTGCAGATTTTTTAAATAATGATTTAAATAATAATAATAATTATGAAATTATGAAAAATATGAATAGCATTCCACCCATGAGGCCACTAGGTCATTTGACTACATTCTCCCTCACCATTTGAAGACATACAGCATTTGGGGTTATGAATGATTCAGTTTCAGCTGAATGAAGCTAACATAATTAGCATTAAACAGAAACAGAATAACTTGAAGAGACATTGTGAGATTGGTGACCTTGTGAAAAAGCCAGAGGACATGCAGAATCATCAAGGTAGGAACCCATTGATGTCATGAGAGAGCATTGGTTAGTCTATTTGTTAGATCCAATCTATGGTCTTGTCTCGTACCCCAATGTATCAGTTTCAATCAAACACTTGCCTTTCACCTCCAATATGAGGAATTTGAATGCTATGATTTCAATATTTGGTATTCAAAAAGGATTTCACACTCATAAATCATATTTAGCAAAACACACAACTAAAGATGACATGGTGGGTTGCTTCTGTACTCGTATTACATTGAAAGACAGATTAGTTTATATAGCCATAGCTCAATGTCTTAATGTTGTAGATGTAGAACACTGATCAGAAAAAACTAAATATGTAGTCAGGCCCCTTCCCTTTGCAAATGTCAGTCAATCAATCAAATATATTTATAAAGCCATTTTTACATCAGCAGATGTCACAAAGTGCTACACAGAAACCCAGCCTAAAACCCCAAACAGCAAGCAATGCAGATGTAGAAGCACGGTGGCTAGGAAAAACTCCCTAGAAAGGTAGGAACCTAGGAAGAAACCTAGAGAGGAACCAGGCTCTGATGGGTGGCCAGTCCTCTTCTGGCTGTGCCGGGTGGAGATTAGAAAGGTACATGGCCATTTGAGGCTAGATTGTACATCAAGATTTTCAAACGTTCATAGATGACCAGCAGGGTGAAATAATAATCAGTGGTTGTGGAGGGCGTAACAGGTCAGTACCTCAGCAATAAATGTCAGTTGGCTTTTTATATCCGAGTATTCAGAGGCCGAGACAGCAGATGCGAGAGAGTCGAAAACAGCAGGTCTGGGACAAGGTAGTATGTCCGGTGAACAGGTCAGGGTTCCCTAGCCGCAGGCAGAACAGCTGAAACTGGAGCAGCAGCACGACCAGGTGGACTGGGGACAGCCAGTAGTCATCAGGCCAGGTAGTCCTGAGGCATGATCCTAGGGCCCACTTTGCCAAAATAATACTGACAGGAATCTAATTTGACATTTCTCAAAAATAATAAGAATTATTATGTCAATTCATATTACACACTGTAATAAGAGTGCTCTTAAATAAAAATAAATAGACACAAATCTGTCAATAGCAATGAAATATAGAAGACTGCTCCTGCTCTTTTGACCTTAACACAGTAACAACGAACCACTGTTCCACCTATGCGAATAAAGCTTCAGCTCTGTTTCACCCAAGGGCAAGGACTAAGAGAGGGTTCAATGTTAAACATGTACAGGGCAGCAGAGTTTTTGATATTCTTGGCATGAGTGTTTTTTCTTTTCTTAATATAATGATGATGAATAATGGAAACTGTAAAACATTTTTTTGTTGTAAATTAGCTCTTTAGACATTTGAAGGGATACTTCATCCAAATTACAAAATTAGGATACATATTGGTTTACTGTCCCCTGAACATATTGTTTCAACTGTCCCCTGAACATAAGCCGTCCACAACTGTCCTGCAGTAATACATAGGCAATTGTCAATGACAGAGCAAGTCAGCACAATAACAAACCAATTCCAGCCTGTGTCAGAGGCCTCAGTCGAACACAGCACACCATTAACCAGTAGTTGAAGAGCTTTTATGTGGAGTTGTAGAGCATGTCATTGCTCATTAAAACACAGGCACAAGCTAAACAATGATACATGGCCTGGCTGCTCTATTCATCACAGTCTCCTCTAGACTGCAGTGGACAGTAGCCATAGCAGGATATCAGCTGAGACACTTGTGGAAGAAAGACCGTGTCTGCATCCCAATTTGCACCCTATTCCCCATATAGTTCACTACTTTTGAACAGAGCTATATGGGCCCTGGTCAGAAGCAGTGCACTTGTAGCTCTTTGACACATTATATAATAATGTATGCTATTTAGAAGATGCTATTATTCAAAGAAACTTACAGTCATGCGTGCATACATTTTACATATGGGTGGCCGCTGGAATTAAACCCATAACCCTGCTCCATCAACTGAGCCATATAGGACCACAAGCAGCATAGGCTGATTAAAATGAGGCCAAGCCATTTTCACACAAAACCATGTCACATACATCACCCAGCAGGCCAGTGTGACTAGGGCACACTGTACATGTACAGTACGTCATTGAGTCATGCTCAGGACGACCACACATACATAGACAGATAGGCTAACAGATTAATAGGAAATATGGATGACACAGAGAGATGAATAACATTATCATGTGGCTAAATGTATCAAACATGTAACTACAAGTTTATAAAAACAAATAATGAGCCCTAGTATTTGAATGCTTGTGTGTATGTTTTCAGACAAATAATACATTTTTAACAAATATAGTGTAGCATTCACAACTGTAAATAGTTAACTTTGTGTACAAATAGTTTTGGAGTCTGTGAAAGCTTACATGGTATATCTACAGCCTAGTTTGAGATCAAGGAAAATTGATTTTTTTAGACAATATATATATACAATATATATATTTTTTATCATAAAGAAAAGAATTGAACTCTAAATTATCTTAATCAGGCTACCCTACAACTATAATATTGTGTAGAGATTGTTTTGGAGTCTGTGGGAGCTGGTATGCAATAGCCTATACATTGACAACTAAACTATAAAAGCAATAATATACTTAGTTATTGGCTGTAGGCCAAAAAGACCATTTGAAAGAAACTATTAGAAAGCATAAATATCCATGAAGTCCCATAAAAACCTGAGTGCTCATTAAAGCGGCAATCGGCAGTTGAAACAATAACAAATCGTCACCCCACCCCGGTTTCTGTAAAAAGCTGAGGGATAGGGCTGGATAAATGTAACCACTCTCAAATTCATAGACAGAATAATGGAGGTAGGAATAGTTTGAACTATGTTTTGAGGCTATATAGTGTTAGTTTACATGTACTTTGTTTACAAACGTTGGATTGAAACAAGCTTATATTTTGGGTTTGATTGGGGTACGACAGTTGAACTAAGCTCATAAGCTATAGTCTTCATGAATCAATGGGTACATTTAATTAATTAATAAGTCCAAATGGATGAAGCGACTGCAGATTTCCACTTCAAAGTTAGTATGTTAGAGGTAACTAATTCCTATGGCTGTTTCTGGCAGTAGGGCACTGCCCTGTCTTACATCCACCCAGCAAAATAGGGAATGTTTTTTCTTCAAATACCAGTCTCGATTAAAATTTATTAGCTATCTATTTACAGTGCCTTCAGAAAGTACAGTATTTTTACCCCTTGACTTATTCCACATTTTTCTGTGTTACAGCCTGAATTCAAATTGCATTAAATAAAAATCTCACCCATCTAGAAAAAATACCCCATAATGACAAAGTGAAAACATGTCAATTACATACAGAGGGGAGAACAAGTATTTGATACACTGCCGATTTTGCAGGTTTTCCCACTTACAAAGTATGTAGAGGTCTGTAATCTTTATCATAGGTACACTTCAACTGTGAGAGACGGAATCTAAAACGAAAATCCAGAAAATCACATTGTATGATTTTTAAGTAATTAATTTGCATTTTATTGCATGACATAAGTATTTGATACATCAGAAAAGCAGAACTTAATATTTGGTACAGAAACCTTTGTTTGCAATTACAGAGATCATATCCTGTAGTTCTTGACCAGGTTTGTAAATTGTGTAAATGAAATCGCCAAAGTCAAGGATCGGTAGGTTAATCAGTTTTACAATGGCATGTTTGGAGGCATGAGTGAAGGATGGTTTGTTGCTAAATAGGAAGCCGATTCTAGATTAAATTTTGGATTGGAGATGCTTAATGTGAGTCTGGAAGGAGAGTTTACAGTCTAACCAGACATCTAGGTATTTGTAGTTGTCCACATATTCTAAGTTAGAACCATCCAGTGTAGTGATGCTAGACGGGCTGGCGGTTGCAGGCAGCAATCGGTTGAAGAGCATACATTTAGTTTTACTTGCAATTAAGAGCAGTTGGAGGCGATAGAAAGAGTATTGTATGGCATTGAAGCTCGTCTGAAGGTTTGTTAACACAGTGTCCAAAGAAGGGCCAGAAGTATACAGAATGGTGTCATCTGCGTAGAGGTGGATCAGAGACTCACCAGCAGTCTTGGTAAGCAACTTGTGTTTTAGGTTATAGTGTCACGCCCTGACCATAGAAAGCCCTCGGGGTTCTCTATGGTGTTTTAGGTCAGGGTGTGACTAGGGACGTTTCTAGATATTATATTTCTATGTTGGTGTGTGTGTATGGTTCCCAATTGGAGGCAGCTGATGATCGTTACCTCTAATTGGGGATCATACATAGTGTGTCCTTTTTCCCACCTCCGATGTGGGATATTGTTTTGTGTGAGTGCCTATGTGTGCTACGTATTTCACGATTGTTATGTCTTTGTTGTTTTGGAAGTCTCACTATCATTAAAATGTGGAACTCTACTCACGCTGCGCCTTGGTCCAATTATTCATACGACGATTGTGACATATAGTCCTGCTGAAAGGTGAATTTGTCTCCCAGTATCTGTTGCAAAGCAAACTGAACCGGATTTTCCTCTAGGATTTTGCCAGTGCTTTTTATCCTTAGAAAACTTCCTAGTCTTTGCTGATGACAAACATACCCATGACATGATTCAGCCACAACCATGCTTGAAAATACGTAGAGTGGTACTCGGTGATGTATTGTGTTGGATTTGCCCGAAACATAACCTTTTGTATTCAGGACATAATGTTCTCTTTGCCACATTTTGTGCAGTTTTTAGTGCCTTGTTGTAAACAGGATGCATGTTTTAGAATGTTTTTATTCTGTACAGACTCCTTCTTTTCACTTTGACATTTAGGTTAGTATTGTGGAGTAACTACAATGTTGTTGATCCATCCTCAATTTTCTCCTATGACAGTTATTGATCTTTGTAACTGTTTTTAAAGTCACCATTGGCCTCATGGTGAAATCATTGAGAGGTTTCCTTCCTATCCGGCAACTAAGTTAGGCAGGACGCCTGTATCTTTGTAGTTACATGGTGTATTGATACACCATGTAAAGTGTAATTAATAACTTCACCATGCTCAAAGGGATATTCCATGTCTACTTTTTTTACCTACCATAGATGGCCTTCTTTACGAGGCATTGGAAATCCTCCCTGGTCTTTGTGGTTGAATCTGTCTTCAAAATTCACTGCTCGACTGAGGGACCTTACAGATAATTGTATGTTTGGAGTACAGAGATGAGGTAGTCATTCAAAAATCATGTTACACACTATTATTGCGCACAGAGTGAGTCCATGCAACTTATTGTGACTTGTTAAGCAAATTTTTACTCCTGAACTTATTTAGACTTGCCATAACAAAAATGTTGAATAATTATATTGACTCAAGACATTTCAGCCTTTGTAAATGTTTTAAATATAAATAAAAAATCCACTTTTGACATTATGGGATATTTTGTAAACCAGTAACACAAAATCTCAATTTAATCAATTTTAAATTCAGACTGTAACACAACAAAATGTGTAAATAGTAAAGGGGTGTGAATACTTTCTGAAGGCACTGTATCATTTAAAAGTTGTTTAATCTTTCCACTTAGCCATCCGCAGAGAGAGTAATTAACATACTGGTTGTTTGTCATTAGGCAGTCGTGACTTGTGACTTCACGTTAATGGATCATTGATGCTTCTCCACATGAAAACACTTATAATTATGTTGTCAATTCACGAGTCCCCATAGCATAAACACATATTTCTGAGACGTGATGAGCCAACTGAATGTTTAATTATCCTTTTCTCCTATGCTGGTCTGATGGTCTCAAAAGGCTCATCAGACCATTTAGCCTACATTGTGAGAGCCAATGAGAGGCAATGTTTTTTAATTTATTCTTAAGAGCCTCCTTCATGAGTCAAAATGTGCCTTCTAGGCTATATCACAGAACACTATGCATTAATCTATAATAGGGGTGCTAAAACTAATTCATGTCAAACGGTGATCCGTCAAAGATAAGTAATTAATGTGGGGAGATACAGTGCTCATGTTAAACAACAGGTATAGATAGCGTTTTTAATCATCTTACTTTTAATGCTTTCTCTTTTGCACAACAATTCTCTGTACGTGTATGATTGAGCAAGTATTGGATAAAATACTGTCAGGTCCAAAATTATTGGTACCCTTGATAAAGATGAGCAATATGAAATAAAACAAATTTAATACTGAGCTATATTGTATGCACACAAAAATGGTCTAATTATATAATTTTATAGTAAAACAATTGTTCTAAAGCCAGACCCCTACAGCAGGGCGAAGCAACAGACTAGTGCAACCTGATTAGCTGAACGCTGTACACAACGCATTAGCCACCCTAGTATGGTGGTGGAAATGGTGTTCAATTAAGACAGTGCGCATATCTTTCCCCCCCAACATTCTGAGGCACGCCATTAAAGATAGTTAAGGAGGAAACCGATGTCTTTGCAGCCTGAATGGAGGATGTTATATGCTGGTCGCAGGGGGTGTATTGATGGCTACACTATTTGTGTTGGGATGCCAAAGACCAGACGACGTATACATTGCCAAACCTTGGGACTACAACTGCTCAGATAAATAAAAAGTAATACTTTTAAAAAATAAACATTTAAGTGTCCAAATTATTGCCACCCCTAAAGATTATTCCAAATAAAATCAAACAAAATCAAATCTGCATTGGGCCTCCCGAGTGGTGCACTGGTTCAAGTCCAGTCTCTGTCGCAGCCGTCTGGGGGCGGCGCACAATTGGCTCAGCGTCGTCTGGGTTAGGGGAGGGTTTGGCCGGCAGGGATGTTCTTGCACTCAAGCAACTCCTGTGGTGGGCTGGGCACGCTGACACGGTTGCCAGGTGTACAGTCTTTCCTCTGAAACATTGGTATGGCTGGTTTCTGGGTAAAGTGGGCAGTGTGGCTTGGTTGGGTTGTGTTTCAGAGGGTGCATGGCTCTCAACCTTCACCTGTCTCGAGTCCGAACGGGAGTTGCAGCGATGAGACAAGACTCTAACTACCAATTGGATACCATGAAATTGGTGTAAAAGTTTTTACATTTTTTAAATAAAAATAAATAAAAATTTCAAAAAATCTGCATCAACATTCTACTTTTTAAAATGAATCCCAGTTTAAGGAACAGGGGTATAAAAATGAAGTAACAGGCATGTAAAATCCCGTTGTCATCCTTCACCATGGGAAAAGGCAAAGAGCTCAAAAAGAAAAGAGACAAATGGTGGTTGACCTTCATAAATCAGACAATAGGAACCCAAAAAATTGCTTAAAAATGAAATATACCATTAACCATTATTAGGGCATCAATTAAGATGTTTAAAACCAATGGAACAATGGAAAACTTTCCTGGTATTGGACGCAAGTATATCTTGTCCCCACGCACAGTGAGGAAGATGGTTCAGGAGGCAAATAAAAATTAAAGGGCCAAAGTTGGAGAATTACAGAACTTGGTCACATATTCAGGTCACCAAGTCACAAAATCTACAATTAAACACCATCTCCATGCCAATAGGCTCTTTGGAAGAGAGAAACCAACAAACGCTAAACAGCATTTGCATTTGGATTGGAACTGGTGCTATGGTCCAATGAAATTAAAATAGAGCTCTTTGGCCATGCACACCAGTGGTGGGTTTGGTGTCAAAAGAAGGATGCATGTGCAAAAAATTACTTCTTTGATGATGTTATGGGGCTGTTTTGCTTCCACTGGTCCTGGGGCCATTGTTAAGGTCAACGGCATCATGAACATTTTAGCCAAAGACCAGGTTGCCTCTGTCAGGAAGCTGAAACTTGGCCGCAAGTGGATCTTCTAGCAAGACAATAACCCCTAGCACATATCAAAATTCCCCCAAAATGTTAATTAACCACAAAATCAACATTTTACAATGGCCATCACAGTCCCCGGACTTGAACCCCTTTGAAAGCCTGTGGTTTAAATTGAAGAGGGCAGTCTATAAGCACAGACCGAAGGATATCAAGGGTCTGGAAATATTCTGGATGGAGGAATGGTCTAAGATCCCTCCCAATGTGTTCTCCAGTGACGTTCTCCTTGCAAAGGGAGTCTGCCAGAGTATTGAAACATGGGTGCCAATAATTTTGACACCTATCTTTTCGAATTTTATAAAAGTATATAATGTCCCTATTTTTTGGAGCATACAATATAGGTCAGTATTTGTATTATTTATGTAATACAGTCTTTTTTGCACATCTTTATCAAGGGTGTCAATAATTTTGGACCTGACTGTATACTGTACAAATATGTCTGGGGAAAATCTGCTTCACCACATGGTCTCAACAAGATGCTGCCTGCTGTATCTTGACATTCATGTCCAGAATCTCTAGCACAGCACAATCAAAGCCAACAGTCCTCCTGAGTGAAGCAGTAGAATAGATAAGGAAGAAAGCAGCCAGAACACACTGGGTGCATCCCAAATGGCACCCTATTCCTAAATAGTGCACTTCAAAGGGAATACAGTGCCATTTAGGTCGATGGATCCAATCTTTATTCCAAGCCAACCGCTGTGAAATACTGGGCTGCTGCCACTCCGGAGCATTCATGAACCATCCATGAGACATTCATTTCTCAAAGTAAGAAAATTATTACTGTACATCTCAAAAAAAATCTCCCTCCCTACATACACGCTTAGAAAAAAAGTGTTCCAATAGGGTTCATTGGCAGTCCTCATAGGAGAACCCTTTTTGGTTCCAGGTAGAACCCTCTGTGGAAAGGGTTATACATGCAACCCACAAGGGTTCTACCTGCAATCAAAAGGGTTCTACCTGGAACTAAAAATGGTCATTCAAAGTGTTCTCCTATAGATGCAGTTAGAAAACACTTTTAGGTTCTAGATAGCACCTTTTTTCTATGAGTGTATAACAGCTTGGTGAGATGATTGGAAAGAACATTTCACAAATACTTTTAGCTCAAGGCAAGCGGTTAATCCCGTTCAAAGTCCCTATGTAGATGTGCAACTATGATCTTTAAAGTGGAAAGACTACAAAATGGAGAGACAATCATATAATGTGGATACAGAGATGTACTGTACATGAGAGAAATGGCCCACGTAGGAACATTCTTTAACTTTTTTGTATTCTCATATTATTTTCAGTCGTTGTCTGAGTAAATGTCAAGACTGAACAGCTGTCACAGTTATTGAAGCTCCATCAAATGTTGAGGTCAGAGAAGCACGTTTGAATTTCACCATGGGCAGCATAATAGCAAAGGCCAAATTCAGCTACTTTCCAGACAGAATGAGATGATATTTCAGATCGAGAAAGTGTCTGGTGATTCAAATGAGATAGTTTTGTAATATTCATCTTTGAGTGTGTACAGTACAGCCCTCTATGATACAATGTGACCTTGAGTCTTGCTAAGTACTGTATGGACACAGTTTCAGCAAACAGGTTGAAAGCAGTCATAATAAAACTAAACACTCTTTTGAAAAGTGTGAAGAGAATACATTAGATTAGACTTAATCACAACGTGTTAAAACTGACACATAATTTGGCAGGTAAAATTGTATTCCATGCCACTGCTCAATTCAATACAAGTATTACTTGTATTGTTTAGTAAGGTGGTGCCGACAGACATGGCAGCTCTGCTTCTAGCTCCTCAGCAACTTTGCAACAAGCATTTCGCTACACCCGCAATAACATCTGCTAAATATGTGTATGTGACCAATACAATTTGATTTGATTTGATTTCATGTTGTTATGAAACTTGTGTTTCAAAGTGTATTACCTCTCCATACTGTCAGCCTTTGTTCTTCTTATGTAAAGGATAATCAATGAGGGGCTATGCATTCTCTGGAAAATAATGAACAACTTGGAAGGTGTGTTCCACGACATGCAAGTGGAGTGGAACTGACCTTCCACAGAGTTGCATTATTTTCCGGAGAACGCATAGAGCCCCATGTTGATTGTCCCTTTTATACCATGGCTATAATATAGCACATTTACCGCTATAAATGTGTTCATTTGCAGGTAGAAATGTGTTTAACATCCACTCTACTAAAAACATTTTAGTTTTTATTCATATTTTTGAATGCTTTTACTTCACTACATTCCTAAAGAAAATAATGTACTTTTTACTCCCTACATTTTCGGAGAGACAGCCTGGTGCGGGGGTCTGCCACCGGAAGGCTGGTGCGTGGAGGTGGCACTGGACGAGGTGGAATAGCCCGCACTGGGCTGTGCTGGCGAACCGGGGACACCATGCGTAAGGCTGGTGTCATGTACGCCGGCCCGAGGAGACGCACTGGAGACCAGATACGTAAAGCCGGCTTCATGGCACCTGGCTTGATGCCCACTCTAGCCCAGCCGATATGAGGAGCTGGAATGTACCGCACCGGGCTAGGCACACGCACTGGGGAGACTGTGCTCTCCACCGCATAACATGGGGCCTGCCCGGTCACTCTCGCTCTCCGGTAAGCACGGGGAGTTGGCGCAGGTCTCCTACCTGACTTCGCCACACTCCCCGTGTGCCCCGCCCAATAAATTTTTGGGGCTGCCTCTCGGGCCTCCAGCCGCCCGCTGCCATGCTGCCTCCTCATACCAGCGCCTCTCTGACTTCGCTGCCTCCAGCTCTGCCTTGGGACGGCGATATTCCCCTGGCTGTGCCCAGGGTCCTTTACCGTCCATAATCTCCTCCCAAGTCCAGGAGTCTTGTGTTCGCTGCTGCTGCTGCTGGCCGTTACCACGCTGCTTGGTCCATGGTTGGTGGGTTATTCTGTCACGATCGTCGTATGGAGTAGACCAAAGCGCAGCGTGGTGTGAATGCATATTTTAATGGATAACGAAAAACACTAAGTACACTGAACAAACTATACAAAATAATAAGATGACCGTGACCGCTATCAATACTCTGTGCAAACACACAACATCACATAGACAATAACCCACGAACCACAATACAAAACAGGCTACCTAAATATGGTTCCCAATCAGAGACAACGACAAACACCTGCCACTGATTGAGAACCATATCAGGCCAAAACACATAGAAACAGACTAACTAGACAATGCAACATAGAATGCCCACTCATATCACACCCTGACCAAACAAAACATAGAAACAAACAACTCAAATAATGGTCAGAGTGTGACACATATTTAGTTTTCAACAGCGATTTGTATAAACCTTGCTGTCTGTCTTTCCGACATTTGCAACATTGTTTCAATACTCCAGCTGTCCCATAGTGTCACACCCTGACCATAGTTTGCTTTGTATGTTTCTATGTTTTGGTTGGTCAGGGTGTGATAGATCGGGATGTGCTGGAGGAGCAGGCTTTTGTTGACAGGTTTTATGGTTTCTTTTGGAGGCTTGAAGGCCTCCGGTCCATGTGCGAGGGGGTGTTAGAGTGGTGGGAATTAGTTAAGGTGAGGATTAGGGCTTTTATAATAGGGTATTGCAAGAGGAAAAAAAGGGAGGAGAGGAGGGAGGTGGATCGTATCCAAAGGTTAATTGAACTCGAGTACGAGGCAGGCAACCTCGGCGGGTCGTTTGACTGGGAGAGATCCGCTACCCTAAAGGTGCAGCTCAGGGAGTTGCAGGAGCAGAAGGCTCGAGCTTTCCTGGAGCGTGCGCATAGTGGCTTTCTAGAACACAATGAGACTTGTTCTGATATGTTCTTTAAGTCGGTTAGGGCCAGACAGAGTAGGAAGGTAATGCATGGCGTTAGGGAAGAAAATGGTAGTATAGTTAGAGAACCAGAGGATATGGTCAGGGTGAGGTTTATTTAAGGAAAGGGAAATAGATGTAGAGCAGGGAAATGTGTTTTTAGAACACTTGTCCAGGCGGTTGCCGGAGGACATTAGAGAAGTGATGGAGGCCCAGATTTCACTAGAAGAGGTTGAGAGCGCTCTTAGGAGGATGGGAAAAGGGAAGGTGCCTGGGATGGATGGGCTGCCAGCTGAGTTTTATCTCAAGTTTTGGGGTATACTTGGATCAGTGGTCCTCGAAGTCTTGAAGGCCATCCTTGAGAGATCCTTGAGGTATTTGTCTTTTATGGGCAAAGTCCTGGTCCTAAAGGTGGATGTGTTGCCGTCTCTTTTGTATTTGGCGTACATCTACCCATTGCCGGCTTGTCTGAGGAGGCCTCTAGTGAGGCTTGTGTTTCAGTTCATGTGGAGTGGCAGGTGCGAGTGGGTCGCCAGGGCACGCATGCTCTGTCCCATCGGGGAGGGAGGTAGGGGGGTACCACATTTCCCCCTCAAGCTGGACGCAATTTTTGTTTCTTTCTTGTTAACGGAGCTTGCGGTCCTCGGGCGGAACAGCTGCCGTGGCACTTTGGTCATGCGGCCAAGTGGCTGCGTGCGCACCCTGAGGTTGAAGTTGCCCGAGTAGGTTTAGATCACAGGCACCTGTACGAGGTCAGAAAGGCAGGGAGTCCGGCGCCTGTAGTGGGCATCTCGGAAGTGGTCTGGGAGGGAGTGCAGGCGCGGGGTCTGGACAACAGGCTCAAGGATCTGAATTGGTTGAGCCTCCATAAGTGCTTGCCGGTACGTTCCATCATGTACCGGTATAGTTTGGTGCAATCCCCCACCTGTCCAAGATCCTCTTGTGGCAGGGAGGAGACTGTGCGCCATGTCTTTTGGGACTGTGCCTTTGCCGGAGTAGTATGGGCTAGGGCACGGGTGTTGTTAGGTTTGGTAAGGGGGGATTTTGTATTGACGTGGGCCAGGTTAGAGAGAGGTGTAGGGAGAGGGAGAGGGACGGATAGGGACAGATTTCTGCTCTGGCTTCTCATGAGTCTCTTTAAACGGGGGCTGTGGGAAGCCAGGCAGAACATGGTGAAGACAGGGAGAGATTGGGGGGTGGAAGGATGTGAGGAGGGTGGAAGGAGATTTGAGGGGGAGGATGAAGAGGGAGGAGAGGAAGTGGGGGCAGCATGCTGCTCGGGAGTATGGGCTGGGTGTCATTTAGATTTGTAAGGGGATAGATTAGGGACGGGGAGATAGGGAAAGGTAGTTTGCTGCTCCCCTGAGGTTTTGTTTGGGGTTTTTGTTTAGTTAAATTAGTTAAATTTAAATACCATTATTTGAGTATGTATGAAAATTATGAGTTGTAAAGAATGAATGGTATTGAAGATAATAAATTATTTTTTATTTAAAAAAGATAGGGCTGTTTTGGGTTTTCACATTTCATTGTTTTGTAGTTTATTCATGTATAGTTTTCCTTTATTAAACAAACATGAATCATCACCACGCTGCGTTTTGGTCCGCCTCTACTTCACCACAAGAAAGCCGTTACACATAGTAATGAACTGTCAGGAGTCAAAATCATGAATCAGCTGGCATAATTGTTATGGATATATACAAAGAAATGTAAATTGAAAAAAGGTCAAACAAAACAAAGTGCAGCTAGGTAAAACAAAAAGAAGTGCAGTCTTTCCAGCTTCAGTTTGAAGAGATTGTATTAGCTGTGTTGTTGGCTTGCTCCTCTGAACAACAGTGTCCTGACGAGTGAGCACATTTTCTATACCAAGAGGCAAAATCGCACCACATTGTTATGGGTGTATCCAAGTAAATGACTGTAAATTAGCTGTAGTTGGCTAACTAGCAAGCAAGGGATAAGAACGCTGCCAGCTAGTATGGCAATGGAACATTTAGAAAAAATGACTGGATCACATCCATATAAAGAACAAAAAGACTGAACAACTGGGTCGTGTCTCTAGCAACCGAACCGATAGAACGAACTACCAGCCGGCTTGAGTAGCAACCCCTAGATTTGTGTTGGGATTATATCTTGTGGAGGGATTTAATAGATTGAATAAATTCATCAAAATAACATTTTAAATGAAAATATGTCAATCATTATTTGAATATGTTGGTAACCCGTTGTATAAAGGTGATAATGCCCTCGAAGCCAGTGTTTGGAGGATATATTAGCACGGTTTGCCGGTCCTCAACTTCATCTCGGGCCTAACAACATCCGTGCCAACATATCCTCCAAACACCCGCTTAAATAATGCACGCTCTGGAATGTCCTTCAAGCCATGCCAGGGTATAAGTAATGCTAACTCTATCAATGTCACGCCCTGACCTTAGTATTCTTTGTTTTCTTTATTGTTTTGGTTAGGTCAGGGTGTGACATGGTTGATCTATGTGTTTTTGTACTGTCTAGGGGTTTTGTAGGTTTATGGGGTCGTTTACTATCTAGGTGTTTATGTATGTCTATGGTTGCCTAGATTGGTTCTCAATTAGAGGCAGCTGTTTATCGTTGTCTCTAATTGGGAACCATATTTAGGCAGCCATCTTCTTTGGGTATTTCGTGGGTTATTGTCTATGTCTATGTGCCTGCATTAGTATTATTTAGCGGCACGTTTGTTGTTTTTGTATAGTTATTCATCTTCATTAAAAAGTATGTATTCACATCACGCTGCGCCTTGGTCTCCTCCGTACGACGACCGTGACAATCAATTTGGATACTGTTATGGGTTATGTTCTCTTGTGTGTGTTGTTGCATTGAGCAATATGAACATATAGGCAAATGGGTTTTAGTTTCCAGTTGAACCAAGGCCTAATGTACTCAGTAGAGATTGAGTTCCCCGTCATTGAGGCCTGTCACATTTAAGTCAGACTCAGGCTATGCACATAAGACTTAAATAGAGGTCATGAACTCTATGATCACCCAAGGGCAATGTCTGTGTCCCAAATGGCACTCTTTTCCCAATATAATATACTCCTTTTCACCAGGCCTATAGAGCCCTGACCAAGCCCCATAGGCCTTGGGTCCAAAGTAGTGCATGGTATACAGAATAGGGTACTATTGGGATGCAACCCATGTCCCTAGATCATGGTGCCATCTAGCCAGCTACTCTACACTACTGCCTGGCATATCTGGGAATAAGCATGAAATAATATGCTGCAGGATGTAAATAAACCATCACATTGGCCTTGCTTGTACACTCGGCCCGAACTTGCTTTTTTTCCTTTTGTCAACTCTATAAAAGAACAAGCTCCATTAAGCCTTTTACATCTGGGGATTCATCCCTTTAATGGCATTACAGCACTCCCATCAGTACTTTTAAACAGTCCTCATAAATTGTGAGAAATTATGGGGGTTTTGGCCGGATGGGAATGTGGGGAGTTGGCAGCCACTTCTAGCTGATCCATGCATCAGAGAGGCAGTGTGGGACAGAGAGAGTCTGTGTTCCAAATGGAACCCTGATTCCTATTACAGTGCACTTCTTTTGACCAGGGTTTGGTCAAAAGAAGTACACTGTAATAAGGAATAGGGTGCAATTTAGGACACACACACACAGAATGCTGAGTGGTGGAGCCAGATATATAAGGGGCTTTGGGCTGTTTGCCAGATGGATCAACACGACGCTGCTGGCCAGTGTCTCAGTACAACCCGGGGGCCCTTCTAAGACAAAGCAGGCGTGGGGATCTGAGGAGAGAAATCCACTCAGCATCCTGCCAGCCCAGCACACTCTCTCTACCTCATCCCCTCCTCGTCCACCTCCCTTCAGGCGCCCCCTCCCTGGCTTCATCAGAACACTATTGTTTGTGCTGTGGCAGAAAATAGCCCAGTCCACAATACAGCGCAGCAGTGTCAGAAACACTTGAGTGGTGAGAGGAGAGCTTCTGTGTGCTGTGAGCCAGCAGTGCACCTGTGTGGTAAGTCAGAGCCCAAGATGGAGCGGCAGAGTGGGCAGGTGTTGTTGCTCTGTCAGATGGTTATTTCCCTGGTTCTTATGGTTGTCTATGTAGAGCTGCAAATAAACTTGTGATGTGTTGGAGGGGAAACGCTGCTGTATGGTAAACACACATGTTGTGTAAATAAATAGACTGTTGAGGTGGTGTGTTGCTATGGATGTTGATATAGGCTAACCTACTATAGCAGAGTGGAGCTGATGATCTATGTTAGTTGTCACCAACCGGGCAATCGTGATCTACTGGTTGATCACCAAAAATGTCTGTAAAAAACCCAAGTATGCTTAGCTGGCTGCCCATCTCAAAAAACCCAACAATAAAGCATTGCGTTCCTATTATTTTAATTTGTTTCGAGCTGTTAGAGGTAGGTGCACTTGATTCAGCAGCCCTAGCGCTAGGAAGGCAAAGTGTTCCCATTTTCTTACCATTTCATGTTTCTGAAGGTAGAACTCCACCTACCCTGCAGGCCCAGAGAGAAAATCAAATGCACCTATAACTGCTAGCCAACAAAATAGCTCATATCACCATGTCTGCACAGTTTCCTCAAGCCATAGACTGTAAAAAAGAGCCTCAAAAGCAAAGCAAAATACTGTGACATTTCTAAACTTTTAAAACCATGACTAGAGAGAGACTCAATGAATAGAGCAAAGAGCTGCTGTTTTTATGAGAAAGGTCATTTCTATTTATTTATTTTTATTTCACCTTTATTTAACCAGGTAGGCAAGTTGAGAACAAGTTCTCATTTACAATTGCGACCTGGCCAAGATAAAGCAAAGCAGTTTGACACATACAACGACACAGAGTTACACATGGAGTAAAACAAACATACAGTCAATAATACAGTATAAACAAGTCTATATACGATGTGAGCAAATGAGGTGAGATAAGGGAGGTAAAGGCAAAAAAAAGGCCATGGTGGCAAAGTAAATACAATATAGCAAGTAAAACACTGGAATGGTAGATTTGCAGTGGAAGAATGTGCAAAGTAGAAATAAAAATAATGGGGTGCAAAGGAGCAAAATAAATAAATAAAATAAATACAGTAGGGAAAGAGGTAGTTGTTTGGGCTAAATTATAGGTGGGCTATGTACAGGTGCAGTAATCTGTGAGCTGCTCTGACAGTTGGTGCTTAAAGCTAGTGAGGGAGATAAGTGTTTCCAGTTTCAGAGATTTTTGTAGTTCGTTCCAGTCATTGGCAGCAGAGAACTGGAAGGAGAGGCGGCCAAAGAAAGAATTGGTTTTGGGGGTGACAAGAGAGATATACCTGCTGGAGCGCGCGCTACAGGTGGGAGATGCTATGGTGACCAGTGAGCTGAGATAAGGGGGACTTTACCTAGCAGGGTCTTGTAGATGACATGGAGCCAGTGGGTTTGGCGACGAGTATGAAGCGAGGGCCAGCCAACGAGAGTGTACAGGTCGCAACGGTGGGTAGTATATGGGGCTTTGGTGACAAAATGGGTTGCACTGTGATAGACTGCATCCAATTTGTTGAGTAGGGTATTGGAGTCTATTTTGTAAATGACATCGCCGAAGTCGAGGATTGGTAGGATGGTCAGTTTTACAAGGGTATGTTTGGCAGCATGAGTGAAGGATGCTTTGTTGCGAAATAGGAAGCCAATTCTACATTTAACTTTGGATTGGAGATGTTTGATGTGGGTCTGGAAGGAGAGTTTACAGTCTAACCAGACACCTAGGTATTTGTAGTTGTCCACGTATTCTAAGTCAGAGCCGTCCAGAGTAGTGATGTTGGACAGGCGGGCAGGTGCAGGCAGCGATTGGTTGAAGAGCATGCATTTAGTTTTACTTGTATTTAAGAGCAATTGGAGGCCACGGAAAGAGAGTTGTATGGCATTGAAGCTTGCCTGGAGGGTTGTTAACACAGTGTCCACAGTGTCATGTTTAGGCCTAAGTTGTTATTCAGCACTGTCAACACTTTGTTCAACACATTTATAAGCCATAAAATGTGTGTTCTCCTTACTTCCACTCACACTACAACCAGCGCTGCAGCTGAAATGAATGACTAAAGCAAAGTGATCCGATAAGCTTGTTATTATTAGTGGCTTGTGTCTTTTGTTCTTTTTTTTGTTGACTTTATAGATTTTCAGATATGAGAACAGAAAAACAGTACAACCCAAACCCCTATCCATCTACCCATCCCTCCCATCCCATCCCTCCCTCCCTCCCTGCCACCCACAAACCAAGGCATCATAGAAGGATATCACAAAAAAGTAAATTAAATAGGACAAAAACAAACAGTAATAGAAACAAAAACAATGTAAAAAGTTAAATTAAATAAAAGTCGGTATCATAATTATAGTTGAGTCTTATCAGCACAATATATGGCCACTAGAACAAACATGAATGCTTACCAAAATATACAAGTTACACTAAGTAAAAGACAGGCTCTCCACATATTGTAAGAATGGGGACCAGGTTAAGTTGAACTTTTGTCGGTACCCATGCACAGGGTACCTAACCTTCTCCAGAAGCAGAGATGACATCACCTCCTTAACCCACTGCACAAAGGAAGGCGGCTTTGCAGACTTCCGGTGAAAGAGGACAAGACGGTGAGCTAGCAGTGAGGTAAATGCTATCGCATTCGCCTGATGCATGGTAACGTTCTAATCTAGGGGAAGTACAACAAAAATGTAAGTGAACGGGTTGGGGCTAATAGTTGTATTAAACATATGAGAAGCCATTCAAAGATTGGCATGACCAAAATGTGTGTCCCACAGTCGTTGGACTCTGGTGGCATCTCAAACACTTGGGGTCAACATTTGGATATATTTTTGCCAATTTGTCTCCATTTGAGTAATGGAGACGGTGCAAAGCTTTGAACTGAATTAGCCCATGCCTTATGCAAAATGATGAGGTGTGTATACGAGCAATACTATGTTGCCATATGTCCTCGGGTAGCTGGCCACCCATGTCTTGCTCGCATGCAGATTTTGTATTTGCTAAGGAAGGCGGATTTATCATGACACTAGGCGAGACCCAAATGCAGACACAGGAGGCAGATGGTTGGAGTTTAAGATGTTTAATAAATCCAAAGGGAATAGGCAAGAGCATGGTCATGGACATGCAAAAGGTCATAACCATAAGGTTAGAGTTCAGGAGGTACAGAGTGTCAGGCAGGCTCAAGGTCAGGGCAGGCGGGTACAGAGTCCAGAACAGGCAAGGGTCAAAACCGGGAGAACTAGAAAAAGGAGAAAAGGCAAAGCAGGAAAACGGGAAAAAACCACAGGTAGGCTTGGACATACAAGACAAACTGGCACAGAGAGAAAGGAAACACAGGGATAAATATACTAGGGATAACAAGCGACACCTGGAGGGGGTGGAGACAATAACAAGGACAGGTGAAACAGATCAGGGTGTGACAGGATTAATATTCCGTATTATATTGTATAATCTGGAGATTGTGACAAGATAAAACATTTTTTTTACCTTTATTTAACTAGGCAAGTCAGAAAATAAATTCTTATTTTCAATGACAGCCTAGGAACAGTTGGTTAACTGCCTTGTTCAAATGCAGAAGGACAGATTTGTACCTTGTCAGCTAGGGGATTCAAACTTGCAACCTTTTGGTTACTAGTCCAACACTCTAACCACTAGGCCACGCTGCCCCCCCAAATATAATATTCTATATTATATTGTATAATCTGAAGATTGTACGCTTCAGATGCGGGTTAAGATCTAAGAACCTCTCAACAGGACACTTAGCGGGCTCGAGTGGAAATTAAGGGAAATGTTTTTTAATAAAGCTGCGAGTTTGCAGGTACCTAAAAAAGTGGGTATTGGGAATATCATGGTGAACCCTCAGAGTATAGAATGAGACGAATGTGTTATCAACAAATTGGTCACAAAAAAACACCAGACCGTTCCTATGCCAGAACTGGAATGTTGTGTCAATCTGCGACGCTGGGTAGAGATGATTAGATGTTCATGGAGAGAAGCTGCTTGCTTGTTTAAGGCTAAAGTGATTTCAGAATTGGGACCAGATTTTAAGGGAGTTGTTGACAATAGGGATTCAAAACATGGGTGCCAAGGTTCATGGGCAGCTTTGCACACGCTTAGCATTCTCTCAACAATTCTCTCAACCAGCTTCACCTGGAATGCTTTTCTAACAGTCTTGAAGGAGTTCCCACATATGCTGAGCACTTTTTGACTGCTTTTCCTTCACTCTGTGGTCCAACTCATCCCAAACCATGTTAATTGGGGTGAGGTCGGTTGATGTGCCTGGAGGTGTATTCGGTCATTGTCCTGTTGAAAAACAAATGATAGACCCACTAAGCGTAAACCAGATGGGATGGCGTATTGCTGCAGAATGCTGTGGTAGCCATGCTGGTTAAGTGTGCCTTGAATTCTAAATAAATCACTGATAGTGTCACCAGCAAAGCACCCCCACGCCATCACACCTCCTCCATGCTTCACGGTGGGAACCACACATGCGGAAATCATCCGTTCACCTACTCTGCGTCTCACAAAGACACAGCGGTTGTAATCAAAAATCTCAAATTTGGACTCATCAGACCAAAGGACATATTTCCACCGGTCTAATGTCCATTGCTCATGTTCCTTGGCCCAAGCAAGTCTCTTCTTATTATTGGTGTGCTTTAGTAGTGGTTTCTTTGAAGCAATTTGACCACAAACGCCTGATTCATGTAGTCTCCTCTGAACGGTTGATGTTGAGATGTGTCTGTTACTTGAACTCTGTGAAGCATTTATTTGGGCTGCAATTTCTGAGTCTGGTAACTCTAATGACCTTATCCTCTGCAGCAGAGGTAACTCTGGGTCTTCCTTTCCTGTGGCGGTCTTCATGAGAGCCAGTTTCATCGTAGTGCTTGGTGGTTTTTGCAACTGCACTTGAAGAAATGTTCAAAGTTCCTGAAATGTTCCAGATTGACTGACCTTCATGTCTTAACGTAATGATGTAATGTAATTTTTCTTTGCTTATTTGATATGGACTTGGTCTTTTACCAAACAGGGCTATCTTTTGTATAACAGCCCTACCATGTCACAACACAACTGATTGGCTCAAACGCATTAAGAAGGAAAGAAATTCCGCAAATTAACTTTTTAAAAGGAACACCTGTTAATTGAAATGCATTCCAGGTGACTACTTCATGAAGCTGTTGAGAGAATGCAAGAGTGTGCAAAGTTGTGATCAAAGGCAAAGGCTAGCTACTTTGAAGAGTCTCAAATCTAAAATATATTTGGATTTGTTTAACTTCTTGGCGCACCCATCCCGTTAGCGGGATCATTTTCGTCAACATTCGCTAAATTGCAGAGCGCCAAACTCAAATTAATTTACAAAAAATATTTAATTTTCATGAAATCATGAAATCCGTAAAGTTCGTAGAAACATGTCAAACGTTTTTTATAATCAATCCGTAGGTTGTTTTTATAATAAATGATTGATAATATTTCAACCGGACTGTAGCTTTTTCAATAGGAGAGAGAGAGAAAAATGTTGCGCATGCAAAACTCTGCTGGCACCCAGCAATCCACTGACGCGCGATGTGATAGTTCTCGCTCATTTTTCAGAATAAAAGCCTGAAACTATGTCTAAAGACTGTTCACACCATATGGAAGCCATAGAGAAATGAATCTGGTTAATATCCCTTTAAATGGAGGGAAGGCATGCAATGGAACAGGGAGGTTTCAGGACAAACAGCACTTCCTGGTGGATTTTCCTCAGGTTTTCGCCTGCAATATCAGTTCTGTTATACTCACAGACAATATTTTGACAGTTTTGGAAACTTTAGAGTGTTTTCTATCCTAATTTGACAATTATATGCATATTCTAGATTCTGGGCCTGAGAAATAGGACGTTTCATTTGGGTACTTTTTGATTACTACATGATTCCATATGTAGAAAATGGTAAAAATAAAGAAAAACCCTTGTATGACTAGGTGTGTCCAAACTTTTGACTGGTACTGTACCTTTCTCATTCGTGGATTTGTCTTATTCCAAATGAAGTTGGAAAGCAGTTCTCCAGTTGTTTGAGCATCGACTTTGAATCATTTGGAATAAGTACAAAAACCTAGGTAGTACAGTCATCTTAACAGAGTTAATGCGGTCTGCTAATGAAATGGGAAGAGACGACCACCTTGTGAAATCCTGCTTAGTGCGCTTCAGGAGTGTTTTGAAGTTATGTTTAAAGAAAGCCTTAAATGAGCGCATGACCTTTATCCTCAAAAATGTAAAGACCTGATGCTCCACCTTAAATGGGAAATTGGCATACCCAATACCTTCTGCTAACTGATTAATGGGGAGGAGCACACTTTTTGTTAGGTTTAACTTATAACCAGAGAATGTCACAAAACCTTGTAGCATGTCCAAGAGATAGGGTATATACTCCACAGAGTTAGAGATGTGTAAAAGAAGATTGTCTGCATACAAGGACACTTTGTGAGTTATGTCGCCCCTTAGTATTCCCTTGATCCTCTCCTCCGCCCGCAGGGTGATAGCAAGAGGTTCAATAGCCATATTAATTTGGAAAGGGGATAAACAACAAGTCTGCCTGGCCCCTCTATGGAGAGGGAAGTAGCTGGAGGTAACATTGTTGGTGCGAACAGAAGGCCCTGGGGATGAGTAAAAAATCTCAATCCAGGAAAGGAATGATGGGCCAAACCAAAATCTCTCTAGTACTGTAAATAGATATTCTCACTCAACCCGGTCGGAAGCATTCTCAGCATCAAGAGAGATGACAGAACTCTGGCTGTTAAGTCGAGTGGGCAGAATAGAGAACATTAAATAACCTGCTCATATTATAGAAAGATTGCCTACTTGAGATAAATCAGAGTTAATTACCTCAACTAACCGGTGCCCCTGCACATTGACTCTGTACCAGTACCCCCTGTATATAACCTCGCTATTGTTATTTTACTGCTGCTCTTTAATCATTTGTTACTTTTATTTTTTATTTAGGTATTTTTCTTAAAACGGCATTGTTGGTTAATGGCTTGCAAGTAAGCATTTCACTGTAAGGTCTACCTACACCTGTTGTATTCGGCGCATGTGACAAATACAATTTGATTTGATTTGAGTTAATTATATTAGGCATCACTTAGTGACAATTTTATAATCGGAGCACAAGAAGCTTATAGGGCGGTATGAGCCACAGTCTAGGGGATTATTGTCCTTTTTAAGCAAAACCGAAATAGTCGCCTGGGTAAGTGTCTGGGACAGTTTCTAATTAGAAAAGATTTCATTGTACATTGATCTAAGGATAGGGGATAGTTTGGAGGAGAATGCTTTATAAAATTCAATAGGGAAGCCATCAGGCCCAGGACCTTTACCACTCTGCATGGACTGGATTGCCAGAATAACTTCCTCATCACTTATTGAGGCATCCATGTTAGTTTGTTCATCAGAATTGAGACATTTGTTCCAGATTGTCTAGAAATGCATGCATATGAGATGTGTCAGGAAGAGCCTTTGACAAGTAAAGAGCAGAGTAGAATTGCTTAAATTGATTGTTGATTTCTTTGAATTGGTAGAAGTTAAATCAGCTGCTACACAGATTTCAGGTATGGTGCTGCTAGCGGCTGTGTCCTTTGAAGAATGTTTCTGCTGGTAAATTGGATACGTTGTAGTAACGTCGTTGTGTGGTAGACGGGATACTCTGTCTGTTCTTTCCTAGCCCACGTTTGCAGCTGCTGTTGCTAACTCAACGGCTAGGAGGTATCACTTCTGTAGTGAATAAGAGTTCAAAGTACATACCATTTGCAACCAAAGCTCACGCTGAGGTTGGCTTTGTTCTGTAGTTGACATCTGAACCATTCAGATATCGGTTCGTCATCCTAACATCCTCGGAACAGATAGTTATTTGCCCTTTTAACGCAGAGGCTGCAGACCTCACGTACTTGGAACAGGAGGTTACATTTTCGTCAAGGCTTTATATAGTGGAGCGAGAAGGATGTGTTTCATAAGTTTTACAACCCATGTCTCTTCACAGGGGCAGGCCACTGATTGAGCAGAGCCCTAACCTTATGAAAACCCAAATCTCTCATTTGGAAGCTAAAATTAAATTTCATCTCTTTACCATTCATTTCATATTCAAGCATTTAAATTGAACAACAATTCCATGTGAATCCGATAACTATAATGTGCAGACTTTACACTGTAGAGTTTATGTCATCCTGTCATTGATGAGAATGTCTCAGATGACAACCGAACTGACATCGTATTCATCAAGTACCACCGCATATGTTTAATTGGTCGTATTACCAGAATATTGTTAATTTCCCCCCACCTTCTGATGTTCCCAGAATCTCTATGTTAACCAATGAGTTTTCAAATGTCACATCAGAGGAAAGGAACGAGGAAAGGGGAGAGGAAAAAGGGGTGAAGAGGTATTTATGACTGTCATAAATCTACCCCCAGGCCAACGTCATGACACAGCTGATTGCCAAAGCTGATGAAATAAGAACTTGCCAGCTTTCTCTCCGTGTTCATAAAATATCTGCCTCGACTTAAACAGAAGCTGCTCCGTTTGTTTAGTACAAAGCTAGTCAAATTCCGATTGGTGTAGCAGTCTCTCTTTGTAGAGTTCAGGAGTTGGAGAAGAGGCATATCTGTTGTCCACATCTAGAATGAGTTGAGATAGCTCCAATAAGTGTTCAGTTCACTGTTGTTTGTTGTCATGCGCTGTGTATGAAATATTTTGGCACCTTAGATATGCTTTTAGCGACTCCCACACAGTAGAGTGAGACACATCAGGGGTGCAGTTGATCTGTAAAAAGACATCAATGAGAGATGATATGTATTTTTTAAAGGCACTACAGGATAATAGTAGTGGGTCAAGTCGCCACATGCGTTGTGACACAGTACTGTCCGGAAAGCGGATATCTAGCTGGACAGGGCTATAGTCTGAGATAATGATGCTGTGATATTGGCTATAAGTTACAAAAGGAAAAATTATATTGTCCAGCAGGAAAAAGTCAATCCTAGAGTATGAGCGGTGGACTGGATAAAAAAAGGAGTACTGTTTAGCAGTGGGATTCCTCCTCCTCCATGGATCAAACAAATTATATGATTCTAGAAATTAGTTGATTACTGCACCTGACTTTGAAATTACATTGTTGGGCTTCGGTCTGGATCTGACTAGACTTGGAAGTAATACCCGATTGAAATGTCTGCCCAATATTAAATGATGAGAGTTGAGGTCAGGAACTGTTGCATTGAGGTCAGAGAAAAAAATTGCATCATCCCAATTAGAACCATAGAGGTTAGCCAGAACAACCTGTGTCCTAAACAATTTCACCATCAGTATAACATATCTGCCATTAGTATCTGAAATTACTTTGGAGGAGACAAACGGGGTGCCTTCTCTGATAATGATGGCTGCCCCTCTGGCCTTAGTAACAAAGTTGGAGTAAAATATTTGGTCGACCCATCCTCTCTTTAGTTTATCATGGTTGCTGGACAGGAGATGGGTCTTTTGGAGAAAAACAATGTCCAGACTTAAAGACTTAAGATGAGCATACAGTCGGCTACGCTTAACCACATGGTTAATTCCTTTATATATATATATATATATATATATATATATTATAAATATTCTTAGGGATAGGCCCCTTTTTTCTCCACTTCCTGTCTGAATGATGTGCCCAAAGTAAACTGCCTGTAGCTCAGGCCCTGAAGCCAGGATATGCATATAATTGGTACCATTGGAAAGAAAAAACTTTGAAGTTTGTAGAAATGTTAAAATAATGTAGGAGAATATAACACAATCGATATGGTAGGAGAAAATCCAAAGAAAAACCAAACAGATTTTTTTAGGAGAGAGACCAACCATCCTCTTAGAAATGCAAGAGAAAGGTCATATTGACAATTAGCTCCCTGGATACAATTCCTATGGTTTCCACAGGGTATCAGCAGTCTATGTTCAAGGTTTCAGGCTTGTAACTTCAAAAACAAATAAGAGATATCAGTTTTAGTAGAAGGACACAGTCTTGGAAATGTGTGTTTGCGCGCGTCATGAAGACATTACGCACCTGCTAAAATCGGTTTCCTATTGAACATCTTTCCAATATAAATACTATAGTTTGATTACATTTTAGGGTAACTGAGGAGTAAATAGAAACGTATTTTGCTTTATGTTTTGGATCATTGTCTTGTTGGAAGACAAATCTCCGTCCCAGTCTCAGGTCTTTTGCAGACTCCATCAGGTTTTCTTCCAGAATGGTCCTGTATTTGGCTCCATCCATCTTCCCATCAATTTTAACCATCTTCCATGTCCCTGCTGAAGAAAAGCAGGCCCAAACCATGATGCTGCCACCACCATGTTTGACAGTGGGGATGGTGTGTTCAGAGTGATGAGCTTTGTTGCTTTTACGCCAAACATAACGTTTTGCATTGTTGCCAAAAAGTTAAATTTTGGTTTCATCTGACCAGAGCACCTTCTTCCACATGTTTGGTGTGTCTCCCAGGTGGCTTGTGGCAAACTTTAAACAACACTTTTTATGGATATCTTTAAGAAATGGCTTTCTTCTTGCCACTCTTCCATAAAGGCCAGATTTGTGCAATATACGACTGATTGTTGTCCTATGGACAGAGTCTCCCACAGTCTCAGCTGTAGATCTCTGCAGTTCATCCAGAGTGATCATGGGCCTCTTGGCTGCATCTCTGATCAGTCTTCTCCTTGTATGAGCTGAAAGTTTAGAGGGACGGCCAGGTCTTGGTAGATTTGCAGTGGTCTGATACTCCTTCCATTTCAATATTATCGCTTGCACAGTGCTCCTTGGGATGTTTAAAGCTTGGGAAATCTTTGTGTATCCAAATCCAGCTTTAAACTTCTTCACAACAGTATCTCGGACCTGCCTGGTGTGTTCCTTGTTCTTCATGATGCTCTCTGCACTTTTAACGGACCTCTGAGACTATCACAGTGCAGGTGCATTTATACGGAGACTTGATTACACACAGGTGGATTGTATTTATCATCATTAGTCATTTAGGTCAACATTGGATCATTCAGAGATCCTCACTGAACTTCTGGAGAGGGGTTTGCTGAACTGAAAGTAAAGGGGCTGAATAATTTTGCACGCCCAATTTTTCAGTTTTGATTTGTTAAAAAAGTTTGAAATATCCAATAAATGTCGTTCCACTTCATGATTGTGTCCCACTTGTTGTTGATTCTTCACAAAAAAATACAGTTTTATATCTTTATGTTTGAAGCCTGAAATGTGGCAGAAGGTCGCAAAGTTCAAGGGGGCCAAATACTTTCGCAAGGCACTGTACATACCATCATTGTTCATAACGTTAAGTTGCTTGAAGAATAATTGTCCTTTTTGTCAGCAGAGTGTAGGCACGTTTCTAATCAAGAGAGGGGTTCACTAGTTGGTCCTTAGTCGCGGTAGCATGGCTAGTGTAGGGTCAGGGGCAGAGTACAGGCCTACAATGGCTAGTTAGTCGTATACCGCCTGTCCTCCTGTGGATGTACTGTAGGTGTGCGACCACTTATTCTTTGACCCTGGTTGGGTCCACGAATGTCTTATCTTCAGCACTGCTGGGTAGAGAATGCCGAACTTGGTGTCTCGGCAGCGTTGTAGGAGTCCCCTCACCTCGTTGAAGGTTGACGTCTTCTTCATGACTCCTGCCATGTAGCCCGGGTAAATGTGACTCTTCTGGCCATCGTGGGTGATGGGAGCTTCTCGTGATACCTTACGGAAGACATTCTCTTTCTCCTGAAGGTAGTGGAATTTGATTACAATGGGTCTGGGCCACTCCCCATTCTTCGGTGCGGACTCTAAGCTTCTGTGCGCATGGTCAAGGGTAGGGGCGTAATCGGGGCCTAGGATTTTCTGTAGCAGTTTAACTATGAACAGGGTAGGCCGAAATCTATCGTCTCGAGTCCCTCCCTCATGCCAAAAATGTGACCGTTCCCCCGGCGCTGCCTGTTCTTAAGGTCCTCGACCTTACTAATAAGTTTGACGACATCTGATGATAGCGGGGTGACTTGCTATTCCAGTGACACCACTTTGTCGGAGTAAGTATTTGTGGCTCCCTCCAGGCTATTCAGACAGGTGTCCTGTTTCGCTAGGTCTTCTATAACGCAGTCTTTGTGTTGGCCTCAGTGGCAAGAGTGGCTATTTGTGCAGATAGGTCAGTGGATAGTGACTCCACCTTAGCTGGCACGGTCTGTTCAGACTTAATGATAGCCACCATTTCCTTGGCTAGGTCGGGGGGGTCAGAGTCCGTGTCAGTATCCGGTGAGCCTAAGGCTTTAATAAAGGCCTGCTCTTTTGTGACTCATGACCGTTGTTGTTTCGGCATTTTACGATGAAAATAACAAAAATGTCAGGAAAAAATTGCCAGATTTGTGAATTGTATTTGATTTCTAATTGTGTTGTGAAATATTATTAGTCAATTGTTCGCCCTGGAGAGGAGCACAAAGAAAACGCGTCTTCACATGTTGCTGCTCACCGTGTCTTTTTTAATATCAAGGAATATTTCACTTTCTCTGGTCCTAGGAGTAACAACATGAATTGGAGCATGAGTCAGAAATAATGCAGGGCGACTTGAGTTTCTCCCTCAGCTGGAAGTCTGTGTCCCCTTTTCTCAGTGGAGGGAGGTAGAGCTAATGGACGTGAGTCAGGTTGAGAGGCAACCTCACAGCTGCTCCCTCCCCTCAGACTGACCATCAGATGCAGGCCATCAGTCCAGTAAAAAAAGCTAATGATTATGCTCACTCAGCTGTGCCTCACAAGTAATAAATCAAATGATCTATTACCAGTGTGATTATATACAGTGCCTTCAGAACTTATTCATACCCCTTGACTTATTCCTCGTTTTGTTGTGTTACAGCCTGAATTCAAAATATATGTACAATACCCCATAATCACAAAGTCAAAACATGTTTTTAGAAATGTTTGCTAATTTATTGAAAATTACATTTACATAAGTATTCACACCCCTGAGTCAATACTTTGTAGAAGCACTTTTGGCAGTGATCACAGCTGTATTTCTGGGTAAGTCTCCAAAGATTTCCACACTTGGATTGTGTAACATTTGCCCATTATTATTTTTAAAATTCTTCAAACTCTTTCAAATTGGTTGTTGATCATTGCTAGACAACCATTTTCAAGTCTTGCCATAGATTTTTCTGTAACCAGGCCACTCAGGAACATTCACTGTCTTCTTGGTAAGAAACTCCAGTGTAGATTTGGCCTTGTGTTTTAAGTTATTGTCCTACTGAAAGGTGAATTCATCTCGCAGTATCTGGTGGAAAGCTGACTGAAGCAGGTTTTCTACTAGGATTTTGCCTGTGCTTAGCTCCATTCTGTTTATTTTTTATCCTTTAGAACTTAATGATGACAAACATACCCATAACATGATGTAGCCACCACTATGCTTGAAAATATTGAGAGTGGTACTCAGTAATGTGTTGAAATGGATTTGCTCCAAACACTTTGTATTCAAGACAAAGTGTATTACAGTATTACTTTAGTGCCTTTTTGCAAACGGGATTATATATTTTTTAAATATGATTTAAAAATGTTCTGAGAATAACAACATTGGCAAGGAAGTTCAAGGATAGCCAATATGCAGTGATAATGTATTTTGCCTATAGCCTACTTCACAAACCTCATTGCTACAGCACTGTTTTTCAATGGTTAAAACTTCTTAGGGCTGCAATCCCGTTAACGGGATTGATATGAGCACCAGTGAAAGTGCAGAGCGCCAAATTCAAACAACAGAAATCTCATAATTAAAATTCCTCAAACATACATGTATTTTATACCATTTTAAAGGTAATCTTGTTGTTAATCCCACCACAGTGTCTGATTTCAAATAGGCTTTACAGTGAAAGCACCACAAATGATTATGTTAGGTCACCGCCAAGTCACAGAAAAATTCAGCCATTTTTCCAGCCAAAGAGAGGAGTCACAAAAAGCACAAGTAGAGATAAAATAATTCACTAACCTTTGATGATCTTAATCAGATGACACTCATAGGACTTCATGTTACACAATACATGTATGTTTTGTTCGATAAAGTGCATATTTATATAAAAAAAACTCAGTATACATTGGCGAGTTATGTTCACTAGTTCCAAAAACATCCAGTGATATTGCAGAGGGCCACATCATTTTACAGAAATACTCATTATAAATGTCGATGAAAATACAATTGTAAGACATGGAAATATAGATACACTTCTCCTTAATGCAACCGCTGTGTCAGATTTCAAAAAAGCTTTACGGAAAAAGCAAACCATGCAATAATCTGAGAACGGTGCTCAGAAAACAAATAGAGATATCCGCCATGTTGGAGTCAACAGAAATCAGAAATAACATTATAAATATTCACTTACCTTTGATGATCTTCATCAGAATGCACTCCCAGGAATCCCAGTTCCACATTAAATGTTTGATTTGTTCGATAATGTCCATCATTTATGTCCAAAGAGCTACTTTAGTTAGCACGTTTGGTTAACAAATCCAAAGTCATGAAGCGCGTTCCCTAGTTGCGGACGAAATGTCAAAGAGTTCCGTTACTGTCCGTAGAAACATGTCAAACGATGTATGGAATCAATCTTTAGGATGTTTTAAACATAAACCTTCAATAATATTCCAACCGGAGAATTCCTTTGTCTTCAGAAAAGCAAAGGAGCGAGAGCTTCCTCTCATGTGAAATGAGTGTGACCAGCACTGACTGCTGGCAGACCTATGACTCATTCCCCTCATTCAGCCCCCCTTCACAGTAGAATCCTCAAACAGTTTCTAAAGATGGTTGACATCTAGTGGAAGCCTTAGGAAGTGCAACATAGCCAATATTCCACTGTGTATTCAATAGGGGCTGGTTTGAAAATCGACCAACCTCAGATTTCCCACTTCCTGTTTGGATTTCTTCTCAGGTTTTTGCCTGCCATGTGAGTTCTGTTATACTCACAGATATAATTCAAACAGTTTTAGAAACTTCAGAGTGTTTTCTATCCAATACCAATAATAATATGCATATATTAGCAACTGGGACTGAGGAGCAGGCAGTTTACTCTGGGCACCTCTGGGCACCTTTCATCCAAGCTACTCAATACTTCCCCTGCAGCCATAAGAAGTTTTAATGTTGCATAGGCTTATGTTTTTTAAGTAATGTTTTTAAAAGATCTGAGCGGTAGATCTCTGCTTGCATTTTGGCTCAAAGTGATCTTGACTCAGCAAAGGTTGGTGACCACTAGTCTAAGTGGAGTTAGCATGACTCTGCTGAGCCGAGCATCCCAATGCCACTAGGCAGGAGGGGAAAGGATAAAGAAGATCTCCTACAGCCACTGAGTGCTGGATGACAGCGGAGCTGAAGAGACAGAGCTCATCACACATGATAGATGGGCTCTTGTGACTGGAGTCATTAACTTGGTTTGACGGCTAGCTCGTAGCTGTCACTGCAGCAGAAGAGGCTCGGCATGTGGGCTAGATAAATCATAACACCACTGAGATTACTGGTCCATTTCTTACAAAATAATCTGCTGTGACAGATGAATGGAGGAGTTATGTAATTGTGGAGGATATTATGGAGTGGGACGTGTTAACACACGTAAAGTAGCTACAGTGCATCAAGTCATTTTCACATCTTAATCTACTGTGCTGTGGCATGCAAGTTTCATCAGTCACTTAGTCAGTGTGTCTGTTGCAGTGTGTCTGTCATTTATTTGTTCTTGACAAACAGGGCAGTTTAGATAGCAGCAGGCCTATTTCCCTCACTCGATGGATCCTACTGTAGATGATCCTCAACATCAAAGTTACTTCAATCTGAAAAGTCTCACTGAAAGTTTGTGAGTTTTCTCAGTTGGACATGTTCTGTTTTTTTGTCAGTGTCTCTCTCTATCTTGGCAGTGACTAAAAGGCGATTTGAATCGGTGAGCTCTCCAAAATTATTTCGGCCTAGCTGGGTTGTTTGTTTGATGTGGAGGCAGTCTCCCTACCATTCAATCAGCGAGCTACAGAGCTGGAAACTACACCCCTCAAGCAACCATTCACCCCTACCCCAGCTCGCTGAACTGAGTCATTTGCAGGCAATGCAGGGTCAGTAGGCACTAAAGGCAGAGACTGATAGCTTCCTGGCAGGGTTCGAATCTGGAGCAGCAACTAATTTCACCCTCTTCATATCAACTTCAGATCAAATACAGTATGCAACCAGCAATTCGTCTCGATTCATCTCACTCTGTTGATATCAACTTTAGATCATATAAGAAACCTTCAATATCTCAATACATTTTCTCATTACACGCCACCATGGGAAACATTAAAATGTGTTTCTTTTGCTTTGTAATTATCCTCAAAGGAGGAATAGCTTAGCTACTCTAAATTCACATGACAGAAGTAAAGATAAATAAAAATGCTGAGCTTCCCTTTTCCCCTCTGACTTATAAATTATATGAGATACAAGCTATGGGTCAGCAGGTAGCCTAGTGTTTAGAGAGGGGAGCCAGCAACTGGAGGGTTGCCAGTTCGAATCCCAGATCTGAAGGGAAAAATCTGTCTGGAAATGCTCTGGCAACTGGAGGGTTTCTGGTATCAAATCCAGTTCAATGTAACATCGGTAGGTTTATGCTACTAAGTGATATTCAAATTTTCCCTGTACCCATCATGAGGTTGCTACAACCTAGCCTATGAATGAAAATGTACAACGTAGGTGCACAGGCCAAGAGAATTTTGAGTAATCAAGGTGACAGACAGTGACACATTCAATACTGCCTTGCACGCTGTTGCCTGCATCTAGCTGATCTAGGGTGTAATCATTAGTCCAACAGTTGCAAATGAGAGTTTCTATTGGACAAATTCAGGTATGTTTATTCTCGTTTCGTTCTGTTTGCTTCCGTTTATGAAACGTTTTTTCAACAGATTTGGTGGAATGAATACACCCCTGATCACACGCAAACAGTTCACTTTCATAGCAGCCACATAAAAACAGTATGATCACTTTGCTCATAGTATATAATATTCCTTTTGCAACTATATAAGCGCTCTCCTCCTCTCACCTTTTCCCTTCGCTTGTGGAATTCAGTGCACAACACATCAGCTGTCTGTGAGCAGGTGAAAAACCTTTTCAAGCCAAACCTTCATATCATGACCGCTAATCGCAACACACAGCCTACATCGTTGTCATATCATAGACAACTAGAACTACTAGAACTAAAGCGTAATAGACCCGCTACAATCATGCAGACTGTGTACAGTCAGAAAGCAACTTAGCAGTTACACTGGCAGGCCCGGTGGCAATACATTTATAAATCCAAAAGCTTAACTTGACTTGGAAGAGTTCCATTGTTGGATAGTCATAGCCAGCTAGCTAACCCTCTCTGTTTGAGCCAGGTGTTTGAGTAAGCTAAACTAGCTAGTTGCATTTGTTAGCGAAGTGAACGTTTTTAAATGTTTTAAATACAGCCAAATACAGCTATCTCTCTCTCTCTCTCTCTCTCTTCTTCTTAATTTTGAACAAATGAATTTGTTCAAAACTTTTCACCTATTGTCTTTCCCTCTCTTTGAGTCAACTACTCACCACATTGTATGCACTGCAGTCCTAGCTAGATGTGGCTTATGCTTTCAGTACTAGATTAATTCTCTGGTCCTTTGATTGGGTGCACAACATGTCAGTTCAGGAGCTCTGATAGGTTGGCGGATGTCCTCCAGAAGTCGTCATAATTACTGTGTAAGTCTATGGAAGGGGGTGAGAACCATGAGCCTCCTAGTTTTGGATTGAAGTCAATGTACCCAGAGGAGGACAGAAGCTAGAGGCTACTAAGGCTACTGACCTTAATTGCAAAACAATGTGTTTTCATCAATTATTTGGTCAAGTGAATATATTTAGTGTAGTTTTATCTAATTCACTGAGGAGGATGGTCCACCACCTCCCTCTCCTTCCTCCTCTGTGGAGCCTCCACTGTGTATGTATGTTTGTGAGTCTTTCGGGGGTTATAAAGTGATGTCTATAATGATGTCCCTATAACATACGCTCCCATGAGCATAGGATGAGGCCAAGTGGGATTTTGTAGATACTGTGCATGCACAATAACAGCTTATATACAGACCAACAGCTAAAATAGAAGCTTTGGACAACACAGGCGGTATAGTATTCAGGTTAGATCACTGCCAGCACGCATCGCTTAGGAGAGAGCATAGAGCTCAGTACAAAGGCAGAAAATAGGATTCTGAGTGTGGGGACTGCAGGTGAAGGTGTCATGTAATACAGGAATGATTAAACGGCAGTCAGACAACCAGTCAGTCAATCAGGCAATTAGTCAGTCAGTCAGCCAATTAGTCAGTCAGTCAAGGAGTCAGTCAGTCAGTCAGTCAGTTAATTGTTCAGTCAGTCATCAGTCAGTCAGTCCATTGGTCAGTCATCAGTCAGTCAGTCAGATAGCAAATCACTCCGTCAGTTATTATGAGTCAGCCAGTCAGCCAGCCAGTCAATCAGTCATTCAGTTAGTCCACTGGACACTAGCCTTTGGGCTGGGAATCAGGCCTTGATTCATTAGGAGCCTGAAATTGATTATCTGCTTATTTTATAGATCTAAAAATGATGTCACAAGTCCATCCCTCCTTCATAATAATAATTAGGTCTGTCCTTACATTTGTCCTAGAAGTGTGTATTATATGCATGTGAATTGGAAATGTGTTTTTTGGATATCATATCTCACGGCCAAGGATCAGCCATTATTGACTGCAATAATGGAGCAATTAGGGTTAAGTGCCTTACTCATGGGATTCGGCTCTGGGATTCAAACCAACGACCTTTCAATTATTGGCCAACACTCTTAACCGGTAGGCTACCTGCCACCCATGCACATTTTTCATATGATAGCACAGTATGAGTCAACTGAATCTGAAGTACAAAAGACACCCTGCCTCTATAATCCCAGTGTGATTCTAAATGGGTACATTTAGAAGGTGCCCACAGCATCTGTTAATTCTTGCATACACAGTGGGCGTCTTCTGCCAAAACAATAAGCCACACCATCATCCACACATCCGGTCTCTGAATTTCACATGAAATAATAATAGCCTATACTAAGTAAGATTTGCAACACTGAGAAGTGCCTCGAAGGAATGAGAAATGGAAATACTTTAAAAGCACCACTGATAATGAGCCTCATTACATTTCTCTTGCTATCGGAAGCATTTTCCACAGTGATGTTCAATAATTCAAATGGTCTTTAAAGTCGTGTTCGATTATTAACTCAGTAGCATTCTGACAAAATGCCTGTTCAATGTTCACACCTGACATATGCCATAACACACTCTACTAGCCCTTCAAATGTATTAGCATTCAGAACATGGCTTTATCTCCTCTCCACAATGATGAGAAAATGATACAGCAAACAAATGTTTTAACTATTTCCACATCATGATTTAACAATATCACACCTCTACAAGCTTTTGGCTGGAATGTAGCAATTGACCCGAATCACAATTTGTAACACAGTCTGTTCTGAATTATAACCTTCTGTTGTCTAATAATGTTAGCTTTTTAATTGCACTTCCATCTGTTTGAAGTGCGAACTCATTATTACCCTTCTACCATCTTGTTTTCTCCAAGGAAAATGGCCGTACCCTTAGATTCCATTTATCTTTTTATTTATTGTATTTCACAACAGCAGCAGTGATTTGTATTCCACTGGGATAGACCTTTACCCACAGGATCAAGGCAAAAGCTGTGCATTCTTTATGAGCAGAGAAGTTTTACTGTACAGCAGTAGCTAATTTGGATGAAATATAATGAACAAAAATAAAAACGCAACATGTAAAGTGTTGGTCCCATGTTTCATAATCTGAAATAAAAGATCCCAGAAATGTTCCATACGCACAAAAAGCTTATTTCTCTAACATGTTATGCACACATTTGTTTCCATCCCTGTTAGTGAGCATTTCTCCTTTGCCAAGATAATCCATCCATCTGACAGGTGTGGCATATTAAGACTCTGATTAAACAACATGATCATTACACAGCTGCACCTTGTGCTGGGGTCAATAAAAGGCCACTCTAAAATGTGCAGTTTTATCACACAACACAATGCCACAGATGTCTCAAGTTTTGATGGTGCGTGCAATTGGCATGCTGACTGTAAAAATGTCCACCAGAGCTGTAGCCAGAGAACAGAATGTTAATTTCTCTATCATAAACCAGCTCCAACGTCATTTTAGAGAATTTGGCAATCCGTTCAACCGGTCTCACAACTGCAGACCATGTGTAACCACGCCAGTCCAGGACCTCCACATCCAACTCCTTCACCTGCGGGATTGTCTGGGACCAGCCACCCGGACAGCTGATGAAACTGAGGAGTATTTCCGTCTGTAATAAAGCCCTTTTGTGGCGAAAAACTCATTCTGATTAGCTGGGCCTGGCTCCCAAGTGGGTGGGCCTAAGCCCACCCAGGCCCATCCATGCCTGCGCCCCTGCCCAGTTATGTGATTTACATAGAATAGGGCCTAATTAATGTATTTCAATTGACTGATGTCCTTATATGAACTGTAAGTCAGTCAAATCGTGGAAATTGTTGCATGTTGCATTTATACTTTTGTTCGGTATAGAATTTCCATTACATGAATACTGCAATAGTATACAGTAGTACCTCATGAACATAGTTTGCCATTATAAAGCAAGTATGTCGATCAAGATGGTATATCTGTGTGTAGCTGTTTTTAGTCGTTTATCTTCTTGGCTGTTACGATTGCATCTCTGTAGTTTACACTGGTTGAATTCCTCAAAAAGTTAAGTTTACCAATCAAATTTGAATGGCTTTTTAACAGCTTATTATCTCTGTTAATTCTGCTATTTGATCTTGCACTTAACACATGCAGTCTTGCGTGGAATATAAAGGGCAAGCATGCTGAGACATCTGTGAAACATGATCAATATGAGTAATGGTACTGTAGGTGAAGAAATGTGTTAGTTGTCTGTATTCTTGTCTGTCATATTTGAGTTTGATTTGTATAATTCTACCAACAGTATTCTGTAGGCTAATGCCCATAATCAGGTTGCAGCAGAGTGAACACCCGCAGGCAATTTAAGCAGCTCCATAGCAAAATATAATGAAAATGACATAAATAAATACATTTACACACATACGTACACACATACACACATACATATATATTACAATGCATACAGATATAAATACATTGATTGAGGCTTGTTTAACAACAAGAGGTCAGCTTATAGTCCAGTCTGAAGTAAACAACATTACCCACAATAAAGTAATAGAGTAACGATTATTTACATTGACTATGAGATGAAATTAGGGATGTTCTTTTATCATAAACTTCATACTGATCTCATTAAGGAGTCGAACCAATGGAAAACATATAAGAAATGGAACAGAAAAGATCTCTGTAGACTGTGTCCCAATTTGATCTCCTTCCTCTCAAAGTATGCTGGGAAATTCCTGGGTATAAGAAAGGAAAGTACTGGTATAAGAAATATGGTGGAATGATTGAATCCGACTAGCCCATGCCTCCAACAGTCCAATGATTTTAGAGTTGTGGGAGGTAGTGAACAAGTGTACACTTCAGAAGAAAGGATATCTTATTGGGACAAACTCTATATTTTTTGTCTAAGGGGGGGGCAGAATCTCAGAATCTTGTGCTTATAATTTCCTCATACCAGTTAGCCTACAGTAACTCTGTGTCATACAGCGTTGGTCACACAGCAGGCTTTCCATGCATGTTTAAATATTAAACGTTAAATCAAGCCTTGCTGGTCCCACTACAAAGTCTACCGATTTCCAACACATACTCCTTAATATTAACCTTTGATATAATGGGAAAAGTCCTTATCAAAATGTTGATTTAGGTTGGAATACGAATTGTATAGGGTGGGTTGTAATCTCATGACTGCCAATCATAAGGAAGGCAGCAGAGATTATAGCCTATGATTTCTGGATAGATTGTTCAATAATGGCAGTGATATATCAATACATTCTTGTTTTGCAAAATAATCACGTTTCCAGAATATGACTGCAGGCCATGTACTGCATGCCTGTGAAGTAGGCTATAATATAATTATTATAATAATGTCGCTAGCAGTGATAGATCAATACATTCTGGTTTTGCTAAATAATCAAGTTTACAGAATAAGCCTGCAGGCCATGTACTGTATGACTATGAAAGATATAATGTAATTAAAAGTATAATGTTGCTAGGCGTTTCGAAAGCATGCAAGATACAATACTGCACATGTTTACAGGTTGATGATGACGGAGAGTTAACATGTAGCAATTATTGGCGAGGTGCAGTTTGACATAGCTGAACAAAATGTAGTGGTATTGGCAGCCTTTTATGTCTGGTAGCCTATTTTCAGGACCGGCAATATCTGAAGCGTATTAGTTTGTGGAAAGCCTTTTTGAAATCCTCATTGGACATGGTGTATATGATGGGGTTTATTAAAGAGTTAAGGTAACCCAACCAAGTAAATATGTCAAATAATTCTGGATAGAAACATGACGCACAGACTGAAACCACTAAGGTGTAAATGAAAAACGGTAGCCAGCATATGATGTAAGCTCCGAGAATGATCCCTAAAGTTTTAGTCGCCTTTCTTTCCCTGGCAGCTGAGATCCTCTTCTTCTCCAGGAGGGCGTCGGATACAGTGACTTTCACATAGTTCACATTGGCATGTGAGCTATTAGCTTCACAAGAAGAGGCTTCGTTCGTCCCGTAATTTAGAGAGACTGTTGATGCCACAGAGTTTGTACCTGGCGAGTTTGTTATCAAATGGGCCGAGGTGAGTCTTTTCCCCGGTTTATTATTAGACGACTGTTTCAAGATCCTCTTTCGGGCTTCCACGTAGATCCTACCGTAAAGGGCTATGAGTAACAGCGTGGGAATATAGAAGGCTCCAAAAGTGGAATAAATTGTGTAGAAAATGTGATCAGTGTTCACATTGCAAGTGGTAACTTCCTCCGCTTTCACCTGACGCCAGAAGAAGGGCGGTAGTGAGATAGAGATGGCAATCACCCAGGCAGTGGCGATCATCCCCGCGGCGCGCGCTGATGTGCGCTTCTTGGTGTACTCAACCGCGTCTGTTATTGCCCAGTAACGGTCCAGCGCAATTATACACAGATGAAGAATGGATGCGGTACAACACGTTATGTCTGAAGACAACCATATGTCGCACATAACTTGGCCCAAAGTCCATGTTTGACTCACCGTGTATAGCGCGCTGATTGGCATCACCAATACGGACACCAGAAGGTCTGTCAGGGCGAGTGATGCTATCAGTAAGTTTGCAGGCGTATGCAGTTTTCTGGATTGATAAATAGTAGCAATAACAAATGCATTTGATAATGTTGTTGCAAAAGTTATTAGGGATAATGTAACTGCTACACCAGCTTGAAAAGTCAAACTATCCTTCTCCTCCTCTCCTCGTGTCGTTAAATTGACATTGGTATCATTGGTTGACATATTCCAGAACTCTCCATAAATAAAAGACATTGGCTTCAACTGACTGGCGCGCTCCATTCCTCGACAATTTTTTGACAGATGTCATCGAGCGTTGAAGAAAACCCTTCAAAAAGGGAGCACTAGGACTGCTTAACCAACGTAAACGTTGCATTTCTTCTCATCTTTTCCTGGTTAAACACAGCGCAATCCCCATCGGTGTCTATCAGTGGCACGTTGATTATCCAACAACCACAGGAAGAAAATGTGAACCCTTCTTCTTGAAATATCCTTATTGTCTTGACTTCCCATTTATTTACTTTATTGTTGGTTGTATATTCAGCTTTTCAATTAAATGTAAATATGAGAAGAGCAGTTCCATTATATCCAATACTGATTGTCGTTAGTTTGCAAAATTAAACAATTAAACGAATTCTGTATCACAGTATCATTAATCAAAAGGAAAGATAATGATCTATATTAGTTTGTGATCTTTATTCGTTGTTCTTTGAGTCTGTTCATCTGCTCTCCATGGCACTGTGTTGGATCTGCTGCGCTTCAGAAGTTGGGCTCGGGCGAGGTTTCACACTTGGTTTTATAGAGAACGCACGCGCTGTCAGAACCCTACAGATATCATCGATTGCACCCCCTCTCTCTCTCTCTCTCTCTCTCTCTCTCTCTCTCTCTCTCTCTCTCTC
Source organism: Oncorhynchus tshawytscha (assembly GCF_018296145.1). NCBI lineage: Eukaryota > Metazoa > Chordata > Actinopteri > Salmoniformes > Salmonidae > Oncorhynchus > Oncorhynchus tshawytscha. Next base: position 16,622,719 of record NC_056433.1, read on the forward strand.
TCTCTCTCTCTCTCTCTCTCTCTCTCTCTCTCTCAGGCTGATCAAGTGGTTTCATCCTCCAGGTCTTAATGCCCTTGGGTTTAGTATACATCATAGCAAGGAAAACTATATGACATGCATATATTGTTATGGTAGGATATCTGCAATAGGCCTAACTAACATCTTCAAAAATAAAACTTACATTTACAATGCACTCGGCCACATAACATTGGGATAAAGTGCAACGCCAGAAAACTGTCAATCAGAACCTTGGATAAGCTCCACTCCGGGAGTCCACAGCCAGCTCCTCTTTAACTTTTCTTATGTCATTCGTTTATTAACAAAAGTCAAGTCACGACTTGTGATTATTCTGCTCATCATGTTGTTGGTGATATTATTATAGTGTATTTAGATTATAGAATACTGGTTGTGCTCTGTTCTCTCAAGAAATCAAACATACAGACGTTGCAGGCTGTATAAATTAATGACAATGTGGCAACCTCTCTGCACTATAGCCTACTGCTTTAGGCCTTTAGGGAGCCACTGGACAAATGATTACAGTGCTCCAGTCAGACCTGCAGGGCTCCAAAGTTCATGCTGTAGGTGCAGGCCTATGTATATGCTGAATCAATCTAAAACCATAATGGCATAGCCCAGGGATGATCAATTAGATTCAGCTGCTAGCCGATTTTTTCTTGAGCAGATGGTAAAGAACAAAATCAATCACGTGTCTGCCTGTCTTTTTGTATGGCATATATAGCCTGTATTTTTTTATCTCCACATGTTGAAAATTGAGAGTTGAGACTGAGATGGGTTTTGTGAACTTCGTGATTAACTTTTTGTAAATTATTAATATGTTGGTGCAAATATAAAGGGAAGCCAATCTCTTAACGTTCAAATTAGTTACATCCTCACAATCCCTCAAGTCACTCTATAATAGAGGAAATCAATTGTGCACTGCATATTGAACATTTTTTGGTTCCCTTTCGAGTAAAGAAGTTGAAGCCAATAAGTCTCTATAGCCTATCATGTGGAGATTTTATGTCTAGCTCCATTTTCTACCTTCACTCTTCTTAAACTTCACTTTTAGGTGGGGCATTATGAATCTTTATTAGGCAGTCATTTTCAATCAAATTTGATTTGGTGTTCATTCTATTTCCCCACCCAGGTGTTGCACAGAGTCAAGCTTTAGAGAATAGATAATAATCATCATAATCTGTTTGTGAGAGAAATGAGGTCAAGCAGTTTCTTATTGGATTTCCATTGAAAGACACACTTTCTGCAATCTTGTGGAATTTGCATCAGAAACAGGGAGGCAAGCTTAAATTCTAATCGTGACCCATTGGGCTAAAACTGGTTGAATCAACGTTTCCACATAATTTCAACAAAATAACGCAATGTGATGAAGTTGAATCAATGTGGAAAACTGATTGGATATGCAAAAAGTCATAAAATTAAGGGAATTTTGCATTTTTTCACACAACCTTTAACCTAAATCTAATGACATGGTGAAATTGTTTGTTGATTTCACATTGAATTCACGTTAGTTGACAACTCAACCAAATATAAATCAGAAGTGGACATTGAACGTCTGTGTGCCGAGTGGGGATTATCACTAGTAGATTATCACTAGCATCTTCACATATGGAACTAATAGGCATAATCATGTGTAAACCTATTAAATGTAATCAATAGAGGATGTTTATCATAACTAGCCTATTTATTGAACGTAGATTGGATGCTAGAAACATGACCGTTCTGAAAATCGTTTCTTTATGAAGAGAATCCTGAATATCATGGGTTAATTCATGTTGTCAAATCAATGCGTTTCTTTAATCAGCTCAATTTAGACTCTTAATACATTTTATGACTGGGACACAACTTCTCCCCGCTCTCTGTTGTAACTGAGAAGGCCTTCTTTGATCAGTTGTTTAATATGTTAAGGTTTTTGACTGTAGGTCTATCTGACGCTGGCCAAGGTCTTGTTCCATCATGGCTGGTATGATAGTGACAGCGTCCTTGCTGCTTTCCTTTGTCACACCTTTGTCACTGTGAGTCAAGAGATGGCCTTGAGGATAGCAGGGGGAAGAAGGAGTTCTCAGGGTGGTGCAGCACCCCCTGAAAATCAGATTTTTTTATTTATTAAAAAACAACATTTCACAAAAGTAGTGCACTGAGCCTTTACTAGTCCTGTATTAGAAGACCGATATAGCTTTCTGTAGCACAGACCCCAAAAATGTACAGCGCCCAAATATATCTCGGTTTATTGCAGAAATCGTGCATGCATTGGATTTCAATGCTGGTGCAGTAAAATAACCCAGTGCAGTTTAATGAATTACAGTGTAGGCTAATCCAAGTGTAGGCTATGACAAAATGTATATACAGTGCATTCGGAAACTATTCAGACCGCTTGACTTTTCCACATTTTGTTACATTACAGCCTTATTCAAAGTAACCAAATCCTCATCAATCTACACACAATACCCCATAATAATGAAGTGAAAACTGGTTTTTATACATTTTTGCAAAGTTATTAAAAATTAAAAACAGAAATACCTTATTTACATGAGTATTCAGACCCTTTGCTAATGAGACTCAAAATTGAGCTCAGGTGCATCCTGTTTCCATTGATCATCCATCCATGAGACATTTCTACAACTTGATTGGAGTCCACCTGCGGTAAATTCAATTGATTGGACATTATGTGGAAAGGTACACGCCTCACGGTTAACAATGCAGGTCAGAGCAAAAACCAAGCCATGACATCAAAGGAATTGTCCGTAGAGCTCCGAGACTGGATTGTGTCAAGGCACAGATCTGGGGAAGGGTACCAAAAACATTCTGCAGCATTGAAGGTCCCCAAGAACACAGTGGCCAACATAATTCTTAAATGAAAGGAGTTTGGAACCACCAACACTTTCCTAGAGCTGGCCACCTGGCCAAACTGAGCAATCGTGGGAGAAGGGCCTTGGTCAGGGAGGTGACCAAAAACCCGATGGTGATTCTGACAGAGCTCCTCTGTGGAGATGGGAGAAACTTCCAGAAGGACAACCATCTCTGCAGCACGCCACCAATCAGGCCTTTATGGTAGAGTGGCCAGACGGAAGCCCCTCCTCAGTAAAAGGCACATGACAGCCCATTTGGAGTTTGCCAAAAGGCACCTAAAGAACTCGAACCCTGAGAAACTAGATTCTCTGGTCAGATGAAATCAATATTGAACTATTTGGCCTGAATGCCAAGCTTCACATCTGGAGAAAACCTGGCACTATCCCTACAGTGAAGCATGGTGGTGGCAGCATCATGCAGTGGGAATGTTTTTCAGAGGCAGGGACTGGGAGACTAGTCAGAATCTAGGGAAATATGAACAGAGCAAAGTACAGCGAGATCCTTGTTGAAAACCTGCTCCAGAACACTCAGGATCTCAGACTGGGGTGAAGGTTCACCTTCCAACAGGACAACAATCCTAAGCACACAGCGAAGACAACGGGACAAGTTTCTGAATGTCCTTGAGCGGCCCAGCCAGAGCCTAGACTTGAACCCAATCGAACATCTCTGTAGAGACCTGAAAATGGAGAGACCTGACAGAGCTTGAGAGAATCTGCAGAGAAGAATGGGAGAAACTCCCCAAATATAGATGTGCCGAGCTTGTAGTGTCATATTCAAGAAAACTCAAGACTGTAATCACTGCCAAAGGTGCTTCAAAGTACTCAGTAAAGGGTCTGAATACTTATGTAAATGTCATATTTCTGTTTTTTATATGTAATAAATTAGCAAACATTTCTAAAAACCTGTTTTTGCTTTGTGATTATGGGGTATTGTTTATAGATTGATGAAGGGGGAAAAACAATAGAATACATTTTAGAATAAGTCTGTAACGTAACAAAATGTGGAAAAAGTCAAGGGGTCTGAATACTTTCCGAATGCGCTGTAAATGGAGAAGGTTAAAACATGGTCAGCGCAGATCAAAATAGTGGCACTAAGTCTCGGAGTGAACAGGGGAGTGGTCCATGGTGCCGTCATTCAAGATCCTTTATTTACCCTGTTCATAATGAGAACGGGACAGTTTTATTTTGGCTTCTGCTCAGATGGATGAAGCCAGCGGGACCACAAGCAGCACATGACACCAAGGCTACAGACCTACCGCAGATCTCACTTGCAGTGTAGTGTTCTTTTTTTATATGAGGTAGCGGCAAAAATTTGTACCAACAGATGTAGCCTATTGAAGAGCCCATCAACCCTGTTCCTGGAGTGTTACCATCCTGCACGGTTTCACTCCACAGTTGTAACTAACCCAATTCATTTTATAAACCAGATAATTATCGGAATCAGTGTCATGGGAATAGCCTATGCATTTCGATCTTGTTGAATTACTGTTTCGTTAGCGAGTTAGAGCAGATGATATTAGCCTTTCTTGTATTTTGTTTTAATCAAAGCATATATCCTGCATAGTGGCTCTGAGTTTTGGCTTATTATATATATTTTTTGACTATTCAGCTTCAGCTAACCATACTAAAATCTCATAAAAAAATGTGGTGTTTTTGGTGTAACAGTAATGTTATAGGCCTGCTATGCTATTCGGTTCTGCTCTATAAAATACTAATGAACTGTTATGTGATCTTGCAAGACATTGATTCAGCTTTGATCTAACTTTACTAAACAAGCACCATTGTGGGAATGATAATCTTCTATTTGTAATCATAATAAAAATAATAAGTGATGAGAAGGACTATAAGACATATGCAACATTAATATGGAATTGGTCCCCACTTTGTTGCTATAACAGCATCCACTCTTCTGGGAAGGCTTTCCACTAGATGTTGGAACATTGCTGCGGGTACATGCTTCCATTCAGCCACAAGAGCATTAGTGAGGCCGGGCACTGTTGAGCAGTTAGGCCTGGCTCGCAGACGATGTTCTAATTCATCCCAAAGGTGTTTGATGGGATTGAGGTCAGGGCTCTGTGCAGGCCAGTCAAGTTCTTCCACTCCGATCTCGACATACCATTTCTGTTTGTTCCTCGCTTTGTGCACAGGGGCATTGTCATACTGAAACAGGAAAGGGCCTTTCCCCAAACTTTTGCCACAAAGTTGTAAGCACAGAATCGTCTATAATGTCATTGTATAGTGTAGCTTTAAGATTTCCCTTCACTGGAACTAAGGGGCCTAGGCCGAACAATGAAAAACAGCCCCAGACCCTTATTCCTCCTCCAACAAACTTTACCGTTGGCACTATGCATTCGGGCAGGTAGCGTTTTCCTGGCATCCACCAAACCCAGATATGTCCGTTGGACTGCCAGATGGTGAAGCGTGATTCATCGTTCCAGAGAATGTGTTTCCACTGCTCCAGAGTCCAATGGCGGCAAGCTTTACACCACTCCAACCAACGCTTGGCAATGTGCATGGCAATCTTAGGGTTGTGTGCGGCTGCTCGGCCATGAAAACCCATTTCATGAAGCTCCAGACTAACAGTTATTGTGCTGACGTTGCTTCCAGAGGAAGTTTGGATAGACAGAGGATAGACAAGTTTTACTTGCTGTGTGCTTCAGCACTCGGCAGTCCCATTCTGTCAGCCTGTGGGGCCTACCACTTCGTGGCTGAGCTGTTGTTGCTCCTATGCGTTTCCACTTCACAATAAAAGCGCTTACAGTTTACCGCTGCAGAAATTTGACGAACTGACTTGTTGGAAAGGTGGCATCCTATGACGGTGATATGTTAAAAGTCACTGAGCTCTTCACTAAGGCCATTGTACTGCCAGTGTTTGTCTATGGAGATGGTTGTGTGCTCGATTTTATACACCTGTCAGCAACCGGTGTGGCTGAAATAAACTAATCCACAAATTTTAAGGCGTGTCCACATACTTTTGTATATATACAAGTGCCAGTCAAAAGTTTGGAAACACCTAGTCATTCAAGGGTTTTTCTTTATTTTACTATTTTCTACATTGTAGAATAATACAGAAGACATCCCAACTATGCAATAACACATATGGAATCATGTAGTAACCAAAATATTTGTTATATTTGAGATTCTTCAAAGTAGCCCCCTTTACCTGGATGACATATTTACACACTCTTGGCATTCTCTCCACCAGCTTCATGAGGTAGTCACCTGAAATGCATTTCAATTAACAGGTGTGCATTTTCAAAAGTTCATTTGTGGAATTTCTTTCCTTCTTAATGTGTTTGAACCAATCAGTTGTGTTGTGACAAGGTAGGGGTGGTATATAGAAGATAGCTCTATTTGGTAAAATACCAAGTCCAAATTATGGCATGAACAGCTAAAATAATTATTTTTGAAGTAGTGGATATGTTCAGTAGTGAAAACGATTGCAGTTAAGATCAATAACATGTGTGCGCGCTCTGAAACGATTGACTGCGATCATCATGCGCGAGAGGCTAACCAACTACCAATGAACTATCTAGCCAGCTAATGTGCTCCTATACAAACCGACAGTCCAGGTGTCAATATCTGATATTTTCAGCATGACATGGTTAACGTTAGCTAGCTAAAATGACTGTTGCGTTATTCCGCCTCATCGGGTGATGAACTGGGCTTGATGGATCACAAAATGGAGCAAAGACCTCCTGCTGACGTTACCGATGGTGAGCAAGCTAACGTTTGGTTAGCTAGTGGTAGTTTGTAGCATGACTCGTTTGTTTGTTTTAACCAAGGTTTATTTACAATTTCCAGGGTTGTGCAGCAATTTATAGAGACATTGCTGGGCTAGTAGCCGGCTTCTTGCAAACGTTGTGCTAACAGTTGCTAGCTTTTTCATCGAAGATGGCTAATAATCTCGTCCCCCGTCTGGGGCCCAGGCTAATTGAGCTAGTTAGTGTAGGGGGACGTGTCTAGTAGTGAACATGATTAGGAGATAGCTAGCTAGGTAACAGAACAACATTACATAGCTACTTTGACAAGATAATTGTTTTCGGTTGCTTTCAGGCATAGACATCGCGGAATGGGGTGATCGGAAAGCTCAACACACAGAAGCTGTTGTCCTAATAAAGAGTACATCTTCCAGGAGAAGTGGTCGACAGCACACAGAACATTTGATCAGGACGAGGCCTGGAAAACCAAAGCCCAGGGCACGTATAGAGCAATGAGACCGATATTTCACTGAATGTATAAATGTGAAGCATTCGCTTGGCGTTTACTATTATTATTGCTGTTGGCCCCACCATTTTTGTTATATGTATACTTTGATAATGTAAGTAATTTAACTTGCCATGTCAATGAAGTCTATTGAATTTAATTGAGAAAGCCCACTGGCGAGCAGTAAGGAGATTGGAACGAGATAGATATTGGCCAACATTCTGCACATTTTCTCATAGATTAAACATTTGATCTCAATACAGTTTTCTGTTCCCTAAAATAGAATCTGTTATGAACAGAGTGGATTGATGTTTGTACACTTTACCCTTTTGAAAAAGTTGTTTAGAAGGGGTGCAAAGGCTAAATGTAGTTATTGCACATTTCACAGGGTAGGCGTTCCCTAACGTAAATATGCAGATGATGCTAGAACGCACCAACAGGATCTCGCTTGATCGTGCTTCGCTCAGCCCCCTCCTTGCGTGCTCTGCCCACTATGGCTCATTTGTTCCCATTGGAAACGAGAGACCGTGGTCTATCTTGGTTTGGTTATGAAAATCTTTGCCCAGGGCAACCAGGAGGAAATGCTTAGACTGCGACAAGAGCTCCTACTCACCCAGATGCTTTCAAAGCCAAAGAACACCAGTGGAGCAGGTGCTGGTGGGTCTCTTTCATCCATCCCCTCCCCCTGCTAGCTAACCCCCTCTCCCCCAAGTGTGACGCATAGTACACCTCATAATATTTAAAAATGTGTCACCAAGATTGGTCAATCACATATACAATACAGTAGGCCAATTGTACTTTAGAGCTGCTGGAGATGCCCAGAGCCACAGTGGCTCTACAGCTTTGTACTGCCACGGTAAATAGTCTCCCTCCAGTTTATTATTTTGTTCAATTGAAGAACAGCCTAATTCATGCTCATTAAATGTAGCTCATTGTCAGTTAGTAAAGGACTGCTCTGCATGTCTGGCATGGATGGTAATTGGATTACAATGTCTATGTGAGGAGTGGACAAGCTGCTGTTTTCAGAGTTTATCTATTAGCTGGGTGTATTATTGAACTGAAGGGCATTGTTGCTAATGCATCTAGCTCATTAATGAGGTTATGGACACACAAGGTTGCTTTGGAAACAAGGCCCATCGTCCTTTGATGTGCAAAACACATTTAAGAATGCGGCTATATGAAATTACACAAGGTGACAGTGGATTGCTATAAAGGTGAGAGAGACATGATTGAATGAGGTTTAATAACATAGCTAATTGGGTGAAAACAGCAATGTTTTAGATACAATGCTTCATTCAGTGTCACAGAATATAATGAGGCTGACAATGAGATGTGAATGGTGATCCTAATAAGCTCATGTCTGTCTGACTTGGTGCAACCTGCAGGCGATGGTTTCATGGGCTCTCTCAGGACCTTGTGGGCCCAGGCTCGTTGAAATATCAGCTCAACTCAGACATGGACTCTGGCTGTGGGACAGAAAAAACAGACACTGCAACCCACTCAAGACTCTGCAGAACCACCCAGTGCCCAGCCAGCCTTCCCACCTGTCACCACCATGGCTCCCCAGATACCATTCTCCAGTCTGTGTGAGTTAGGCCCTCGGGGAAAGGCCATGCTGCTCTGTATGCAGTTCCTCCAATGCCTATGTTGGCTGAACAGGGTGGGAGAGGTGGGAGGTGGAGGTGATGGAAGCAGGCTGGAGGGCTCAGCCTAGACAGGGATGGAGATGGGGACAGGTTGGTGGTGGAAGACTCAGTGTGCCAGCTGCTGTCCTGTGTGGTGGCAGCTAGTAGGGATGCCAGGGCCCTGTCCCCTCACTCACTGCTCCTGCGGCGTCCCTAGTAGCAGCTCAGGCAGTGGACCACTGGCTCTCCCACAGACAGCACTCCCTGAAGTTTGTGGCACACATGGAAGATGCCCTGAAAGAGCTCACTGAGATGCTATTATGCAATGACCAGCTCAACAGGGTAAGAGAACATAGTGCACAGCTTATCGTAGTGAATTCATGAGAATAACTTTTATAGTGTGATATGTGTGTAGGTGTTTGAAATGCATCATTCTTACATTATAAACTGGGTGGTTCGAGCCCTGACTGCTGATTGGCTGACAGCCGTGGTATATCAGACCGTATACCACGCGCATGACAACATGTATTTTTACTGCTCTAATTACGTTGGTAACCAGTTTATAATAGCAATAAGGCACCTCTAGGGTTTGTGATACATTGCCAATATACCACGGCTAAGGTCTGTGTCCATGCACTTCGCTTTGCGTCGTGTCTAAGAACAGCCCTTACACGGAACCCAAACCGGCTGTGCGCGTGCGCCATCGTGCATAAATGTATTTTGTCTCCCCACACCAAACGCGATCACGACACGCAGGTTAAAATATCAAAACAAACTCTGAACCAATTATATTAATTTGGGGACAGGTCGATAAGCATTAAACATGTATAGCAATTTAGCTAGTTAGCTTGCACTTGCTAGCTAATTTGTCCTATTTAGCTAGCTTGCTGTTGCTAGCTAATTTGTCCTGGGATATTAACATTGAGTTGTTATTTTACCTGAAATGCACAAGGTCCTCTACTCCAACAATTAGTCCACACATTAAACAGTCAACCAAATAGTTTCTAGTCATCTCTCCTCCTTCCAGGCTTTTTCTTCTCTTGACTTTATAATGCGATTGGCATTACTGCCACTGACCTCGTTAGTCTTTCAGTCACCCATGTGGGTATAACCAATGAGGAGATAGCATGTGGGTACCTGCTCAAATAAACATTTATTTGTCACATACACATGGTTAGCGGATGTTAATGTGAGTGTAGCGAAATGCTTGTGCTTCTAGTTCCGACCATGCAGTAATATCTATTTCACAACAACTACCTTATACACACAAAAGGAATAGAAAGGAATGAATAAGAATATGTACATAAAAATATCTATGGATGAGCGATGGCCGAACGGCATAGGCAAGATGCAGTAGATGGTATAGAGTACATTATATACACATGAGATGAGTAGTGTAGGGTATGTAAACATTATATAAAGTGGCATAGTTTAAAGTGACTAGTGATACATTTATTACATCAAATTTTTAATTATTAAAGTGGATGCCGTCTGGGCCGGCAGCTTTGCGAGGGTTAACACGTCTAAATGCTTTACTCACGTTGGCTGCGGTGAAGGAGAGCCCTTAGGTTTTGGTAGTGGGCTGTGTCGTTGTCACTATATTGTCCTCAAAGCAAGCAAAGAAGTTGTTTTAGTTTGTCTGGGAGCAGGACATTGTGGTCCGCGACGGGCTAGTTTTCTTTTTGTAGTCCGTGATTGACTGTAGACCCTGCCACATACCTCTCGTGTCTGAGCCATTGAATTGCGAATCTACTTTGTCTCTATACTGACGCTTAGCTTGTTTGATTGCCTTGCGGAGGGAATAGCTACACTGTTTGTATTCAGTCATGTTTCCGTTCGCCTTGCCCTGATTAAAAGCAGTGGTTCGCGCTTTCAGTTTTGCATGAATGCTGCCATCAATCCACGGTTTCTGGTTGGGGAAGCTTTTAATAGTTGCTGGGGGTACAACATCACCAATGCACTTGGGGGGGAGGGGGTTTATACAGCTGTGATTATAATCAAAGAGAATTCTTTGGTTGTAAGGAATTCTAGGTCAGGTGAGCAAAGGGACTTGAGTTCCTATATGTTGTTATGATCACACCACGTCTCGTTACTCATAAGGCATACCCCCCCCCTTCTTACCAGAGAGATGTTTGTTTCTGTCGGTGCGATGCGTGAAGATACCAGGTGGCTGTACCGACTCCAATAGCGTGTCTCGAGTGAGCCACGTTTCCGTGAAACAAAGAACGTTACAATCTCTGTATCTCGGGAAGGCAACCCTTGCTCGGATTTCGTCTACCTTGTTGTCAAGAGACTGGAGATTGGCGAGTAGTGAACTCGGGAGCGGTGCGCGATGTGCCCGTCTACGGAGCCTGACCAGAAGACCACTTCTTCTGCCCCTCCTGCGGCGCCGTTGTTTTGGGTCGCCGGCTGGGATCCGATCCATTGTCCTGGGTGGTGGACCAAACAGAGGATCCGCTTCGGGAAAGTCGTATTCCTGGTCATAATGTTGGTAAGTTGACGCTCTTATATCCAATAGTTCCTCCCGGCTCTATGTAATAAAACTTAAGATTTCCTGGGGTAAACAATGTAAGAAATAATACAAACAAAATACTGCATAGTTTCCTGAGAACGCGAAGTGAGGCGGCCATCTCTGTCGGCGCCATCTCTAGCAATTTGGCTTCTATAAACCAATGAGGAGATGGGAGAGGCAGGACTTGCAGTGCAACGCAGATGCTCGTTGGCGCGCGCATTAACTGAATAACGTAGATTTCTACATTTATTTTGCAACTCTCGCGCACGTGACGCGAGTGGTGTAGTTAGCCTTGTAATATACCGCACCCCCTCGTGCCTTATTTCTTCATTCTAAAACTGTATACCTATATTTTTCTCATTTTAATCTCAATGTGTAAGATCTTCGCATGACTAAATGTAATGTCAAGTTGACCTGAGATCGATAAATTCATGACCCTCGGAAAGAAATGAAGGTCATCAAGTGGCATTGAAGTTTATAGGTGCTTATATCGCCAGCTGTTAACCTTCATTCAAAGCCCACTGAAGCTATAACTGATGAAATGGCCTTTGTTTTGACCCATGACACTAAAATCTAATGATCAACACACAGTTTATAGACAGCCATAATTTGTCCCACTGGGATATTGAGGGGAGAATGGTGAGGTTGGTAGAGTGCTTCTGATATTCATTCTTCATGTACGTTTATAAGATAATACATTTTTATATTTTAATGTAACAGCAATGTATAACTCCTCCCAGACTGGTGATATTGTAGGAGGAAGTAAAGAAGTGCATGGAGAACAAGTGTGATATGAGATATGAAATGGGGGAACAGGCCTGGCATTTTAAACAGCACCCCACCCGCTGTGTGTAATGACTCATGCGTTGACTGGCATTACCAATACTTATTAGCTTCTGAGGGGACAGACAATCACCTTAGTGTCAACAGGCTTGAATAAAGGCTGTCACAGTTGAGTTGTGAAGGGCGTGTTGTCCCTTTCTAAATGAAGATTAGTTTTTTCCAACTGCTTACACAAGTTTTCAAAACTGTCTCCTTTTTTTCAAAGCTCTACACACAATTCCCAAAACTGCACACACAAAATGCCTCACATCTCCTTCAAAATGTAACACTGCATTCAAAATGCCATAAACACATGTCAGAATGAAGCATTTGCATCAAATGGCAAACACTGCTTTCATAAGTGCATTTTTGGATATACCATGTAAACGCTGTTGTTCTAAATCCAAAACTCTTTGGTCTTTCATAGGCTTATATCTACATTTCAATACAATGCTCTACAGTGAAAGTAATCTGCTGAGAGGGGTAACAAGTACACTGTAAACACCAATGCAATGTAGAAACAGAAAATATTTATTAGGCCAAACATTACTGTTGTATACAGTAGCATACAACAAAACCATAAACATATGTAAACCAAAAGTATATTCTTTAGAATACAGTAAAGAACACAATTTGTGTGTGTGGGGTCCCGGGGGGGTCAGTCCAGGAATTGGTAGGGAGGGGGAATCACCAGTGCTAAGCTACGCTTCATCTCTTCTCTGGCCTGAGTCTGGCCACAATACTTTGTCCACATCACAGGATACGTTTTCTCTTGCCAAACATTGAGGGAAGTATCTCCTAGCATGGCGTATCCAACCTTGGACAGAGGCAACCTCTATGTCCCCACATAGACCATATTTATAATTGCAGTCTCTTGTACATCTGTAAACAAGCGTCCTCGTCCTCCATGATGTCTTTGCCTTTCCACTCTGTACAGAATTCAAACACAGTATGTGTTCAGCATAGGAACTGTAAACAATGTACAAAAAAATGTAGTACAGCATGATAACCAACTTCATTCATTCAATGCAGTGCAGTAAATGGATGGCTTAGAGTTACAAATGTTTATGCAATACTATGCAGTCATATGTATTTTACAGTACATTACTGTAATGCTAAAATAGTCATTAGATAGTTGCATACCTGTTCTCATTTCTGAAGGTTCGAATTATGGACGCCACTGTAAATCGACTCAAATTGGGCTGGACTCTCAGTCCAGCCTCTCTCATGGTCAAACCGTGGTTGATCACATGATCAACAAATTTTGCCCTAATCTCATCAGAGATGGCTCTCCTTCCTTCTCTTCTTTGCCCTCGTCCTCTTCCTCTCCCTCCTACTCCTTTTGCTCTCTGTCCATTGTTGGCATCCATTGTTCAAAACAGGTAATCTGACCTTTGACCTATTTATAGGCCTATACTACAGTAAAGCAGTGATTGGTTAGTGATCAGTTAAGCTATTAGTGTTTGCACATGTGAGGTGTGTGTGTGTGTGTGACCTGGTGAATAAGTGTAGCATTTTGATTGGTTGTGTTTGGAAAAGGAAAGCAAGTCACTTCCTGTTAGATTTTTGTGTTTTAGGTTGAAACTTTTGTGTAGTATTTTGAAAAAAGTGTTTTATGCAATTGACAACTGAGTCAAAGGCTGAGAAATAGCTTATGGTTTTTCACATTTGGTGTGTAGTTTTGCACTTTGAGTGAGAGGTTTCAAAAATCGTGTGACATGAAAAGATTTTGTGTGTAAGCAGTTGGAAAAAACTGTAAATGAGTTGACTTCACAGGGGATGATTTCACTGAACAACAAAATAAAGGGAATAGTGAATTATCACCAATGATCCATCGCATCTCCCAAAAATGTTTTCAACATACAATGATAGTCTAGGCTTCCATCTCAGGCTTACATGTCTTCTCCCTAGACCTCCTCAATGTCCACCTCTTGAACATCAGACTCTGAGGCCTCATCTTCACTGTCACTTTCCAACCATGTTGAGGATGGCTCGTTGTCAGGCTCAAAAAGCCTAAAATTTTCCCAGGTGGAAACCAATCTTTCAACCCTTGTATTGGTCAGCTTGTTGCATGCTTTGGTGTGTGTTCCCAAACAAGGACCAGTTGTGCTCTGAGGCGGCTGATGTTGGTGGGATTTGGAGGATGATGGAGGCAACACGGGAAAGAGCCTCAGATCCACAAAGTCCCTTCCACCAGGTGGCTGATGCAATATGGCAGTCGTGCCAACATATCACATCTCCATCCCAAAGCCCTTGCTTGGAAGTGTACTTCGCCAGACTGCCAAGAACCTTGCCCTCATCCAGGCCAAGGTGGCGAGACATGGTAGTGATTGCACCATAGAGTTGATTTCTGCACCAGACGGGATGCTCTTGCCAGCATACTACAGTTAGGGACCAACATGTACGCTGTGGTGTTTATGGGCTTCAGGCAGAAGTCACGCTTTTTGATGTGTTTCAGAACTGCAGTTTCCTCTGCTTGTAGCAACAGTGAAGTGGGCAGGGCAGTACGGATGTCTTCTCTTACATCTGCAAGCCGAGTCTGAACATCAGACAGGATGGTATTGTCTCCCTCAATCCGCGCCATGGCTACTGCTATAGGTTTCAGGCTGCTTACCACTCTCTTCCAAAATACATCACCCAGGAGGATCCTCTTGATGTGGCTGTCCATATCGGCAGACTGTGAAATGGCCATTTCTTGGAGAGACTCCTTCCCCTCCAGGAGATTGTCAAACATGATGACAACACCACCCCGACGGGTGTTGCTGGGCAGCTTCAATGTGGTGCTCTTATTCTTCTCACTTTCTTTGGTGAGGTAGATTGCTGCTATAACTTGATGACCCTTCACATACCTAATCTTTTCCTTGGCTCTCTTGTGGAGTGTATCCATTGTTTCAGTGCCATGATGTCCTTGAGGAGCAGATTCAATGCATGAGCAGCACAGCCAATGGGTGTGACGTGAGGGTAGGATTCCTCCACTTTAGACCAAGCAGGTTTTATGTTCGCAGCATTGTCTGTTACCAGTGCAGATACCTTCTGTGGTCCAAGGTCATTGATGACTGCCTTCAGATCATCTGCAATGTAGAGATCGGTGTGTCTGTTGTCCCTTGTGTCTGTGCCCTTGTAGAAGGCTGGTTGAGGGGTGGAGATGATGTAGTTAATTATTCCTTGCCCACGAACATTTGACCACCCATCAGAGTTGATTTCAAAACAGTCTGCTTTCTCTATGATTTGCTTGACCTTCACTCAAACTCTGAACTCTGCATCCAGCAAATTAGAAGATAAAGTATGTCTGGTTGGAGGGGTGTATGCTGGGCGAAGAACATTCAGATATCTCTTCCGATACACATTGCCTGTGAGCATCAGAGGTGAACCAGTTGCATACACAGCTCGAGCAAGACATTCATCAGCATTTCTGACTACATTCCTTCATTGAGTCAAAAAAACTTCTGACTCCAAGAGGACCATGAGCTAAGGACCAAAAGCTCACATATGGAGGGTGCCAGATAGTTTTGTGCCAGTCTGTTATAGGGCCGTTCTAGTGGCCACATAGCGATGATGTTAGAGTAGGCTTTATGTTGTTTCAGCAGGAGTGTCACTACTGAGTATTCTTTTTTGGAGAGGGAGGAGGGGAGATGGAGGGGGCCTCATAGTTCTGTCCTGTTACAGTAGATTCTAGGTGGCGCTAGAATACGCTGTATGCAGTAGGAGTGTCACTACTGAGTATTCTTTTTTGGAAATGGAGTCATCGCAGATACCGTAGGAGTTGTTGAAATGATTTCCAGCTCCATCCTGTAATTAGCGTAATAGCTGCTACTGCTACTGGGGCTTGTTGATGTCATTTGCGATTGTGGGCGTGGAAGTAGTGGGATCCACCAGTGCTGTGTGATTTTCTATTTTTACCCCTCATTTAATTTAAAGTTGATTCATTCAAATTAACCCCCCCTGGGAAATTACCCCAGATCCAGTCCTATTGCTGGCTAGAGCACATTGTACAGTAGCTTTTCCTTTCTGCTGGTTAAATATGTGTTTACCATGTTAGGGAATGGTGGTTTTGTAACAACTGGGTTGATCCACCAATTTGATACCCTTTTAAATTGTGTAAAAATACAATTAAAAAGGGGGGGAATAAATAATTGCCTATACTAAGTGTCTATGAAGTGCCAAATAAAGTAACAGGGTTGACTGTAACAAGGTTGACGACTTAATCTTAATTCAGACATAAATCCCCTTGTGAAATTAATGCAAGCTTCACTAAAACATTTCAAGTATAAAAAAAAAACATTTCTAGCCTATCTACAGTGTATTTGGAAAGTATTCAGACCCCTTCACTTTTCCCACATTTTGTTACGTTACAGCCTTATTCTAAAATATAGTAAATTGTGTTTTTTCCTCAAATCTACGCACAATACCCTATAATGACAAACCAAAAACAGGTTGTTACACATTTTTGCAAATGTATAAAATAAAAGATCCCTTATTTACATAAGTATCCGGACCCTTTGCTTTGAGACTCGAAAGCTCCGGTGCATCCTGTTTCCATTGATCATCCTTGAGATATTTCTACAACTTGATTGAAGTTCACCTGTGGCAAATGTAATTGCTTGGACATGATTTGGAAAGGCACACACCTGTCTATATAAGGTCCCACAGTTGACAGTGCATGTCAGAGCAAAAACCAAGCCATGAGGTCAAAGAAATTGTCCGTAGAGCTCCGAGACAGGATTGTGTCGAGGCACAGATCTGGGGAAGGGTACCAAAACATTTCTGCAGCATTGACGGTCCCCAAGAACACAGTGGCCCCCATCATTCTTAAATTGAAGAAGTTTGGAAACAGCAAGACGCTTCCTAGAGCCGGCCACCCGGCCAAACTGAGCAATTAGGGAAGAAAGGCCTTGGTCAGGGAGGTGACCAAGAAACCAATGGTAACCAACTTTAACAGAGCTCCAGAGTTCCTCTGTGGAGATGGGAGATCCTTCCAGAAGGACAACCATCTCTGCAGCACTCCACCAATCAAGCCTTTATGGTAGTGGCCAGAAACCATTCCTCCGTAAATGGCACATGACAGCCCACTTGGAGTTTTCCAAAAGGCATGTAAAGGACTCTCAGACCATGAGAAACAAGATTCTCTGGTCAGATAAAACCAAGATTGAACTCTTTGGCCTGAATGCCAAGCATCACGTGTGGAGGAAACATGGCACCATCCCTACGGTGAAGCATGGTGGTGTCAGCATCATGCTGTGGGGATGTTGTTCGGCGGCAGGGACTGGGAGACTAGTCGGAATCGAGGGAAAGATGAACGGAGAAAATTCAATGTTTGTGCACAAAATATCAAAGGGATGCAAAAGGCACTGTTATCAGTTGATGTTATTCTTCAATAACACAGACCCCAAAGCAAATCAGGGGGAGAAAAATAGGTTTATTCAAAAATAACAAATCATAGATTTTATGCTAGAAAGTAGATGGTCGATGTTCATTCTTCCCTGTCCTCAATGATTCTCCACAGAACAAAGTGACAGGATGTACTTTATAACCCCCAAACCTAGCCTGTCGTTGATCAATTCAAATTCCTTGCAGTAAAATTGGGCCAATGGCCAAATAACAAGTATCCTGTTTCAGGCTCAATGTATTGACGATTCAGACCAATGAGATCTTGCCACATGTAGCTAGGAGTCCAGGACTGAAACCCCTACACAGATTCTAACCAGATGTTGAACTGAAAAACAGCTATTTCCATTGAGCGTTAATTCCCTGTTGACCTCTAGTCCTCTGCGTTGTGTATTATCTTAAAATATTCTTACAGCACTAATTCAGTGGAATGACCCAACTAACACAAGTATTCATGTTCATCAGCATCTTCACATGGGGCATGGATGGAGGAAATCCTTAATTGAAGTGTATGTTGTGTTACTATTCCTGTTCTATATTGCGCTTTAGGCCTCTAAGAATTTGAATTTATCATGTGATCGATTTTTGGTTCCAAGCACCATTTTCATTAGTTTACACAAGGATTTAGAGTTGAGCATGTTATGTTCCTTTACTGCCTCTGAATATCTGCCTGAAATGTTGATCAAATCTCTACCTTGTCTTTGAATACACAATGTATTCTCTATCCATGGAAATACAGATGGACAGTTTCCATCATGATGATGAAATGAGGTTATAGAGGCCTCTCTCAATAGGCAACACTCATAGCCTATATATCGTTTACACTGACTGCAGCCCCCAGCCTTGGTGATGATGATGGCAATGCTGGGGCTCTTGTGTCTGAATGGAATTCTTGCCCCTCTGTCTGTAATGGCACCACAGCTGACTGAGGACTAGAGGACCAGAGACAGGCCAGTCTACTCTATTCGTGGAGGTGAAGCCGAAGTGAAGCGCCCAGACAATGAAATTGCATATCTTGACTCCCCAGAGGCGTCAGCCAAATGTCACTCTCATAGCAATACTAGCTTTATTTCATTTCAGTCTTTGAGAATAGCACCCAGCTTGGTTTTCTGTCTGGTCACGTACTAGTCTCACTTTTACTGTTTTATCATGCCCCCCTTTTTCTCTGAGGGAGCTCAGTTATTGGCTGTCTCTCTCATGTGAAGGCTTACATTGTCTAGTTTATTCTCTTGGCGATGTGGAACCGTAGACCTATAGTCTCATCTGAATACGTCTTGTATCATAGTATTTACAGTAGCCTATTGTATAGCATCCACACTATGTAGAGATGATGTTATACTGTCACCGTTCTCATCTCTGCTGTTCCAAACAAATCCTCAGTAGCCTACAGATGTATTTGTGTGTGTCTGTCTGCTTTGGGAGAGAGAATCTCAACACTACAGTGCTGAAAGCAGGGTGGGGGTACAGTGTTTTCTGTGATTTATCTTCATTGTAGATTTGTTGGACCAAAAAGTACATCTCCCACCCTGATGAAGATCCTACACACTGTACTAGAGCTAGCTAGCACTGATGGAGCAACTCTGGGTTGACCAATGCAATCTTGTTTACTGTAATTGTTGCTCCCACCTCATGCTACTACATGTCTGGGTTTTTCCAAACAAAATGTAATCCCTACAGGCCTTTGTTCGAAAAAGAAAAGGTGATGGTATCTCCCAAAACATCATCTAATCCATAATCTCACCCCCCTCTCTAAGGCCAAACCAAACAAACTGCTCTTTGGTTTGACTCATACTGTAGGTGACAGCGGACACAAGTAAATCCACTGAACTGACAGGCGTTTAGGTCTTTGTAACCCCGTGTGGATCAGCACAGTGGTCAGGTTGAGTGATGGGATATGATGGGTGGTGTGAACGTGTGTCCTCCGTCAGTTTCCAGGTTGAGTGATGGGGTATGTGGTGGTGTGAGTGTTACTGTGTCCTGTGTTTAAGTGTGTCTGTCTGGCCTCCGTCAGTTCCAGGTTGAGGAGAGGCTGACAGAGTGTTTGACCCTGCTGGGAGGGAACAGCTTGCTGAGGTCCCTGCTCATCCGTCATGTCCTGTCTGAGATCAACCGGCTAGCAGAGCACGTCTTGATCACCTGCCAGGTAAGGACCAGAACACACATGGGGGGAGGATGTTACAAGTG
Organism: Oncorhynchus tshawytscha; assembly: GCF_018296145.1. Lineage (NCBI taxonomy): Eukaryota > Metazoa > Chordata > Actinopteri > Salmoniformes > Salmonidae > Oncorhynchus > Oncorhynchus tshawytscha. The sequence continues at coordinate 16,642,317 of NC_056433.1, forward strand.
TATAGGATGACTCAAATCATTTATAGTACTGCTTATTATGTACATGTAGAGTACTCTCTCACACACACACAAAGGTAAGTTCCTTGAAGTAAATGTTGAAGAAAAAGTTGTCAGTGGTCCCCACAGCGCTAGTCTGACTGACTCGGTACCGGTACCCCCTGTATAAAGCATCGTTATTGTTAATTTTATATATTTTTTACTTTAGTTTTATTTAGTCTATTTTCTTAACTCTTATTTTTCTTAACTGCATTGTTGGTTAAAGATTTGTTTGTAAGCATTTCACAGTTGTATTCAGCGCATGTGACTGATCAAATTTGATTATCCTAGCCTTCATGGTGTGATGGTGGGTGCATTTCTCTGAATGCTAGTGTATACAGACAGCCCAGCCGCCAGCGGTCCTGGGGAATTTTAATGTGTGAATGGGTAAAGGAAAGCCGATTATTATTCTCCCTTCCCTTGTCGCTTTACTCCCACAGTAGAGAGACAGTCAGTCATGCATGTTTGTGGGTCTTTCCTACACCCCATACAGAACAGCCCTTACTGAAGCAGCCCTGAGCAAAAGCAAAACTCACATTGCTGCTGCATCAAGTGAATGAGAAAATATCATTTCTGTCACATCAGATTTCTTTATAAAAACGACCTTTTCTCTGCCGAGAATATTGATGTTGGGTTATTTAAGTACACTGGCTGCTACTATAGCTGTAGCAGGACTGAGGCATAGGAGAACATTTATGGAATACACTGAATAATTAATCTGCAAACTGAACTTCCTGATAAGGAACAAACCACTGTCATTTGGTCTAATGATAATGTATTCAGATTATCTGTAATTGCTCACTTAATTTTTGGTATTGTTGACTTGCCTCAGACACCTCTAACATTGTCTTGATACTTCAAAGCACTTTAAAGCCATTGTGCCCTTGGATAATTGTAAGCACTTGACCCCCCTGCTCTCATTGCAAAATAAGGGGAGGCTTAAATTGCTTGTGAAGACTTCTACCGTTTGAAGACTTAGAGCTCAGACACAGCAATAGCGAAAAATGACGGGCAGTCAATCGTCTACAGCGGGTGGTCCCTAAAACAGAACGATGTGGATCTAGCGTTCATCTGCAGATCATTCAGCGCCGCTGTGTTTTAGGGACCACTCGCTGTAGACGATTGACTGCCCGTCATTTTTCACACGATTCTACAAGTAAAATTGGTGCGCACTCGGTTTGCAGAATAAGTTCAGAGGTGCTAAGTACTCTCGGGCCAGCAAACGCTACAGCTGTACCGTAGCCCTTTAGCCATCAGACTGGCTAATGAGTACATCCCCCTGGGAGTATGGAATTCCATGGGTAAGTCCCAAACTGCTTGCTATTACCTTTATATTGTACCACTTTTGACCTGGGCCCATAGGGCTCTGATTAAAAGTAGTGCACTATATAGAGGGAATAGGGTTCCATTTGGGACACAGACCCTGTAATGGGGTTGAGAGGGCTGAGGTGCGCTCAACAGAAGACCTTGAATGGGCTGTTGGCTTGCATTAGCACTGTGGTACATTACAACTACAACAGGCTTCATTTGGTTTACAAGCTTATCTGTGTTGTTGTTGAACGTTTGCATGAAAATGGAGAGACAACCCAAGGACACGCCTCTTGTGGGTTGATTAAGAGGCTTGGAATATGCTCTCTATGCAATAATACACAAATGCTTTGGAGAAGGGGCCAGTACGTTGAGAGCTGAGCTGCGTGATTTGCACTTCAGAACACAGCGAGGGGATTGCATAACACATCAAGCCTCCGTTACTGCACCTTGCCTCTCAATGCAGTTGGGCAGTTTGTGTTTTATATGAATATCTACAGATGTATGATCTTAGTCTGGGACCAAAAGGCTCCTGAACAGCTTCTACCCCCAAGCCATAAGACTGCTGATCAGTTAATCAAATGGCTACCTGGACTATTTACATGAACCCCCTTTTTATGCACTGACTCTCTTGCACTGGCTCTATGCACACTCACTAGAGTACCCACACATACTACACTGACACTCCAACACACACACAGACATAGACACTTTTACCCTTCACATACACTGCTGCTACTCTGTTTATTACCTATCCTGATTGCCTACTCACTTTTTCCCCTATGTACATACCTCAACTACCTCACACCTCTGCACATTGACTCGGTAACGGTACTAATTGTATATAGTCTCATTATTGTTATTTTGTGTTACTACTTCCTTATTTTTAGTTAAATTTGCATCCTGCAGCTCAAACTCCAAAAAGTTCTGTGACACTGTAAAGTCCATGGAGAATAAGAGCACCTCCTCCCAGCTGCCCACTGCGCTGAGGCTAGGAAACACTGTCACCAAGCATTTCTCTACGGCTGGCTATGCTTTCCTCCTGGCTACCTCGGCCAACAGCTCCGCACCCCCGGCAGCTACTTGCCCAAGCCACCCCAGCTTCTCCTTCACCCAAATCCAGATAGCAGATGTTCTGAAAGAGCTGCAAAACCTGGACCCGTACAAATCAGCTGGGCTAGACAATCCGGACCCTCTCTTTCTAAAATTATCCGCCGCCATTGTTGCAACCCCTATTACTAGTCTGTTCAACCTCTCTTTCATATTGTCTGAGATTCCTAAAGATTGGAAAGCTGCCGCGGTCATCACCCTCTTCAAAGGAGGTGACACTCTAGACCCAAACTGTTACAGACCTATATCCATCCTGCCCTGCCTTTCCAAAGTCTTCGAAAGCCAAGTTAACAAACAGATCACTGACCATTTCGAATCGCACCATACCGTTCAATCCGGTTTCCGATCTGGTCACGGGTGCACCTCAGCCACGCTCAAGGTACTAAACGATATCATAACCGCCATCGATATAAGACAGGACTGTGCAGCCGTCTTCATCGACCTGGCCAAGGCTTTCGACTCTGTCAATCACCGTATTCTTATCGGCAGACTCAACCGCCTTGGTTTCTCAAATGACTGCCTCGCCTGGTTCACCAACTACTTCTCAGATAGAGTTCAGTCTGTCAAATCGGGGGCCTGTTGTCCGGACCTCTGGCAGTCTCTATGAGGGTACCACAGGGTTCAAATCTCAGGCTGACCCTTTTCTCTGTATATATCAATGATGTTGCTCTTGCTGCTGTTGATTCCTTGATCCACCTCTACGCAGACGACACCATTCTGTATACATCTGGCCCTTCTTTGGACACTGTGTTAACAAACCTCCAAACAAGCTCCTTCCGTGGCCTCCAAATGCTCTTAAACGCCAGTAAAACTAAATGCATGCTCTTCAACCGATTGCTACCCGCACCCGCACACCCGACTATCATCACTACTCTGGACAGTTCCGACTTAGAATATGTGGGCATCTACAAATACCTAGGTGTCTGGCTAGACTGTAAACTCTCCTTCCAGACTAGAATTGGCTTCCTATTTCACAACAAAGCCTCCTTCACTCATGCTGCCAAACATATCCTCGACTTCGGCGATGTCATTTACAAACTCTACTCAGCAAACTGGATGCAGTCCAAAAGCACCATACACCACCCACTACTGCGACCTGTATGCTTTCGTCTACTGGACCTCTCTACATATTCGTCGCCAGACCCACTGGCTCCAGATCATCTATAAGTCTTTGCTAGGTAAAGCTCCACCTTATCTCAGCTCACTGGTCACCATAGCAACACCCAACCGTAGCACGCGCTTCAGCAGGTATATCTCGCTGGTCATCCCCAAAGCCAACACCTTGTTTGGCTGCCTTTCCTTCCAGTTCTCTGCTGCCAATGTCTGGAGCAAATTGCAAAAATCGCTGAAGTTGGAGACTTATCTCCCTCACTAACTTTAAGCATCAGCTATCTGAGCAGCTCACCGATCGCTGCAGCTGTACACAGCCCATCTGTAAATAGCCCATCCAACTACCTACCTCATCCCCATATTGTTTAATTACATTTTTTATGCTCTTTTGCACACCAGTATTTGTACTTGCACATCTATCACTCCAGTGTTAATTTGCTAAATTGGAATTTCTTCGCTACTATGGCCTATTTATTGCCTTACCTCCTTACTCCATTTGCACACACTGTATATAGATTTTTCTATTGTTATTGACTGTACTTTTGTTTATCCCATGTGTAACTCCGTTGTTTTTTGTTGCACTGCTTTGCTTCATCTTAGCCAGGTCACAGTTGTAAATGAGAACTTGTTCTCAACTAGCCTACCTGGTTAAATAAAGGTGAAATAAATAATTTATAAAATGTAACTTCTTATGGCTGGGGGGCAGTATTGAATAGCTTGGATGAATTAGGTGCCCAGAGTAAACTGCCTGCTACTCAGGCCCAGAAGCTAAGATATGCATATTACTAGTAGATTTTGATAGAAAGCACTGACGTTTCTAAAACTGTTTGAATGATGTCTGTGAGTATAACATAACTCATATGGCAGGCAAAAACCTGAGAGAAAAAACAGGAAGTGGGACATCTGAGGTTTGTAGATTTTCAAGTCTTTGCCTATCCAATATACAGTGTATAATTTGGTCCGATTGCACTTCCTAAGGTTTCCACTAGATGTCAACAGTCTTTAGAACCTTGTTTCGGGCTTATACTGTGAAGGGGGAGATAATAAGAGCTGTTTGAGTCAGGTGCCTGGTATAAAGCCATAAGTTCGGTCTCGCGCGCACCTGTGAGAGTTAGCTGCATTCCTTTTCCTTTCTAAAGACAAAGGAATTGTCCAGTTGGAATTTTATTGAAAATGTATGATAAAAACATCCTAAAAACATTTATGATGAGTTTTTCTGTAGATTGATGTGGCTCTCTGCAAAATCAGAGAAGCAAAACATTACTGAACATAATGCGCCAATGTAAACTGAGATTTTTGGATATAAATATGAACTTTATCGAACAAAACGTACATGTACTGTGTAACATGAAGTCCTATGAGTGTCATCTGATGAAGATCATCAAAGGTTAGTGATTAATTTTATCTCTATTTCTGATTTTTGTGACTCCTCTTTGGCTGGAAACATGGCTGTGTTTTTCTAGCCAAAGACTAGGTGCTGACCTAACATAATCATATGGTGTGCTTTCGCTGTAAAGCCTTTTTGAAATCAGACACTGTGGTGGCATTAACAACAAGTTTATCTTTTAAAATGGTGTATAATACTTGTATGTTTTGAGGAATTTTAATTTTGAGATTTCTGTTTGAATTTGGCGCCCTGCACTCATTGGCTGATGTCAAATCGATCCCGTGAACGAGATTTCAGCCATAAGTTAAATAAATAAAATCTGGCCTACCCGGTTAAATAAAGGTGAAATAAAGAAAGAAACTGCATTGTTGGAATTCAGCTCATGTGGCAAATATATTTAAAAACATGTTTCATTGGTTTGATTTGGAATTTTAGCCAGTTTGCTACAGCAGGAAAATAATCCTGCAGCAACAGGAATCGTGAATTATTATGTGAATTATAATTAATGGAATTTTAGGGGTTGTAGAGGTTGATACATTTTTCGTTAGGGCAAATCAAATCTGATATTTTAAAGTGGAAATTACATACTTGAAGTCTTTTTAAACCTCATACTCAACAAGTTAGCATTTCCTGCTCTGTAGGAACATTCTCAGCGACAAAAGAGTGATCAACTTAAGATCCTACATATGTAGAGCTGTGTTTGAGTCCTGGGAAATAAAGTTTGAAGACTGAACACATTCGAATCTAGCCCTGGCTCTAGTCTGTCCACCCCAAAATCCTATTTTTTGTTTTTACCAATAACAGAAAACAGACGGCACTTACTGTCTTCCTCTTGACAGTCCTTAGAATCAGTCTATTCTCTATTGTTTGAAATTCAGTCTGAAATCACTCTCACTAGAGTATGATCGAGTCCAGTTTATTGGACATTTAGGCTGCTTGAAAATGCTTTGGATTGCCTATAATGGAGACATTTAAAATCACTGAAATATCCAGCTGCAGTGAGATCACACCTGAATTCCAGGGTGGAAACATTTGAACAAACAACACCATAGTATTTCATTAGTGAGCAAGCTCTATTTTCTAGCTCTGGCCACAGGGACTCTTCTCCAGGCCATGGAGAACACAGAATTGTGAGCCAGACTTAAAGTATCTGTTACAAATGGCACCCTTTTACCTATATACTGCACTACTTTTGACCAGGGCCTTTTTTACTTTTAATCACCCGCAACCTGCATTGAGAATGACAGCTGGGCTAAGGAAACTACCTAAATCATATAAACTGGAACAGCCATCTCAGTAACAGCTGCAAAATGTCCAACTAACAGATTGGATTGCTTTAGAAAATGTATTCTCTTTTTTTGTAGCATAAGATTAAAAATCAACCAATCAATGCACATAAAAAAAACACAAGTACTGAAACAAACAATTCTGAAAAATCAACCTGCAATAGAGCATGCTGGGAAATATGATAATGATGGGCATGGTTGAGCAAACATGAATTTGTAATTTACCAACTTTAACACATTAGCTCAAATTCTAGGCCTTTTGAAGTCCTCAATTCACATAGTAATGTTGATTTAAGCCATGGGTTAAGTTGGCTTTTTTACATTTGTTGCCTTCAAAGGCAAAAATGAATTTGGAATTTTACTCAAGCTTCTTCAAATTCAGCTCACTTCGAGCAGAGTTTGTTGAGTAAACAAACTTTAACAGATTAGCTCTGATGGGTTCGGATTTCTCAACTTTAAATATTATTAATCATTAGTTATACTAGAGACATGAGGGGTGCCATAGTCTTGGGTCTACACAAAGTTAATGGTTATGTGTGGAGGAATGTACATGGTGGATGCAGTTAAGCTTGAAATGTAGGGAAGACAATCACATGTTGGCAGGCACTGATAAAGGTGGAGAGCTGTGGATTGGTGAGGAAGGGGGTCGAGGTCAGGTCACATTAAGGGAGAAGGAACAGTATTGCCTGTTTCACTTAACTTCCTGCCTAGCAATAAAGATGTCATGTTTAGAGAGGAGGAGGAGACTCCGCTCAAATTGGGGTGTATATATACTACCACTGGTGGAAGTCATATTTATGCCAGTTCAGCTGTTTGATCCTTTCGGGTAAATAAACTTGGTTGGAGCTTTCATTGTGTCCGTCAATTTCTTACTCTGATGTTTAAAACAGCTCAAATTATTGTCCTTTTTATGTCCACCCTACAGAATAATGCTGATTAAGCAATTGGTTGAGTTGGCTTTTTTTTTTTTTTTTTTTTACAGAGAATGCCCCATACCCCTGACCACTAGAAATGGGAGGTAGGCAAGGTATCCCCATCTGTCTGTTTAGGCTAGACCCTTCCCAAGGTAACACAGGCAGGGGATGCCCAGGGACCAGAAAAATGATATCAGCCGTGTCACTAGTTGCATCCTGCTTTTCTGTTAATGTAGCTGTCTAGAAACGCTAAATTATAACCCAGTTCTCAGGGAGATGATGCTCAATTATATTTCAAATTGTTTCAACGATGAGTCGAAGCGCTACATGATCTGGTTGTACTCTGAGAAGTCATTTGGGATGAAATGGTTGGATAATTGTTTTGTTGCCCGGTGGACATTGTAAATATGATTACTATGAGAATGATATCGTTTCTAATGTGTTTTTCTACAAGTATGTGCCGTAGGCTACTATGTCTAGCCTTATACTGACCCAAAGAGTGGGTTTGTCGTAGGTCTCTCTAGTAATGAAAATCAATTAAAGAATGATTACTCTTCTTAAGACATGATTATTTCATTGGCAGATTTAAAAAGGGAGTAGGGTTGTTCCGTCACAAAGTTTAGCACAGTCAGGCTCCAGTTTGCAGGCAGAACGCTGTGGAGGGCTGTCTGACAGACGTGAACCCCAAGTGCGCCCCCACGGTGGCGGGTGGGCGGGCTGCCACTACCCTTCAACCAGTGTAGCATACAAATAAGCCCAGCCATCTGGGACCCGTGTTGCTTTGTCACAGGCCATGACAGTCACACACAGTACAGAATAACCACAGCCCATAGGACAAACAGTACAAACACTCACTCTCCACTTCTTCAATAGCACTAGAACACTGAGTGTAGGCATAACTGTGTGTGTACCCTCTGTTGCCCTGCACAGGGGGTCGGACTGTGCTTTATGTAAAGTTAAAATCATGGTTCAGTGGCTGGCCTTGTCATTTTGTAATTAGTACAAACACTATTTACCAGAGCCATGTATTTAGATATATGGCTCTGCTATTTACTGATGGTTGTCTTTTTCCTCTTACTAAATCAGGGGTTACTCCAAGGACAGACCCCATAGCCTGAACATGATCTATCAGACTTGGGGTCCAAGCAGCAAACATTTGTATTTTGTCTAATTTATACCCCATTTAGTCGATTGTTTGGTCGATGGGCTGTTGGTCGACCGAAATTTCTTTAGTTCGAAGGAACAGACGACTCTCAGTCGGCCAAGATTTTTTTTAGTCGGGGACAGCCCTGGTCTAATTAGTGCTAGCTAGCCCAGTCTTAAGTCTGGAACAATGGAACAATACAGTTTAAGAAAAATACCTTAAAAAGAAGAAATAAAGTAACAAATAATTCAAGAGCAGCAGTAAAATAACAATAGTGAGGCTATATACAGGGGGTACCAGTACAGAGTCAATGTGCGGAGGCACCAGTTAGTTGAGGTAATTGGCTGGCACCAGTTTTATTTATCGACTAATTATTTTATAGGCCAAAAGTCGACCATTACCAGCTAACGGAAATCCTTGACAGGTGTTAAATTCTGCATTGGCTTTGATACTCTGGTTGGTTAGAGATGATCCAATTGCTGATGACTTTGTTTTGTACAACATTTTGACATCCCCGCAAATGACTTCAATGATGGCCGTCTCAGACTGAAGTATGTAGTGAACGATAGAGCAGCGGTAAAATGCAGTTTGAGCCATCGGGCAAAGAGCTGGAGGAAATGAACGTCATAGCTTGTTCTTGTAAAGGGCAATGCAATGGCAGCGAAAAACGGTTCTATTTGGCTCCAGAAAACGACAGTAAGCAGACCTCCTTAGTTTTCATCCCTAAATGTCACCAGCGCGATATCTGTACTTCAAACACATTTTTTTTTACCAAAGCCTAAAAGCCCACACAGTAATTCGCTTCCCCTTTCATTACTGGGCTAGAGTAGGCTAATCTTGCCTGAGTTGGGGAGGATGACCACAGAAAGTTGAGTAGGATAATCTTCCCTGAGTTGGGGAGGATTCAGACTGCCTCAATCTCTGAAAGTTGAGAGCGTAATTATGTCGGCATTGTCAGTTTGAGATGTGTAATTTTAGAGACATTTTTATAGACTTAAGAGCAGCCCACTACCCATTGCATTTCTCAATGACTCTTTCTGATGCAAGCACTTTCATCATAACATCCTGTACATGTCGCCATGGCAGCCTGAAGGCTTGTGCAGTTATGCACATGTGCATAAGCTATTTCAGCTGCGGGACACTGCCTGCCATACCACGACAGAGTCAGCAGCTGAGACTCTAACCACACACACACACACACACACGTTCTCCATTAGTTAGTGATAGTCAGAAACCTTGCTTAGGACATGCCATACCCGCAGTACATCAGGATATAAATATAGCCACCCTCTGAGGGGGACACAGACCCTGCCTATGCCCTGGGTTTACTGTAAAGAGACTTGTCAGGACAAATATTCCTCTCTCTCACACATGCGCATGAACACACACACACACACGCTCAGAGGGTGTCCTGCAGGACCGGAGACATTTACAAAGACAAACTCCTCTTTCTAGGTGCATTATTCCTACCAGAAAAAAACGAAGACATTTTATACTAAAACAATTGGTCGTCATTTTAGCTTTTCACTCACTGTAAAACTCATACAAAGGACAGTGAGGTCATTGATTTCCAGCACGTCTGAGTCAGCAGTAGTGTAATAAGTGAAGAAAGACACCGTTGTTTAAGAACGGCTTCCGCACCAGTGACGCACATTTTTCGTTAGGGCAAATCAAGTCTGACATTTTTAAATCGGAAATTACAAACTTTATTAGCCTTTTTAAACCTTGAAGACACTAAAAGTTTGCATTCTGTACTGTGCAGGAAAATTTGCAGCCACAAAAGAGTGATCAAATTAAGATCCTACATATGTAAGGAATAGTTATTTTATCTGCTCTGGGCACTTCTAAAAGGAGAAAGTGACGAGTAGACTGTTCGTGAGGATATCAAACTCATACAGCCTAGTAATGCATGGTGTGCAGTGCACCTGGTGGAAAACGCCGTCCTCTGCCAAAACAGTGTGTATGTTCATGTCTCTGTGCCAGCAAGCTTGTGAGCATGAGTAAGCATGCTTACTTGTACATGTTTGCGTGCATCCGCGTAGTTGTCTCTGCATAAAAGTCATGTTATTTTGGCATTGTTTATGTTGCCAGCTGACAAGCACTGGGCTGAAGCCCCATATATTGTATCCAGCAAGCATTCGTGGCTGAAGCATATTGTTTTCCTTACGCTGTAAGCAGCCCACAGCTGAATGTAATTGGGGACCCCTCCTATCCAGCAAGCCTACAAGGCTGCTAGGGAACTTGACTTATGGCTCCCAGCATTTCATGATGCTGATGGTCATTATAACTCTGGCACTTCTGACTGAGCTATGTCTCTCATTATACATTTCTGTCCCATACATTTACGAGACGTTGTGTGTGTGTAGGCTATAACAAACTGCCGTCTCACTCTCGCTCTTATTTATATATATATATATATATATATATATTCTACACAGTTTGTGCGTCCTGCCTATTGCTTTTCCGCCCAGGCCAGTGACAGGTTTGAACAACGATCAGATTAGGAGTTGCAGCAGAGGGATTGCTAGACCATTAAATAGCCGGGATCAAAGTTGTCCTCAGCCCCTCAAAGCAGCAGAGATGTCATTAGAGCTCTAACCGAGGTGGAAAATCAAGCTGTTTGATCAAAGTCATGTTATGAGGAGACAAAGCCCGTAGTCACCGGTGCGCCGGTAAATTGCCACCCCCTTCTGCATTCCTAGATGGACTCTCACACACTCTGCTGATGAGCACTAGAGCAAACACGTGACAACCTCTCTAGGCAGACTGCAGAGAATATATAGAAGCACAATCATAGACCCTGAAGTGATTTCCTACTTCTGTGTCTTTACTGAGAGCCTTGTTAAATAACATGGCCATTTTTATTTCAAAGTTTGCATGACATTTTCCAAACAAATCTGTAATTGAAAACTAAAGAAAAGAGCTAGGTAAGCTGATGCCTCTCTCTCGTTGCACTCCACAAGGAGACTGCCTGTTACGCGAATGCAGTAAGCCAAGGTAAGTTGCTAGCTAGCATTAAACTTATCTTATAAAAAACAATCAATCATAATCACTAGTTAACTAGACATGGTTGATGATATTACTAGATATTATCTAGCGTGTCCTGCGTTGCATATAATCTGACTGAGCATACAAGTGTCTAAGTATCTGACTGAGCGGTGGTAGACAGAAGTAGGCGCGTAAACATTCATTCAAACAGCACTTTCGTGCGTTTTGCCAGCAGCTCTTCGTTGTGAGTCAAGCATTGCGCTGTTTATGACTTCAAGCCTATCAACTCCCGAGATGAGGCTGGTGTAACCGAAGTGAAATGGCTAACTAGTTAGCTCGCGCTAATAGCGTTACAAACGTCACTCGCTCTGAGCCTTCTAGTAGTTGTTCCCCTTGCTCTGCATGGGTAACGCTGCTTTGATGGTGGCTGTTGCTGGTTCGAGCCCAGGGAGGAGCGAGGAGAGGGACGGAAGCGATACCGGCAATACTAAAGTGCCTATAAGAACATCCAATAGTCGAGGCGGCAGGGTAGCCTAGTGGTTGGAGTGTTGGACTAGTAACCGAAAGGTTGCAAGTTCAAATCCCTGAGCTGACAAGGTACAAATCTGTCGTTCTGCCCCTGAACAGGCAGTTAACCCACTGTTCCTAGGCTGTCATTGAAAATAAGAATTTGTTCTTAACTGACTTACCCTAGTTAAATAAAATATTTTAAAAATTGTCAAAGGTTAATGAAATACAAATGGAATAGAGGGAAATAGTTCTATAATAACTACAACCTAAAACTTCTTACCTGGGAATATTGAAGACTCATGTTAAAAGGAACCACCAGCTTTCATATGTTCTAAGCAAGAAACTGAAACGTTAGCTTTCTTACATAGCACATATTGCACTTTTACTTTATTCTCCAACAATTTGTTTTGCGTTATTTAAACCAAATTGAACATGTTTCATTACTTACTTGAGGCTTAATTGATTTTATTGATGTATAAGTTAAAATAAGTGTTCATTCAGTATTGTTGTAATTGTCATTATTACAAATAAATACATTTTAAAAATCGGCCGATTTAATCCGTATCAGCTTTTTTTTTGGTCCTCCAATAATCGGTATCAGTATCGGCGTTAAAATCATAATCGTTCGACCTCTACTGGGGAGTATTACCATATCCTCTCTCTGGTGGTCTCCTATGTGCCTTCTCAAAACACAGAAGTGTCTAGACTACAAGTACACCCCCTGGACAGGATGCTAGTCAGTCGCAGGGCTTTACCCCCAATCCATCTCCTTAATGCTGAGTGCAAAGAGCCATCCGGCCCATTCTTTGTGTTTGGTGTGACTCGACCAGGAAGCTATGTGTCATCTGTTTTGTGGTTCTGGGTACATAAGTCAGGGTTCAGGTTGCACTGTGTCCTGTCCTGTCCTGCCACTTGCTGGCTGACTGGGAGCTGAACCGCAGGACTGACATGTTGAGGGCAGACAGACGGACTGCACTGACTGACTGCTCGGGGCTTTTTAGGAATAAACAGACCTGATAAAGAGAGCAGAGGTGCCTGGGTAAGGACCGGCTGGGGAGAGAGGTGACTGAGGAGAAGGTGGACTGGACTCACTGTGGTGTCAGGCCCTCAAGCAGGTGGGCAGGTAGGCAGAGGAGGCTATAGCGTGTGGAGTATCTAGCTATCAATACACCGTTATTTGGGGAAATGGATGGAATATTGAATAGTGCAGTTCAACCCATGTTGTAATAAGCCCCTCAGAAGGTTGATGTTACACTCATCCAGTGAGTCAACATCTAGATATTCACTACATCACATCAGTTCTGACTGAGCCAAGACCTCAAGATTCCTAAAGAACTGCAAAGTAATTTTCTTCCACAGAGAATAGCCTAGATTTGAATAGTGTGGATTTTGAGACAAGCTTAAGGAGCTTGATGTTTTTTTTTGTCTTGTAACAAAGTAAATGTTCTCACACTAGAAGCGGTCAAGTTGCAGTCGTATAGAACTCGGAGAATGCATTCGTGGATGAGATGGGATCGATTAGCTGTCAGAGAAATCATTGTATTGTCAGTCCACCGCCTTGAAAGACACTCTAACGAGTGGCTTTCTCTGAGGGAGAAGAAAAATCAATTCCTTGTCTTGAGCTGGGGTGATGACGGCAGTGTGAGCTAGTGTTGTCCAACTCTGTAGTGCTGGCTACAATAGGCCAGATCAGATGGCTATCAGGAAGGATTTTATTCACTAAGCCTATCTGCTCTGCTCTTCTCTGCGCTCCACAGTTTACACAGACCTCATGACATAAAATGGGATTGTAAAGACAGGTCCAACTGTCCTGGCAAGAAGCCATTTTTAGGCAGCGGTTGTTTTGTTTTTGCTGAAAGAGATTTATTGTAGCTTATCGTGATTTATGGTCCAGGAGATGTTTTTGATCATATTCACACCTCATAGCTGCACAGATAATTTATCTGCTTGATGATGCTTATGAATGACTTTCACAGCAGAGCATAACATTATTTACAATACAGTGTAGTACAATGCATTATAACACATGTTCATGATTGAAATGGGAGTTCAAAAGTTCACTTTTTGAATGATTTGAAATGGGTACTGGTTATCTCTTGGCTGCTGAAATAAGGTGACTTATGCTAAGTGTAAGCCTAACAACCATTCTTTCTTGATAGCCAAGTGACCTAGACCCCAAAGGCTATTCAATTTACAAAATCGGATTTAAAGTTTGGAAGAGTAACTCTCCAATAATGCTGCCTGCTGGCAAGTTTCGTTTGACATTTTGATTTGAACTCTCTACTATTTTGGATTGTACAGCGAATCTGCCACAGAAACAAGCTTTGTCGTTGTGATGAAATGGCGCTTAGGTAAAGTTAAGTGTTTGTGATGAGAATGTCGATTTGCTTTTGTGTTGTTGGCTCTGTTCTGAAATGAGCAAACGCTACCTGAGTATATTGTACATCCGCCAAAACAGACATTCTATATATAGTCTCTGTGTATTGTTTCATAGTTGACTAGACGTAGAGTACTTTAAATATTAGATTCTAGGCATCACTGGTCTATCCACAGTGCATCTTCATTCTGTTCAGGCCACATTGGAGGCTGTTTTACCATCACCCATTTTAACCATCAGTTGATCACCTTTTCTGTCCTTCTCTAGGTGTTAAATAATTTTGTAATGATTTCCTAGCCAAAATCTTGAACAGCCACATTACATCAGGAAGGTTGTGTTTTAAGTGGCCAGTGACAGCGTAGCCTGCTGGAGTTAGTCAGGGCACCACCAGGCCCGTTTTTCTTCTAAATATGGTCTATTAAAGAGATTCAGAGGGATAACAGAACAGAGAAGATATCCAACTCATCCCAAATGAGTCCCACTTTCAAGGAGTGAGGCTGCAATGGAGCAGGTTGAGAGCTTCAAGTTCCTTGATGTCCACATCACCAACAAACTATCATGTTCCAAACACACCAAGACAGTCGTGAAGAGGGCACGATAAAGCCTATTCCCCCTCAGGACACTGAAAATATTTGGCATGGGTCCTCAGATCCTCAAAAGGTTCTACAGCTGCACCATCAAGAGCATGGTTACATCACTTCCTGGTATGGCAACTGCTCGGCCTCCGACCGCAAGGCACTACAGAGGGTAGTGCGAACGGCCCAGTACATCACTGGGGCCAAGCTTCCTGCCATCCAGGACCTTTAACAGGTGGTGTCAGAGGAATGCCCTACAAATTGTCAAAGACTCCAGCCACACTAGTCATAGACTGTTCTCTCTGCTACTGCATGGCAAGTGTTACCGGAGCGCCAAGTCTAGGTCCAAAGGTCTTCTTAATAGCTTCTACCTCCAAGCCATAAGACTCCTGAAGAGCTAATCAAAGAGCTACCCAGACCCATCTTACACTGCTGCTACTCTGTTTATTATCTATGCATAGTCACTTTAACTCTACCTAAATGTACATATTACTTCAATTACCTTGACTAACCAGTGCCCCCTCACAACAGCCTCGATACTGTTATTTTACTGCTGCTGTTTAGTTATTTGTTACTTTTACTACTTTTTTTACCTAAGGAAAAAAAGTTTTAACTTCTTAAAACATTATTGGTTAAGGGCTTGTAAGTAAGCATTTCACTGTAAGGTCTACACCTTTGGTATTCGGCGCATGTGACGAATAACATTTCATTTGATTTGAAATGGCACTATATTTGCTATATAGTCCACTACTTTTGACCAGGGCCAATAGGGCTCTGGTCAAAGGTAGTGCACTGTGCAGCCATTTGGGACAAAAGTAGTGCACTATAAGGAATTTGGATGCAGACCAAAGTCCTGGGGCTTCATTTGTCAATATTGGGTAGGACTATTCTAAAATACTACTAAAATGCTACTTACGAACGGAGTTTATAATGTTCGTACGCATAGAAGTGTGATTTATCACAGTCCCACGAGCATCATAGCACACTGGTAGGAGAACTTTTGATAAATACCAATTGTTCTCAGTGCTTGTGCATGACTATTTACATTTTGAAACGCCCCTAATTAACCATATATGGTCAATCATCCCTTTTAATACCCTTTACAACACTGTATCATGAAATAGCCTACAAAGGTGCAACTGAAAAAAACAAAGAAAAAAGGCTGTAGTAGAGGTGCTAGTGTCAGATTATTTTTATTTAACCTTTATTTAACCAGGTAAGACCCATCTAGGTTAAAACCTATTTTACAAGGGCAACCTGGCAAGAAGACTAAACAGGGAAGGAGCAGCATGTACATCAAATCAAATGTATTTATATAGCCCTTCGTACATCAGCTGATATCTCAAAGTGCTGTACAGAAACCCAGCCTAAAACCCCAAACAGCAAGCAATGCAGGTGTAGAAGCACCTAAATGCACATAAAATACTAAATACACACAAAAGACAAAGTGTCATAAGTTACAGATACAATTGAAGATTAGAAACAACTGCAGCTATCACAATCCAATTGAGTACAACCAAGGTTTTATTTGGCTCGCTCAGTTGTGGTTTGACCAGTAAAACTGCTACAAAGAGAGGACCATTGGGACAATTCAAGTTGCTTTACGATGGCAAATATACTTCAAATGAGTAGGCAACACACCAATAAGCCATCCATCCAGCTGTAGAGACAGCTTCCTGCTGTAGGCATATTGCTGATCTGCAGAATGAACGAGTCGTGCATTACACCTGGTCACCTTGCCACCACATTCAGCAGCGTTTTTTGAGCATCACATAATAGTGGAATCATTTTAAGTTTGTTTTGGGATGGTGCTTTTATGGCGACGTGGGCGTCATCTGTTGCTCCGTTTGTAGGCTATTTGGGAACCCATTGATGACAGAAACGCCCCTTGACTTTAACCTGCTGTCCGATGGTGTCTGGAAATTGTATGTTAGTTCATTTTGCTGAAGATTCCATCCAAAACATTAGCTCATCGAGGGATGTGAGATGCCGATAGCACTTTGATGTGCAACAGAATAGCATATATTCCTGAAATCCTCACAAAGATCCTATATGATTGGTTTTGGGAAACGGTATCTTATGAGCCAATCTGTACCCTCTGCGAAAAAGTCCCACCTGTCTCTAAAAACATGCTCTCTGTGAAATGCAGCGTGTGCCAAATCTTCCAACAGAGCAATATCAGCCATCTTTCATTTCCCATTATCTCAGTCTTTTATAGTATTTCAATGATGGTTTCACTTTCACACGTGCCCTGTGAGTCTCCTCTGAACAGTTGATGTTGCGATATGTCTGTTACTTGAAGTATTTATTTTGGCTGCAATTTCTGAGGCTGGTAACTCTAATGAACCTCTGCAGCAGAGGTAACTCTGGGTCTTCCTTTCCTGTGGCTGTCCTCGTGAGAGCCAGTTTCATCATAGCGCTTGATTGTTTTTGGCGACTACTCTTGAAGAAACTTTCAAAGTTAATTAAAATGCATTCCTGGTGACTACCTCATGAAGCTGGTTGAGAGAATACCAACAGCTTTGAGTGTTCAAAGCTGTCAACTTAGAAAATAGTAAAAATAAAGAACCCTGGAATGAGTAGGTGTGTCCATACTTTTGACTGGTACTGTATATATTTTCCCATTCTATACCCTTTAGACCTCTAAGCACAGCTCTATTGTGCCTCCCACATCACTGTGTTTCTTTTTCTCACTCTCTCTCAATCTCTCTCTGAATCTCTCTCTCAATCTGTCTTTATTCATCTCTCTGTCGCTCTCTCTGAGATTGTGATAGCTGGCTCTGCAGTCAGGAGACTACATACTGTCCCTCTCTCTAACGGTAACGAGCCCCAGGTCTAATCAAACGGACGATTTGAATTTAACAAATGTACTGTACTTATTATCGTAACAAATGCACTGATACAGGGAAATTACATGTAGCCTGTCAAGATATGTTGCATGAATTCACAATGTAAATACAATTACATCGAATTTTTAAAAAATTATTAGTCCTACGCTCACAATTTCACAAATGTATCTCTTTCTCTCGCAATCTCTCGTTCGCTCTGTTTTCCCCATCGTCTCACCAATTCTCTTTTTTTTCTCTTGCTTGCTCGCTCTCTCTCGCTCTCTTTCTCGCTTTCTCTCATGCTCTTTCTCGCTTTCTCTCATGCTCTTTCTCGCTTTCTCTCATGCTCTTTCTCGCTTTCTCTCATGCTCTTTCTCGCTTTCTCTCATGCTCTTTCTCGCTTTCTCTCATGCTCTTTCTCGCTTTCTCTCATGCTCTTTCTCGCTTTCTCTCATGCTCTTTCTCGCTTTCTCTCATGCTCTTTCTCGCTTTCTCTCATGCTCTTTCTCACTTTCTCTCATGCTCTTTCTCGCTTTCTCTCATGCTCTTTCTCGCTTTCTCTCATGCTCTTTCTCGCTTTCTCTCATGCTCTTTCTCGCTTTCTCTCATGCTCTTTCTCGCTTTCTCTCATGCTCTTTCTCGCTTTCTCTCATGCTCTTTCTCGCTTTCTCTTGTGCTTTCTCTCTCTGAATTTGAGAGCTGGCTCTGCAATCAGAGAGAGGGACCGTATGTACTGTCCTAAAGGTAATGAGCCGATTTGAATTCCGTTCAGGGTCCACTTCATTATCTCAATCCTCTGATGCTATCAGGGTTTAAGCACATAATGATGAGAATCCCTGTAGAGTAGGGTTGGGCGATATCCAGATTTAATAAACTGTATCGACCAAGCCTACTGTAGAGTAGACAGACAGATAGATCCAGTGCAACACTGATGGCCCCTCACAGTGCTGTGTTGAGAGGTAGGATTCCTGGTGCTCCCATTTATAGAAGCACCAGGAGACCAATCCAAGGCCCTACTAATGACAGTAGCAGAAAGTTACTTCTTCCTGAGGGGAGAGGAGTGACAGAATAGTGCACAGAACCCCCGCTGATCGAGGTGTTGCAGTACATTTCGGGACTTCCTCTACATTTTGTTTCCCAACCTGCTGTAATATTAATGGACCAATGTACAATCTTGTTTTCTATGATGCAACCTATTAGGGGAATGGATTGGGTAGTGAAACATTTCTAAGCGTTTTGAATTCTGTAGTCATTTGATCATACTTTCCCAGGTTGTTGTGGTTTGGGAATGCACCTTTTAACAGTAGGACAGCCACCTGAGATGTGACAGGAGACGTCATGGCGGCGGCAATATTGAGAATAAAACATGAGCATCCCAGGGAGGTGAGGTGTATGTACGTGCTCTAACCCTGATGGGCTCTGAGTGAGCCTGAAAGGAGAAAGTATGCCACATCCTGTCAGCTCTCTGGAGGCTGCTCGCCTGGAGCCGCACCTGACAGCCATCTGGCTGCTAATGTATTCACTGACACTCGACACACACGCACACATGCACACACACACACGCAAACGCTAACCACAGACACACACAGACAACAGTCACACACACAAACACTACAAACACAAATAGCACACACACAAACATATGCACACAGTGACTTCTTATTGCCTCAAAGTACACGTCTTGCATAAGACCAACTTTTTGTAGTTCACTTTTTGTCAATAGTTTTTCTGCCTTTAACTTCAGTTGAGTAGATCATTATTTCATTGCCCTTTTTACTAGCCTGTAC
The DNA here is from genome assembly GCF_018296145.1 of Oncorhynchus tshawytscha. Classification (NCBI taxonomy): domain Eukaryota; kingdom Metazoa; phylum Chordata; class Actinopteri; order Salmoniformes; family Salmonidae; genus Oncorhynchus; species Oncorhynchus tshawytscha. The sequence goes on from NC_056433.1 coordinate 16,661,677, forward strand.
AATTTTATATAGCCAAACTGTATCTTTTATTGCAGCTTTCCTTGAAAGGTTGAGTACAAATATTAACAATGAAGAGCGAGATGCCTTTAGTTTGCTCTTTATTCCAGACATGTAGTTTACTTTCATTTCCTGTGTGATGTGTGTTTTCCAGGGGGAGAGCAGTGAGGGGTCTGTCCAGGTTGACGTGTCCCAGTATGAAAACTCCTCCTACCTGGTCTGACTCCTGGAGTAGCTCCTACATGGACCTCCAGGGGCCGCAGTGGGGCCAGGACACCAATGGACGTAGGAGCAGAGGGCCCTGCTGGGCAGCCTGGAACACAGCGTCCTTCTCCTGTCTGACTTCCCCTGTTTAGCCTACATGTGGAGGATAGGGGCTCTCCTCGCCCCCTCTGTTCCAGGAACGAGCATGGCGCCACCACGGCCACACAGGCGTGTAATTCCACCTCCAGGATGTTTCCACTTCAAAGGGCTGCAGAAGTTGGTGCAGATACAGTCAATTTGACTGACATGACAGGATTGAAGAGACAGGACTTAACAAACTGGAGGAGGTGGTGGGAGGTGCGTTATTCATTGAGGTTGGCTACCTCTTCAGAAGAATAATCTATAAATAGTATGGCACTAAACCAAAGCCTGTCATTATTCTTGTTGGGAAAAGTGTGGCAATTAAACAATAAGACCCGAGGGGGTGTGGTACAGTATATGGCCAATACACCACGGCTAAGGGCTGTTCTTAAGCACAACTCAACACGGAGTGCCTGGACACAGCCCTTAGCCGTGGGGGTTTGTGATATCAGGGCGGCAGGGTAGCTTTCAGCCACTCAGCATTCAGGGCTCGAACCACAGTTTATAATGTGAAATAGACTATTGTGGCTGGCATTAGAATTACAATGGAAAGCATTGCATTTTTTATGAGAATTATATATTTTTTATTTACAGACTGTGTGAATGTAGAATGGATATACTGAGTGCTGTATGAGCAGGAATATCTTACTGTAAAGAAGGTATGTCCGGAAAGTTTTTAGGCATTTACATTTTCATTTGTTGATTCTATTAGCAAGATGTAGTGAAGCAATTTTACAAATGGATTTGAAAATAAATAAAATCCAAAATGTTCATATTCCAGATTGTATCCTTGATTCAAGTCCATGTAAATATTTAGTTACTGGACTTTGATATAAGTGTTTATAGAAATATGTACTGATATTTAAGACATGATTGTATAGAGATTGTCAGTGACATTAGAGTCTGACTTGTTGTAGTGTTCTATAGAAGGGATACAGTAAGTCTGACTTGTTGTAGTGTTCTATAGGAGGGATACAGTAAGTCTGACTTGTTGTAGTGTTCTATAGGAGGGATACAGTAAGTCTGATTTACTGCCATGTTCTATAGCAGCGATGGCTGTGTCCTAACAGACTGAACAGGTTATATTAGTGCTGCATGACCCTCCCCAGTTTGTTATCCTCTTCTAAATAGCTGTGGACGGGAGGTGAGGCAGACTGCCTGTGATGACTGCCAGCTCTGCTATGTTTGCCCCGGCTGTAACCCAGTTTATTTGTGTTGTGTGTAATTAATGGTCATGAGTTCAAATGGCTGTACAACTTAATACATTTGCATCTCAAATGGCACCCTACTCTCTTAGAAAAAAGGGTTCCAAAAGGGTTCTGCGGCTGTCCCTATAGGAGAACACTTTTTGGTTCCAGGTAAAACTCTTTTGGGTAGAACTGGAACCAAAAGGGGTTCTTCATATGGGGACAGCCGCAGAACCCTTTTTTCTAAGAGTGTAGGGGAAAGCCGAATACCTTAGATGGGGAAAAAAGATGCTAAGAGTGTATTCCCTATATAGTGCACTACCAGGGCTGTTGTCAAAAGTATATAGGGAATAGTGTGCAGTTTGAGGCGGTGCATGGAGAATGACTAGCTCTCTGAGAAGCCCTGGCTCTGCTGGTAGGCATTACTCCCATTGTTTCTGTCTCTGTGTCCCTGCCTGCCTCACTGCCTGTGATCTCCTCATCTTTCATATCCTGTTGCTAGCAGGGCCAGGAAGGATTCGCCTGCAGAGAAGAAAACGACAGCTTTTACGTGCCTAGACATCTAATGTGTTTTGGTTCAAAGGGAAACAGAAATATAAAGGAGGTAGGCAGAAATATCTCATTGCATACGTACATGCAATGACCAAGGCACTAAGATAAAACACATCTCTATGGGCAAAAGACGTACATGGTTGCTACTTGCGTCATTGTTAGGCCACACTCTTCATAGAATTACATAGAACACTGAACTGCATGATCTCTATGGCGCTCTCTTTGTGCAGAGGCATTATCTTCCGTTAATACGTCAAAAGCAAACCACAGTGCAGTGAAGGTAGAGTCCGTAGAATTTACAAAGATAATGAATTCTATTATCATTCTAATTTGGTGGTAGAGTCATCGGCCAGGTGATGCTGCACTAAGACAGGCTGAATGTCAAGGTAACCAGATGCAAAGCCTGGAATACAGTGCCTTCAAGTATTCACACCCCTTTACTTTTTCAAAATGTTGTGTTACAGCCTGAATTTAAAATGGGAAAACATTTACATTTTGTCACTGTTTTTAGATATTTTTTTTTACAAATGAATTTAAAAAATGTAAGCTGAAGTGATCTTGAGTTGATAAGTATTCAACATCTTTGTTATGGCAAGCCTCATTTTTAAGTTACATAATACGTTGCATGGACTCACTGTGTGCAATAATAGTGTTTAAAAACATTTTTAATGACTACCTCATCTCTGTACCCTACATATCTTTAAGGTCCCTCAGTCAAGCAGTGAATTTCAAACATGGATTCAACCACAAAGACAGAGGTTTTCCAGTGCCTCGTAAAGAAGGGCACCTATTAGTAGATGGGTAAAAAAACAAACAGACTTTGAATATTTCTTTGAGCATGGTGAAATTATTTATAACACTTTGGCTGGTGTATCAATGCATCCAGTCACTACATAGATACAGCCATCCTTCCTAACTCAGTTGCCAGAGAGGAAGGAAACCGATCAGGGATTTCACCATGAGGCCAATGGTGACTTTAAATCAGTTAGAGTTTAATGCCTGTGATAGGAGAAAAATGGATGGATCAACAACTCTGTAGTTATTCCACAATACTAAACTAATTGACATAGTGAAAAGAAGGAAGTCTGTACAAAATACAAATATTACAGAACATGCATCCTGTTTGCAACAAGGAACTAAATACAGCTAAAAATGTGTCAAATCAATAACTTTTTGTCCTGAATACAACGTGGTATGTTATTGAGTACCACTCTCAATATTTTTTTGCATAGTGGTGGCTGCATTATGTTATGTGTATGCTTGTAATCGTTAAGGACTGGGGATTTTTTTCAGGATGATAAATTAATGGAATAGAGCTAAGCAAATAGAAAATAGTAAAAATAAAGAAAACCCTTGAATGAGTAGGTGTTGTAAACCCTTGAATGAGTAGGTGTTGTAAACCCTTGAATGAGTAGGTGTTGTAAACCCTTGAATGAGTAGGTGTTGTAAACCCTTGAATGAGTAGGTGTTGTAAACCCTTGAATGAGTAGGTGTTGTAAAACTTTTGACTGGTAGTGTATGATACTTCGTCACTACACCCCTACCTGACTCCAGATCCTGGCCAAGGTTGTATCCAGCTTATATCCATGTTATAGTGAGGCTTTATCCAGCCAGTTTGTCTTTTAGATTCGGTCACTTTAACTCTAGAGATCAAATAAAATTTTATTTGTCACATGGTTAGCAGATGTTAATGCGAGTGTAGCGAAATGCTTGTGCTTCTAGTTCCGACAATGCAGTAATAACCAACAAGTAATCTAACTAACAATTCCAAAACTACTGTCTTATACACACAAGTGTAAGGGGATAATGGTACTTCTAGGGTTAAAGTGACCGAAATACAATGTAGCACCTATATATATATATATATATACATATACATATACACATACACATACACATACACATACACATACACACACGAGCAGGCAGCTCTACTTGTCTCTGTATTGCCTTTTCCTTGACCAAGTCCTAGAGGATTTTCCTCGTACCTTAAAGGTCACGACTAGGATAGTGCACTATAAAGGGAATAGTGTGCCATTTGGGACACAACCCTAAAGGTGCATGCACAGCTCCAGGTGAACCATCTCTGTTTATAGATCACTGTCGACGGGCGCAAATACTCTCCTATCAGAGTAGAGGATTTAACCTTGACACACAAAAGAGACACTGAATGATTCCCTCATCTCTAATGTGAGATCAAGGTTTAATGTTCAACCAATTATGCTATAAGATTAATAAAATGTTGATAATGAGAAAGTTGACTCCTCTAAAACATATTTTTCAGCAAGGTTTCACGCACAGTATTTATTAGACTAATCTTTAAAACCTCTATGGGATCGGTGTCCCACCCACGAGCTAACGTGATTAGCATGAGGTTGTAAGTAACAAGAACATTTCCCAGGACACAAACATTTCTGATATGGGCATATAGCTTAAATTCTTGTTCATCTAACTGCACTGTCCAATTTACAGTAGCTATTACAGTGAATGAATACCATGCTATTGTTTGAGGAGAGTGCAAAGTTATGAACTTGAAAATGTATTAATAAACCAATTAGGCACATTTGGGCAGTCTTGATACAACATTTTGAACAGAAATGCAATGGTTGAATCAGTCTAAAACTTTGCGGATACACTGCTGCCATCTAGTGGCCAGAATCTAAATTGCACCTAACCTGGAATAGTACATTATGGCCTTTCTCTTGCATTTCAAAGATGATGGAACAAAAAAATATGTTTTTCTTTGGATGATCTTTTACCAGATCTATTGTGTTATTCCCCTACATTTCACATTTCCACAAACTTCAAAGTATTTCCTTTCAAATGGTATCAATGATATGCATATCCTTGCTTCAGGTCCTGAGCTACAGGGTCCGAGAGAGTTCCCCCAAATGACAAAATGACATTGGTTTTGGTTTTGCTTTATACTGCTTACAGGGTATGGAAACCAATATGTCATTTGGTTGAACTATCCATTTAACATAGTGTAATTACTATATGAGCTGATGACAAAAATGACTCCAAGGCCAAGCACTTAAAATGAACTTTTTGCAACCTTGATTAACTTATAAGACTGATGTCATTGCCAAGTCATTGATGTCTGCTTGGTCCATGTGCTTGTTTTTTTAAGTTATAGAAAACCAATTTTATTTTGCAGCTGTTTTGGACATCAACAATAATATGTTTACTGAATGTAATTATTGAATTACTACAAAGCTAGTTGAAACATTCAAACCCATTCATTAGGAGTCAGAGAAAGGATTATGAACCTCAGGAAATGTCAGTTGAATGTGAACCAGCAGATCAAAAGTCTCTCTACTTTGAAAAGTTGCAATATAAAGTGGTGGAGAGATATTTAATTTTATAATAATCTGTAGAATACCATTTTATTTAACCTTTATTTAATCAAGAAAATACCTGTGAGGTTAGAAACAATCTATACAATTTATAATAAATAAATGGTTCCATTTATATTAAACTTACTGTACAGGCCATAAACAACACATTATAAAGAAGTACAGAACTACTCTTAAGTCAACTCTGATATATAGTGTATTACTGACTATATAGTATATTACTTACTACACATATATTACTGACTATATAGTATCTTACTGACTATACATATATTACTGACTATACAGTATATTACTTACTACAGTGCCCTCCACTAATATTGGCACCCTTGGTAAATATGAGCAAAACGGGCTATGAATTTTTTTAATTTACTGTTTATCCTCTTGGTCTTTCATTTAAAAAATCTAACCTTTTAATTCAAGTAAAATCATTTAAAGAAAAAATGTATTCTTATCATGAAACAAATATTTTTCTCATATGTGTGCCACAATTATTGGCACCCCTTCATTCAATACTGTGTGCAACCTCCCTTTGCCAAGATAACAGTTCTGAGTCTTCTTCTATAATGTGTAATGAGGTTAGAGAACACATGGCAAGTGATCGGAGACCATTCCTCCATACATAATCTCTCCAGGTCCTTAGGATTCCAAGGTCCACGCTTGTGGACTCTCCTCTTCAGCTCATCCCACAGGCTTTCTATGAGGTTTAGGCCAGGGGACTGGGATTGCCATGGCAAAACCTTGATTCTGTGGTCAGTGAACCCTTTTTGAGTTGATTTTGACGTGTGTTTTGGATCATTGTCCTGCTGGAAAATCTAACCATGGCCCAGTTTAAGCTTCCTAGCAGAGGCAGTCAGGTTTTTATTTAATATCTGCTGGCATGATACCATAGAGTCCATGATACCATGTATCCTAACAAGTTGTCCAGGGCCTTTGGAAGAAAAACAGCCCCAACATCAAAGATCCACCACCATACTTCACAGTGGGGATGAGGTACTTTTCTGCATGGATACCTTTGAGTTTGAGTTTATTTTTTATTTTTACAGGGACAGTGCACATTAATCAACGTTTCAGTAAAAGTGCCGGTTTTAGCCAGCCGGCTAATTTTCAACCGCAGTCCCTGGGCAGGTTATTAAAAACAATTACAATATAGACAATAGTAACATAGAACAAGCAAGACATAGCAACATAGGATAAGCAAGACATAGCATACAGACAGAGCAACATAGAACAAAAAGCAGCAAGACAAAATTCATAAAAGCAACAAAGTGTTTCCACACCTCACAAGCTACAGACAACAGACAACATGGAAAGCGGCAACACACAGCTAGGGACCATGTTCACAAATCTGATTGACCTTTAGCCATGTCTTCAAGCATTTTGTGAAAGTGTGATATGTGGTGCAGTTATGTGTGTCTGATGGCAGTGTATTCCAGACATGGGAAGCTCTCACAGAGAATGCAGATTTACTAAAGGTGCTTTTCCTTAGGGGAACTATACTGTCACCTCTCATGGCAGACCTTGTGGATCTGCTGCCATATGTCTGGGTTTTCTGTTTAACAAAAATACTGAGTGGAGGGGGAGCCAGGCCATTACGGATCTTGAATACAAGACATGCGTCGGTGTATTGCACAAGATTTTCCCAACTCAAGAGCTCATGCTTTCTAAGGATGTGACAATGATGATGGCTGTTGGGCTTCCTATCAAGCACTTTGAGAGCCTGTTTGTAGACAGACTGAATAGGTTTTAATGTTGTACAGCAAGCTTGGGCCCAACTAGTCAAGCAGTATGTTAAGTGGGGGAGTATCATAGATTCGAAGTACAGTTTTGCTACCTCTGTAGTCAAACAATTTCGTATAAATCGGAAATTAGCTAGGTTGAATTTGGTTATTTGAATTACCTTTTTCACATACTTTTTAAAAGAGAGGTTGGAATCAAGTATGATGCCAAGGTACTTAAAATCGGTACCACCTGGAGCTTCTCCCCTGACACATAGACATCTGGCTCAGTAGCATCTGTTGCCCTCTTTGTGAAGAACATGCAAACAGTTTTTTTCACATTGAGATGCAAACACGAGTCACTGAGCCACTTTGTAACCTGGACCATTACAGTAGTGAGTTCTTGTGCAGCTTGTTGTTTGCTCTTTGCATGCACATATATCACTGTATCATCTGCATACATTTGAACTTCAGACCCAGTACAGACAGAAGGCAGATCATTAATGTACATGCTGAACAGGAGGGGCCCCAGTATTGACCCTTGGGGCACGCCCACATCATAGCTACGAGTGGGCGACATCTCATTGCTCACTCTGACACACTGAGTTCTGCCTTCAAGGTATGATTTCATCCATCTCAAGGCATCAGGGGAAAAGTTGAACTTGGACAATTTTGTGATGAGAATCTCATGGTTAACAGTATCAAAAGCCTTCCTTAGGTCCAGAAACACAGCCCCAACAGCACCCCCTTTGTCCATCTTGGACTTCACATTTTCCAGAAGAAAGCAGTTGGCCGTTTCTGTGGAGTGTTTCACTCTGAAGCCAAACTGCATGGAGTGTAATGTGAAGGGGCTGTTGTTGAGGTGGGCAATCAGTTGTTCTGCTACACACTTTTCAACAACCTTTGACACCACAGGTAGTATACTAATGGGCCTGTAGTTACTCACGTCAGCAGGGTCGCCTGATTTAAAGATGGCCGTTATTATGGCCGACTTCCATACCCTAGGAAACACTCCGAGACCAATCGATGTGTTGGTGACCTTAGTAATGGGGCCAATGAGTGACTCTTTGTAGTTTTTAAGAAAGGTAGAGTCCATCCCAAACACATCTTTGGCTTTAGAGTTCTTTAGTGAGCTAATCACCTTGTTCACCTTTGACTCAGAAACCTCCCTTATGATGAAGACCGGTTGAGTGTCATTCACTAGCACTGAGCCCAATAAACCAGTAGTGGAGGGGTTCTGTGTCAGTACCCTGACAGAGTCAATAAAGTAGGAATTGAAGGCTGTTGCTATTTCGACTGCATCCTGTGTTAGATTGTTATTCACCATGATTTCTAGTCTTTTTGCCTATGCCAAACCCACCTCTGGTGTTTGTTTCCAATAAGCTTTATTTTGGTCTCATCTGACCATAGAACCCGGTCACATTGAAAGTTCCAGTAACATTTAGCAAACTGTAGGCTCTTGAGATTGTTGTTTGATGACAGCAAAGGCATTTTTATGGCAACCCTCCTAAACAACTTGTGGTTATGTGGGTGGCATCTGATTGTAGTTTGAGACTTTCTGACCCCAAGACCCAACTAACATCTGCAATTCTCCAGCTGTGATCCTTGGAGATTTTTTTGGCTACTTAAACCATCCTCCTCACTGTGCGTGGGGTCAATATAGACACAGATCCTCCTCCAGGCCGATTGTTAAAATCTCCAGTTGCTTTAAACTTCTTAAGTATTGTCCTGCTAGTGGAAATGGGCATTTTCAACTATTTAGCTCTCATAGCCATTTCCTGATTAGTGCAGCTCAACAACCTTTTGTCGCACATCATTACTGTGTTCTCGGGTCTTTGCCATAGTGATGGATGACTATGGGTACTTGGTCTGTGTGTCACCTCATATTTATACCTCAGTGAAACAGGAAGTCATGGCTTACCACTTACAGTTGAAGTCAGAAGTTTACATACACTTAGGTTGGAGTCATTAACTTGTTTTTCAACTACTCCACACATTTCTTGTTAACAAACTGTAGTTTTGGCAAGTCGGTTAGGACATTTACTTTTTGTACACAAGTACTTATTCCAACAATTGTTTAAAGACAGATTATTTCACTTATAATTCACTTATAATTCTATGTATCACAATTCCATTGGGTCAGAAGTTTACATACACTAAGTTGACTGTGCCTGTAAACAGCTTGGAAAATTCCAGAAAATGATGTCATGGCTTTAAAAGCTTCTGATAGGCTAATTGACATCATTTGTGTCAATTGGAGGTGTACCTGTGGATGTATTTCAAGGCCTACCTTCAAACTCAGTGCCTCTTTGCTTGACATCATGGGAAAATCAAAAGAAATTAGCCAAGACCTCAGAAAACAAATTGTGTCCTCTGGTCTGATTAAACAAAAATAGAACTGTTTGGACATAATAGCCATCATTATGTTTGGAGGGAAAAGGGGGAGGCTTGCAAGCCGGAGAACACCATCCCAACCGTGAAGCACGGGGGTGGCAGCATCATGTTGTGGGGGTGCTTTGCTGCAGGAGGGACTGGTGCACTTCACAAAATGAGGGAGGAACATTATGTGGATAAATTGAAGCAACATCTCAAGACATCTGTCAGGAACTTAAAGCTTGGTCGCAAATGGGTCTTCCAAATGGACAATGACCCCAGGCATACTTCCAAAGTTGTGGCAAAATGGCTTAAGGACAACAAAGTCAAGGTATTGGAGTGGCCATCACAAAGCCCTGACCTCAAACCTATAGAAAAGTTGTGGGCAGAACTGAAAAAGCGTGTGCGAGCAAGGATGCCTAAAACCTGACTCAAGTACACCAGCTCTGTCAGGAGGAATGGGACAAAATTCACCCAACTTATTGTGGGAAGCTTGTGGAAGGCTACCTGAAATGTTTGACCCAAGTTAAACAATTTAAAGGCAATACTACCAAGTACTAATTGACTGTATGTGAACGTCTGACCCATTGGGAATGTGATGAAAGAAATAAAAGCTGAAAGAAATCATTCTCTCTACTATTATTCTGACATTTCACTTACAAAAAAGTGGTGATCCTAACTGACCTAAGACAGGGAATTTTTACAAGGATTATATGTCAGGAATTGTGAAACAATTAGTTCAAACATATTTTGCTACGGTGTACGTAAACTTCCGACTTCAACTGTATGTATATACAGTGGGGCAAACAAGTATTTAGTCAGCCACCAATTGTGCAAGTTCTCCCACTTAAAAAGATGAGAGAGGCCTGTAATTTTCATCATATGAGAGAAATGAGAGAATGAGAGAAAAAAATTCCAGAAAATTACATTGTAGGATTTTTAATGAATTGATTTGCAAATTATGGTGGAAAATAAGTATTTGGTCACCTACAAACAAGCAAGAATTCTGGCTCTAACAGACCTGTAACTTCTTCTTCCTCTGTCCTCCACTCGTTACCTGTATTAATGGCACCTGTTTGAACTTGTTATCAGTATAAAAGACACCTGTCCACAAGACAGTCACACTACAAACTCCACTATGGCCAAGACCAAAGAGCTGTCAAAGGACACCAGAAACAAAATTGTAGACCTGCACCAGGCTGGGAAGACTGAATCTGCAATAGGTAAGCAGCTTGGTTTGAAGAAATCTACTGTGGGAGCAATTATTAGGAAATGGAAGACATACAAGACCACTGATAATCTCTCTCGATCTGGGGCTCCACGCAAGATCTCACCCCTTGGGGTCAAAATGATCACAAGAACGGTGAGCAAAAATCCCAGAACCACACGGGGGGACCTAGTGAATGACCTACCGAGAGCTGGGACCAAAGTAACAAAGGGGCCATGTATCGTGAGATTTTGAGTGAAAACCTCCTTCCATCAGCAAGGGCATTGAAGATGAAACATGGCTGGGTCTTTCAGCATGACAATGATCCCAAACACACCGCCCGGGCAACGAAGGAGTGGCTTCGTAAGAAGCATTTCAAGGTCCTAGAGTGGCCTAGCCAGTCTCCAGATCTCAACCCCATAGAAAATCTTTGGAGGGAGTTGAAAGTCTGTGTTGCCCAACAACAGCCCCAAAACATCACTGCTCTAGAGGAGATCTGCATGGAGGAATGGGCCAAAATACCAGCAACAGTGTGTGAAAACCTTGTGAAGACTTATAGAAAACGTTTGACCTCTGTCATTGCCAACAAAGGGTATATAACAAAGTATTGAGATCAACTTTTGTTATTGACCAAATACTTATTTTCCACCATAATTTGCAATTAAATTCATTAAAAATCCTACAATGTGATTTTCTGGATTTTTTTTCTCATTTTGTCTGTCATAGTTTAAGTGTACCTATGATGAAAATTACAGGCCTCTCATCTTTTTAAGTGGGAGAACTTGCACAATTGGTGGCTGACTAAATAATACTTTTTTTGCCCCACTGTGTGTGTGTGTATGTATGTATGTATGTATGTGTGTGTATATATATATATATATATATATATATATATATATATACATACATACATACATACATACATACATACATACATACATACATACACACACATGACTTACTATACAGTATATTACTGACGATGCAATATATTACTTACAACCCACTTATTGCCTCTGAATGGTTAGCGGTTAGCACTCTTACTTAGTCATAAAGTGGTGCCCGGTCGGTTTACGTCAGTGCCACAAGTCAAGTGTGACATGTGGGCTGTGGGCTCAAGGGCAGTGCTGTGATCTATGACACAGACCCAGGATGACTCCTGGATGACTCCTGGGTCTGTGTGATAGATCACAGCACTGCCCTTGAGCCCACAGCCCACATGTCACACTTGAGTTGTGGCGATGATGCGTCCGTCGTAACAGTGTTAATGCAATTTCTTTGACGGTGTCTGAGCCATCTTCAAGCTTGATAAAAGTAATGAAACATTTGATGATTTATGCCAGAGCTACTCTGGGTTCACGTATGTAGGAATTACATTCATGTTAGTATGAAGGGGCATTCTGGGTATCAAACTAAAACAAAGCAGTGACCCTGTCACTTTTTTTGGTGAACAGCTGAAGGCTGGAGAAACGTAATGTCCAAAAACGGGTGCAGAAATCCCAGATTGCCACTAACTCTCATCTGAACTTCATGCTGTTGCAGTATCAAGTCTCTCTCTCTTGTGAAACCAGGTTTAGTTACAACTTTTATTTTAGAAAAGTCAGACGAGCCCCTGGAATACCACATAAAGCAGGAATGTCATACAGACAGTGAAAAATCACTGAGGATCCCAACCATGTATATCCCATGAAACCACACTCTCCCCTCTTGTACTCATACACATACCTTGTCAAGGTTATACAGTACAGAAAGATTATTAAGATGCCATTAGTAAGCATGCCTGTCCCTCCCAGATGTCTCCATGTCAGGACATTTCAGAGGAGGGATTAAAAGTCCTCCTCAGCATATTCCATTGTTTGCTAATTTTATCGATAGGAGAAAAGAAGAGTGGCCTTGTCAATCCTTAAGTATTCCCATGAATGACTCTCTTGCTGACACTCAAATTGTGAAAAGTACATCATCTTTCTGTGCTCTGGAATACTGTTATGTGACACTTGTCATTGATGCCTTCCGGTAAAATGTATAATGAATGATACTGTATAAATAAACCCACTGTTAATATTGTTTGAATGTCCTCTCTTGCTATTTCAACTGCAAGCCCCCTCTCTGTCTCTCTTTTTCTCTCGATAGCTTTCGAGAGATTAATGTAATATACAGTATTTTGACAAGGTGTAATTTGAGGCTGACTTATCCTCATTTGTCTTAATTCTACATGTTTTGGCATCTCTGTCAAGATGACAGCATTATTTTCCCTCTACATTCTGAAATATGACATCTCAGTGGAAGCGGAACACAGTGTCTGCATTCCAAATGGCACCCTATTCCCTTTATAGTGCCAAGGCCATGGTCAAAAGTAGTGCACTATAATGGGATTAGGGTGCCCACAGTCAGAGTACTCAGGAGGAGCTACACATGTCCATCAATCTTCATATAAGGAAATGAGGGCCGTCTTCAGTTCTTCACACTCCAATGGGTCATATTGGACAGGTACATTATGAGGATTTATGGATGGAACTTAACACCACTGTGAACAATGTTGATTCTCCGACTTGTTTGCAGTAATCTGACGTAATGATTAATAAGTCATGCTAAAAGGAAAATCCATGATGATGACTGACTGTAAAACTCCACACTGTGTTTGCTATTTTTGGATCTTGATTTTCAACGGGACTGATTTAGATCAGGGAAAACAGATATTGGCATCTTCTCACTAATTCTTCACAGTAATTTATCAATTAAGTTCCAGCAGGACTACTGAGAATACAGCTGTGGGGATAAACCTGCTTCAACAATAGGTCATATTTTGTGACAAATATAATAATAATATACAGTGGGGAGAACAAGTATTTGATACACTGCCGATTTTGCAAGTTTTCCTACTTACAAAGCATGTAGAGGTCTGTAATTTTTTATCATAGGTACACTTCAACTGCGAGAGACGGAATCTAAAACAAAAATCCAGAAAATCTCACTGTATGATTTGTAAGTAATTAATTTGCATTTTATTGTATGACATACAGTAAGTATTTGATACATAAGAAAAGCATAACTTATTTGGTACAGAAACCTTTGTTTGCAATTACAGAGATCATACTTTTCCTGTAGTTCTTGACCAGGTTTGCACACACTGCAGCAGGGATTTTGACCCACTCCTCCATACAGACCTTCTCCAGATCCTTCTGGTTTCGGGGCTGTCGCTGGGCAATACGGACTTTCACCTCCCTCCAAAAATGTTCTATTGGGTTCAGGTCTGGAGACTGGCTAGGCCACTCCAGGACCTTGAGATGCTTCTTACGGAGCCACTCCTTAGTTGCCCTGGCTGTGTGTTTCGGGTCATTGTGATGCTGGAAGACCCAGCCACGACCCATCTTCAATGCTCTTACTGAGGGAAGGAGGTTGTGGGCCAAGATCTCGCGATACATGGCCCCATCCATCCTCCCCTCAATACGGTGCAGTCGTCCTGTCCCCTTTGCAGAAAAGCATCCCCAAAGAATGATGTTTCCACCTCCATGCTTCATGGTTGGGATGGTGTTCTTGGGGTTGTACTCATCCTTCTTCTTCCTCGAAACACGGCGAGTGGAGTTTAGACCAAAAAGCTCTATTTTTGTCTCATCAGACCACATGACCTTCTCCCATTCCTCCTCTGGATCATCCAGATGGTCATTGGCAAACTTCAGATGGGCCAGGATATGCACCTTGCTTGCGCTGCAGGATTTTAATCCATGACAGCGTAGTGTGTTACTAATGGTTTTCTTTGAGACTGTGGACCCAGCTCTCTTCAGGTCATTGACCAGGTCCTGCCGTGTAGTTCTGGGCTGATCCCTCACCTTCCTCATGACCATTGATGCCCCACGAGGTGAGATCTTCCATTTTCTAATAATTGCGCCAACAGTTGTTGCCTTCTCACCAAGCTGCTTGCCTATTGTCCTGTAGCCCATCCCAGCCTTGTGCAGGTCTACAATTTTATCCCTGATGTCCTTACACAGCTCTCTGGTCTTGGCCATTGTGGAGAGGTTGGAGTCTGTTTGATTGAGTGTGTGGACAGGTGTCTTTTATACAGTAATGAGTTCAAACAGGTGCACTTAATACAGGTAATGAGTGGAGAACAGGAGGGATTCTTAAAGAAAAACTAACACGTCTGTGAGAGCCGGAATTCTTACTGGTTGATAGGTGATCAAATACTTATGTCATGCAATAAAATGCAAATGAATTACTTAAAAATCATACAATGTGATTTTCTGGATTTTTGTTTTAGATTCCGTCTCACAGTTGAAGTGTACCTATGATAAAAAATTACAGACCTCTACATGCTTTGTAAGTAGGAAACACTGCCGATTTTGCAGGTTATCAAATACTTGTTCTCCCCACGGTATGTCCTAGAACGTCTTTCATTCTAACCCTCTCTTTGTTAACTCATAAGCAGTTATTAGTTATTCTTAGGATATGTGTGTTCCAAATAACACCCTATCCCCTACATAGTGCACTACTTTTGACCCGGTCAGAGGAAATTAATCCATATTAATACCGATGATTTTGGAATGAGATCGAAAAGCAGGTGTCCATATATTTTTGGTCATGTAGCGTATATCTGCAAGACATTAAATAGGAAAATTAGCTTCCAATTACAAAAACTCAACGACCTATGTGTGTGCCGACATGACTTTCAAACTGGAACCTTGTACATTGTAGTGTTCTTATAATGGAACTCAGGTTCTTAGCGAAGACAGACATGTGTGACGCACTAGTTTAACCTAAAGATCCAGAGAGCTGTGCATTAGATGGTGTGCTGTCGACAGAAACGGACTGTCCAGATGGGCTGGTCCATCTTTAGCCCCGTGGGCCTGCCTAAATTAGGAGGGTTACACAGAATTATCGTTATTTGGGTAATAATGGGGGCCTCGAGGGGGAAAATGTGACGTGTGGAGGCCTCAAGGAATTATTTTTTACTGGTGTGTTAAAGTCATTCCGACATCTGCAGTGGCCGTACAGCATTTACTGCCATGTCCGGTTGGCCCAATACACCAGGGCCCAGATTTTCAAAAATGATCCATTTCGGCTATCGGATAGGATTAAATTCCTAGAAATAGATTTGAATATAACGAGAGTGCCCATTCAAGTCAATGATTTATCAGTTCTATTCATTCTATTTCTATGCGTTTAATCCTATCCGATAGACAAAATCCAGATAGATGGCTTTTGAAACACTGGGCCCTGCGCTTCTGCAGGGGCAGAACCTCCATCCTGTTATACTCCTGTTTGTGACCTATGTATTTTAGAGCTCCTCATCACGACCCTAATGAAACAGCTGCTATTCAGTTATAATGACATGATCTGCTGCTCCCCATACAAAACAGGCAATGCGTCCCAAATGAAACACTATTCCCTATATAGTGCATTACTTTTGACATTATGTTGCCAAAATGTGTATTATGTTTCCATTACATTTTTGATACTGTAGCAGAGGCAGTATGTGTTGGAATTAGCCCACTCTTGTCGTTCATTTGTGGGCAGTGGTGCTTCAAAAACAGGGTTTGGTTGGAAGATCACAAACAGCACTAATCGGTCATAAATTATAATGTCGTCCGTGAGAGTTCAGGTTGCTTAATAAGAAGGTTCTTCTCACTCCACCACTGAGCTCTGTTGTTTTTGTCTCTGACACAAAATGCCTTTTGTATAAATTACCACCAAATTCCCTTGATTCAGTTTTTCAATTTAGCAAGAGAGCATGACACCCACCGAACTGAAATTCTGTTTTAATTTATCTAAAGCAATTTGGGTTTCGCTTCCACTCTGACTCTGTGATTATATGATAATAAGACACACAACTAAGTGAAATGGCGAGGACACTGAAAAGCTTTTGTGTTATGGGGTCCCTCACATCCCTTTTCTCTTCAATTTACTTCTGACTGAAATGGAATTAGTTTCATCATGTGACCCATCATGTGTCTATGTACGCTGACGACTCAACAGTATAAACGTTGGCTACAACAATAAAATAAATAACTGACACCCTTAACATAGAGCCCCAGTCAGTTTTAGAATGGGGTAGCTAGCGAAAAGGTGGTGCTAAATACCCCAAAAATGAATAGCCTCATTTTTGAGACAAATCACTCGCTCAACGATAAACCTTGTTTAGATCTATTATTGATAATGTGGCTATTGAGCAAGTTGAGGACACTAAACTGCTGGGTGTAACCCGAAATAGCAAGCTGTCATGGTCATAACATATAGACTCAATGGTTGCTAAAATGGGAAGAGGTCTGTCCATGATAGGGCATTTCTCTGCCTTCTTGACATCTCAGTCGACCAGACAGGTTTTACAGGCCATAGATTTGTCGCACTACTGCCCAGTTGTATGGTCATGTGCGGCAAAGAGGGACATAGGTAAATTGCAGTTGGTCCAGAACAAAGAGACATGTATCGCACTTACAGTGCATGTGGAAAGTATTCAGACCCCTTGACTTTTTCCACATTTCGTTAGCTTACAGCCTTCTTCTAAATGATTCCATATGTGCTATTTCATAGTTTAGATGTCTTCACTATTATTCTACAATGTAGAAAATAAAGAAACCCCCTTGCATGAGTAGGTGTGTCCAAACTTTTGACTGGTACTGTATATGCCATCCTACAGGAAACCAGAATACAGAATCCTGCACCTCTTATAGAATACTGTCTTAAACATTTTGCATAGTTCCGGCACCTAAATAGAAAACAGTACCGGCACCCATAATGAGTGCCGCCACTATTTCAGTCCAAGTCTAGCACTGGTGCAGAGCTTGCAGTATTCAAACTCTATTCAGCTATTTTAAGATGAATGCACTAACTGTAAGTCACTCTGGATAAGAGTGTCTGCTAAAATGTAAATGTAAACATCCATTCTTATCCAACCTGCATCCTCATTCAGTTACAGACTAGTTGAAGGACAATGGAGCTGATTAGCTTGCAAACATAAACACAGTCTGTCTGAATGGATTCTGATGTCCTCACAGGATAACGAGGATAACGAGTGTCTGCTATCTCTGTTAACAGACCCACAATGAGTCATACTCACAGGAACCTCTCACGTTGTTCATTCCATCCCCAGATAGAGTATACCACATCCCTACAGCAACAGTCTGAAGACAAAACCTATAAATCCCTTGGACATTTTAGGATTGGACCAGGGAGCGTGAGAAGATAATCCATGACCTATTAAGATGGAAATGTACTTAAAGAAATATAGACAAGAGCAACTGGATGACAAAGTCAACTCTGTTGTAATTAGATACCGTTTTTCTAGTAATTTTTCCGACTTCCATTTTACATAACAGTATTCCTGTGTCTCAGACTAATTACTGTTAGTTCAAGGTCAAGGAAAGCTGAACTCAATTGTTAAAATGAGATTAGTTGTTTGATAGCTAGCTGTGGCTAAATAGTTTATGGTGTGGATAATATGATTTGAGGAAATCTTCATTCTTTCACATAATGTTGTGGCCCTGGAGTCAGAGATCTGATGAAATCTAGTGCTACAGTAGGCCTGTGTGTACAGTAGTCAGAGTAACAATGATCTTGTAATAGGACAGGTTTATTGTACATCCAGTTTCAATTAAATGTAGTGATCATTGACTCCAACCAATAATAACCTTGGGTAACCAACCAAGCAAAAAAAAAGTTATGCTTAAATGGATTGGAAAGGAATTGTTAATTACACATCATTCCACACAAATCGCAATAATTCAGACCCTGGAAGTATGTGGTTCTACTATGACAAACTATTGATTTACTGTATTGACTATTGAGGTTTTCCATGTTAATCCCAGGATGAAACCTAGAGGCTGGTCCTACCCCATACTGCCCCTGGTGGTCAAAGAAGTCAATGTCACAGGAGCAAGGTTGTGTCATCTATTGATCAAGTTCTTGGAGTTAGCCTCTACTGAATCTTTACATAAAGGATTGTCCTCCTCACATGGGGCACCATCTACGATTTACGATTTGAAAACATCAGCAGAGTGTATCGAACTGAGTACAAAAGTGCACATAAACAATGTTCTGTCTTTCTCCTCTAAAAGTTAGGTGACCTACAAGGGTAATTTTTTGTACAATTTTTTTTTTTCTTGAACACAGCAGCATGATGAGTTAATTATGAAATTCCATCAGAAATGCATTCAAGTTTGACTTACTTGTTGTATTTATAACGAGCACGTAGAGCACTTAGCAAGAAGATGTTCTGGAATAAGTGGCCTTGGGTTCCTATCCTATGGTCCACTCTGGCTACAGAATGCCACCCACATGCCTGTGGTGGCTCCTCAGTCTTCACTCAACTACATAGATGATGCAATCAAACTATATCTTGAGGAGAAGAGGAATAAACATGGTATAATTAAGAGGATTTGCATACCATTAGTATTCTCTGACAATGTCAGCAATGACCCCAGAGGATGCGAGCGCACTAACAATGTTCACAGATACATAAATTAGACTGGAGAACAAAACAGCGGTGAGGCAGGGGAACGGTGCTGAGAGTCAAGACTGAGGCTTTGTCCTAAATTGTTCCGTATTCCCTACTTAGTGCACTGCTTCAAACGTTTTTGGGACAAATACAGAGCACTGGAACTGAATGGAGATGTGGCCTTAAGGGTCAGGGGTCAGGAGTGTACTAATTGAAGTTTATGGTTGGTGGGGAGCTCCATGTCACCTCATGGATGTGTTTCGGAACCGGTATTTACATCAATGTGTTGCTATGAGGCAGATACCCTACTTTATAATCTCCCCCAATCAACCACACTGAAGAAAACATGCTATGGTAATAAAACATATACATGACATGTGATATGCAAAAAAAAGTTAGCATAAGGTCACATGTCATCCACCTGGCTGTACACAATCTATTTGAAGTTGACAGAAGTTCACTCAGGCTGATCGATCAGTCACTAACTTTAGATTAATCTAATGTTGACAGTAATGGCTCTATGAAGGCAATAACACATGCAAATCAAATAAAAGGAAATTATATTTGTCACAGGAGCCGAATACAACAGCTGTAGTAGACCTTAGAGTGAAATGCTTACTTACAAGCCCTTAACCAACGATGCAGTGATGAATAAGAAATAAAAGTAACAAGTCATTAAAGAGCAGCAGTAAAATAACAATAGCAAGACTATATACAGGGGGGTACCGGTACAGAGTCAATGTGCGGGGGCACCAGTTAGTTGAGGTAAAATGTACATGTAGGTAGAGTTATCGCACAAGGTGTACCTGTGTAATAATCATGCTGTTTAATCAGCTTTTTGATATGCCACACCTGTCAGGTGGATGGATTATCTTGGCAAAGGAGAAATGCTCACTAACAGGGATGTAAACAAATTTGTGCAGAACATTTGAGAGAAATAAGCTTTTTGTGAGTATGGAACATTTCTGGGATCTCTGATTTCAACTCATGAAACATTGGACCAACACTTTAAATGTTGCGTTGATATTTTTGTTCAGTATATCAGTAAAGAAATAACTGTGTTTTCATCATAGCTAGTTCTAGACTCTAGGAGCTACACTACGCATTTTAAAAGGCGCAGGAAAAAGCATACACTTTTGACTGGGACCATCTGTACTTGTCTCTGCACATGTGTGGAGAACATTGGTATATTTTAATTGTGAGAAGTAAGTGCTGCGGTGTCAAAGAGTCAAGATAGAAACAATTACAGAAATCCATTAACTTGTCTTTTATAGGGGCTGACTGTATGACAGGAGGTAAGATTAGCACATAGTGCCCAAATGATTCTGCATCGTTCAACATTTCAGCACTCAGCCAGGTTACTACTGATACTTAAAGAGTCAGTTGCATTAGAAACCCTCCCACATCTGACTCTTTCCTCAGACTTACTTTGACTAAATTATTAAATCAAAGCAAATGTTATTTGTCATATGCGCCGAATACAACAGTGAAATGCTTACTTACAAGCCCTTAACCAACAATTCAGTTTTAAGAAAATACCTAAAAAGTAAGAAATAAAAGTAACAAATAATTAAAGAGCAGCAGTAAAATAACAATAGTGAGGCTATATACAGGGGGTACCGGTACAGAGTCAATGTGCGGGGGCACCAGTTAGTCGAGGTAATTGGGGTAATATATACATGTACTGTAGGTAGAGTTATTAAAGTGACTATGCATAGATAATAAACAGAGAGTAGCAGCACCGTAAAGCACCGGCAATGCAAATAGTCTGGGTGGCCATTTAATTAGATATTCAGGAGTCTTATGGCTTGGGGTAGAAGCTGTTTAGAACCCTCTTTGACGTAAACTTGGCACTCCGGTACCGCTTGCCATGCGGTAACAGAAAGAACAATCTATGACTAGGTTGGCTGGAGTCTTTGAACATTTTTAGGGCCTTCCTCTAACACCGCCTGGTATAGAGGTCCTGGAAGCTTGTCCCCAGGGATGTACTAGGCCGTACGCACTACCCTCTATAGTGCCTTGTGATCGGACGCCAAGCGGTTACCATACCAGGCGGTGATGCAACGGGTCAGGATGCTCTCGATGATGCAGCTGTAGAACTTTTTGAGGATCTGAGGACCCATGCCAAATTTTTTAGTCTCATGAGGGGGAACAGGTTTTGTCATGCCCTCTTCACGACAGTCTTGGTGTGCTTGGACCATGTTAGTTTGTTGGTGATGTGGACACCAAGGAACTTGAAACTCTCAACCAGCCCCATCGATGAGAATGGGTGCGTGCTCGGTCCGCTTTCTCCTGCAGTCCACAATCATCTCCTTTGTCTTGATCACGTTGAGGGAGAGGTTGTTGTCCTGGCACCACACAGCCAGGTCTCTGACCTCCTCCCTATAGGCTGTCTCGTCATTGTCGGTGATCAGGCCTACCACTGTTGTGTCATCGGCAAACTTAATGATGGTGTTGGAGTCGTGCCTGGCCATGCAGTCATGAGTGAACAGGGAGTACAGGAGGGGACCCCTGAGGGGCCCCTGTATTTAGGATCAGCTTGACAGATGTGTTGTTAATACCCTAACCACATGGGGATGGCCCGTCAGGAAGTCCAGGATCCAGTTCAGAGGGAGGTGTTTAGTCCCAGGGTCCTTAGCTTAGTGATGAGCTTCGAGGGCACTATGGTGTTGAACGCTGAGCTGAAGTCAATGAATAGCATTCTCACATTGGTGTTCCTTTTGTCCAGGTGGGAAAGGGCAGTGTGGAGTGCAATAGAGATTGCATCATCTGTGGATCTGTTAGGGTGGTATGCAAATTGGAGTGGGTCTAGGGTTTCTGGGATAATGGTGTTGATGTGAGCCATGACCAGCCTTTCAAAGCACTTCATGGCTACAGACGTGAGTGCTATGTGTCAGTAGTCATTTAGGCAGGTTACCTTAGTGTTCTTGGGCACAGGGACTATGGTGGTCTGCTTGAAACATGTTGGTATTGCAGAATCAGACAGGGAGAGGTTGAAAATGTCACTGAAGACACTTGCCAGTTGGTCAGCACATGCTCGGAGTACACGTCCTGGAAATCCGTCTGGCCCTGTGGCCTTGTGAATGTTGACCTGTTTAAAGGTCTTACTCACATTGGCTGCAGAGGGCGTAATCACACAGTCTTCCGGAACAGCTGATGCTCTCATGCATGTTTCAGTGTTCTTTGCCTCGAAGCGAGCATAGGAGTAGTTTAGCTCATCTGGTAAACTTGTGTCACTGGGCAGCTCTCGGTGCTCTCAGCTCTCTGTGCTTCCCTTTGTAGTCTGTAATGGTTTGCAAGCCCTGCCACATCGGACGAGCGTCGGAGCCGGTGTAGTACGATTCGATCTTAGTCCTGTATTGACGCTTTGCCTGTTTGATGGTTCGTTGGAGGGCATAGCGGAATTTCTTATAAGCTTCTGGGTTAGAGTCCCGTTCCTTGAAAGTGGCAGCTCTAGCCTTTAGCTCAGTGCAGGTGTTGCCTGTAATCCATGGCTTCTGGTTGAGGTATGTACGTACAGTCACTGTGGGGATGACGTCATCGATGCACTTATTGATGAAGCCAATGACTGATGTGGTGTACTCCTCAATGCCATCTGCGGAATCCCGGGAACATATTCCAGTCTGTGCTAGCAAAACAGTCCTGTAGCTTAGCATCTGCTTTATCTGACCACTTTTTTTATTGATCGAGTCACTGGTGCTTCCTGCTTTAATATTTGCTTGTAAGCAGGAATCAGGAGGATAGAATTATGGTCAGATTTGCCAAATGGAGGGCGAGGGAGAGCTTTGTATGCGTCTCTGTGTGTGGAGTAAAGGTGGTCCAGAGTTTTTTTCCCTCTGGTTGCACATTTAACATGCTGATAGAAATTCGGTAAGACGGATTTAAGTTTCGCTGCATTAAAGTCCCCGGCTACTAGGAGCGCCGCCTCTGGGTGAGCATTTTCCTGTTTGCTTATGGTGGTATACAGCTCATTCAGTGTGGTCTTAGTGCCAGCATGAGTCTGTGGTGGTATGTAGCTACGAAAAATACAGATGAAAACTCTCTAGGTAGATAGTGTGGTCTACAGCTTGTTATGAAATAATCTACCTGTCTTCATTACAACAAGAAGGCCGACAGGTTGCTATTAGCCCTCCTGTTGCGTTCGTTTCATGTTAATTAATTTTGTTTTCTCGGTCCAAAATGACCACTCCATAATTGCTGATTTATAAATCCATAATAATACATATATTATCACCTAATGTTGTGTTAGATCTTTTTATCAACTTCAGTTCTTGTGAATATTACAAGTTTTGAACTTCTATTTGCTATTTATGGCCTGTAGGCCTCACTGACCTGAGATCATTGACCTGAGCTCATACAAGTCATTTTGAGTAACAAATAGCATAATGTATGGATTATTTTGACTATAACAAATACTCAGATGAAACATATTGTGCTAATTATTACAGACTACTTTGTGTCAAAGTTGAACAATGACATTTGTTTTGAAACCATTTCACATTTTTAAATAGCGGCAGGATTTTATGTCATCATCAAGGATGGTTAATCAATATGACGTATCTCGTTGGCCCTGGGATCATCCTGATAACATTTTCAGCCTACAGTTGACCTCTCCTCTCAGTTGGGGATGAAGACCAGGACAAATTCCCATCTTTGACCTGAACAATCTCAGCAGGGCGCTCTTCCTCATCACTGGATTTTTCCACATCGGTTGTCTCTTGGTCTGGATCATATTTTGTGTTGTCTTCAACTTCTGACACTTCCTCCTCTAATGCATCTTCACTGTCAGTTTGCTGGCCTCTCCTCCTCACCAGTGTCATGATCAAAGATATGATGAAGCTCCTCACATACAGTATTTTTTTTGGTCATTGTGCTGCCACAGAATGAATTGTGAGCAAGGCCTCAAAAAAGCTTTATATACCAGAGCTGCGAGAAAAGTTCTATATATTATTGAAACAATGTTGCGATTGTTTGTGAGAATGCCATCAGGTGTTGGTTCCCGTAGGAGAAAGATTCTATTGGGGAAAGGTTCCTGAGGGGGTTGCCATGGAATCCAAGAAGGTAGGTGTGTGTGTGTGTGTGTGTGTGTGTGTGTGTGTGTGTGTTCAAACATACAAGCATGTGGGGTCTGGGAGAGAGAGAGGAAGTGTGTCCATCTGATGAATGGGAATGAACTCAGTTTTATACACTAATTGTAATCTCACCCATTACTTTCTAATGACCGGTCATTTTTGACTGGGAACACCACAGGTGTACAAAAGTGAAATAAATAAAACACCCAAAATGTAATGAAAACCATCCAAATGTATTTTGGTGTTCAGATGCCCTGTGTGGACAAAGTCATGGAACCTAATGACAATCAGATTAAATTAATTACATTTTTCAGAGAGAAAACTTGTAAATCGGTCCAATACGACCGGAACACAACAGGATGGTTAATCAATCATTTTCTGACGCTTTTACTGAAAACTGTTCTAGTCATCTCGCAGAGTTATTTTTCTCTTTCTTCTCTGTCATTTTCACAACATTAATGAAAGTCAGTGGTTGGAACTTCAATAGAATCCATAATTTACACCTCATCAAGATTGACAGGTGCTTTGTGCATTTGCATACTTAGCTAAGCAAGAGCATAGATTTAGGTTGTTCTAACTCACTCCAAATATGACAGATGAAATACATGAATCTAATTCCATATTGATGAAAGATAGGGTGACAGCGGAACAAGCTTTTTAATGGAATACATTTCAAAGTCAATGTGGAAATAGACAATAAAAGTGTCTTGTGAATTTAGAGAATAATTCATTGAAAGACTTGGTAATTACATGCAAATAAATTGCCGCTGCCCACAATTAGAAAGGGTTCCTACCAACGACCAGTATCTAACATGGATCTTTACTGTAGCAACAACACATTGCTCAATTTCTTGTTTTTTTTAAAGTGAATTTTGGGATGTTTTCAAAAGGCATTTTTAGATGTTTTTCTGCTCTTTTGCAAACCAGTATTTCTACTTGCACATCCTCATCTGCACATATATCACTCCAGTGTATATTGCTAAATTGTAATTACCCAGCCTCTATTGGCCTATTTATTGCCTTACCTCCTTACTTTATTTGCACACACTGTATACAGATTTTTCTATTGTATTATTGACTGTAAGTTTGTTTATCCCATGTGTAACTCTGTGTTTTTTGTCGAACAGCTTTGCTTTATCTTGAGAACTTGTTCTCAACTGGCCTACCTGGTTAAATAAAGGTGAAAGAAATGTAGGTGTTGTTTACCTGTAACTAGCTCTAACTGGTGCATAATCAAAATGGCAGCATGACTGGGTAAGGCTGTTCTACTTGGAATGACTGAGGGAATTGAGGCTGTCACACTGAGAGGAGAGGTTGGCTGCATCCCAAATTGCACCCTATTACCTATTTCGTCCTCTATTCCGGGCCGGCTCCAGGCATAAGCGACATAAGTGGTGTATATATTATACATATATTATTTTTTTTAAATTGGGGGGGGAGACTCAGTTGGGGTCTCAACTTACTGTTGAGAGTTAGAATAGTATAATAGAAAAGGTTTATGTTCGAAATTTGGTTGTGCACCAGCAATTGTTCTCTTATGTCAGTCATTGACTGTCACTCAAGTAGCCATTTCAGCTAACAATTATTTGATGGGTAAGTAAGTCTAGCCAGCAATCTAAACTAATCATGGCCGAATACCGACCAGGCACGCAGGACACGTGCCCAGGGGACCTGACCTCCAGGAGGCCCACATTGATTTTCTTAGTCACTCTCACTCAGATATCATTAACATGGCATAGGTCATGGCAAAATGGGTAGATTTGCTGTAAATTTGCTTAAAGACTGAAACAATTTCTCTTCACCCAATGGCAAAATGGGTAGAATTGTATGAACTTTAAAATGTAAATGTTTCTCTCCACCATCAAGAGGGGGGCCCAATAAAGAAAATTGTCCTCGAGGTGGGTGGGCCCCCCCAACCACATCCTCCCACAACCAAATTCCTTCCCCCTCTCTCTCTCAATTCAATTGAAGGGCTTTATTGGCATGGGAAACATATGTTAACATTGCCAAAGCAAGTGAAGTAGATAATAAACAAAAGTGAAATAAACAATTGAAAAATTAACAGTAAACATTTCACTCACAAAAGTTCCAAAATAATAAAGACCTCTCTCTCTTTCTGTGCTGAAGAGGTGAACAAGCAGGCACAGGATGTGAGCTCTCTCTCTCTCTCTCTATCTCCCTCTTTCTGTGCTTGAGGGGTGAACAAGCAGGCTCAGGATGTGTGAGCTCTCTCTCTCTTTCTTTGTGTGCTTGAGAGGTGAACAAGCAGGCACAGGATGTGTGAGCTCTCTCTCTCTCTCTCTTTCTGTGCTTGAGAGGTGAACAAGCAGGCTCAGGATGTGTGAGCTCTCTCTCTTTCTGTGCTTGAGGGGTGAACAAGCAGGCACAGGATGTGTGAGCTCTCTCTCTCTCTCTCTTTCTGTGCTTGAGAGGTGAACAAGCAGGCACAGGATGTGTGAGCTGTCTCTCTCTCTCTTTCTGTGCTTGAGGGGTGAACAAGCAGGCTCAGGATGTGTGAGCTCTCTCTCTCTCTTTCTGTGCTTGAGGGGTGAACAAGCAGGCTCAGGATGTGTGAGCTCTCTCTCTCTCTCTTTCTGTGCTTGAGGGGTGAACAAGCAGGCTCAGGATGGGTGAGCTGTCTCTCTCTCTTTCTGTGCTTGAGGGGTGAACAAGCAGGCTCAGGATGGGTGAGCTGTCTCTCTCTCTTTCTGTGCTTGAGGGGTGAACAAGCAGGCTCAAGATGTGTGAGCTCTCTCTCTCTCTTTCTGTGCTTGAGAGGTGAACAAGCAGGCTCAGGATGTGTGAGCTCTCTCTCTCTCTCTTTCTGTGCTTGAGAGGTGAACAAGCAGGCTCAGGATGGGTGAGCTCTCTCTCTCTCTTTCTGTGCTTGAGGGGTGAACAAGCAGGCTCAGTATGTGTGAGCTCTCTCTCTCTCTTTCTGTGCTTGAGGGGTGAACAAGCAGGCTCAGGATGGGTGAGCTCTCTCTCTCTTTCTGTGCTTGAGGGGTGAACAAGCAGGCTCAGGGTGGGTGAGCTCTCTCTCTCACACTGAACTCCATTTAAGACCCTCAGCTCAGCAGCATCAGATCCACATTGTCTCATTAGAATATTTGTTCTATGCTACGAGGCCCATCTCCGGCACCTCATTAGTTCTTTGTCTCATTACCCCGATTTTATTTACAAGTGTCTTTCCTCTTTGTTCCGCCTGAATCCTCCAGCACCACAAATGAGCAAAGGCTACTGTTAGATGATCACAATCTTTTATGATGAGCCATTTTGAGAACAGGGACAAGAGCCACTTTAACTCCTGTGTTTTCCTTTCATCCTGGCTGGCTGTCCTCTTAACACCATGGTAATGTGGGGATATTTTTTTAACAAAGTGCTTTGTTATTGCATTGGGATGTCACATGAAGGAGTGAACCACACAAGGGATCAATCTCTTCAAGGCAGAAACCCACAGGAAACAAACACAGCACAGCTAACTACATCAAGACTATGCCCTAAATTGTGCCCTATTCCCTTTATAGTGCACTTCTTCCAACCAGGGCCCATATATTGGAAATAAGGTACTATCTGGGATGCAGATCATAAATATTAACTGGGCTTTCACAACACTACTAATTGATTCTCTGGTGAGAGATAAAATATGAAACATAATTTACACCTACTCTGCTGTTGGCACTGCCCCTTCGTAATGACTAGCTGTGGAAAATAACCAAATTATTGGAATGCAACATAATCAGTCAGCATTTTTTATTTTCCAAAGTTTCCACCCAATTTTCTCTGTTTGTGGTTGGAGTGATGTACAGTGTCTGTCCATTTTCCTCAAACGAAAGTATCCGCAAACTGCAAACTAGTAATTGCAAATTATGGAGGACAGATTATATATCATCCCAATTGTTACTTTCATAAACTCCTGAATTGAAATCCTAATGTGTGCTGGCTGTTTAGAGGACTTCTTCATGCATACAGCATACCATTTGATGGACACACCATGTGTCTGCAAAGTGACTGATGAGGAAATGTAAAAAATCGGTCTTTCTCCCTCTGCTTGTGGATACAGCTTCTTCCACGGCACGACAAAATGCCATTATGACAGCTTGTAACCCAGGCTGTTAGGGAGAGCCCACCACTCAAAAGAGGCGCATACACACATAAACACACTTTGAAAGAGCACATGCTGTTGCCACTGCAGGTGTCCGTCCCACAGTCAGACTTCAGGGTCTTTATCACATGCTGTCATGCAGCTCCCCAGAGTCTCTCCCCTCGGCCTACTCTCACTGACTAGCAACATTCTTCTTTGGCTCGACTTATTCCTACCACACATATAAATCCTATAGTATATTTGTGTGTGTGGTTGTGAGTGAGTGAGTGTTTCTCATGTATTCATCTCTCGTCTTCTGATTTCACAAATTAGTCAATCGCCTTGTGAACTTTAGAAGTTTACTTTTGTCCAAATAAAAGAGCTGCGTATATCCCTGTGGAGGTCATCATGATTAAAATAGTAAAAGTCACATTTAAGTAAGAGCTCTCTGCAGATTTATCACACAATTTTAAGTTCATTTGAAATTTTGCTCATTTGCTACATGTGATTGGTCATGCTGTAGTGGCACTAAATATTTAAAGGACCCCCAATAGGAAGTTGACGCCAATATTTCAATGTATTTTCTAGTCCGAGAAGGGAAATTCACGTTTATGTTCCACCCACGAAGAATGACGAAGGCTACTTATACATATTCACAAATTGGGTGTGGGGAATTTCCACGTGGAGTTGATAAACATCAACAAATAAGACACTGACAGCCGTCAGTGTCGCTAGCTATCATGCTAACATTATCTAGCTAGCTATCTTGCTAACCTTATCTAGCTAGTTATCTTTCTGACCTTATCTAGATAGCTAATGTTATTTGTTGTTGCTGGGGTATTTTTACTACCACGTATTGAAAAGATTAGTCAGTTGGCTCTATAGCTGTTTCTGGAGCTGGATTTGTCATCAACATTGATTTAGGGAAAACTTTGCCACAGATGGAACCCACTGGCATATCTTTGACTTTGCCATCTATTGCTATCTCCAAAGTTATGGCATTTCCATATATTGCAGCCGCAAATCCGCCATAGAAAAATACTGAACAAAAATATAAACGCAACATGGAAAGTCTTGGTCCCATGTTTCATGAGCTGAAATAAAAGACCCCAGAAATGTTCCATATGCACAAAATAATATTATTTCTCTCAATTCTTTCAGCACAATTTTTTTTACATCCATGAGCATTTCTTCTTTGCCAAGATAATCCATCCACCTGACAGGTGTGGCATATCAAGAAGCTGATTAAACAGCTTCTTCACCTGAGGGATCGTCTGAGACCAGCCAGCCGGACAGCTGGTGAAACTGTGGATTTGCACAACCGAAGAATTTCTGCATGACAGAAACAGAAACCATCTCAGGGAAGCTCATCTGGGTGCTCCTCGTCCTCACCAGGGTCTTGACCTAACTGCAGTTTGGAGTCGTAACTGACTTCAGTGGGCAAATCTTCATCTTCGAGAGATACTGCACGGAGATACTGTGATGAGATCCTGAGGCCCATTCTTGTGCCATTCATCCGCTGCCATCACCTCATGTTTCAGCATGATGATGCACGGCACCGTGTCGCAAAGATCTGTACACAATTACTGGAAGCTGAAAATGTCCCAGTTCTTCCATGGCCTGCATTATCACCAGACATGTCACCCATTGAGCATATGTGGGATGCTCTGGATCGACGTGTACGACAGCATGTTCCAGTTCCCGCCAATATTCAGTATCTTCACACAGCCATTGAAGAGGAGTGGGACCACATTCCACAGCCTGATCAACTCTATGCGAAGGAGATGTGTTGCGCTGCATGATGCAAATGATGGTAATACCAGATACTGACTGGTTTTCTGATCCACACCCCTACCTTTTTTTTAAGGTATCTGTATTTCCAGTCATGTGAAATCCATAGATTAGGGCCTAATTTATTCATTTCAATTAACTGATTTCTTGATATGAATTGTAGCTCAGTAAAATCTTTGAAATCGCTGCATATTTTTCTTCAATGTAGTTAGAAAAAATATGAAGCTCCGGTAATATGGATAACTATTGAAAGATAGCTGATATGTGTTTTTCTACATTGTAATGGACACGATGCTTTAGCTGCGGTACAGCAAAGCCAAGTCAGCCCATGCTCGTGGTTCTCACAGGGGAAGTGAAATGATAGGCTACAATAACTTTGCTCATGATCATGCATCCCGCAAATGACATGTATCTAACTTCCTTGAATTTTCTTTCACCTTTTCATTATCTGGTTTGTAGCTAACTTTACACCAGTCAAAACTTTAGTTGTCAAAACCATTCATCTTGGGGTGACGGGGGGAGCGGGTTTGCAAAGTGCTATCATATCACACAATTATTCCATTTATAAAATTGATATATATTATTCCATTTATAAAATTGATATATATATATATATATATATGTATATATATGTATATGTACAGTGCCTTGCGAAAGTATTCGGCCCCCTTGAACTTTGCGACCTTTTGCCACATTTCAGGCTTCAAACATAAAGATATAAAACTGTATTTTTTGTGAAGAATCAACAACAAGTGGGACACAATCATGAAGTGGAGCGACATTTATTGGATATTTCAAACTTTTTTAACAAATCAAAAACTGAAAAATTGGGCGTGCAAATATGTATATATATATATATATATGTGTATGTGTATATGTGTATATATGTGTATATATATATATATATCAATTTTATAAATGGAATAATTGTGTGATATGATAGCACTTTGCAAACCCGCTCCCCCCGTCACCCCAAGATGAATGGTTATATATATGTATATATGTGTGTATATATATATGTATATATATATGTATATATATATGTATATGTGTACACAGACTAGCTCAAAAACAAGTGGAAATTGCTAAATTATCCAATGGATTATGATACTTTTCAGGTCAAAAAAAAGTGGAGTTGCAAAACGTTAGCAGCTCTTGTTTAGTTTACTCCATGGCTCAGGCTACCAAGTGGACACAAGGCTGTTTGGCTCATCTGTTTTGCAGAAAGGAATAACTTTGCAGCTGTTTCTGATTAGCCCTGAAATGAAATGTAGGCTGAACATATCATGTAGGAAAAGATTCACTCAGATTTGCACGAAGTGGGCATTTCAAATTTGTCACTTCAAGCCCAAATATGTCATACTTTGACTAAAATGATGACTTATTGACTTAAATTGTGTGCAACATCATGGGTATGCTCTGGCCATCGCTCAAAAAAGTGGATTTCTACTGGGGTGTGTGTTTAAGGAAAAGTTCACATGAAACATTGATAGCCTGAGAGGACGTGACCTTATTTCCCCTCCTCCTCCTGAAGCAGTGACCAAATTGAAATGACCTTTCTCCGGTTTTCCAAACAGGCCACAAATATATTGACAACATTAAGAAAAAGTAACTTCCTCAAAGTGATGAATAAAGCGCCGAGGTGTGGCTCTCTATTGAGTGGAATGTAAGACGGGCGGACGGGCATCATATTGGGGATTGAATCAGTAGCTGACTGCTAATTAGCCTCTCATTTCCCATTGGAGATATGGACTGGGGTAGTTGGACACAGATGGCCACTGAGGCGTAGCAGACTGAAGGAAGGAGCCGCCTAGTGTAGCTAGGAGCAGGGACCGGGAAATTGCAGTCAATCAGAGCGTAGCCCAGGCGTCAGATTTAACGAGGCTCGGTCTGTCATGTTCAAGCAGCATCACTACAACTAGAGGCCTTACCTCTCTGTGTTCTCTGGACTGTGTCCTAAATAGCACCTTTGCATTCCCTCTATATTGCACACTAGTGTCCTCGTCAAAAGTAATGCACTTTATAGGGAATAGGATGCCATTTGGGATGCACACTGAGTCTGTCACTGTATAGAGGCATCACAACTAGACACCTTCCCTCTCTGTGTTTACTGGGTCTCCAGTGCTGTCAGGGTCTGCTGAGCAGTGAGACAAGCGTTTAAGCTGTTTAAGACCGAGGGACAGCCCTGTTTTAGGACGCTCCCTCATTAAGTAGTGGACCTTTATACCCTCCTCTCTGATATTGTCTTTCTCCACAAATCACCTTTTCAATCAGGTTGGAGGATAGTTGTATCACATCAATCATAACCGGTATAACCGACACATCATAACCGGTATAACCGACACATTCCATTTGTTTGGTGCCTCCCCATTAAGGCTTTGAGTAGCAGACTAGCAGTGTATACAGTACCTCTGGGTGTGAGTAGGGCTCAAAGTGGTATGTTTGAAATGACTGATTTCATTCTGAAGTGCTCATAATTAAGGTTAAGGGACTCTATCATTCCATTCTCTCTCCTTATTGAATCTCTGTATGTGGGCCAGTAGAAAATAAGTCAAGTAGTGTCACCTTGGACTCCACACATACCAAGGCAAAATGATTGTAAAAACCTTCAAAACATCTAATGGGGCATGAAACAGAGATGGTATTGTTTCACTGCTTTGATCATTTGGTTTATTGTTTTGCTGGTTTTTGTCCTTTGGAAATGGCAATGCAAACATTTGGCCCATGGAGAGAGTTTGTCAAAGTGTGCATGACAGAGTGGACAGAATTTAGAGCGTTCCAAACTCTGCGGTCTTCTCCACATACTGTAGAAAAGGTATTTTTATCCACCATGCTCTCATAAAAGCATGCCTCGTAGGACTAAAGAAGTAGCCTACATTTATGACTATAGATGAGCTGATGTCAAAATAACAGTAAAAAGAGATGATTCAGCAACAAATCTATAGATTTCCATCTCTGTAGATCCGAGAGTCATGGAAGTGCACGTTTCAATTTCATGACAGAATGTAAGATCTGAGCTACTTTTATATCAACAGTTTTCTATATAACTAAGGTTAAACAATTCTATAGATTTTTTTTGTTCAAGAGTCTATCTTTCGACTGTTATTTTGACATCAGTCTCAAAGTTAAGTCAACATATGTTTACTACTACCAGACTATCCTATATACAGAATAGGAACACGGAGTGTGTGAGGGGTTGTCACTCATCCACTCTAACCAACATCAAACAGAAGAAGAATTACATCCTTGATTAATCGGTGCAATTACTGGCATGGGTAGATTGATGGGTCTTGTGAAGAATTTAATTTGGCTGTAGGAGTGCTTCAAAGATTCATGAGGGGGGAAAGGGCTGGGGACTATCTCTATTGAAGCAGACTCTTAGTATTCCAGCCACATCCAGCCAGAGGAGAGGAGGCAGAGCCAGCACCCACCCATATGAGGACAGCAAGCTCTTCTGATGAGCTCAGCCGAGCGCCTGAACTCTTAAATCTGGGCTAAATCTCCTGGCCTCCACACAGGTCAGTCGCTCGCCAGGGGATGGGATGGCCTTGGTGACAACAAGTATTTTTGAAGCCCGCCTGAAAAAGCAACCTGGTCTCAGAACATTTAGTATTATTCATTATGTAAATCCAAGACACTCCATTTACTATGATATGTTATGTTTTGTATGATATGTATTCATTTGTGGATGTTCAGCACCCATTTTGTATGATATGTTACAAATTACAATTCTTATTATATGTTACGAATTTGCAAAATGTACAATATGTTATGAATTAGCTAAATGTACAATATGTTATGAATTTGTAAACGTATGATATGTTACGAATTCTAGCTAGATGGCTAGGTGCTAACGTTAGTTAGCTCGCTAACATTAGCAAGGCTAGAGGTTTGGGTTAGCGTTAAGTTTAGGAGTTAGGTTAAAGGGTAAGGTTTGGGAAAGGGTTAGCTAAAAAGGTTAAGGTTAGGCTTATATGAAGGGTCAGCTAAAATAATTAAGGTTAGGGGAGGGTTTAGCTAACATGCTAAGTAGTTTCAAAGTAACTAAAAAGTAGTAAGTAGTTGAAAACTTGCTAATTGGCTAAAATGCTAAAGTTGTTCGTGAGATTCAAACTCGCAAACTTTAGATTGCTAGACGTACGCGTTATACGCCCACCCATCAACCCCAACCAAACACCCTAAGTAACCATCTGTCTTATGTAATCATACCAAAGGTAACATATCATACTAAATGGAATGTCTCGGATTTACGTACAGAACAATATGTAATGATCTGAGACCAGGTTGGAGAAGGATGCAACAAGGATGCTGCTTTCAGTGGCTGATAGGTAAAATGAGACAGATTGAGACATGAATGGTTTTGGTTTTGAACTCTCTCTCCCCTACTTTTCCTGACGTTGAGTTTTAGGAGTCCTGAAATGTTCCACTTTTATTCTTAGCATCGTTCTTTTATTAACCACAGTGTTTTTCTGGAAATCTTTAAAGGGATCTGGTCATGTAATTCTGACTGTGGTAATAGGCCAATTCTGCAATAAATACATTTTCCTAAGAATCCCACGTACTCTCAGTTTTTGTATTTATTTTGTGTTTTTCAGTTTGTAATTATGTAATCTCTCGTGGGAAGATCTATGTTAACATAACAGGTACTATATCTGTCTGGAAAGAATTTGGGATGCGTGGGGTAACGAGCAGCAGTAGTTCCGAGGTTTGGGTTTGTCATTAGGACAAATCACGTGTTAGCATCTTTCGAATTTGGGAATGGGAGGGGACATTTGGCCGATCACTTGCCCGTAACTTGCAAAGCGAGACGGTCGCATCTCTTAATCCCTTCTCTTAACAAGTAGGAACCCAGAACATAATCGAGCAGCTGACCAATTACTCAAGACTTTAGTTCTGGGTTTAGCGATTCGTATGTATGTGCTCCCTATTGCCTCCTACCAAATGAATAGCTTCTAGTACCTCAGAGGTTGATTGAAGTAGCAGTGTTTGAGAAACAGTTTCATAACACTCTGTTTGATTCAGTGTTGATGTACACCCACTTCTTCATGGAGAAACAACATACAATCCTTCTTTCGTGTATCCATCCCTGTTTATAATTGAATGGGCGACCCCGAGCTAACATCAAACAGAGCAAAGAGAAATTCAATAAACAGTGCTGTGGTGAATGACGCAGTGGTGGGCTGAGTGGAGCGGCTATCTGGACAGCTCAGGCCTGGCTGGCACAAACAGGGAGTTTGATTGCCATACTCTTTTGATGGCTCTGTCCATCACTCTCCAGATGGACTCAGTCGTCTTGATAAATAGAGAAGCAGAGAGGCAGTCAGAGGAGAGGCTCTTCCATCACACAGGACTGGAGGTCTCTGGGGCCGAGGAGATGTGGATGACTCAGAGGGAGGGGGGGTAAGGACATCTTGTCTGTGTGGCTTGTATGGGGTCTGAATACACACCAGGCACCCAAGGGGTTACAATCAAGTGTTTGATGTTTTTCCTCATACTAAGAGATTCTAGTCACCGGTTCATAGTTTAATCAGTGAGTAATGGCACCGGAGTGGATGCCTGACATTTTATGGGCTCTTAACCAACCGTGCTATTTTGTTTGTTTTTTCGCATTGTTTGTAACAGATTTTATACATAATGTTGCTGCTACTGTCTCTTATGACCGAAAAGAGCTTCTGAACATCAGAACAGTGATTACTCACCTTGAATTTGACAAATAATTTTTCTTTAATGAGTTGAACGAGAGGGATTTACTCCAGACACCCGACGAGGCCATCATCCCCTGCCATTCGCAGAATAAAAAGGAGATATAGAGGAAGGAGATCAGGGTGCTTTGTAAGGATCCGGCAACGAGTGGCTAATCTGCCTTTGCCATCGGTGCTATTGGCCAACGTACTATTACTGGATAATAAAGTGGAGGAACTACAAGCACATACATCCTACCAACGGGACATTCAAAACTGTAATATCTTATGTTTCACCGAGTCGTGGCTGAACGACGACATGAATTACATATACACTACCGTTCAAAAGTCTGGGGTCACAGAAATGTCCTTGTTTTTGAAAGAAAAACACATTTTTTGTCCATTAAAATAACATCAAATTGATCAGAAATACAGTGTAGACATTGTTAATGTTGTAAATTACTATTGTAGCTGGAAACAGCATATTTTGTATGGAATATCTACATAGGCATACAGAGGCCCATTATCAGCAACCATCACTCCTGTGTTCCACTGGCACGTTGTGTTAGCTAATCCAAGTTTATCATTTTAAAAGGCTAATTCATCATTAGAAAACCCTTTTGCAATTATGTTAGCACAGCTGAAAACTGTTGTTCTGATTAAAGACGCAATAAAACCATCCTTCTTTAGACTAGTTGAGTATCTGGAGCATCAGCATTTGTGGTTTCGATTACAGGCTCAAAATGGCCAAAAACAAAAAACACTTTCTGAAACTCATCAGTCTATTTTTGTTCTGAGAAATGAAGGCTATTCCATGCGAGAAATTGCCAAGAAACTGAAGATCTTGTACAACGCTGTGTACTTCTCCCTTTACAGAAATGGTCTCTAACCAGAATAGAAAGAGGAATGGGAGGCCCCGGTGCAGAACTGAACAAGAGGACAAGTGCATTAGAGTGTCTAGTTTGAGAAACAGACGCCTCACAAGTCCTCAACTGGCAGCTTTGTTAAATAGTACCCGCAAATACCAGTCTCAATGTCACCAGTGAAGAGGCGGCTCCGGGATGCTGGCCTTCTAGGCAGGGTTGCGAAGAAAACGGCATATCTCAGACTGGCCAATAAAAATAAAAGATTAAGATGGGAAAAAGAACACATACACTGGACAGAGGAACTCTGCCTAGAAGGCCAGCATCCTGGAGTCGCCTCTTCACTGTTGACGTTGAGACTGGTGTTCTAAACAAGGGGCACCACCAAGGAAGCGGCACCATGAAGTCCAAAGAACTCGCCAAACAGGTCAGGGACAAAGTTGTGGCACCACAACAAACCTGCCAAGAGAGGGCCACCCACCAAAACTCACGGACCAGGCAAGAAGGACATTAATCAGAGAGGCAACAAAGAGACCAAAGATAACCCTGAAGGAGCTGCAAAGCTCCACAGCGGAGATTGGAGTATCTGTCCATAGGACCACTTTAAGCTGTACACTCCACAGAGCTGGGCTTTACGAAAGAGTGGCCAGGAAAAATCCATTGCTTAAAGAAAAAAAAGAAAAAATGTTTGGTGTTTGCCAAAAGACATGTGGGAGACTCCCCAAACTTACGGAAGAAGGTATTCTGGTCAGATGAGACTAAGATTTAGCTTTTTGGCCATCAAGGAAAATGTTATGTCTGGCGCAAACCCAACACCTCTCATCACCCCGAGAACTTCAGTCCCTGCCGATGAAAAACATCCCCACAGCATGATACTGCCACCACCATGCTTCACTGGGGATGTTTTTCATCGGCAGGGACTGGGAAACTCGTCAGAATTGAAGGAATGATGGATGGCGCTAAATACAGGGAAGTTCTTGAGTTTCAGACTTACAGAGATTTGAGACTGGGACGGAGGTTCACCTTCCAGGACGACAATGACCTTAAGCATACTGCTGAAGCAACACTTGAGTGGTTTAAGGGGAAACATTTGTCTTGGAAATGTCTTGGAATGGCCTAGTCAAAGCCCAGATCTCAATCCAATTGAGAATCTGTGGTATGACTTAAATGTTGCTATAGACCAGCGGAATCCTTCCAACTTGAAGGAGCTGGAGCAGTTTTGCCTTGTGGCTAGATATGCCAAGCTTATAGATACACCGAAAGAGACTTGCAGCTGTAATTGCTGCAATAGGTGGCTCTACAAAGTATTGACTTTGGGGGGGTGAATAGTTATGCATGCTCAGGTTTTCTGTTTTTTTGGTCTAATTTCTTGTTTGTTTCACAAGAAAAAATATTGTTTATCTCCAAATTGGTGGGCATGTTGTGTAAATCAAATGATACAAACCCCCAAAAAAATCTATTTTAATTCCAGGTTGTAAGGCAACAAAATAGAGAAAATGCCAAGGGTGGTGAGTACTTTCGCAAGCCACTGTAACACTGAAACATGCGTGAGAGCATCAGCTGTTCCGGACAACTGTGTGATCATGCTCTCCATAGCCGATGTGATTAAGAACTTTAAATAGGTAAACATTCACAAGGCCACAGGGCCAGACAGATTACCAGGATGTGTACTCCGAGTATGCAATGACCAACTGGCAAGTGTCTTCAGTGACATTTTCAACCTCTCCCTGTCTGAGTCTGCAATACCAACATGTTTCAAGCAGACCACCATAGTCCCTGTGCCCAAGAACACTAAGGTAACCTGCCTAAATGACTACCAACTCATAGCACTCACGTCTGTAGCCATGAAGTGCTTTGAAAGGCTGGTCATGGCTCACATCAACACCATTATACCAGAAACCCTAGACCCACTCCAATTTGCATACCACCCCAACAGATCCACAGATGATGCAATCTCCACACTGCTCTTTCCCACCTGGACAAAAGGAACACCGATGTGAGAATGCTATTCATTGACTTCAGCTCAACACCATAGTGCCCTCAAAGCTCATCACTAAGCTAAGGACCCTGGGACTAAACACCTCCCTCTGCAACTGGATCCTGGACTTCCTGATGGGCCGCCCCCAGGTGGTAAGGGTAGGTAACAACACATCCGCCATGCTGATCCTCAACACAGGGGCCCCTCGGGGGTGCGTGCTCAGTCCCCTCCTGTACTCCATGTTCACTCATGACTGCACAGCCAGGCATGACTTCAACACCATCATTAAATTTGCAGATGACACAACAGTGGTAGGCCTGATCACCGACTACGACGAGACAGCCTATAGGGAAGGGGTCAGAGACCTGGCTGTGTGGTGCCAGGACAACAACCTCTCCCATAACGTGATCAAGACAAAGGAGATGATTGTGGGCTGCAGGAAAAGGAGGACCCAGCACACCCCCATTCTCAGCTACTGGGCTGTAGTGGAGCAGGTTGAGAGTTTCAAGTTCCTTGGTGTCCAAATCACCAACAAACTAACATGGTCCAAGCACACCAAGACAGTCATGAAGAGGCAAAACAAAACCTATTCCCCCTCATGAGACTGAAAATATTTGGCATGGGTCCTCAGATCCTCAAAAGGTTCTACAGCTGCACCATCGAGAGCATCCTGACTAGTTGTAGCATTGCCTGGTATGGCAACTGCTCGGCCTCAGACCGCAAGGCACTACAAAGGGCAGTGCGTTTAGCCCAGTACATCACTGAGGCTAAGCTTCCTGCCATCCAGGACCTCTATTCCAGGCAGTGTCAGAGGAAGGACCGGAAAATTGTCAAAGACTCCAGCCACCCTAGTCATAGACTGTTCTCTCTGCTACTGCAAGGCAAGCAGTGCCAGAGCACTAAGTCTAGGTCCAAGAGGGTTCTAAACAGCTTCTATCCCGAAGCCATAAGACTCCTGAACATCTAATCAAATGGCTACCCAGACTATTTGCATTGCCCCCCCCCCTCCTCTTTTACGGTGCTGCTACTCTCTGTTTAATATCTATGCATAGTCACTTTAATAACTCTACCTACAGTATATGTACATATTACCCCAATTACCTCAACTAACTGGTGCCCCCGCACATTGACTCTGTACCGGTACCCCCTGTATATAGCCTCACTATTGTTATTTTACTGCTGCTCTTTAAATATTTGTTACTTTTATTTCTTACTTTTTAGGCATTTTCTTAAAACTGAATTGTTGGTTAAGGGCTTGTAAGTAAGCATTTCACTGTTGTATTCGGCGCATATGACAAATAACATTTGCTTTGATTTAATAATTTAGTCAAAGTAAGTCTGAGGAAAGAGTAAGATGTGGGAGGGTTTCTAATGCAACTGACTCTAAGTATCAGTAGTAACCTGGCTGAGTGCTGAAATGTTGAACAATGCAGAATCATTTGGGCACTATGTGCTAATCTTACCTCCTGTCATACAGTCAGCCCCTATAAAAGACAAGTTAATAGATTTCTGTAATTGTTTCTATCTTGACTCTTTGACACCGCAGCACTTACTTCTCACAATTAAAATATACCAATGTTCTCCACACATGTGCAGAGACAAGTACAGATGGTCCCAGTCAAAAGTGTATGCTTTTTCCTGCGCCTTTTAAAATGCGTAGTGTAGCTCCTAGAGTCTAGAACTAGCTATGATGAAAACACAGTTATTTCTTTACTGATATACTGAACAAAAATATCAACGCAACATTTAAAGTGTTGGTCCAATGTTTCATGAGTTGAAATCAGAGATCCCAGAAATGTTCCATACTCACAAAAAGCTTATTTCTCTCAAATGTTCTGCACAAATTTGTTTACATCCCTGTTAGTGAGCATTTCTCCTTTGCCAAGATAATCCATCCACCTGACAGGTGTGGCATATCAAAAAGCTGATTAAACAGCATGATTATTACACAGGTACAGGTAGACCTTGTGCGAGGGACAATAAAAGGCCACTCTAAAGTGTTTTAAGGGAGCGTGCAATTGGCATGCTGACTACAGGAATGTCTACCAGAGCTGTTGCCAGATAATTAAATGTTAATTTCTCTACCATAAGCCGCCTCCAACTTAATTTTAGAGAATTTGGCAGTATGTCCAACCAGCCTCACAACAGCAGACCACATGTAACCACGCCAGCCCAGGACCACCACATCTGGCTTCTTCACCCGGACAGGTGAAGAAACTGTGAGTTTGCACAACCAAATCATTTCTGTACAGCCTGTCAGAAGCGCATCGTCCTCACTAGGGTTTTGACCTGACTGCAGAGTGGCGTCGTAACTGACTTCAGTGGGAAAATTCTCACCTTTGATGGCCACTGGCACACTGGAGAAGTGTGCTCTTCACGGATGAATCCCGGTTTCAACTGTACCGGGCAGCGGTTTGCTGATGTCAATGATGTGAACAGCGTGCCCCATGCAGGCGTAAGCTACGGACAATGAACACAATTTCATTTTATCGATGGCCATTTGAATGCACAGAGATATCTTGACGAGATCCTGAGGGCCATTGTCATGCCATTCATCCACCGCCATAACCTCATGTTTCAGTAAAATCTTTGAAATTGTTGCATGTTGTTAAATTTTTGTTCAGTGTACTTAAGCTCTCAAGGAGAGTGACACAGGGGTTAGGAGAAACACTGTAAAGTGACACCATCTCTACCATGCTGAATAGGTGGATAGAACCATAGAATTAGAATGAATAGAACTTAGAAGTGAATCAGACAGGGGATATGGAACTCCCAAGCCTGATTATGAGATGCATAGAGTGAGAGAGAAATTCCATTTCTCTTCTCTTTCAGGAAATGAGGTAAGGCTATATCTGATAACATTTCATTCAACATGAAATGAAATGATCCCCTCCGACTTCATATGAACTTTTGTGATTTGGTTCTGGGGGGTTTGGTTTTATGCTCGCATAGAAATTAATATGAATCAACATTGTAATAGGACTTTGTATCAATCCTCATGTGTACTGCTTTCTGCTTAGAATTGTTTTAAATTTTGATGACATTGTCTCACCTTTAATTCAGATAATGATATGTAATATGTGCCGGGCGGATAGGATAGTGCTGTTCCACTGGAGTTCTGAATCCTTTTCCATCACAGAACTCACGAGTCTCAGCTTTTATCTCCTATTCAACCATTTAATTAAAATATAATTAAACAAAATCTCCATTGATTACAAAATACACATATGAGATCTCAGTTAGTTAGCAGCCCACTGAGAACATTATTTTTCAGACCATTTTTTGTTCTACTAATCAATTTCTGCTAATAACTTTTATATTTTTCAGAGTAGCATCTGTGTACCAGTCACTGATTCATGCTGCTACCCACGAGGGTGCTAGTGGCTTAGTAGTTGGCAAGAAGATCAGGCAAGGCAAGAGGGCTAGTTTCCCACACCACCACCCCCATGTTCTGTAGTTGTGATGATGCCAAAGTCACTGCTTACTTTCTCCGCTTTTTTAATGTATATAAAACATATTAGTATCCCCATGGTGACAGTCTTACTGGGGCCCGACACATAATGAAAAAGACATTACAGACAAAATGTACATACATTTAAAACATTAGCATGTGGTGTGCGTGCGTGTGCATCTATCAATTACACATACATGTCAGTACATACACACAACAAGTAGGTCACATGGGGGAGAGGCGTTGTACCGTGAGGTGTTGCTTTAGTCAAACAGTAAAAGTCTCAACTCAGTTAGTGATTTGAGAGGGCCAAAATCCCAAATCATAAAAAGCTGTATACAACTATATCATCCATCATTTTGTGACCATTTCAAATTAGGCTAGTAACTGATATCACTGAACTTCTCCACATGGCCAAAAGTTATTTATCACCAACATGTGTTCATTAAATCACGGAATGATCACGGAATCAAACAAAACACAAGTTCTTCAGCTGGAAAGCTGTGATGAGGTGTCTTGAAGTCACAGCTGGCAGGTTGAAAACATCTTCAAATGCCTTTCATGAAGAAACGGCACTAAATTCACTCCATTTCAATTCACCTCGGAAAATAAAATCACAGCAGATCTTTAGAAAAGGACGCCATCTGGCATTTAAGACTTCATTGAGAGGGAGCTATAGTCTTTTGAGAAAGTTATTGTGTCAAAACTGTGCATCAAAAATGTCTTTATGGAGAAAATTACAGCAATGCAAAAAATGACTTCTCTCTTTGAATTTAGAGGGTCTTAGAACAAATTGTAAAATAACAGCTTTGGTTTCCCTTTGAGGACATGTTCCTTTTCAACTCCTGTCTCAATCTCACACCCTTAGCCCCTCCAGCTATAATTTCTGACAGTCTCAGAACCTCATCACTCTATAATTCCTCCAACCCCTTTACTTTTTGGAGAGTTCTGTTTCATCCTCCCTTTCCGCCCACCCAGGTCTGGATGGGGGACAAGAACAAGAACATGCAGTAATGCACAGCAGGTCATTTCATCACTCTATTTCAACCCATAGTTCCCTAGGAGCCCAGCAACAATTTCATTCCTCACCAAGTGCTCTTCGTCCTTTGGTCTCATCAATCATCATTCATATCGAGCAGGTCCTCTTCCTCACCTATTCAGAACAAGGCTTATGGGCCCTGGTCAAAAGTAGTGCACTAAAAAGGTATATGGTGCCATTTGGGAAGCACACCATGTCAACAACATGGGGTTCATCTTCGACTGAGGACATGGACAGGTACGTGAGGATGACAGGCCTGCTCTTGACTGGTAAACCCATTCATGATTGGCTACAGGGCCTTGTATGAAATGCCATGGTCATTCATTCATTGTTTATAAGATTGGACCACTGACCCTTATCACCAACACTATCATTATAGGTAGTCATATTAAGGCTGGTGTATGAGAGGGTTGGCCAATGGCCATCAGTACAAAGTAGAGTTACTTCTAATGGAAGGACTCCCTCTCCACATAGTGCCTCCACTCTCTCTTTCTCTCTCAGTCTCAGCCTATAGTGAAACGTACTCGTGCAGGTCTTTGTGTTTTTCATTTTGTCATTTGTGTTGAATGTGAAGTGGGAAGGTGAGAGAGACTGTCAGTGTGCAAGCCCACACACACAGATCATCATTCATTTGGTGAGCAGCTGTTGTAAAAAAACAGGGACTCTTGAGAAGCTGTCAGATGTTCTGTGAATTGTTTCAGCCATTACATTTGTCATCTAACATCAGGCTTGGCTTTCATTTCAAATATCCAGTGAAGTAGTAGTCTCTATTATTTGAACGGTCACCATGTCTGGTGGTATCTGGTGGTGGAAGGTGCTGGTACGACACGGTTGTTAGCCCTGTAACACATCAAAACAGTCCCACATGCAGCGTACCTCATCTCTGGGTAAACAGTCCATGAATTAATGTTTACTGCCACCTTGTGCGTCAAAGGTGCCCCTGCAGTATGTCTAACTAATAACACTATCATTTCTCTACGATTTTCATAGCATTGGAACATACCAAATAAAGGTTTAGTAAATGTGTAATAAATAGCCACAGAAGAGGTACTGGTGATGGATAATGGGACCGAAATTATCTTAAAACACAGGATTATTATGGAAACAATGATGTGTTTCCGGTTTCCAAGACATAGATTAAGCCTAGTCCTGAACTAATAAGAATGTCCAATGGAGAATCTCTATTGAAAGTGTCATGGTAATTGACCCTAAAGGTCTACGACATGAAAAAAG
This sequence comes from Oncorhynchus tshawytscha, assembly GCF_018296145.1. Classification (NCBI taxonomy): domain Eukaryota; kingdom Metazoa; phylum Chordata; class Actinopteri; order Salmoniformes; family Salmonidae; genus Oncorhynchus; species Oncorhynchus tshawytscha. Next base: position 16,706,032 of record NC_056433.1, read on the forward strand.
AGCCATTCCACTGGAACCATTAACAGCAGAGATCCACATAGCACGTTGGGGGCGATGAAACAACAGAAGCCCATTCATTTTAAATGAAGGAAGCCAAGTGGGTGGGGGGGACCGATGGGCCATGCGAGCATGTGCGAGGGACTAAGGTTGGAGAAAGTTGAACTTTATTCAAATATTCTGCAACATCGTGTCTGGTTGCAGTCAAGGTCACTATAGCTTCCAGCCCCTACTGGGTTGGCTGTTTCCACTGGGCACAGACGTCAGTTCTATCATTCAGCCTACAGTAGCAGTCAAGTGTGGTGTTCAATGTATGCCTACATTCCATGAAACTTTTTTTTTTAAAAACATGCAGGGCTTGACATTAACCTGTTGACTTTAACTTGCATACTATTGTTTGTACAGATGAACATGGAACCTTCAGGCATTTGGAAATTGCTCCCAAGGACGAACCAGACTTGTGGAGGTCTACAATTATTTTTACTGAGGTTTAGTTCTTCAGACAAGGAGGTGACTGAAAATGTTGCTGTGTTGTTTGATGCAAGAAACCACTTTACAAAATAAAATGCATTATTATTACCATACCATCATTACAGAGAATCAGACAAGTTATGCTACCCTCTGCCTATTGGCTACTTAGCTTATTCAAGCCTGTCTCAAAATACAACAGTGCCCCTTTAGACAAAAAAAACTCTACCCAACTCGCTTTTCAAAGATGTCTAGAAATGTACACATTTTGTGCTCTTGTAGGAAGCAATCACTCCCCTATTGCTGACTACAAATGATCTATAACTGGGCTAATAACTCACTAACAAGCAAAGGATATGAACAAATATGCACAGGCACATCTACTCACAACCGCTCATGCTGTAAACAGTCCAGTTCAAAGTGAATGGCACAGATCCATATATGGCAATGTTCTATTTGCATATGGGTCTACTGCAGGTCTGATTGGTTATGCCGCACCGGTCTGTGTGTCAATGCAATAGAATTCTCCTTCGATGTGTTCTGCCAACAACAAAATCTCTTGCATTGTTAGTTTTGCATACTAAATCTTGCATAATTCATTTTATTTTGGTATGTTCATTGAAAGTGGCTAATACTGCGTTGATTCAATCATAATTCCCACCTTAAAGGGAAACGTTGATAGTGTTAACTAAGGCGGAAAACTCTAGCGTAGCTTAGAGGGAACATTGGTCCCAAATGGGCCCTGGTCAAATGTAGTGTACTACATAGGGAATAGAGTGCCATTTGGAACGCATACACACTGCTACTTCTTATTCACTGATAGAAAAAACCTTTTGTGTTACCCTACTCATCAGCACATACTGTAGCCAACTCTCCTGTTATGATATCACCTCAAGCCCAAGACAAACTATTACTGGTAGTTCTGGTCCATGTACATTATATGCCTCTGTCAGCAGACATAAGAGAGAAAATGTGTTTGTGAGCAGTAATTGTAGCAATACAGCAGCATGCAAGGAGTATGATTATAGCCTCCACCGTTTGTGGTGATGAGTTTGCAGACTTGGTCATTTTTACAGACGTGGCACTGAGTATCTGCTATTTAAACAAATATTTATTGGGAGCTGTACATTTTTTTAAAAGTGACTCTCCCTGTACACCAGTGGTATTCAAACTTTTTCAGCGGGGACCACATTTTTTCCACCAGAATATATATTTTTACATCAATAAATAACCTTCAATTCATCAAATGTTAATCTCTTATCAAAATTAAAAGAAACCATAATTTTTTAAAAACTCAATAACCCCACTGCAGTTCCTCTAGGGGGATACGACCCAGACTTTCAAATACCACTGCTGTATTTAACAAATTAAGCAATAAAGCCTGAGGGGGTGTGGTATATGAACAATATACCACCACTAAGGGCTGTTCTTATGCACGACGCAACGCGAAGTTGTTAAATGCGGAAGACACATTTCAGTTGAATACATTCCGTTGGACAACTGACTAGGTATCCCCCTTTCCCTTTTTATTGGCCATATACCACAAACTCCCAAAGTGCCTTATTGCTATTATAAAGTGGTTACCAACATTAGAACAGTAAAAGAAAATGTTTTGTAATACACGCGGTATTTGGTCTGATATACCACGTATATCAGCCAATCAACATTCAGAGCTCGACCGCCCAGTATATAATGTTTAATCTATTATTCTAAATGAGTATACCAGTAGCAGCCCACACATACAGTTGAAGTTTGAAGTTTAGATACACCTTAGCCAAATACCTTTAAACTAAAGTTTTCATAAATCCTGACATTTAATCCTGGTAAGAATTCTGTCTTAGGTCAGTTAGGATCAACACTTTATTTTAAGAATGTGAAATGTCAGAATAATAGTAGAGCGAATGATTTATTTCAGCTTTAATTTCTTTCATCACATTCCCAGTGGGTCAGAAGTTTACATGCACTCAATTAGTATTTGGTAGCATTGCCTTTAAATTGTTTAACTTGGGTTAAACGTTTTGGGAAGCCTTCCACAAGCTTCCCACAATAAGTTGGGTGAATTTTGGCCCATTCCTCCTGACAGAGCTGGGTCAGGTTTGTAGGCATCCTTGCTTGCACACACTTTTTCAGTTCTGCCCATATATTTTCTATAGGATTGAGGTCAGGGCTTTGTGATGGCCACTCCAAAACCTTAACTTTGTTTTCCTTAAGCCATCCTTAAGCCATTTTGCAACTTTGGAAGTATGTTTGGGGTCATTGTCCATTTGGAAGACCCATTTGCAACCAAGCTTTAACTCCCTGACTGATGTCTTGAGATGTTGCTTCAATATATCCACATAATGTTCCTCCCTCATGATGCCATCTATTTTGTGAAGTGCACCAGTCCCTCCTGTAGTAAAGCACCGGCACAACATGATGCTGCCACCCCCGTGCTTCACAGTTGGGATGGTGTTCTTCGGCTTGCAAGCCTCCCCCTTTTTCCTCCAAACATATCGATGGTCATTATGGCCAAACGGTTCTATTTTTGTTTCATCAGACCAGAGGACATTTCTCCAAAAGTTACGATCTTTGTCCCCATGTGCAGTTGCAAACCGTAGTCTGACTTTTTTTTTTAATAAAAAAATATATATATATATTTTACCTCGTTTTCTCCCCAATTTCATGGTATCCAATTGTTTAGTATCTACTATCTTGTCTCATCGCTACAACTCCCGTACGGGCTTGGGAGAGACGAAGGTTGAAAGTCATGCGTCCTCAGATACACAACCCAACCAAGCCGCACTGCTTCTTAACACAGCGCGCATCCAACCCGGAAGCCAGCCGCACCAATGTGTCGGAGGAAACACCGTGCACCTGGCAACCTTGGTTCGCGCGCACTGCGCCCGTCCCGCCACAGGAGTCGCTGGTGCGCGATGAGACAAGGATATCCCTACCGGCCAACCCCTCCCTAACCCGGACGACGCTAGGCCAATTGTTCGTCGCCCCACAGACCTCCAGGTCGCGGCCGGTTACGACAGAGCCTGGGCGCGAACCCAGAGTCTCTGGTGGCACAGCTGGCGCTGCAGTACAGCGCCCTTAACCACTGCGCCACCCGAGAGGCCAGTCTGGCTTTTTTATGGCAGTTTTGAAGCAGTGGCTTTTTACTTGCTGAGCGGCCTTTCAGGTTATGTCGATATAGGACTCTTTTTTACTGTGGATATAGATACTTTTGTACTTGTTTCCTCCAGCATCTTCACAGCATCCTTTGCTGTTGTTCTGGGATTGATTTGCACATTTTGCACCAAAGTATGTTCATCTCTAGGAGACAGAACGCATCTCTTTCCTGAGCGGTATGACGGCTGCATGGTGTTTATACTCGCATACTATTGTTTGTACAGATGAACGTGGAACCTTCAAGCGTTTGGAAATTGCTCCCAAGGATGAACCAGACTTGTGGAGGTCTACAATTCTTTTTACTGAGGTTTTGGCTGATTTATTTTGATTTTCCCATGATGTCGAGCAAAGGGGCACTGAGTTAGAAGGTAGGCCTTGAAATACATCCACAGGTACACCTCCAATTGACTCAAATTATGTCAATTAGCCTATCAGAAGCTTCTAAAGCCATGATATCATTTTCTGGAATTTTCCAAGCTGTTTAAAGGCACTGTCAACATAGTGTATGTAAACTTCTGACCCACAGGAATTGTGATACAGTGAATCATAAGTGAAATAATCTGTCTGTAAACAATTGTTGGAAGAATTACTTGTGTCATGCACAAAATTGCCAAAACTATAGTTTGTTAAACAATAAATTTGTTGAGTGGTTGAAAAACGAGTTTTAATGACTCCAACTTAAGTGTTTGTAAACTTCTGACTTCAACTGTAAACATATACTGGTTAGGGGAGGGAGAGAGTGGAGTGACTGCAAAGAGCAGTGGTGCATGTCTAAATGTCTGCTTAGTGTGCTTACAGCTTTATGCTGTAATGCATGGCAGCGGGAAGATGTTTTGGGGTGGGGGTGCTGTCGATTGTTTGGGGTGGAGGGAATTTTGGTCAATGAGTATTTTTCTCTGCTCATAATGGCCTAGTGCTTCAGCACCCTCAGGGGTGCTTCAGCACTCTCAGCACCCCTACATCCTGCAGCTATGCCATTATTCAGTGTGTGGGTGGTGATTGAATTGAACAATTCAGATAGCGAGAAATGTTTTTTATATGCTGTATACACCTCTGTGGTAAAAGACACTACAATATTATAACTATATAATGTGTAAATGGAAAGGCACAATATTTTGCCCAAATTACTCTCCCTCTCTCTTTACGGACATATTCAATCAATCCCTATACCAGTCTGCTGTTCCCACATGCTTCAAGAGGGCCACCATTGTTCCTGTTCCCAAGAAAGCTAAGGTAACTGAGCTAAACGACTACCGCCCTGTAGCACTCACATCCGTCATCATGAAGTGCTTTGAGAGACTAGTCAAGGACCATATCACCTCCACCCTACCTGACACCCTTGACCCACTCCAATTTGCTTACCGCCCAAATAGGTCCAGACGATGCAATCTCAACCACACTGCACACTGCCCTAACCCATCTGGACAAGAGGAATACCTATGTGAGAATGCTGTTCATCGACTACAGCTCGGCATTCAACACCATAGTACCCTCCAAGCTCGTCATCAAGCTCGAGACCCTGGGTCTCGACCCGCCCTGTGCAACTGGGTACTGGACTTCCTGACGGGCCGCCCCCAGGTGGTGAGGGTAGGCAACAACATCTCCTCCCCGCTGATCCTCAACACTGGGGCCCCACAAGGGTGCGTTCTGAGCCCTCTCCTGTACTCCCTGTTCACCCACGACTGCGTGGCCATGCACGCCTCCAACTCAATCATCAAGTTTGCGGACGACACAACAGTGGTAGGCTTGATTACTAACAACGACGAGACGGCCTACAGGGAGGAGGTGAGGGCCCTCGGAGTGTGGTGTCAGGAAAATAACCTCACACTCAACGTCAACAAAACTAAGGAGATGATTGTGGACTTCAGGAAACAGCAGAGGGAACACCCCCCATCCACATCGATGGAACAGTAGTGGAGAGGGTAGCAAGTTTTAAGTTCCTCGGCATACACATCACAGACAAACTGAATTGGTCCACTCACACAGACAGCATCGTGAGGAAGGCGCAGCAGCGCCTCTTCAACCTCAGGAGGCTGAAGAAATTCGGCTTGTCACCAAAAGCACTCACAAACTTCTACAGATGCACAATCGAGAGCATCCTGGCGGGCTGTATCACCGCCTGGTATGGCAACTGCACCGCCCTCAACCGTAAGGCTCTCCAGAGGGTAGTGAGGTCTGCACAACGCATCACCGGGGGCAAACTACCTGCCCTCCAGGACACCTACACCACCCGATGCTACAGGAAGGCCATAAAGATCATCAAGGACATCAACCACCCGAGCCACTGCCTGTTCACCCCGCTGCCATCCAGAAGGCGAGGTCAGTACAGGTGCATCAAAGCTGGGACCGAGAGACTGAAAAACAGCTTCTATCTCAAGGCCATCAGACTGTTAAACAGCCACCACTAACATTGAGTGGCTACTGCCAACACACTGTCAATGACACCGACTCTACTCCAGCCACTTTAATCATGGGAATTGATGGGAAATGATGTAAATATATCACTAGCCACTTTAAACAATGCTACCTTATATAATGTTACTTACCCTACATTGTTCATCTCATATGCATACGTTGATACTGTACTCTATATCATCGACTGCATCCTTATGTAATACATGTATCACTAGCCACTTTAACTATGCCACTTGGTTTACATACTTATCTCATATGTATATACTGTACTCGATATCATCTACTGTATCTTGCCTATGCTGCTCTGTACCATCACTCATTCATATATCCTTATGTACATATTCTTTATCCCCTTACACTGTGTATGACAGTAGTTTTTTTTTTTGGAATTGTTAGTTAGATTACTTGCTCGTTATTACTGCATTGTCGGAACTAGAATTACAAGCATTTCTCTACACTCGCATTAACATCTGCTAACCATGTGTATGTGACAAATAAAATTTGATTTGATTTGATTTGATTCTTAAATGCTACGATTGGAGAAGAACAGTGTCCACGCCTTCTGGTGCAGTCACTGAAAGTAGGGGGGATAACTTCAGTGTTCTAATACACTGCGCGGGCAACGAGCAGATAAAATGGGAGTGCGTGAGCAGGTGAAGAGCATTTTATTATACCTCTGCGTCTGTAGTCATGTTTGTACTGAAGAGTGGGAACTCACGCTGCTTCATACCAACGATGTCCACGCACGGGTTGAGGAGACAAGCAAGGACTCCGGCAAATGCACCAAGCCTCCGTGTTTTGCCGGGGTGGCACGGAGATTTACGAAAATAAAGGAGATCCGGAACCGGGAGAAAAATGTGATGCTGCTGGACGCAGGAGATCAATTTCAAGGAACCGTTTGGTTTAATGTCTATAAGGGAGCAGAGGCTGCACATTTTATGAACAAACTTGGCTACGATGCAATGGTAAGCCGTTTAGTCCTAGTTGGGTAAGAATTCATATAAATATGGGCTAGTGTTGGGGTATTCAACTACTATTTGAGAAAGTCCGGTCACACACATTTCCTAGGTGGCAAAGGTCCTGATAGATATTGTAATGTATCGGTGTAGTAACATATGATACCTGAGTGACAGAATCAATGGGGGCCCCCTGGCAGTCGAGGCCTCTGGGCACATAATCTGGCAATGATAACTACAAGATTTAGATAGCTGGTTAGCCTAACTAGCTAACATGGGCTGGTAGTTGATCCACTGGACATTTCTGACAGTTTATGAAAAGCTCTCTGTCTATCAGTGAATGAGATAGCAAAACTGCCCATATATTACCACATTTGGTCATTTTACCTTGTGCATTCTACGATACAACTCTCAATAGCAGTAGCCTAAATTGAAAGCCCCCCCCAACAAGAAAAGATACAGGTACAACGGGGACATCTGTGATGTACAAGGGACAGGTAACCTGGAGTAAGGTGTCAATGAGGTAGTGGGTAAAACTAGTCCTGACAAAGGACTACAATTCCCACTGGCCCGGGAATAATTCCAGGCATCTTCATATTATGTTTAGGAAGCCAACCCCAGGATATGTCCAATCACAGAGATGTTTTTAATTCCATCAGTTGTTAGTAGACATGTAGCCTCTACTCCACTGACCAGGGGAAGTGACAGCCTGGGGCAGAGGCTAGTAGACATTAGATGAAGACAAATATTACTTTTGATTCGATTAGATATACTAATCTAAAAATATGTTTATTTGTTTTCTAAGATGAACTTGGCAGCACAATAACTACTGAACATTATGGCTGATTTGTTGCACACTTTGTTAACAGGTGAAATATTGGGGATGACTTTTACCTTTGTTTTGATTACACAGGAGGTTGGTGGCACCTCAATTGGGGTGGATGAGCTTGTGGTAATGGCTGGAGCGGAATAGATGGAATGGTATCAAACACATGGTTTATGTGTCACATCAAACACACCACCATTCCATTTACTCCGTTTCAGACAATATTATGAGCCTTCCTCCCGTAAGCAGCCTCCTGTGGTTTTGAACTATCTTTATAGGCTCTGGGGAATCATGAGTTTGACAATAAAGTGGAGGGACTTATCAAGCCGTTTCTCCAGGAGGTGAAGTGCACAGTCCTCAGTGCTAACATCAAAGCAGACGACACACTAGCACCTCGCATCAGTGGCCTTTATTTCCCTTATAAGGTATTTGATGTAGACTCTAAGAAAGTGGGCGTGGTGGGATACACATCAAAGGAGACGCCTGCTCTGTCACAAACAGGTACAATTGATTGAAGTTCTAGCTCCTCTTCATCTGTCTTCCTCTCTAAAAATCTCTTTCTCTTTTCCTCAATCCCTCTATTGAGCTTCACTTAATACATTGTTATTCATATTCAGGCATTGTCTCCTCACAATAATCCATATTGATCACTTTGTCCAGGTTGCTTCATATTTGCTTCCTATTTTTGTCTTGGAGCAAATCTGATTTTGAGATGCCTTTCCATACGTAGCTACATTTGAGGATGACCCTGGTGTAAAACCATTTTTTGTTCCAGGACCTAACTTAGTGTTTGAGGATGAGATTGATGCTCTCCAGCTCCAGGTTGACAAACTCATCACTTTGGGGGTCAACAAGATTATCGCCCTTGGTCACTCTGGCTTCGTTACAGACAAAGAAATAGCCAGAAGGGTAAAGGGTGTGGATGTGGTCATCGGAGGACATAGTAACACCTTTCTGTACACAGGTATGCATAATGTTTGCTATAGGCTACTTTTCTTATTTACAATCATAGTAGCTAGCCGCTGTAATTCTTCAGAACACCATCTGGTAAACTGTCATCATTTTTGTAAGGAGCCTACAGTTGATTTATTCCAGAACTGAACATGTGTCCCTGGCTGTCTTCACAGTTTTCAAATCAAATCAAACTTTACTTGTCACATGCGCCGAATACAACAAGTGTAGACTTTAATGTGAAATGCTTACTTATACAAGCCCTTAACCAACAGTGCAGTTCAAGAAGAGAAGTGATCCAAGAGTGAAATCAAGTAACAACAGACTGGAAATGTAAATGAACGTGCCAGAGGTTTCCTTCTAACCTCAGCACCATAGAAAGTCCAAAACAACGTAGCATGTTATGTCCAATCAAAAGGACATAAATTCTTCTTCCAGTCCTGTCAAGGAAGTAGGTCCACTAACAGCTCAGCCAAAACACTAACCATGCTGTTTCTGCTACACATGCAGTAGATGTTTGTACTTTATGCCTCAGCAGCTCTTGGCCCATGACTGTGACCATCTCATCCTTAGTGCAATTTCAAAAAGCTGAAACGATGAGTATCTGCCACCTGCCTTACCTGTTCTCCGGTGATGCCAATCATAGCCTTACTCTTTGTTAACTTGAGCTGTGCTGATAACTGCTTTTTCCACAGCAGCAGCCATGATTAATGTTGGAATGTTTTGTTAGGGCCATTAAACTGTCTGGTTCCCACACCTGCAAGTTCAATAAACTGTAGGGGAGAGTGGGTTAATTTGAGCCAGAGAGGACTAAGTGACTAAGGGAGGGACTAAGAGAGTGATTAAGTGATTGCTATAAGGTTTCCCTTTGAACGGTGGCCTATACAGTTCACTTATGTGGTGGGAAAGCACAGAAATTAGCAATGCAAGAAGACTGCATTGAGTCTTTATTCACCCCACGGTCATTTAGGGGTTGTATAAATTGCAACGCTGTTTTAGTACACATGACTACAATGCAACTGATGACTGATATTAACAATGTTAATCAATTCAATGGTTTACATTCACCGTTTCTAGGAAAACAGCCTTCCTCTGAGGTCCCGGCAGGTCCCTACCCGGTTATAGTAAGGTCAGAGGGTGGGCGTGATGTCCCTGTGGTGCAGGCCTTTGCCTTTGGGAAATATCTGGGTTACCTCAAGGTGACGTTTGACGAAGCTGGCAACGTGCTCCAGTCCACAGGCAACCCCATCCTTCTGGACAGCTCTGTACCAGAGGGTGAGTACAGTACTGCTGAGTAAAATGAGGGGAAGTTGACAGTAAGTGCATCCCAAATGGCACCCTATTTCCTATATAGCGCACTACTTTAGACCAGGACCCATAGGCAACCTTTCTTCAGAACACTTGCATCTGGTAAAACTGTTATATGTTTTTGTAAGGAATTATGGAGCCTAGAGTGGATTTATTCCAGAACTGAACATGAAAGCAACAACAACAGACTGGAAATGTAATTGAAAGCGCCAGAGGTTTCCCTCTGACCTCCGCACCATAAAAACTCCATAACAACATAGCCTGTTTTATGTCCAATCAAAGCACATCAATTCTACCTCTAGTCCTGTCAAGGACGGAGTTCTGGTCAAAAGTAGTGCACTATATAGGGAATAGGATGCCATTTGGGACGTAAACAGTGAAATGGACTTCCGATTGCATCAGCAGTGAGTACATGGTGATACACAGTAGTTGTATACTTGTAGTGCATGGTGATATACAGTAGTTGTATACTTGCAGTGCATGGTGATATACAGTAGTTGTATACTTGTAGTGCATGGTGATATACAGTAGTTGTATACTTGCAGTGCATGGTGATATACAGTAGTTGTATACTTGCAGTGCATGGTGATATACAGTAGTTGTATACTTGCAGTGCATGGTGATATACAGTAGTTGTATACTTGCAGTACATGGTGATATACAGTAGTTGTATACTTGTAGTGCATGGTGATATACAGTAGTTGTATACTTGTAGTGCATGGTGATATACAGTAGTTGTATACTTGCAGTGCATGGTGATATACAGTAGTTGTATACTTGTAGTGCATGGTGAAATACAGTAGTTGTATACTTGTAGTGCATGGTGATATACAGTAGTTGTATACTTGTAGTGCATGGTGAAATACAGTAGTTGTATACTTGCAGTGCATGGTGATATACAGTAGTTGTATACTTGCAGTGCATGGTGATATACAGTAGTTGTATACTTGCAGTGCATGGTGATATACAGTAGTTGTATACTTGTAGTGCATGGTGAAATACAGTAGTTGTATACTTGCAGTGCATGGTGATATACAGTAGTTGTATACTTGCAGTGCATGGTGATATACAGTAGTTGTATACTTGTAGTGCATGGTGAAATACAGTAGTTGTATACTTGTAGTGCATGGTGAAATACAGTAGTTGTATACTTGCAGTGCATGGTGATATACAGTAGTTGTATACTTGCAGTGCATGGTGATATACAGTAGTTGTATACTTGCAGTGCATGGTGATATACAGTAGTTGTATACTTGTAGTGCATGGTGATATACAGTAGTTGTATACTTGTAGTGCATGGTGATATTTTATTTATACTGTAATATATCAGTAGTATGTCTCTCTGTCCACTGTCACTGTATCTTAGTACAATGATAAGCAGGAGTTCACCATGAAAACGTCAACACTGTTATTATCACTATCAGGATCATTATAATCTACACACGCATTAGAATTATTATATTGTATGGAGTATATAGTAAGTGTATATGATTCCGTCTTGTCAGACCCCAGTATTCTGGCTGAAGTCAACGAGTGGAAAAAGGCCCTGGCAAATTACTCCTCCCAGTATGTGGGGGAGACCCTGGTGTATCTCAATGGAACGTTTGAAGAGTGCAGGTTCCGAGAGTGCAACCTGGGAAACCTAATCTGTGACGCTATGGTAAGTTAGTAGTATTCAGAAAAGCTAACCAAAGGAGGTACCTTTGTGCCAGTCTGTAACCTACTGAAATCCTCTGTTTTTTCGCTGTAGGTACACCACAACATTAAATATGCAGACGAGCTTCAATGGAACCATGTTAGCTCCTGTATCCTCCAAGGGGGATCGATACGGTCATCCATAGATGAGCGGAGTCGAAACGGTGGGTGTGCCTTTATGGGTCCGTTTCCTGGACACAGATTAAGCATAATCTTGGACTAAAAAAAAAAACATTTTCAATTTCTCCAGGACTAGTCTTAATCTGTGTCCAGGAAACCAGCCCTGTGTGTTTAAGAGAGAGAATAAACTCCAGCAAATGCTGAGGAAACTGAGTGAAATGTCTTTTGTTAGGTTCCATCACGATGGAGGACCTCATTGCTGTGTTGCCGTTTGGAGGCACCTATGATCTGGTTCAGCTGAAGGGATCTACTCTGAGGAAGACTTTTGAGCACTCCGTCAGGAGATATGGAGGGAACACAGGGGAATTCCTTCAAGTATCAGGTATCAGACACTGTTTTATTTGAATTGGTACAGAGGGTCACAATATGACATCATGCAGGGGCAGTTACGCTGAGTGTACAAAACATTAGGAACATCTTCCTAATATTGAGTTTGCCCTCAGAACAGCCTCATTTGTCTGGGAATAGACTACAAATGGTTGAAAGCATTCCACAGGGATGCTGGCCAATGTTGACTCCAACAACTGATGCTACTGAGCCAGATGTCTATGTGTCAGGGAAGAAGCTCCAGGTGGTATCTGATTTTAAGTACCTTGGCATCATACTTGATTCCAACCTCTCTTTTAAAAAGCATGTGAAAAAGGTCATTCAAATAACCAAATTCAACCTAGCTAATTTATGATTAAAACAATTTTTTTTTACTACAGGAGGTAGCAAAACTGTACTTCAAATCTATGATACTCCACCACTTAACATAAAGCTTGACTAGTTGGGTCCAAGCTTGCTGTACAACATTAAAACCCATTCAGTCTGTCTACAAACAGGCTCTCAAAGTGCTTGATAGGAAGCCCAATAGCCATCATCACGGTTACATCCTCAGAAAGCATGAGCTCCTGAGTTGAAAAAATCTTGTGCAATACACCAACGCATGTCTTGTACTCAGGATCCTAAATGGCCTGGCTCACCCTCCACTCAGTACTTTTGTTAAACAGAAAACCCAAACATATGGCAGCAGATCCACAAGGTCCTGCCATGAGAGGTGACTGTATAGTTCCCTTAAGGAAAAGCACCTTTAGTCAATCTGTTTTCTCTGTGATAGCTTCCCATGTCTGGAATACACTGCCATCAGACACACATAACTGCACCACCTATCACACTTTCACAAAAAAACATGAAGACATGGCTAAAGGTCAATCAGATTTATGAACATTATCCCTAGTTGTGTATTGCCGCTTTCCATGTTGTCTGTAGCTTATGAGGTGCAACACTTTGTTGCTTTTATGGATTTTGTCTACGTTGCTCTGCGTGTGCTCAATGACTGTCTGTATTATTGTAATTGTAAATGTTTTTAATAACCTGCCCAGGGACTGCGGTTGAAAATTTGCCGGCTGGCTAAAACCGGCACTTTTACCGAAACGTTGATTAATGTGCACTGTCCCTGTAAAAATAAACTCAACTCAATGCTTCCCACAGTTGTGTCAAGATGGCTGGATGTCCTTTGGGTGGTGGACCAATCTTTTTTTAAATTTTTTATCTTAATGATTTTTAAAAAACATACAATCTACCCACAGTGAAGCAGCTCAACATTTACATTACATTCAGTCATCTAGCAGACGCTCCCATCCAGAGCAATCCACAGGAGCAACCAGGGTCAAGTGTCCCGCCCATAGGCAAATTCGACAGATCCCCCACTTTGTCGAATCGGAGACCTGAACCATCCAAGATCCCCCCCACAGTTCCCTGTGAGAGCTACCCCTCAACGATCCAAGACTCCCCCACAGATCATTCTTGATACACACAGGAAACTGTTGAACATTAAAAAAACAGCAGCGTTGCAGTTGACACAAACCGGTGTGCCTGGCACTTACTACCATACCCCATTCAAAGGCACTTAAGTCTGTCTTGATCATTCACCCTCTGAATGGCACATATACACAATCCATGTCTCAATTGTCTCAAGCCCTAAAAATCCTTCTTTAACTTGTCTCCTCCCCTTCATCTACACTGATTGAAGTGGAACACTCAGTGTGTCTCTAATAGTTATCTATCCCCAAGAGCCTGTGCACCTTTATTGAATTTAGTTTTTGTTACATATTGGTTACATATAAGTTAAGACCAGCAACAGATTGAGGAACCTACATGAGGAAGCGGAATGAGGACAGGTGTTTGGTCTCCCGCTGTGTTTTGGACTGATTTTATTTCACTCTTGTACAATCTCAATAGGATTTCATGTAGAGTATGATATGTCGAGGCCCCCTGGGGAGCGCGCTAGGAGTATTAGTGTGCTCTGTACGGACTGCCGGGTGCCAGTCTATGAGCCTCTGGACGACAGAAGGCTATACAAGGTGGTCCTGCCCTCATACATGGTGGAAGGAGGAGACGGATTCTCCATGATTAAAGAGGAGAACCTGAAACATGACAGTGGTGAGCTCACAGAACTGAACAGATTACAACACAATGGTTGTCCTAAATGGTACCCTATTCCCTGTATAGTGCACTACTTTTGACCAGGGTCCCAGTCAAAGGTAGTGAACTACATAGGGCACAGGAAGGAAAGAGTACCATTTGCGACACAGACAATCTATCGCTATGGGTGAGCTCCTCTCTGCAGACTCACAACTTTCTTATGAACAGGAACCCTTTGGTAATTTTCTGTTGTACAACCATTAGAGACCAAGCAATGTTGGTGAACTGTTGCATGAGGGTTGAAAATTGAAATGTTCTTGACGTCACAATGAATCTGTGTCTGTTTCTCTTTCAGGTGACATGGACATATCGGTGGTGGCCAGCTACTTTGCTGAGAGGAAGAAGGTGCACCCGGCTATAGAGGGACGTATCAAGATTTCCAACTCAGCTTCAGGGGGGCCTGGTCACATGGCTCTGTTATTCATGCTGGGGCTAGTGATGGCTCTGTTTGGGAGACTATGAGAGATCCCTGGCTGCAATCATGATGCAAAGCTCACCATTGGATATGTTCTTCTCACCAACAGCATTCAAGGGAAGAGCTCAACTCTAGTTAGTCTATTGAGTACAAATTGAACAGGGATATGGTGAATGGATATTTCACCAATGCTCTGATTTTTCTTTCTAAATACTGCAGTTTGATATGAAATTCGCTATTGAAACTTCAGGGAAAATACTGTAAATGTATTATCCTATGGCTAAAACTAGAAATGATGCACTGGTAAGTCTCGTGTACAGTCGCTGCTGTCAAGCTCTTGGTCTGCGATCCAGTTTGAGCATAAACATACATTTGCTATGTACTCAAACAGATGACCGGTGCTTGTTTAAGTGTGTGCCCCTGGCAGAGCCTGCTTAACCAGCATTAGGACTGAAGCGTTACAGGTTTTGGGTCATTTCCGATTGAGCCGACATATGCAGTCTCCGCTAACGGGGGACATTGCCTTTAAATGTCAATCACGCTGTAACACCGAATGTCCATTATACGGATAGAATAGACTTTGTTTATGAGATAGGGTGTCCAAACACAGAGCTCCAGAATAGTTGTCTAAAAGAGCTTCAAAATATTGACGACATTAAATATAATCTCTCAAGGTGGGATAAACAAGTAGTGATCAAACTTTTGTAAACATTTAGAGAACTCTATTTACAGGACATACCCACTCAAAGTAACGAGGTAGCAGGAAACTGATACACTTGGTATTCTTGATTCACACAGAAAACTGTTGAGTGAAAAACCCAGCAGCGTGGCAGTTCTTGACACAAACTGGTGCGCCCAGCACCCTATTACCATACCCCATTCAAAGGCACTGAAATATTGTCTTGATCATTCAGATTGAAGTGTATTTAACAAGTGACATCAATAAGGGATCCTAGCTTTCACCTGATCATGGAAAGAACAGGTGTTCTTAATGTTTTGTACACCAAAGAGGGAATGTTTTTCTCTTGAGTTGTAATTTCTAAATAGCCTATGATAAATTGTGACCTAACATTTTAGATTTGGTGTTGTGATATTGCAACAAGGTTGGTAATAGTACAATATACTGATGATATGTACCTAAAGCCTGAAGGTTATACAGGCAAATTAACAAATTGTTCTCCTTACTGTTTTTGAACATCTAGCAGCTATTTCTGCATATACAAACTGGTCACCAACTGTAACAATTCATCAGTAAAAATACCAATAAATTGTCATGACCAAAAAAAAAAAAAAAAGAGCTCATCTTAAACTTGTTAAAAACAAAGAAAAACACAAACTATGAAATGCCACCCAGGCGTAATTCCATTGAATGTAGTAAAGGAAAGAAGGAAAGAATTACATAACATCCCTCACAGTTACTCTTTAACTTGTGAGTGGTGTAACCTTGAGCTTTGCTGCTCTCACTATTCATCAGATCTCTGTCAGGGCCACGGGGTAGAGTAGTATTCTGAGGACAAGGACCATTCTGTCTCTGGATTGCTCACAGAAACACAAGCTTTATTATTCACAGGGGCCTGCTATTAGTCTCCACTGATGGCACTGACCCAGCTGGCTCTGACCAGTGGGAATGTACATGGTGTTGCCAATTACCACATCCACGGAACACTGCATGGAAAGTATCTCCTTTTCACAGTGGACTAAAACATTATCAGGGCAGAAATGAGACTCCAAGGAGGGAAGGGAGATGGAAATCACATTAGGTCATATGCAGGACACAACCTCATTTTAGAAAACAGAAGCTGACAAACAAATTGAATGAGAAACAAAACAGGTCTTAGTGCTCAGCTTATTGCTCCAACCTACTTCTCAGCTGTAAAATGACACAAATGAACCTACAGTTACCATACAAAATACAGAGACTGTTTAAAGCCCAATTGAATCTGTCATCTCACTTGGAAAAGGGAAGACATCTAAAATTGACACATCTAACTAAAGATGGACCAGTTTGCAGGCAGCAAGGCATTATTATATCCAATAGGTAAATATTTGACCACCCAGTACAATCTATAAATATATTTTTATTAATGCATTATTATACATTGGAATGTTGATATATGCTCACAGAGACATTGGAATTTGCTGTATTGCACTTTGGCTCCAGGAAAAGGAAGCAAGCTGTTTTCTAAATTCACTGGTTACTGTCTGCCGACTGCTCCCCTTGTCCCTTCTGAAGAGACAACATACAGTATCAGCAGGGAGGTACACAACCTACATCCTGTTACCGTTCTACTTTCACTTAATTTATAAATGTCTAAATAGTTTGGAAAAGACATCCGGTTGATTACCCCCTAGTTGAAACACAAAGTGAGTGTTTACTTTCAGGAGCCCTATGGCAGAGAGATGCTTAAGTTAAATACAATATACGGTGCCTTGCTAAAGTATTCAGACCCCTTGGATTTCATTGTGTTACAAAGTGGGATTAAAACAGATATAATTATATTATTTTTGTCAACAATATACACAAAATACTCTGTCAAAATGTAAGGAAAATGTGATTTTTTATTAATAAAAAATATATATAACTAACAGTTGTTGCATAAGTATTCAGACCCTTTGTTTAGGCAAGCCTAAATTAGTTCAGGAGTAAAATATGGCTTAACAAATAAAATAAAAAGTTACATCGACTCACTGTGAAATTATAGGGGTTGACATGATTTTTAAATGACTAACCCTTCCTTTGTCCCACATACATACAACATATGTAAGGGCCCCCAGTCAAGTATTGAATTTCAAGCACAGATTCAACTACAAAGACCAGGGAACTTTTTTGAAAGCCTCATAAAAAGGGCCGTGATTGGAAGATGACAATAAAACATCTGGCATTGAATATCTTTAAGCATGGTCTAGTAGTTAATAATTATGCTGTGAATTATACAGTATATTAATAAACCACCCAGACACAGCATGGACTAGTTCAGGGGTCGGCAACCCTGTTCCTGGAGTGCCGCACATACTGCAGCATTTTGTTCCAACTATGTACCACACTTGATCAGTTCAGTGATTACCTAAATTCAAAACACCTAGTCTTCCAGGCTGGTTAAATCAAACGCATAAAGTGCCTGTGGCCCTCCAGGACCAGGGTTGCCCGTTCCTCCTCTAATTATGCTGTATTAAACGAGCAAGCCACATCAAAGATGTAGTCATCCTTCTGAACTGAGCTGCAGGATAGGAAGGAAACTGCTCAGGGATGTTACCATTAGTGATTTTAAAACAGAAATGGAGTTCATTGGCTGTGATGGGAGAAACTGAGGATGGATCATTGTAGTGACTCCACAATAATGACCTAAATGACAGAGTGAAAAGAACACAAATATACAAAAAAAAAAAACATGCATCTTGTATGCAACAAGGCACTACAGTAATACTGCAAAAAAAACATGTAATTGCCTTCTTATTGTCCTGCATGGTGGTGGCTGCAGCATGGCATGCGTATCAGGATAAAAAAGAAGCACAGGCTAAATCCTAAAGGAAAACCTGCTTCAGTCTGCTTTACACCAGACACTGGGAGATGAATTCACCTTTCAGCAGGACAATAACATACAGCACAAAGCCAAATCTACACTGGAGTTGATTACCAAGAAGACGGTGAATGTGAAGTTACAGTTTTACATCAATCTGCTTGAAACACTATGGCAAAACTTGAATTGCTGTGTAGCCATGATCCCCAACATCTTGGCAGAGTATGAAGAATATTTACAAGGAAAAATAAAATATCTTAGACACTTACCCAAGAAGACTTACAGCTGTTATCGCTCCTGAAGAGTTTCTAACATGTATGGACTCAGGGAGCTGAATACTTATGAAATTACTATATTTGATTTATTACATTTTTATTAATAAAAAAAAAAGGTTGTATTTTTCAGACACTGACAGAGTATTGTGTAGATTGTTGAAAAAATATATAATTAAATCCGTTTTAATCACACTTTGTAACGCAATAAAATGTGAAGAAATCCAAGGGGTCTGAATACTTTTGCAAGACACTATCTAAAGCTGTGTTTGGTAACTTTACATTTATTTGTGTAATACAAGCAAATACACAGTAACGTCATAAAGAATTAAGAAACAGAATCTGGCCAGTTTACTTTTAAGAACACAGCTAAGGTTGACGTATACAGCACAATAATGGCATTGTAGTAAGTAGGCATACATATTATGACAAACGTATTACGAATGGTTGCCCTGCATACAGTGGCTTGCAAAAGTGTTCACCCCCTTGGCATTTTTCATATTTTGTTGCCTTACAACCTGGAATTAAAATGAATTTTGTGTGGGGGGTGTATCATTTGATTTACACAACATGCCTGCCACTTTGAAGATGCAAAATATTTTTATATAAATATTTCAAACAAGACAAAAAACTGAAAACTTGAGCTTGCATAACTTTTCACCCCCCTCCCAAAGTCAATACTTTGTAGAGCCACCTTATGCAGCAATTACAGCTGCAAGTCTCCTGGGGTATGTCTCTATAAGCTTGGAACATCAAGCCACTGGGATTTTTGCCCATTCTTCAAGTTGGATGGGTTCTGCTGGTGTACAGCAATCTTTAAGTCATACTTCAGATTCTCAATTGGATTAAGGTCTGGGCTTTGACTAGGCCATTCCAAGACATTTAAATGTTTCCCCTTAAACCACTCGAGTGTTACTTTGGCAGTATGCTTAGGGTCATTGTCCTCTGTTCCAAGTGAACCTCCGTGCCAGTCTCAAATCTCTGGAAGACTGAAACAGGTTTCCCTCAAGAATTTCCCTGTATTTAGCGCCATCCATCATTCCTTCAATTCTGACCAGTTTCCCAGTTCCTGCCAATGAAAAACATCCCCACAGCATGATGTTGCCACCACCATACTTCACTGTAGGGATGGTGTTCTCGGGTGATGAGAGGTGTTGGGTTTGCACCAGACATAGCGTTTTCCTTGATGGCCAAAAACCTATATTTTAGTCTCATCTGATCAGAGTACCTTCTTCAATGTTTGGGGAGTCTCCCACATGCCTTTGGCGAACACCAATTTATTTCTTTAAGCAATGGCTTTTTCTGGCCACACTTCCGTAAAGCCCAGCTCTGTGGAGTGTACGGCTTAAGGCGGTCCTATACTGCAACAAATACTCCAATCTACGCTGTGGAGCTTTGCAGTTCTGTCAGGGTTATCTTTGGTCTCTTTGTTGACTCTCTGATTGATGCCCTCCTTGCCTGGTCTGTGAGTTTTGGTGGGCGGCCCTCTCTTGGAAGGTTTGTTGTGCCATATTCTTTCCATTTTTTTTATAATGGATTTAATTGTGCTCCGTGGAATGTTCAACGTTTCTGATATTTTTTTATAACCCAACCCTGATCTGTACTTCTCCACAACTTTGTCCCTGACCTGTTTGGAGAGCTCCTTGGTCATCATAGTGCTGCTTGCTTGGTGGTGCCTCTTGCTTACTGGTGTTGCAGACTCTGGGCCCTTTCAGAACAGGTGTATGTATACTGATATCATGTGACACAGATTGCACACAGGTGGACTTTAACTAACCATGTGACTTCTGAAGGTAATTGGTTGCACCAGGTTTTATTTAGGGGCTTCATAGCAAAGGGGGTGAATACATACACACACACACCACTTTTACATTTTTTTTATATTTTTAAATAAGTAATTTTTTTCACTTCACCAATTTGGACTATGTTGTGTCTGTCCATTACATGAAATCCAAATAAAAATTGATTTAAATTACAGGTTGTAATGCAACAAAATAGGAATAACGCCAAGGGGGATGAATACTTTTGCAAGGCTCTGTATAGCTGATTCTCAGAAGTTTACCTTGCCGAGTTCTGGAAACAGTTCTTCGACAGCAATATCCATCAGAACGTACGTCATCTTAGGGGAGCCAAAAGACAGAAACAAGAGGAGAGAAAACAGTTAATATCGCCATGAGACCTTGGCTGCAGAGAAGCTGTTACTCGTCTTCATGTTTGCCTTTTAGCTTTACCTGCTTGTTGAGAAGTGGCTGCTGGAAGCCGTCAAAGAGAAGTCGGATGCCCTCGTACTTGGCCTCCTGTCCAATGCACTTTTCCATAAAGTCTACAAGGTGAAAAGACAGACACAGCAATACTGTACAGCTGAACTGAGGCCAATGTTATCTGCCTTTGCCATTAATGGGACTGATTGGTGAAACTGGAATGTTTTTACAATGGAAAATATCTGGGATAGGAGGAAACTCTAGGATGATCCCAGAGTTTCCGACTTGCAATTCCGTGTTGGATGATCGCTCAAAACAAATTTTTCCCACTCAGAGCAGGTGAATATGGCAAAAGAAAACTACTGAGTAGAGATAATATTAATAGTCAGCCAAAGCCTGGGTCTAACCTGGCAGATAATTAATCATCTCTTCAAATGCCTTCTTGGCTCTTCTCTGCTTGTCTCCTGTCGTGCGTTCCTCACTGTTCTCGCAGAACACAGCATCTGAAATTTAGCAGAAAATGTAATTATGAGTTTAGGAGAGCTGGATTAAGTAAGGCAGGGCAATCCCAGACCTCAATGGACATGGGATAACAAACAATATCATGGTGATTGGATTTGGATGAGCACTGAAGTGAAACAGCACATCTACAGTGATTGTATGCTACTCTTAAACTTTGGTTGAGCCTTAGGTAGGAAGTAGGAGGGGTTGGGGGAGAATGTCAACAAAACAGGATGCGTTACTGAAGGAACATACACAAGCGACCGCACGCACAAACACACACACGGAGAGAGACCAACACACACACAGTACCTCTGAGCATGGTGACGAGAGACACCACACGGTGCTCCTGCAGGATCATCTCTAGTTTGTGTTGAATGTAGCTATCCATGTAGGCCTCAAATGTGTTCTTGAGCAAGATCCGCCCCCCTGACAGGATGTGATGCAACCAGTCTGGCATGTGGAACACGACTCGACCTGTCCATCAAACACAATGAAAAGAATCATGACTGGGCAACAGGTGTGTGTCTGACAGTCTGCTAAATCAGTGTTTCCCAACTCCAGTACCCCCAACAGCACACATTTTTGTTGTAGCCCTGGACAAACACCTGATTCGGCTCATTGGGGGCTTGAGGATTAGTTGACAGGTTGAATCAGGTGAGTTTGTCCGAGGCTACAACAAAAATGTGTGCTGTTGGGGGTATTGGAGGACTAGTTGGGAAACACTATGCTAAATGACTAAAATGTAAAAATAAAAAAAAGTCTATTGGCTGAATCCTATAACAGTTAGTCATATGTTACAAGCTTTGGCTTTTCCATTTATGTTTTGAGGTTGGTCTTTAGCTCGTTATCACGTAGGGCGCACCAATTGCTGTCACCTCGTTAGTCAGTATCTGTTACACCTGTGCTGGTTTCCATCTTGTTAGTGGGAAGGTGTTTCACCTGTGCTGGCCCAAGTGCTATTTAAGAGTGGCTGGCCCAGTGCTCCAGTTGTCTTGATAGATGCAGAGGGTTAACACCTTTAGTTGGCGCTCTCTATTTTGATTTTTAGACAAACAATCCTTTATCTGACTTTGTTTCACGCCATTAGTTTGGTGTGGGTTTTTCTTTTGTTAGCTTTTTCTTAGGCAAATTTAGTGGGCGCTCATGGTGGGTCTCTTAGGTTCCAGTTGTTGTTGCTAGTCAACTTTCTGTGGACACCCCCATGAGTGTTTTTCAGAACCCCTCCTAAAACCCCACTTGTTTTGGTTGTTGTCAGTGACTCATTGTTTGTTCTCCCTTCTGAGTGCTGGGGAACGTACCACATAGTTCAGTTCTTCTCTATGAAAGGGAACTACTACTTGTGCCTGGTCACTTACCCATAAACATCATGTAGTCATACATCCCTTCTACCGAGATCATCTCCATAAAGTAGTTCCGGTTGTGTGTCTCCAGAGTCTCAAACAGATTAGCATTGTTTTTGTAGAGGTCATTGGAGAGCTAGGGAGATCGGAAGGGACAACGTTTTTTCATTCTGTCAATAAATACAACTGTCAAGGCAGTTCTAAGCTATAGAACAGTCAGTCAAGCCATCTTCTAACATCTTTAATTAGTGGCTCGCAAAAGTATTCATCCCCTTGGCACTTTTCCTATTTTGTTGCCTTACAACCTGGTATTAAAATTGATTTGTTAGGGGTTTGTCTCATTTGATTTACACAACATACCTACCACTTTGTAGAAGCAATATGTTTTTATTGTGATACAAACGAGACAAAAATTTTTTTTTTTAAACTTACGCGTGCATAACTATTCATCCCCCAAAATCAATACTTTGTAGAGCCACCTTTTGCAGCAATTACTGCTGCAAGTCTCTTGGGGTATTTGACTCTAAGCTTGGAACATCTAGACACTGGGATTTTTGCCCATTCTTCAAGGCAAAACTGCTCCAGCTCCTTCAAGTTGGATGGGAATGTACAGCAATCTTTAAGTCATACCACATATTCTCAATTGGATTGAGGTCTGGCCTCTGGCTAGGCCATTACAAGACATTTAAATGTTTACCCGTAGGCCACTCAAGTGTTGAGTCATTGTCCTGCTGGAAGGCGAACCTCCGTCACAGTCTCAAATCTCTGGAAGACCGAAACAAGTTTCCCTCAAGAATTCCCCTGTATTTAGCGCCATCCATAATTCCTTCAATTCTGGCCAGTTTCCCAGTCCCTTCTGATGAAAAACACCCCCGCAGCATAATGCTGCCAACACCATGCTTCACTGTGGGGATGATATTCTCGGGGTGATAAGGTGTTGGGTTTGCAGCAGACATAGCGTTTTCCTTGATAGCTAAAAATCTAAATTTTAGTCTCATCTGACCAGAGTACCTTCTTCCATATATTTGGGGAGTCTCCCACATGTCTTTTGGCAAACACCAAAATGTGTTTGCTTAAAGAAAAAAATAAGCAATGGCTTTTTTCTGGCCACTCTTCCGTACGGCTTAAATTGGTCCTGTGGACAGATACTCCCAATCTCCGCTGTGGAGCTTTGCAGCTCCTTCAGGGTTATCTTTGGTCTCTTTGTTGTCTCTCTGATTGATGACCTCCTTGCCTGGTCTGTGAGTTTTGGTGGGCGGCCCTCTCTTTGCAAGTTTGTTGTTGTGGTGCCATATTCTTTCCATTTTTTTTTTTTTACAATGGATTTAATTGTGTTCTGTGGGATGTTCAAAGTTTGATATTTTTTTATAACCCAACCCTGATCTGTACTACTCCACAACTTTGTCCCTGACCTGTTTGGAGAGCTCCTTGGTCGTCATAGTGCTGCTTGCGAAGTGAGTAAGACATTTAAACGTGTTAACCCTGCAAGGCTGCAGGCCCAGACGGCATCCCCAGCCGCGCCCTCAGAGCATGCGCAGACCAGCTGGCCGGTGTGTTTACGGACATATTCAATCAATCCCTATACCAGTCTGCTGTTCCCACATGCTTCAAGAGGGCCACCATTGTTCCTGTTCCCAAGAAAGCTAAGGTAACTGAGCTAAACGACTACCGCCCGTGCACTCACATCCGTCATCATGAAGTGCTTTGAGAGACTAGTCAAGGACCATATCACCTCCACCCTACCTGACACCCTTGACCCACTTTTGCTTACCGCCCAAATAGGTCCACAGACGATGCAATCTCAACCACACTGCACACTGCCCTAACCCATCTGGACAAGAGGAATACCTATGTGAGAATGCTGTTCATCGACTACAGCTGAAACACCATAGTACCCTCCAAGCTCATGCTCGAGACCCTGGGTCTCGACCCCGCCCTGTGCAACTGGGTACTGGACTTCCTGACGGGCCGCCCCAGGTGGTGAGGGTAGGCAACAACATCTCCTCCCGCTGATCCTCAACACTGGGGCCCCACAAGGGTGCGTTGAGCCCTCTCCTGTACTCCCTGTTCTTGGCCATGCACGCCTCCAACTCAATCATCAAGTTTGCGGACATACACAACAGTGGTAGGCTTGATTACCAACAACGACGAGACGGCCTTGAGGGCCCTCGGAGTGTGGTGTCAGGAAAATAACCTCACACTCAACGTCAACAAAACTAAGGAGATGATTGTGGACTTCAGGAAACAGCAGAGGGAACACCCCCATCCACATCGATGGAACAGTAGTGGAGAGGGTAGCAAGTTTTAAGTTCCTCGGCATACACATCACAGACAAACTGAATTGGTCCACTCACACAGACAGCATCGTGAGGAAGGCGCAGCAGCGCCTCTTCAACCTCAGGAGGCTGAAGAAATTCGGCTTGTCACCAAAAGCACTCACAAACTTCTACAGATGCACAATCGAGAGCATCCTGGCGGGCTGTATCACCGCCTGGTATGGCAACTGCACCGCCCTCAACCGTAAGGCTCTCCAGAGGGTAGTGAGGTCTTCACCGGGGCAAACTACCTGCCCTCCAGGACACCTACACCACCCGATGCTACAGGAAGGCCATAAAGATCATCAAGGACATCAACCACCCGAGCCACTGCCTGTTCACCCCGCTGCCATCCAGAAGGCGAGGTCAGTACAGGTGCATCAAAGCTGGGACCGAGAGACTGAAAAACAGCTTCTATCTCAAGGCCATCAGACTGTTAAACAGCCACCACTAACATTGAGTGGCTACTGCCAACACACTGTCAATGACACTGACTTACTCCAGCCACTTTAATCGTGGGAATCGATGGGAAATGATGTAAATATATCACTAGCCACTTTAAACAATGCTACCTTATATAATGTTACTTACCCTACATTGTTCATCTCATATGCATACGTTGATACTGTACTCTATATCATCGACTGCATCCTTATGTAATACATGTATCACTAGCCACTTTAACTATGCCACTTGGTTTACATACTTATCTCACATGTATATACTGTACTCGATATCATCTACTGTATCTTGCCTATGCTGCTCTGTACCATCACTCATTCATATATCCTTATGTACATATTCTTTATCCCCTTACACTGTGTATGACAGTAGTTTTTTTTGGAATTGTTAGTTAGATTACTTGCTCTTATTACTGCATTGTCGGAACTAGAAGCACAAGCATTTCGCTACACTCGCATTAACATCTGCTAACCATGTGTATGTGACAAATAAAATTTGATTTGATTTGATTTGATTTGATTTGCTTGGTGGTGTCTCTTGCTTAGTGGTGTTGTAGACTCTGGGGACTTTCAGAACAGGTGTATGTATACTGAGATCATGTGACAGATCATGTGACACTTAGATTGCACACAGGTGGACTTGAACTAACCATGTGACTTCTGAATGTAATTGGTTGCACCAGATCTTATTTAGGGGCTTCATAGCAAAGGGGTGAATACATATGCACGCACCACTTTTACATTTTTTGGGGATTAAGGTCTGGGGAGTTTCTTGGCAATGGACCCAAAATATCTATGTTTTGTTCCCCGAGCCACTTAGTTATCACTTTTGCCTTATGGCAAGGTGCTCCATCATGCTGGAAAAGGCATTGTTTGTCACCAAACTGTTCCTGGATGGTTGGGAGAAGTTGCTCTTGGAGAATGTGTTGGTACCATTCTTTATTCATGGCTATGTTCTTATGCAAAATTGTGAGTGAGCCCACTCCCTTGGCTGAGAAGCAACCCCACACATGAATGGTCTCAGGATGCTTTACTGTTGGCATGACACAGGACTGATGGTAGCGCTCACCTTGTCTTCTCTGGCCAAGCTTTTTTCCGGATGCCCCAAACAATCGGAAAGAGTCATCAGAGAAAATGACTTTACCCCAGTCTTCAGCAGTCAAATCCCTGTACCTTTTTGCAGAATATCAGTCTGTCCCTGATGTTTTTCCTGGAGAAAAGTGGCTTCTTGGCTGCCCTTCTTGACACCAGGCCATCCTCCAAGTATTCACCTCACTGTGCATGCAGATGCACTCACACCTGCCTGCTGCCATTCCTGAGCAAGCTCTGTACTGGTGGTGCCCCGATCCCACAGCGGAATCAACTTTAGGAGACGGTCCTGGCGCTTGCTGGACTTTCTTTCTCTCGCCCTGAAGCCTTCTTCACAATAATTGAACCGCTCTCCTTGAAGTTCTTGATGATCCGATAAATGGTTGATTTAGGTGCAATCTTACTGGCGGCAATATCCTTGCCTGTGAAGCCCTTTTTGTTCAAAGCAATGATGACGGCATGTGTTTCCTTGCAGGTAACCATGTTTGACAGAGGAAGAACAATGATTCCAAACACCACCCTCCTTTTGAAGCTTCCAGTCTGTTATTCAAACTCAATCAGCATGACAGAGTGATCTCCAGCCTTGTCCTCATCAACACTCACACCTGTGTTAACGAGAGAATCACTGACATGATGTCAGCTGGTCCTTTTGTGGCAGGGCTGAAATGCAGTGGAAATGTTTTTTGGGGGATTCAGTTCATTTGCATGGCAAAGAGGGACTTTGCAATAAATTGCAAATCATCTTATCACTCTTCATAACATTCTGGAATATATGCAATTTGCCATCATACAAACTGAGGCAGCAGACTTTGAAAATTAATATTTGTGTGTCATTCTCAACTTTTGGCCACGACTGTACATATCAAAAGTCTGTTTTTTATATGCATAGTTTCAGTGGAAAATGTTCTTCTTCCAAAAGTGATAAACCCTGGAATGACCGGAACAGTCATGGTTTATGTTTTTGGGAAGATTTGTGTAAAGATGTGTAAAGATTGATCGTTCTGACATACATTTGAAGTCGGAAGTTTACATACACTTAGGTTAGAGTCATTAAAACTTGTTTTTCAACCACTCCACAAATGTCTTGTTAACAAACTATAGTTTTGGCAAGTCGGTTAGGACATCTACTTTGTGCATGACACAAGTCATTTTTACAACAATTGTTTAACAGAGATTATTTAATGTATAATTCACTGTATCACAATTCCAGTGGGTCAGAAGTTTACATACACTAAGTTGACTGTGCCTTTAAACAGCTTGGAAAATTGCAGAAAATGAAGGCATGGCTTTAGAAGCTTCTGGTAGGTTAATTGACATCATTTGAGTCAATTGATGGTGTACCTGTGGATGTATTTCAAGGCCTATCTTCGAACCTTGCTTGACATCATGGGAAATCAATAGAAATCAGCCAAGAACTTAGAAAATAAATTGTAGACCTCCACAAGTCTGGTTCATCCTTGGGAGCAATTTCCAAATGCCTGAAGGTACCACGTTCATCTGTACAAACAATAGTACGCAAGTATAAACACCATGGGACCACGACACCACGCAGTCGTCATACTGCTCAGGAAGGAGATGTGTTCTGTCTCCTAGAGATGAACGTACTTTGGTGTGAAAAGTGCAAATCAATCCCAGAACAACAGCGAAGGACCTTGAAGATGCTGGAGGAAATAGGTACAAAAGTATCTATATCCACAGTAAAACGAGTCCTATATCGACATAACCTGAAGGCCGCTCAGCAAGGAAGAAGCCACTGCTCTATAACCACCATAAAAAAGCCAGACTACAGTTTGCAACCGCACATGGGGACAAAGATCATACTTTTTGGAGAAATGTCCTCTGGTCTGATGAAACAAAAATAGAACTGTTTGACCATAATGACCATTGTTATGTTTGGAGGAAAAGGGGGAGGCTTGCAAGCTGAAGAACACCATCCCAACCGTGAAGAACGGGGGTGGCAGCATCATGTTGTGGGGGTGCTTTGCTACAGAAGGAACTGGTGCACTTCACAAAATAGATGGCATCATGAGGAAATATTGAATCAACATCTCAAGACATCAGTCAGGAAATTAAAACTTGGTCGCAAATGGCCCTGACCTCAATCATATAGAACATTTGTGGGCAGAACTGAAAAAGTGTGTGCGAGCAAGGAGGCCTACAAACCTGACTCAGTTACAACAGCTCTGTCAGGAGGAATGGGCCAAAATTCACCCAACTTATTGTGGAAGGTTGTGGAAGGCTACCCAAAACGTTTGACCCAAGTTAAACAATTTAAAGGCAATGCTACCAAATACTAATTGAGTGTATGTAAACTTCTGACCCACTGGGAATGTGATGAAAGAAATTAAAGCTGAAATAAATCACTCTACTATTATTCTGACATTTCACATTCTTAAAATAAAGTGGTGATCGTAACTGACCTAAGACAGGGATTCTTACAAGGATTAAATGTCAGGAATTGTGAAAAACTGAGTTTAAATGTATTTGAGGTGAGGTGAGGTGTATGTAAACTTCCAACTTCAGGCAGGGTAGCCTAGTGGTTAGAGCGTTGGACTAGTAACCGGAAGGTTGCAAGTTCAAACCCCCGAGCTGGCAAGGTACAAATCTGTCGTTCTGCCCCTGAACAGGCAGTTAACCCACTGTTCCTAGGCAGTCATTGAAAATAAGAGTTTGTTGCCTAGTTAAAATAAAAGGTCAAATAAAGTGAGAACATCCTGGCAGAGAGCAGGGGTAAGGAGATAATCAGTGATTAAGGCTGTCCACTCAGGCAAGATATATCCCTACATATAGCTAAGCTGGATGGGAGGGGTGTACATAGTGTTTCCACTGTGAAGTATGTATAGGCCAAGTGGACAGATGGGGAGTTTTGCACAGAGATTTTAACTTAGGTAAAACCAGGGAATTTGGGGAAAGTTTCGGGAATTTTGCAACCGTAGCTGACCTTGTTGTACTCAGCAGTAGAGCTGAGGGTGGTCAGCTCAGGCCTGCTGGGTTTGACTTTGGGAGATTCACAAGAGTTGAAGAAGGACTGGATGAAAGGCTCTAGGTTCTGTCCTTTCTGGCAGGCAGAGGAAAAACAGACACAACATCATGATTAATATCACACCACTGAGCTGAGAGGTCTGCAACACCATTGTCTGATCATATATTCTTTATTTAAGAGTGAAATAATTTCAGTGACTAACTATAGTATATCCCAAGAGATATTCTACTATTAAAATCCCATAGGATAAATGCCTCTTACCTCTTTTATAATTTTTCCAGGGACAGACCTGAATATTTTACCTGAGAAGGAATAAAATACATTTGTCAACACAGCTACACATGATGCTACATAGCTAATCAACAATGAATTTCTCCTATGAATTTCTCTATGGCATCTTTAGGCCTCCTTGTATGAATGTGTGGGTTTTTAAGGATGCATCCCAATTGGCACCCTATTCCCTACACATTGCATACCTATTATGCTCTGGTCAAAAGTAGTGCACTATATGGGAAATAGTGTGCCATTTGGGATACATACAACCTATTAATTTTTAGTGCTCCTTGTGTTATACATAAGTGTTATTTGATGCGCCATACCCAGGTTTACATCAGGCATCATCTTGTCCATGAACTGAGTCTCCATGCTGTGAGGTGACAGGAAGTCTGCCAACAGCTGACTGTTACTCAACTCTGGGTGCTGCAGCAGTCTCTGTTTACAACACAGACATATATTATAGTAGTTTCGATTTCATAGAACTGTATAGGTACTACAGTTACTGTACACTACAGAGCAATAGGCCTACGTACACAGTGTACATAAAACACCTTCCTAATATTGAGATGCACCCCCCTTTGCCCTCAGAACAGCCTCAATTCATCAGGGCATGGACTCGACAAGGTGTCGAAAGCGTTCCACAGGGATGCTGGCCCATGTTGACTACAATGCTTCCCACATTTGTGTCAAGTCAGCTGGATGTCCTTTGGGTGGTGGACCATTCTTGATACACACAGGAAACTGTTGCGCCTGAAAAACCTAGCAGTGTTGCAGGTCTTGGCACAAACAGGTGCACCTGGCACCTACTACTATAACCTTTAACCGGTCTCCTCCCCTTCATCTACACTGATCGAAGTAGATTTAACAGGTGACATCAATAAGGAATCATAGCTTTTACCTGGTCAGTCTATATCATGGAAAGAGCCGTTCATAATGTTTTGTAGGAATACCTGCAAATACTCCTCAAATTCTTCCCTCTTTGATGATAGGAACTCATAGTTCTTTGGTCCTATAATTCTTTTCGAAGGGAGCTGTGCATCTGCAAATGAGCCTGTGCAACAAAAAAAACAAGTTAAAAACTACCAGTGACACATCAAATGTGAAAAAAGGTAACGGAAGCTCACATCTACTAACCACAGGACTTCAGAGATGACAAAGCCAAACATGTATACTTCCTCTGAAGAAATGTGTGAGAAAGTACACAATGTCGTCTTACCGTGGAATTCTGTGAGTTTATTTTCTAGAACGTAGAATTCCATGTATCGTCTGAAGATGGACCAGTCCTCTCTTTCATGTCCCACTGAAACAGAAAAAAAATCACTCAAGAATCAACACAATTGAAAACCAACATCAATACTGCAGTTTTACATTTCCCCCAATTCCCACACACATAATTCATAGAACACATATATAGTGCATCCTAAATGGCACCCTATTCCGTACAAAGTACACTACTTTTGACCAGGGCCCTCTGATCAAAAGTAGTGTACTGTGTAGGGAATAGGGTGGCATTTGGGACTTTAACATAAACAGCTCTAGCCGTGCCCTCACCTTCCTTCATGTCATTGCGTTCCACGTCGATGCAGAACACGGGGACCCTCTCCTTCTTCACCTCGTCATCGTAGAAGTCAATGTAGGGGATGGTGATGCTCCAGGCTGACAAGTTCCTCATGACTCCTGGAGTACTAGCTGCCTCCACAGGGGAGTCATCCTCCATCACCATAGTCGCTTCCTCAACCTGCAACACAACATGGGATGTCAAAAAGGCACTTCATATAATTAATTAAAATTCCTTTATTTGTATGGCATGTTCAATGATGTGTTAGTGTGTGAAAATTCAAAAACGATATTGGAATTGGAAATAATTGTTGTGTGATACTTTAAAGTGTTATCCCCGGAGTGTATTTTTTGAAACTGTACTTACTACTAAAGTAACTGACAATTCAATCAAAATCACTATGGAAACTCAGCCTGTGGTTACAATATGCAGGAATAGAAATCCCCCATTCATATGCATGGTGGAGGATGGGGATGTGATCATAGTTTCGGTGTCAGTGTTCGTTTTGGGGGGGTTCTCACCGCTTCATCTTCAGCATCGACCATGGAGTACGGCAGCATCGCCCCCTCCATGGTGGTGCTCTTGAAGACGCCTTTGATTTTGCTGCCGATCCGGCTGATCCCAAACGTCTCCCCTCGTTTTGAGACGTTCCTTCACAGGCACACACGAACACAGAAGTGAACACACACTAGGAAATTGAATGCCAGACAGGCAGCTGTGTGAAACTGCATGTGTTGTTGCTGTCAACAGTTGATGCCACTTATCCAAACATCTGCTGTTAATGCAGCGATGCCTCAAATGGTGCTATACAGATCAAAATAATTCAAAATGCTGCAAAGATGTTGAAACTATAAGTCCAAAGTCAAAATGCCATGCTGAGGTCCAAATCCAAACATGAACACACAAAGAGAGCACACATTATGAAACGTTGCACATTCTACTAATGCCAAGCAGACAGATGAGAACAGATGCACTCAAGCAATGAGAGGTAGTTTGTAGTTGTGTACAGGAGTCCATGCTTACAGACTGAGGCTCACATCTAGCCATATGTCAGTAAAGGTGGTTTGAATGTTGGATGGGCAACTTAGTGCAGACCAAATATTAGGGACAAGAAGGGAAGGATGAAGAGGTGAAATTGAGGCCCTCCAACGCTGTCCCGACAAGGAGATCTGGCGTCCATTATACACAAGAGAACTATGGGCGCTCACACAAGACATGGATAGACCATTAGAGAAACAGTATGAGAGGAGATTAGTTATGGGGCCATGGGAAACCCCATATTTATCCTCTTCCTCCATTCTGTGGCTCGAGTTCAACGCCAAAACTAGAAATTAAAATACTATTTAAAGCACCTGCTACCTTGTATGTTCAACAATTATTCAACTGAATAAAAACAATTACATATAACCCCAACTCTTGTTCAGTTACAGCAATACAAAAGGTAAAGAGCAAGTCTTAAAAATAAAATAAAAACGCTAACTTGCAAAAGCCTACTGAAGAAAAGTGCTTATTGCCCCACAATGCTTTTTCTACAGCAAATGTTGGTTCCATTCACTGCAGTCTGGGCTAATTATATCTGGCATGCAGGAAACTCAATGGCAGTCGGGCAGCAGGACATTAACCTGGTCTGCATCATTCCCAAACACATACTCACCTCATATCATCCACACTCAGACTATTCCTGGAATAACAGCAAGATAAACAGCATAAGCCCACAGCTACAGGCTTCAAATAGTACAATATAGCTTCAGTGCCATCGTTTGAGGTGGGCGTAAACAGGCTTATGTTAACAAGACGCCACCCTAATGTGGAGTCTTGGCTGAGAAGTAAAGATGCACGGTGTAGAAATAGCCATTGAAACTACACTTAACACTTCTGTTATGAAGATGAAAGCTCTCCAATAAAGTCTCTATTTAGATACAAAGAGAAAATGTGTGTGTATATGAGTGAGTGAAAATAAAGAACACTAAACACTTCAGCTTAGAAGAATATTACACCTCTTTCTAATGTCAGTCATTGCCATCAGGAGCACAAACCTGTTCATTCTGGAGTCCCTTTTTGGAGACTCTGCCCCCATCAGCAGGTATCTGAAATACTGCAGAGATAGAGTTATGAATGGGAAAAATATTATCAGTTAGTCAACTTGCTTTTGTATATTGAAAACGTTCACGCTGTCATTGTATCATGTTCTGGCTCGTTGTAGGATAATTCCATTGAAGGCGATTAGATTTGGGTGTATGGTTTATGTCCACATAGAAAGTACAGGTTGTGTCCCAATAATCTCTCTTTTTCCAGAAATGTGCACTTGTTCACTTCCCTTCATGGATTAGAAAGGAAAATGACAGGCAGGTACAGTTGAAGTCCGAAGTTTACATACAGCCAAATACATTTAAACTCAGTTTCACAATTCCTGACATTTCATCCAAGTAAAAATTCTCTGTCTCAGGTCAGTTAGGATCACCACTTTATTTTAAGAATGTGAAATGTCAGAATAATAGTAGAGGGAATTATTTATTTCAGCTTTAATTTCTTTCATCACATTCCCAGTTGGTCAGAAGTTTACATACACTCAATTAGTATTTGGTAGCATTGCCTTTAAATTGTTTAACTTGGGTCAAACGTTTTGGGTAGCCTTCCACAAGCTTCCCACAATAAGTCGGGTGAATTTTGGCCCATTCCTCCTGACAGAGCTGGTGTAACTGAGTCAGGTTTGTAGGCATCCTTGCTCGCACACGCTTTTTCAGTTCTACCCACAAATGTTCTATATGATTGAGGTCAGGGCTTTGTGATGGCCACTCAAATACCTTGACTTCATTGTCATTAAGCCCTTTTTCCACAACTTTGGAAGTATGTTTGGGGTTATTGTCCATTTGGGAAGACCCATTTGCAACCAAGCTTTAACTTACTGACTGGTGTCTTGAGACGTTGATTCAATATATCCACATAATTTCCGTTCCTCATGACGCCATCTATTTTGAGAAGTGCACCAGTCCCTCCTGCAGCAAAGCACCTCCACAACACGATGCTGCCACCCCCGTGCTTCACGGTTGGGATGGTGTTCTTCGGCTTGCAAGCCTCCACCTTTTTCCTCCAAATATAACGATGGTCATTTGGGCCAAACAGTTCTACTTTTGTTTCCTCAGACCAGAGGACATTTATACAAAAAATACGATCTTTGTCCCCATATGCAGTTGCAAACCATAGTCTGGCTTTTTTATGGCGGTTTTGGAGCAGTGGCTTCTTCCTTGCTGAGCGGCCTTTCAGATTATGTCGATATAGGACTCGTTTTACTGTGGATAAAGATACTTTTGTACCTGTTTTTTCCAGCATCTTCACAAGGTCGTTTGCTGTTGTTCTGGGATTGAGTTGTACTTTTCACGTCTCCTTCCTGAGCGGTATACTATTGTTTGTACAGATGAACGTGGCACCTTCAGGCGTTTGGAAATTGCTGGTCTGGCTGATTTCTTTTGATTTTCCCATGATGTCAACCAAAGAGGGACTGAGTTTGAAGGTAGGCCTTGATATACATCCACAGGTACTTGAAATATATCCTCCTATTGACTCAAATTATGTCAATTAGCCTATCAGAAGCTAAAGCCATGAGATAATTTTCTGGAATTTTCCAAGCCGTTTATAGGCACAGTAAACTTAGTGTATGTAAACTTCTGACCCACTGAAATTGTGATACAGTGAATTATAAGTGAAATAATCTGTTTAAACAATTGTTGGAAAATTGCTTGTGACATGCACAAAGTAGATGTCCTAACCGACTTGCCAAAACCATAGTTTGTTAACAAGAAATTTGCGGAGTGTTTGGAAAAAAATAGTTTTAATGACTCCAACCTAAGTGTATGTAAACTTTCGAGATGGAAACTCCCTCTAGCCGAAGCCTACTTGACCATTACAATGTTTTAAAATGTGTGGGCAGTAGTGAACGAGCGCAAACTTCAGGAAGCAGGTGAGATCATTGGGATTCAACCAGAGAGTAGTGTCAGTGCATGGCTGGGGCTCACCCCATCGCTGTGGCAGAACATGGGGGTGAAGACACTCTCCAGCAGGGACAGGACATGCTCGTAGGCCTCAAACAGGCAGCGCATAGTCTGTAGCTTCACCACTCCCTCGTACGGCCCCTCTGCAACTAAAACAAGATACATGTTTTTAAAGGTTTATGGACTTCCAGAAAAGAGCACATCTCACATCACACTGTGTTAAATGATTGTGGTAAAATTGTAAGCACCAAGTCACTACCACAGCTTACTGTTTCGTATTTCCTCAACGATGAACCGGTCAAAACTGATCTTGTCGATACTCTCCTCCAAGCAGTAGGTATCGTAGACGTGCTGCACCTCACCATGCAGACGCTGCAGCTCAGCTTCACTCAGCTCTGGACACAGGATCTTATCATTGAACTCCTCTGTAATATCATGAAG
Organism: Oncorhynchus tshawytscha; assembly: GCF_018296145.1. Lineage (NCBI taxonomy): Eukaryota > Metazoa > Chordata > Actinopteri > Salmoniformes > Salmonidae > Oncorhynchus > Oncorhynchus tshawytscha. The sequence continues at coordinate 16,741,809 of NC_056433.1, forward strand.
GAGAAGTGGATGAATGCTGTTAGTGTTACCAGATTGATCTGTGCTTTATAAAACTTTCAAATTCAAAAGCTTAACTGAAAATAAGTGGGGTTGTGTAGTACCTCTCTAAATATCACTGGCTTGTCTATATGGTTATTTTACATGTCCTCATGGACTTACATTAAATGGATCTTTGATGAATTTATATAAATGCCTCTCAATAGAGCAGTATGCAGGAAAGACCTTACAGCCTCGTATGAGGTTCTATGAGATTTGTCCTTACCCACGGTGAGTAAGAACTGGAGCACGTGCACGGCTCCCTCCTGCTTTAGGAAGTTCATGAAGCGGAACAGAAGGTCCTGCTGCTCCCGAATCTCCTTCAGCTCCAGCTTCAGCACCTGGGAAACCAGATGGCAGAAGGAAAGACAGAGTTCAGCAGCTGTGTGTGCTCCCTAAATGGCACACTGTTCCCTTTATAGTCAACTACTTTTGAACAGGGCCCATAGAACCCATAGTAATGCACTATATAGGGAATAGGAGGCCATTTGGAACACATCCTGTGTTTGTCCATGCAAAACTCTACCAATATTTCATTTATCAATCTCTTCTCTTTTTTGTGTATTCTGTATAAGTTCATTAACTACCTTTCTCATTGTGCTTGTAATGGCTGATAGGGTACTGTACAGACAATTAATTGCTCAGTGGACTGGATATGTGGGTAACAAGGGCTTTCTGTGCCCATAGGACTAACTTACAGATGTCTTCTTGGTACGAGGGTCAGCGTATTTCTGCAGGAATGGAACCAGGCTAGATGGTGGCTCCATGGCTGGCTCAGACTGGGAAAACAATTTAAGGAATGAATCACAAATGCACGACTGCATGATGCTTCCACTAGAAGATTGGTCAAATGTGCAATTTACTTACTGGAGTGTCATCAACGAATATTAGCACCATGTGGTTCACAGTATCCTGAAAAGCAACAGGAGGAATGCATCAGTATGATGGAATGTGTCAACCACCACAGTTACATTGCTAAAATTCCAGTTCTAAAATGTTCTGCTCGTTCATGCATTTCATTGATACAATCTTAATGCAGAGAGTTCTGAGTTTGTATAATTGGCCCATTCACTTGATTCTGCTCCTTTGAAAAACGAGGCTTGCTCAGCGCAAAGCTGTTCTTGCACGAGTCATGTGAATGGCCTTTAGAGTCTACACCCTCTATCACTAAGCACACATACATCATCATACTTACAGGATCAGCCATGAAGTCCATGATGGGGAGGAACACAGAGCCTACCAGGATCTCTTGCATCAGCACAGCTAGAGATCTGACAAAGAGTAAGACACATGATTCCAATTGCCTTGGTTCAAAAATAAATGTTTTCCTTTCCCTTCAACAGGTACACGGTCTCTGGCTGTGTTCCAAATGGCACCCTTTTCCCTTTATACGACACTACTTTTGCCCTATGGGCCCTGGTCAAAAGTAGTGCACAATACAGGGGGTAGGGTGCCATTTGGGATGTAACTGTCTGGTTGATTTGGCCTACCTGCAGTCAGTGGCTTTGGGAGGCATGAGATAGGCAAATAGCATCTTTGTCACCTTCCTGAGATAACGCAGCTCATCTTTGCGACTATGCAGGGCAAAATGTAAGTCAGGGCCATACTCAACCAGAGCAGCCTGCTGCAATCCCTCAGTGTTCTTCACTGAAACACACACACCCAGTATTAAGCCTTGCACATTTAGTTCTCTACTGAACAACATCTTGCAGTGCAGAAACTTACTGCAATTTGTGTTACCAATCTACAGAAAATAAACCTTTTTGCTTGGCCTTTGCAATTATTTCAACGTGCTTCATAGCTGCTTTCATCATTTTGCCAGAAATAACTGAGGGGACATCAACCTGTATGAAACATTTTCACAGTTAGTGTAAAGCCTGAGTACATTAACAATGTATTAACCATAATCAGCAATATGTGGACCCTTGAAAAAGAGAGAGACTCTGGGTCTCAATGGTCTTTTCCTGGTTAAATAAAGGTTAAAAAAATAAATTAATTAAAAGGCATACATAACTTGAATCGACTGAGAGCTATGCATCACCTTCTGAGCGCGTCGAACTAACACAGATGCAAAGAACCGAAAGGTCATTCTCAGTTCATCTACACATGCCTCATCATCTGTGATGTTCCTGTCATGTAAAGAAAAGCATAATGAAATATGCATTCACACTTCCCTCTCCACAGAACAGGGAAGTCTGTTCAAAATTGTTCAACTGTTCCACAGTTCAAAACTGTGGTAGAATCTACTCACCGGTACCAGGGATATACAAAATTCTCCAGAACCAACTCGAGCACCTATGGGCCAAACGATAATACAAAATGGATTTCCTGATTTGGACAATAAAGACATTGACTGATTGACAATCTGTTATAATTGTGATTTCTAATCAAAATCCTATTTAAAATGACCCATTGCAATACCTCAGACACGGAAGCATCCACTTTGGAGTAGACTTTCAAGTCCAACCATGGCTGATAGTTTTCTAGGAGTAATGTTGGTCTGTGAAGGACAACATATTTCAATAGTGATGTGAAAGAGAAGCACCGACTCAGTGTCCACCAGGTGGCAGATTAACTTTGCCAAATCCTTCTTTGACTTTTACTAATCAATCAATGCCACTGCTGTTCATTGATGCTCAATACAAGCTTCCATTCATTCACCATACAGTAAATGTGACATTTGGTCTGTTCTCCATTTGTGCTAGGCTTATATCGAGTGGTCTGACATACCTGTGACGTTTGCACTTTACTTTCCCACACACTGCACAGCTGTGTCCCAATGGAAACAGCTCCTGTTGCTCTTGCTGGTGGAAGAATAGATAGGGAGACCCTGTAGCTACAACACTTGTCACTTACTTTTGGATATGCCACTGACTAATGAGAAATTATCAACTGTTTACAGAAACATAAAAAGCAACTCTATTACAAAACACTGCATTGCCCTCTGACTATTGGGTCATATTAATTATGGCACACTGAAGGAAAACATTTGCAACAGAAAACTACAATGAGTGTTTAATTCAGGAGGTTGTCCCTCCATTTCAATCTGTATTCTTCCATTTGGTGCATAGTGAACATGACCCTTGTACTTCAGGTTTTTGGAATGTGCTTACTTTGTTCTTGGGCTTTATGGTGTACAGGATGTTGGGCAGGAGTGATTCTGGACCGAGGGAGCAATAGAACGTAATCACTCCAGCCAGGAAGGACCAAAACACCATCAGAATGTGAAGATACCTAGAATAACCAGGTCAGACACATAGATGTCTAATACCTCAACTGAAAAAATGAAATATTCTGAAAGAATGAGTATAGACAGGATACTGACTTTTCCCCTGACAGTTCTGAATTGAGCAAGATAACCGTTTTAACTACTTCAGATTACATGAGCATAAGGTATAACATTTGTAATTTATTCAAAAATAGACCTTGTTTGTCCACAAAACCTACCTATTAAGAAGTATAGTTAATGACAGCATGAAAACCAGAAGAAAGCAAAAGACAGGATATTGACGTCCAATTTCCCTCAAGACATCAATTTGCAGTCCTTGCTTCAGGCTCTCCAGATAAACTGGAATACATTCCATTTTACAAATGGGATCTGTTGAAGATGTGAACATTGTATTTACTCACGCTTGCGTGAAAGATGTAGCTAGCAAGTTAGTTACATGGATAGCCTACTATTTGAAGTAATAAAGTTACCAGTAAAAAGTAACAGCACACCAGCTACAATTTACTAAAATTATCAAGAGGCACGCGACATTAACTAGCTGGCTACTTACAAATGAGTAATCCAGGCAGCTAGTTCTACTTCAGACAGTGAACCATGTTATACTTTTGTGTCAGTTTCAGATAGAAGAAAGTATAGCTAACTATGTCTTCATTTTAATTGTAGCTAGCTGGCGTTATTTCCGATGCCAGAAAGCGTTGTTTATTTCCTTGACAGATCGACTGTTTCCTTAATCCTACAGTCGTCACTTCCGGCTCTAATCCTCGCCACTAGTAGAAAGGCGCAGCAGAACAGGGATCGAAGGATAGGAAATGCGACTGGGAAATCTTTAGTACCAGTAGTCTTTAGTTGTATTAGCGTTCATATTTTCTGTAACGTTTGTTAATAATTCCCTAATTTTTGATAGTTAAAATTCTAGCATTTCCAATTAAACTCATAGTTTTGATAGTGACATGATCAGTAAACAAAATAAAATCTGTATTTGCCTATTGCTGTAAATTCCAGAAAAAGGGCAGTGAATGTAGTGTACTAATTCTACAACTCAAACATGCTGATTATCAGTCTTTTCACCAATTTCCATTACATCTATACACTTGTTAGATTGATAAAGTCATACACATGGATACAGTAGCAAGAGCACTACAATGAAATCAAGACCTTTATTTTTTTTAAATAAATTACTCACCTCAATTTACAGTATAAAACCATTTATTTGCAAGACTGCAAAAAAAAAAAAAAAAAAAAAACTTGTTAGCCAGCCAACAATATTTTAACACGGGACTTACTGGAGGGAGTCAACTGTGTACAAAACCTGATCAAGTTGTTCAGTATCCTTTATGCAATTTTTTTAAAAAGCTGCCGCATCCTTTTTGAACTGGATAAAACCAGTCATATCCAGCTAACTCCGCTACTAATCATATGTTCAACATGATGCAGATTGAAGACACTTGTCAAATGTGACAAAAAGGCAGCTGGTTGGATGTCTGATCAATGCTCAAGTTGTACAACATGATTAGGCAAATATCTGTACACAAAGTAGGTGGATGGCTTTCAAACATTAGTGTATGCAACCTTACAAAAGGGATGCAATTATATACAAATGTTAGACTTCCTATCCCATTGAGCAAAGAAAGGGACACTTTAAAGCTTGAAAAATGTTTTTTTTTCTGGTGTTCAAGCTTTTACAAAAGTAACATTTTCCTAAACTATAATACAACCAGTAACTACATTATCTGAAGCACACCACAAATTCAGTTCAGCCTAGATGAAAGCAAGGCTTGTTCATTCAGGCTCATTACATGAGATTATTTAACATGCAGCGTTTGACTGTTCGCAGTGTCAGACAAATAGCATGCAGCACCTATAATAAAACTACATGTGCTCTGCTGTTGCTCTTGTGCATATTTAGTAGGGCCGGGATGATACCAGTATCGCGATACTCGTATTGTGGCAAGGAAACAAAACCCTAATGTTGGAAAAAAAACATTATGGTGTCATCCAGTCACATGTATGTACTTTCCAAGCTATAGCACACAATACTTTACATATAGTAGATGTTTTAAGTAACAAAGAGTTGTCTGCTTCGTGTTATTTTTGCCATGGGAAAAAAAATTGTGCGATACTGGTACCTTCACAGTCCTAATATTTAGTGGGTGAACAAGCCCTTCTTTCATCAATGAAGTTTTCCTATTTACAGTACAAACAGGGCAGTTGAATCCTCTGTACGGAGGTAGTTAACCAGTGGTGTAAAGTACTTAAGTAGTAGTTAAAAGTAATTTTACTTAAGTCAATTTTTTGCTTATCTGTACTTTACTATTTTTGACAACTTTTACTTCACTACATTCCTAAATAAAATAATGTACTTTTTTACTCCACACATTCTCTGACATCCAAAACTACTTCTTACATTTTGAATGCACATCCAAAACTACTTCTTACATTTTGAATGCTTAGCAGGAGAGGAAAATGGTCCAATTCACACACTTATCAAGAGAACATCCCTGGTCATCCCTACTGCCGCTGATCTGGCAGAATCACTAAACACAAATGCTTCGTTTGTAAATTATGTCTGAGTGTTGGAGTGTACCCCTGGCTATGCGTAAATAAATAAAAATACAAGAACATGGTGCCATGTGGCTTGCTTAATAAGGAATTTGATGTATACTTTTGATACTGAATTACATGTTATCAATTACTTTTTATAAATAAACATATTTAAAAACCAAATACTTACTTTTACTCATGTAGTATTTTACTGGGTGACTCACTTTTATTTGAGTCATTTTCTAATTAACATATCTTTTACTCAAGTATGACAATTCAGTACTTTTTTCCACCACTGTAGTTAACCAACCCTTTAAAATAAATTCTGAAAATAACCACCTTCCTGGAATGCCTGACTATTTACGCCAGGGGATTACGCCTTAAAACATTCTCTTAAAACCAATCCAAATCAAAACATGTCTATTCCAGCATAAAGCTGCATTAACCACACAAATGTACATTAGCATCAAGCTCCTCTGAGCCACTTCAAACTTAGACAAAGTGCAAAAGACATAATTACATTTCATTTCAGGATGAAGAGTCCCCTGGGAAATCTCAACATCTTCAGTCATTTAAAATGGCATACTCTTTGGGGATATGGGGGAAGGTGACAAGTAAATATAAAAAAAGTCCAAGCAAGTGATTTGTGTTCTCTTTTGATCATCTTCTCCTGTAGCAGTTCTGGGAGATATTCTAGCCTTAAAGCAGCATATCATTGGACCATTGAGTTGACCTTACCATCACTTCCATTGGCAGCTTCCTGGTGTAACCCCCACATACAGTAAGTAGCAGGTCAGTCTTCATAGTTACAGGTCAGGACCGGCCTCGACCTCTTTTCCCTGCTAGTCAGGTAACAAAAGGATGCAATTAGAAGATAGACCACAACAGAAGACCACATAACATCTACACATATGTAACTACAGAAAATGGGCTACTGCACATTAAAGACAAAAACTTTTAAGCATTCATCGACTTCCACACCTTTCAACATCACATGCAACAAGTCTATGCCTTTAGGAAAAGGTCAAGCAGAACAGTGGCGTTGCTGTGTTCTTTAAAAGGAGAAAAGTAGTAGGGATGTGGAAAGATCAGGGGTTATGGCCAACCTACAAGCTCTACAGACAGTCCATGCATGACAATTATTGCCCACCATTACTCAATTAGGAATTTGAGAAACATGCAAGATCAGTGAAGGCTACCAATGACTATCGATCTAAGACACGAAAAGCTTCACAAATTGTGCTTTCTTAATAGTCGAAGGGAGAGATTTGAAGTGGCCACCAGAGAAAGATTTCACACTTGTTTTCAGGGCATGTCTTTAATGAAAATCCATTTAAATTTGGGCTACAAAAAAAAGTGAAATCAAATAGACAATGTTTGAGATATGGCGATTCATTTTTAAAAATATGCTCTGATGGGGTATGTCTCCACACATACGTAAAACTTGAATTGTGGAAAGATGCCGACTGCTGAACTAGGTGATAAATTTGATGGCATGCAAAAGTGACGTTGCAGCATGTGGCTAACATTGGCAAACCTTTAGTCCTTCTCTTCCACAAGGAGCCTTAAATTTGAAGGCAATTTAAAGAGAGAATTTGCCGAAACATGAATTTGCAACACAATTTGAAGTTTTGTACACTTGTGTGTGTATGTTTATTAAAGCAGACAAACAGCAAAGAATACAAGCCAAAATGTAAAGGCAAAAAATAGGACTAGTCTCTTTTTTTTTCTTCTTTTTTTTTTTTACAAGACAAGCTATTTCCTAGAATTACCTTGTAAACATACAAATTGTAATTTCATTTGTTTTAAAAAGCGAGGCTACATATTTAAGAGACATAAGCGTTGTTGCTGTTAGCTACTTAAGACATGGAGATCAGAATTGCTAAAAACATACATAATACTACCATAGCCAAATAGAGAGCTGGAGCACATGATTGCAAATTTAAAATGTCAAAACATTATGGAAATCACAATCAACTTTATAAAAAAAATGTACCAGTTCGCCAGAAGCAGGTGGGATTGTATCTACGGTTCAAATCCAAGCGGATTATTAAAATATATACAAGACAAAACTTGCCAGATGTTACCAAATTGGAAAAAAGGGAGGCGACCGTATGGATTTACAACTAATCAGATCAAGCCTCTAAAAAAATGATTTGAAATCATAGCCCTAAAGTTCTACTTCCACTGTTGCCCAAAAGAATCCTGATAAAACTCCTGGTTGTCAGATTTGTAACCATAGTTACCAGAACGATCACCACCTTGGAGCGGTTGCTGAGCAATGGGTTGAGAGCCCCAGTTCTGATTATTGGTCTGGCGCCGCTTGGAATCTGGCTGGTTGTACCCATCAGCTTTGCGCTTTCCTCCTACATTTCCACCGCGGCCACCCCTTGCACCACGTACCCCGCCGCGGCCTCTCTGCTGCACACCTCCTCTGGCACCTCGTACACCTCCTCTGCTTGATCCTGGACCGCCACGCGGTGAGAAGCCACCTCTGCCCCTGAAAGCACCTGCACCGCCTCGGCCTCTGGCTGGTGGTGGCCCCCAGGCACTTCTGCCCCCTCTTCCTCTAGCGGGAGCCTGATAGTCATCATAGCCGTAGTAGGGGTCCTCGTATCCATCACGGTAATTGTGGTAGTCATAACCATAATAATCGTAGTAATCCTCATAGCCATAATAGTCGGGGGGGTAAGCATACCCTCCCCTACCACCACCTCTACTTCTTCCACCTCTTGTGGGAGGGGGCAACTGAGGGGGGCCGTAGTTGTAATAATAATCATCATACCTATGTGGGAAAAACAAGCAGAACCATGCAAAAAATGTTCAAGGCACTACACACATATGGACTCATTACTGTTCTTACGGGATTAGAACTTTGGAATGGTTGCATGACCAATTCAATTTGGGCTTTGAAAAGTGGAGCCTTTTGTGAAGAGGTGTAACATTTGGGAAGACTTCTTACATGTTTGTTTTGGCTGCTTGTCTCTGAGCTTTGCGTTCTTTCCTCTTCTGATCAGGGGGCTTTGCAAAGACTATGTCAATGTGTTCTCCCTCTAGATCTTTGCCATTCATTTCAGCCAATGCCTGTGGAGATGGTGGCAAACTACAGTCAACATACAATTACACACCTATGCACCGTCATGTACTTACAGCAGTGTATTCTCATTATATTATCGCTCAACGGCAGTACCTTGACTGCACTGTCCCTCTCATCAAAGTGAATGAACGCGTAATCTTTCAGCTTTTTCACTCGCTCCAGTCTACCAAACTTGCCGAATGATTTTTCCAGTATTTCTTCCGTAACACTGTTCGCAAGGTTTCGGACAAACAAAACTTTGACCTGTGGATTGAAATGCATGAAAGGAAACGTGTTATGAATTTCAAGTACATGGTTTCCACAAAGACGTCGGTGTGATCTCCACCCAGTTAAAGACTAGCTGTTGCGTTTTGTTAAATGCAAGACTTGAGGTTGATACATTTTCAACTGCAAGCCTATGAAGCAAAACTTCAGGTGGGAAACCAATCAATGTACATCCCCTGTCCTTCAACAGAGGGATTTTTATACCCGAGATAAAGTTAAATAGGCAACATTCAGAAACCCCAGCGGCGTCCCAAATGACACCCTATGTAGTGCACTACTTCTGCACAGGTCCAATGGCCCCGAGTCAAAAGTAGTGCACTATATAGGGAATCATTAGGGATAAAACTCATTTATCCAGTGTTTCATCACTTTGTAATAATCAGATCACCTACCTTGGCCATGACCTCCGAATCGGGTTCCTCGATGGGGTCTGCCCATTCCACAGTAACCACATTCCCCCAGACTTTCACCTTGCCACTCATCAGCCTGCGTCTGGCCTGAGCAGCAGTTTTATGGTCCTCGTATTCCAAAAAGCAAAAACCTCGGTTCTTCTTTTTGTCATCCGGCTGATGGTACAGTATGACATCATTAAGACCCTCTGTTGGAAAAAGAAAAAAAGTCAGTTCAGGTTTGAAGTGCATTAAATATCACATTCTCATAGCTAAAGCAAATCTGCTCTTGATGTAGTTAGCTACAACCAGAAGACATGTCATTAACTTCACCTAATCTCACCCAGCAGCAAATATGTTTCTTACCTGTGACTTTAGCAAACTCCTCAACCATCTGCTCTTTCGTTTTACTCTTGGGGATGGAGCCGACGAACAGCCTGTTATTGGCAACAGATATACACACTCCAATGTGCTTGCCGGGGCGTATTTCATGATTATTACACTACGGAAAGAGAGGAACTCGTCAACCAGGGTGACAAGCATAAATATGAAACCACCATGGCACAGAAGGTTAATATTTTCAAATAGTTTAAACCGATGAAGCCTGAAAACAAATTTGAGGAATACCATAGAGCAGGGTTCTCCAACCTTTTCTAGCATGAGCTACAAAAAAAAAAAAAAGTGGCTTTCAAATAGGCACATTTTCCTCCCTCCCCTGCAACTCTTCCCCAGGTCCTTACTGTACAAGAGAAAGTAGTGCACTGCGTTTTCAGTAAATATACCAGGTAAAATCATGGTTAATAAACAAAGGATTTTTTCTCTCTCCAAATGAAGGTGTATATTTCCCAAAATTATGTTCTCAATTTTATTTTTCCTGGTTTTAGATTTGTTTCTAAATCAAAAATACAATTGTTCAAAGAAAAACTACATTTGATTTTCTGAGTCTATGACAATGCTTTAAATCACACCTGAAGACCATTTTTATAAGTCTGGAAGAAAATGAAGACATTGATTATTTTGTGTAATTCTACCTTTAATTGTGCATCTGGCAGATGAGGAATGTGCCATCTGATGTGCCGTTCTAGTGATGGTTCTGTACAGCTGCTGCTCAGATTTCATGGCAACGTTTGCAGGTAACAAATAGATACAAATAATATACTTCTGCCAGGTTAGCCTACTTTGCAGTTAACATTTAATTGAGACGGCTTTGGGGAAAGCATTTCTGTCAACCCACAAGACTTATCACATCAACTAGCTACACACGGAGCGATAGAAACGCGTGCACAACACAGACAGGGGCAATATTGCTGCAAATTAACTGGCAGATATTGTGTTAGATTTAGCTTTTTAAGCCAATAGTGGCTAACCAGGGGTTGAGATAATGTCAATGTTGGGTTGATTAGATCGTAGCGGATACTGGTGAAATTTGTTTATCACAGTTTGCAGTGGAACATATGGAAATTGCATGTACTTTCAGAATTGTTTGGCGAGCTACTCATGTGGGCTGCGAGTTACTAGTAGCTCGCGATCGACCTGTTGGAGATCCCTGCTGTAGAGGATGCCATAACTGGAGTGTCAAGGTTGGTGTTGCAAAATTCCCAGGTATTCCTGAAATCCCGGTTGGAGGATTCCTGGAATCAGGAGCAAATAATTATGAAATGTGGAATCCTACAATCAGGATTTCTGGAAAACCATGGAATTCATTTAAAGTTCCTGGAATTCTGCAACCCTCGTCAAGGCACAAAGACACACTCACCAGGTTTACTGCCTCTGAGGCAGCCTCTTTAGTGCAGAAAGTGACAAAGGCGTACCCCCTGTTCAGGCCACTAAGTGGGTCCATCATTAGACGTAGATCCCAGATAGGTCCCGCCTTCTCAAAGAGCGGCACCAGCTCGTCCTCAAACAAGTCTCTAGGAATTTTCCCAACAAATATCTGGAAAGGGAGGGAACATGTCATGAAGAAACATCTGAGCAGATGCGAAAGTGCCCGGTTATGGAAATAAATACACAAAAATGATGGAACTCAAAAGGCACGAGAAGATTTATTTATTACACTTTAGTGTTTTAAGTTTCAGCCCAGTCAGATCTTAGCAGTAAGCTCTCAGAGTCTCTCCAGAACTACAAATATCATTAGGACAAACAGCAACTTGAAGACGTTTGAAGGTCTCATTCATGTGCGTTTGTTCACTGAAAGGTAAAGACCTTACCTCTGTTCCAATAGTGGGTTGAGAACCTGAATACACAGACTCTGGGGGGGGGCCTCCATACTTGCGCTGACCCGTTGTCACATCAAGTGTATAGCTGGTTCTATCAAGCAGAGCCTGACAATCAAAATAAATAGATTAAATGTTGCAACTACACAAAAACAATGCTTGATTGTCACAAATAACCAAAATATTCACAGACTTTTGGAACCTTGGTATAATACTCTTGACAAGCTAAGTGAAGTCTAGTCTGCCAGCAAATGTCCAACTACTACAATAATGCCAAGGCAGTGGGAAGAGATTGGAACAGAAATATTTAATTTCTACAAAGAGCATGGAAAGTTAAGTTCCTGGTGTTGACATACCTTTATTTTTGCCTCATCTGGTCCCTTTGTGGAATCTGAAACTTTGGTCCCTTGCTTCTCCCTCTGTCTGTAAGTCTTCATTACTCCACAGAGAAATGCACTTTTGTTCTGCATGGGAACATTGGAGCTTTTATGTCCTCCCAGTGTTTCACTAAATCAGAAAAACATCCTCAACCAAGAGTAACGCTGCCCCACTTACTTGCACATGCGACAGATCACTTTCCTTAAACTGAAGCAGGACTTGCAGAGCACCTTCTTCATTAAATTCTTTCAACGCTTCAATAGCCCTTTCATCTAGGTCACTGTGTGCTACCAGTCCTGTAGATGAGACATTCCAAATATAACCATTTTGTTCACCAATGACATCACAATAAGACATGGCATTATGTCCAATCAGATCTTAGCGGTAAAACATCACAGCAATGTTGAGTTGCTCCGGGATTTGAGTAATAGATATCATGTGGACAAGCAACACAAAGTAGTCAATATTGCTAGAAAATGTTGGGTTTGTAAGTGAAAACATGAACAAGGATAACAGAAACTTAAGGAAATTAACAAACATGCAGCTTATCAAAAGAGGAAGAATATCTCACTATCTGCACCCATAAGCAAGCACCACACTGTAAAACCCAAGTCAGTCAGCTGTACTTGTACAAGTAAATACAGATGTCTTAAGAGGCCTGTTATGCTTTTCTTTATATTGTCCACATTGTGTTTCTGGGGGACATCACTTGTCCCAGTCCAGGCAGCTGGTGCCATTGTTCCTGCATATGCCATGGCCTCAGATTCCCCTTGAGACCATATCAAGACAACCCTCCCCCATCCACACCAGTTTCAAAATGTATACTAATCCACAATAGGTTTCCATCCATATTAAGCAATAGCTTCTCTACTCTGTCTTGGCACATTTCATTAAAATTCCCACTCAGAAATACAGTTTTTTGGGTAGGGTGAGGATAGCTTTGTTTGTACCCATTTTGCAAATAAATCAGACAAAGTTTCTGTGGTAAATACAAACTGGTAATATAACTAAAAAGGCAGACAATTACGGTAGTTGCGCTCACCTGCTACGTAAATTGCATCTAATTTTTCTGCAATTTTCTGTGGTAAACCAGCGTCTAATAAAGTCTGGAAATGGTCTGAATGTTTAACTTCTGCTGCAGTTGTGTCCACTGTAGTTGTGTCCATTGGTTCTTCTGTACCATTTCCATTTACTTGATCAGTCACCATGTCTCCAGACATCTGTGTAATGCAATGAGTCAAATAAATTAGACGGGGAAATGTAGTATAGCAACAACCCTTTTATGATCATGCTAATCATTAAACTCCTGCAACGAAGAGAAATGTTTTACGATGGTCTTGTTTTAGCAAGCAAACAGTGCCTTAAAATAACTAAATTCCAGAGGTACCCGACTTTATACTGAACTTCGGAAATTAAGATAACCGTTAAATATAACTAACGTTAGCTACAGTATGTAGCTAACATTTGGGTGTGTTTTTGGACTCATTTAGGAACCAGCAAACTAGCGTTACACGTGTTTTGTGCGCACTGACGGCACTGCTGTAGTAGGCTTGTTTAGCAATGCATTGTAACGTAGCCAGTAAACTAATACCACAGATATAACTAAACCCCATTGTTCTACAATTAACGCATTTGCTAATACATTAGCTAATGTTAACCCCTTCTTCAGGAATGTGTCTAAAATATTTGCCCCTGGTTCGCTAGTAACATAAGTGAAACTTACATAGCTAGCTACTCCGTGGCCCCGGCCTGGTGTCCAGCCGCCAAATAACTAGCTAGTTAAGTTAGCTGTCTAGCTAACGACATTAGCTCTGGAATCCATTTTCAAAATGCCGGGTAGGAGTAGCTAGCTTGCTAGTTAGCTAACGTTAACCACGTTACACATTGTTTGAAAACACTACAAGAACAAACCGCTTCACCTATCCCTAGCTTGACCAGTTGGCACATCAGGCAAATATTTACCATTTGATAGTTCACTAAGGTGCACGGTGTTGATTTTGTCTGATTTCAGGGTGTTACAAAAAAAAAAGAAAAAAAAATCTACGATTCCCGGGGTAGGTCGGGTTTTCACTCCTGTCCCGATAATGTAAAATGGCGGCTAGTTAACGCCGCGAGTGCTTCAACATATATGGGGTTTCTGCAGCTGCAAACCACGGGCTGGTGCATTTTGACGATGTAGACTCGAAAAGGAAGAGAGTGGGCCAACTCGGTGGGAACTCTGTCTCCCTCCAGCAGATGGCGATTTGTCGTTCTTTCGCCAACCAAAAAGCAAGGAGTTTTTGGATGGTCAGTGTCGAAATTGGTCAACAAGCAAATTAATGGCTTATTTGTAACGTGAAGTTTACTTGATCGAATATACGTTTTGTAATGCTTAAGTTCTTACGAGTGTAATGATATACACTATATATGCAAAAGTAGGACACCCCTTCAAATGAGTGGATTCTGCTTTTTCAATCACACCCATTGATGATAGGCGTATAAAATCAAACACATAGCCGTGCAATCTCCATAGACAAACACTGGCAGTAGAATGGCCTTACTGAAGAGCTCAGTGACTTTCAATGTGGTACTGTCATAGGATGCCATCTTTCCCAGAAGTCAGCTGGTCAAATTTCTGCTCTGGTCAACTGTAAGTGCTGTTATTGTGAAGTGAAAACATTTAGGAGCAACAACAGCTCAGCCATGAAGTGGTAGGTCACACAAGCTCACAGAATGTGTGCTGAAGGTGTAAAGTGTAAAAAATGGTCTGTCCTCGGTTGCAACAGTCACTACAGAGTTCCAAAGTGCCTCTGGAAGCAATGTCAGCACAATAACTGTTTGTAGGGAGATGCATGAAATGGGTTTCCATGGCCAAACAGCTGCCTAAGATTACCATGCACAATGCCAAGCGAAGGCTGGTGTAAAGTTTGCCACCATTGTACTGTGGAGCATTGGAAACACGTTCTCTGGAGTGATGAATCATGCTTCACCACCTGGGTTTGGTTGATGCCAGAAGAACACTACCTGCCACAAACAGAGTGCCAACTGTAAAGTTTGGAGAAGGGGCAATGGTCTGGGGCTGTTTTTCATGGTTTGGGCTTGGCCCCTTAGTTCCAGTGATGGGAAATTTTAATGCTACAGCATACAATGACATTCTGTGCTTCCAACTTTGTGACAACAGTTTGGGGAAGGCCCTTTCCTGTTTCAGCATGACAATGCCCCCGTGCACAAAGCGAGGTCCATACAGAAACCGTTGGTCGAGGTCGTGTGCAAGAACTTGACTGGCCTGCACAGAGCCCTGACGTCAACCCCAACAAAGACCTTTGAATTGGAACAGACTAGGAGCCAGGCCTAATTGCCCAACATCAGTCACTAATGCTCTTGTGGCTGAATGGAAGCAAGTCCCCACAGCAATGTTCCAACATCTAGTGGAAAGCCTTCCCAGGCGAGTGGATGCAGTTATAGCAGTAAAGGGCTTATTAATGCCCATGATTTTGGAATGAAATGTTCGACGAGCAGGTGTCCACATACTTTTGGTCAATGAGTGTAAGTAGGATACGTAACATCCCGGAAACTTTGAGAAAAAACACGTTATATCGGAGTTGTCGCGAGGTGGCTATGTTAAGCGAGATGTATCCACCAATCCAAAGAAAGGTTAGTCGGGAGCGAGATAGCTCGCTGTGTTGTTTTGTGGACGACTCCCCACACTGTCTAGAACCGGGAGCCATCTTGTCAGTATATCCATAATATTTTATAGCCAACAGTTTATTAATGTGACTGGGACTTGTTGGTGTTCAAATACTGGAGAGTGAGACCAAATCATGGACGCTGGACAGAGTGGATTTCAGTTGTAACAAAATGGCAGTTTATTGAGTCAAAAGATATCTTGTCCTGCAGTTTAAACGTGCACGGACCTAGTCATATGACTCAGTAAGGAGTCAGCAAAAACAGGCATTTTTAGGAATAATGTAGGTGGAGTCAATGAGGTTACAGTGGGGAATCACAGCAGAGTGACAATGGGGAACCATGTTTTGTGCAACAGCAGTTTGTGTCTCAGTCATGGGGTGTGTTGTGCAAGCTTTAATCCTATGGTCACAAACAGGCTCTTAAAGCAGCCTGAGGGCACTAAGGCCACCTAAATGATGCTTACTATATGTGCTTGATATATGAGCTATGTATATGTATATATGACAAATCCCCCTCTTCACGTCTATTAGACGTGAACAATAGAAATAAAATATGAAGCAACCCAACAATTTGGTAGAAACCACATTTTTGAGTCCCCCTCTTCACGTCTATTAAGACGTGAAAACTATAGGAGAAACGAGAGGAGGAGATAAAGAAAAACAAAAACCCCCTCTAGTTTGCAGCGAAGCTAGGCAAATAAGCAAGGACAAAAAGGCAACACTAGGTGCTACACTTGGAATGGGCAAGAGGAGAAGTCAAGAGGAAGGGGTTCCTGAAAAGGTGCAAAGGCCTCATTAGGGTCCTCAACCCCCAAAAGCAGGTACATATGGGCCTGGTCCTTGGGCATAGGGGTAATGGCAGTGGTAATCACTCTAGTGGCTAATGTGCGAGCGCAAGGAATACAGCAACAACCGCACAGGGTTAGGATAGCTACAAAAACAGCAATGGACACTAGGATAGAGGAGATTAGTGTTTTATATTTACCAAAAGCATCCATCCAGGAGTCCCACATAGAGGTATCGACCCCAGAGTGGTATTTCATTTTACCATTAAGTGTTCGAAGTCCCTCTAGGGCAATGGTGAGACTACCATCCGTGGCTGTGTTATTGGGAATAAAAGTACAACATTGCTCACCGAACATGGCACATACACCACCACGTTCAGCCAAAAGCATATCGACTGCGATTCTGTTTTGGAAGGCCATGAGGGATGTGGCAGCCAATTGGCCATGAACAGCCTCGAAACCTTGTTGAGTCCAGTTGCCTAGTTTCTGGACATTAAAATGAATGTAATTTATTCTATCAACATTTTTGTTAACTGTGCACCACCAGCAGATTGAAGATTCAAAACCCGCAGCAACTTGGTCAACTAATTTATACTCATCTGGTACCCCCCTGGGTACTCCAATGGCGTCAATATATGTTGGATCCCCAGCTGTTGGGGTAACCGCACGCTTGGTCCTGCTAGGCCAATAGATAGGGCCTTGGTCATTTATGCGAGTTAGCAGGTCTTGGACGCCTATGGGGTAGACAGAGATAGGCAACAGGAGGTTTATGAGGGCACAGGTACCAGTGGCGTCGCGGGGGAGTCTGTCAAACAGACGAGTTCCCCCACACCACCACCACACATCAGCTCTGGATACTGGTTTATAAGGGGCCGTAAACATGTGAGTGTATGAGCAGAAATCAGTAGGAATATCACAAACAAATGTCAAGATATTCCTAGCCTTGCCCAGGGAGAGAGAGATATCCCTCTAACTGGGCGAGGTTCCTTTTTCAGGGGAGATGGAGTTTGATACTCCATCACCTGAGTCAGGAGTGTCTTCATTTGGTATCGAAATTAGGCTGTTCAAATCAGCTCTGACTTCAGTCAATGTTCTGGAAGGAGTTGGGGCTGGGGTGCAATGTGTAAGGTGGTGCCAAGGTGCGCCTGATTTACCTTTGACCTGGACTGAGTGTGAAGTAACCTCCTTCACTTCGTACGGTCCAGTCCACCTGGGTTCCAGCCACTTTCTTTTGTGGACTTTAACCCTCACCCAGTCACCAACTTTTACCTTCAGTAGTGGCGTGTCCCCCGGCAGCTCCCCCTCTTGGACCTTGCGAACCTGAGAAGAGAGTGCTGCAGAGAGTTCCGTCAATTTTTTTACATAGTCCGACATTTCAATTTGTTGTACATCAAGAGCGGGCATATGACCTCCCTCCCTTGGTGGACCAGGCATGACTCTACCAGTCATTATCTCATGAGGAGAGAGATGGGTTCCACCAGACCTTGGGACCGGGGGTTGGTACACAGAACTGAATCTGTGTGTTATGCCAAATCTTTCTTCCACCTGTCTTAGGTGTTTGTTACTGAAATGTGAGCCAGTCAGATTTGATTTGTCTTGGGATGCCATACCTGGGTATTAGTTCGGTTTGTAGCCACTTTAATGACTGACCTAGCATCCTCCCCTGCTGTTGGTATTGCCTCTACCCATTTGGAGAACCTATCTACCATAACTAAGAGATAGCGTTTCCCTTTTGATACATTATCGGCGCCCATATCGGTGTAATCTATGCTGATGTCCTGAAAACATGCATTACTGGGTATGAGCCCATTGGTGTTTGATATGGTTTCTTTGGGTTGTGGCTGCCACAAATATTGCATTCGTCACAAAATAAGTCAGTCATTTCTTTCATGTGAGGGTGCCACCAGATGTGCAAGACCCTTTGAAAGGTCTTTAGTTTGCCTTCGTGTGTGGGGCCATGTGCTTCTCGTAAGAGTTCCGGACAGAGGGGGCAACCAGTCTACCGTCATGACATCTCCAGAGTTCATCTGGTCCTTTGGTCGCCCCTTTCTGTGCCCAGACTGAGTGTTCATAGGGTCCTGCTGAGTGTTGTAGCACCACTATGTCTTGCTGGGTAAGCTCTGTTTGTGATAGCTGTGGTTGCAGTACCATCTGTTTGGGAGCGTAACCTCCAGCCTTCTTGGCTGCTTTATCGGCTGCATCATTTCCCGCACTGATCCTGGTGTTCAATTGCTGGTGTCCTTTACACTTCATGATGGCTACCTTTGCCGGTAGTGATACTGATGCTATTAGTTTCTCCATCTGTGTCTTGTGTTTGATTGGGAGGTTTCCTGTTGTAGTGAAGATCCTTCTTACCCATTGTGGTCCATCAGTGTGGACTGCTCCATGAGCATAAGCTGAGTCTGTGTAAATGTTCACAGTCTTTCCTTTTGCTCTGATGAGGGCCTGTGTCAATCCGATGATTTCAGATAATTGGGCCGATGCTGGTTGAGGGATGATGGCTGATTCAAGGGTGACATGTGAGCCGTCTGGGAGTTGCTGTACCACCGCATAGGCTGCTATGTTTCCTTCTTCTCCTTTGTAGCAGCAGCCATCAGTGTACAGCCAGTGGTCCATTCTTCAGGTCTGGTCTCAGTTTTAGTACTTGTGCCGCTCTTTCGGCACAAGAGTGGGGCAGTCCTTCTTCTGCGTTGAGTGCATCTGCCATATTTTTGTCGGTGTTAACAAACGTGATATGTGACTGAGTGCATTTGTTCTGGATCTTGGTTTTTCTTTCAGCACTGAACGTGAATTCTTTACTCATCAGATACGCAGCAACGCCATGATGGGTGTGGATCTCCAATGGATGACACATCACGAGGTGAGCTGTTTTTTCAATAGCTTTTGCTACTGCAGCAACGTATCTGGAGCATGTTGTCTGTCCTACCTCAATGTGGTCAAGTTTGGAGGAGTGGTACATCAAGACCCTTCTCTCCCCCTCTTGTTTCTGGAATAGGACGGACGAGGTGAATCCTTCCTTTTCAGAAACATCCAAATGGAACTTGTTCTTGTAGTCAGGTGCAATCAGAGCTGCCGCCACCGATAGATCCGTTTTCAGGAGTGCAAAGGCTGTTGAAGCTTCAGGCGTCCAGGCCAGGGGAGCATGGAGGTTTCTTGGTCCTGCTTCACGCACTATTTCCCTCAGTGGTTCAGTTCTGGCTGTATAGTCGGTAAGACAGTCTGGGCCACTATTTGAGAGATGTCTGTTTTGGTGCCTGTCTCCTGGGTTTCTTCCGCCACCATCTGTTTCTTAGGTTTTTTCTCCTTTTTGTGCTTCCTTCAATTGGAGTTTCAGGAGTTGTACCTGGAGGGACTGGACTTGGTTCTCGGATCCCCCTCTGTCTTTATTGTGTTGGCCCACATGGTGGTGCACATGAGCATTAAATTGGGTCAAAGGAAGTGCGATCAGTCCCACTGTTCCTCTCAGTTTGGTCTTTACATCCCCTGGGCAGCCATTAACCACCATCTCTTTCCACATGTTGAGGGTGGTGTCTGTATGGTCAAATGGTTCATCATGGACTGATCTCCAGGTGGATTTAGCTCTATCCAGATATTCTGCTGGATGCTCACCTGGGTTGATAGTGAAGGAGGACAGGGTGGCATGATTCCTTTCAGTAGGGTAAGCTCTGCGCAGTTCATCCCATAAAACGGTCCTGAATCGATCTAGGGGCAGGGTGGGTGGCTGGGCTCCGAGGTCGGCTGCTGTCATGATGCCGTTCATGGTGCCATGGTTGGTGGCTCTGGCTAGTAGTGCTTTCATGTCTCCTAGGCAGAGATCCAGACCCGAGGTCAGGGTCTGAAGTTGGAGTAGCCAGGCTGAGGCCCCTCCATGCAGACTGGGCATTTGTTCCATAAGTGTGGTCAGGTCAGTCATCTTCCAAGGTTGGTACTCTAAGTAGTGCGGATCAGCTGCTGGGCGTAGGGGATACATGCTGGCTCCACCCCGTTCAGAGTCCCAGTGTTCTATGGCGGTCACTCCTTTAGCTTTCAGTCCAGCCTGCCGGACAGACGTCCGGGTGGTGGTGGCCCTCTGGGTGTCGGTCACGTCTGTCACCTTTCCCTTCACTATGCCTTCGATGTGGTATTTACCCATCCCTTCTCCTTCGACGCCCATCAATTCTCTTGCTAGGGCTATGGATTTATTTAGTTGTCTTCTTAGGTCTTGTATCTCGTATTCAACCTCTACACCGGTGGGTGCGTATTTGTTACTGTCCTCCTCATTTTCCGTTGCCTGGCTCACCTAGTTTCAGGCAGGTGTGTAACAA
The DNA here is from genome assembly GCF_018296145.1 of Oncorhynchus tshawytscha. Lineage (NCBI taxonomy): Eukaryota > Metazoa > Chordata > Actinopteri > Salmoniformes > Salmonidae > Oncorhynchus > Oncorhynchus tshawytscha. The sequence continues at coordinate 16,762,710 of NC_056433.1, forward strand.
TTATCAGAATAATTCTATCTCTTTAGGGAATATCGATAGAAATTGGAAAACCAAAAGTTGTTCAGTGAATTATTTAAATACTTTCTAAAAATAATTCAGCAATCAACTCTTGGAACAATATATTAGCAAATTCAAGCGGTTCTATAACAATTGTCAGAATAATATTAACATCCTGGGGAATACCAACAGCAGAAAAAGGGAAAAAGCAACCAGTCAGTATTCAGCACGGCGGCTGGGTTAATTCTCAGCTCGGCGACTGGTAAGAGCAGTATTTGGCTCAGCGGCCATCAATATTACACCGTTTATGTATTCACAGTATGGCAATTATTCCCCAACAAATGTTCTCTCTGAATTGGGCACAACCGCATCCCCAGTCCCAAAATCGCGGAACGTCAAATCTGGTTATATTAATTCTACCTGACTTCACTTCATGCACAACCTATTAAAAATAGGACGGTTTTCTATGCAGATTTCAGTCCATCTATTCATTCAACTTCACTTCATACACAACCTATTCAAAATAGGACAGTTTTCTATGCAGATTTCAGTTCATCAATTATTCAGCTTCACTTCATACACAACCTAATCAATAGGACGGTTTTCTATGCAGATTTCAGCTCATCAATTATTCAGCTTCACTTCATACACAACCTAATCAATAGGACGGTTTTCTATGCAGATTTCAGCTCATCAATTATTCAGCTTCAACACATTAACAAATCATAAAAGGTTCTGTTATGCACAAGATATCTTTTGAACTATGCCTTCAACAGTTTTAGTAGCAATTTAGCAACGATTCATACTCACACTCAGTACTACTGATCAAAATTTGGTTGTAGGCTAAGATACAATATGCAGATTTTGATTTAACAGGCTCTGCTTACCTTTTGGGTGAGATCTCTGATCAGTTTCCTGAGGCAAGTCGAATGGTTGGAGGTCTCCTGGTCTACAGGTCACTCTTCCGTCTGATTCGAACCGGATGATTTGTCTCGTCTCTCACACCGACCTATCGTGGATCTAATTCAGGAAGAAAACCATCCTCTGCTACCAAGTTTTGTTGGTGTTCAAATACTGGAGAGTGAGACCAAATCATGGACGCTGGACAGAGTGGATTTCAGTTGTAACAAAATGTCAGTTTATTGAGTCAAAAGATATCTTGTCCTGCAGTTTAAACGTGCACAGACCTAGTCATATGACTCAGTAAGGAGTCAGCAAAAAAGGCATTAGACAGAGGTTACAGTAAATTTTATACATGGAATAATGTAGGTGGAGACTTGTCGTCTCGTTTTCTGAATGGTCCCGAAGGGTTGGAGGCGGACCTGCTCTAGCCAGAGCAGGAGCCCCATTGGTGCACAGCAGAGTCCTCTGCTCTTGGCACCCGACCAGTAGCGAGGGGAGTGAGGTGTGTGTGTTCGTGCGATGAAATGTCTGTGTGTCAAGGAGTCGTGAGGTAAGGGGAACTGAGAGGGGAGTGAAGTGTGTGTGTTCGTGCGATGAAATATCTGTGTGTCAAGGAGTCGTGAGGTAAGGGGTCTGAGAGGGGTAGTTTATGGCTGGGGCTAGGTTGGTTCCTGTTTTGGCAGGGGTACGTGCAATGACTTAAGTCAGGCGGATTAGTTTGGCGCTCTATAACTGTTTGTGCGGTTAGTATCCTTGTGACAATGGGGAACCATGTTTTGTGTAACAGCAGTTTGTGTCTCAGTCATGGGGTGTGTTGTGCAAGCTTTAATCCTATGGTCACAAACAGGCTCTTAAAGCAGCCTGAGGGCACTAAGGCCACCTAAAGGATGCTTACTATATGTGCTTGATATATGAGCTATGTATATGAATATATGTATATATGACAGACTACTGGTAGCCCAATAATGGACCAAATGAGCCAGACGTTACTTCCTATAGTCCAAGGACCTTACATGTTCTGAATGTTTAAAGGTGAATTGGCTCTGGAGGACAAAACAGCTATATACTCAACCTAAACGTGAATCGATTCTCAATTGCTGTACGGTTCTAGAACCATAAATCGCTCTACTTTCATATCACATGAAAATAATTTCACACGTCTTCCGTTTACACACAGGTTTTAGGAGACGTTTTCCGTAAAGCACCGTGGGAACCCTAACCCTATAAAAAGTGTATACATTTTACATTTTTTGACAATTATTTATCGCTGAGAAAGATATGTCCTTCCAAAACCTTACTGCAAGTGATGTGTGTTCTGACCAAGTGTTGGGGCTCTTAAGGTTAACAACTTCCCATACAGAAGACGCCTTGTCCAATGATTTATGTGTAATGTAATGGAACTGATCAAGCGCTACGGCTACTAAGTGCTTTTGGCACATAACATAAGCAGTGGCCTAGTGACATTGTCCAGAACAAACAGGGAGGCATTTTTATAGGTGTTAGATATTTCAGGCATCATAGCTATATTCTTCATATGCCATCTTCATCCCTTTGTCATGTCCTATAAATGAGTTCTCACAAGAAAAGTTAAGGGCATTATCAAATCAAATTTGATCGGTCACATACATATGTTTAGCAATGTTATTGCGGGTGTAGCGAAATGCTTGTATGGACCCAAATAAAAGTGCATGTGGACCTGTAATCTTTAGAACAGCCAGGTAAATAATCATTTCAAAAGCAATATTTTCCAAGGCTTCACAGTATTTTATGCATCATTTCATGAAGAAATCTATATTATCCTGGATGACGACCATAATTAGTTATTACATTTTGCAGTGCTAGGACTGATCTTTAGCAGTCATTTCTATGAATGTGTTTCAAGTTTATGAATCAGGCTCTGGTTCAGATTAATCGGATTCAGATGAGTCATAAAATTCAGATGGAGATTCAGTTGTTAGTCTAGTCAGACGAAGAGTCAAGCAAAGCCAACAATGTATCCAATTCGGAATCCTAAACACTTTCAGACTCTGTCCCACATAAAGAGAGCCTGGCCCTTGATGGGGACTGTGTTCTGCTCGATGGTGGTTGGCTTGTGGTCCTCTAGGCTTCTGACAGCCAGTGCAGTTCTAGATGCATGTTCAGGTGCATCCTCCTTTAAAATTTGCACCAGTCTTTCAAGATAAATACCTAGTAAATTACCAGTATGCTACTTTCACCGCTTCAGGGCATCAATTCCATTTTACCAGCACCTAAATTATACAATTTGAGAAACACGTTGGGGTGTTTTATAGTCCGGGATTAGAATTAATCTTTGTCCAGAAAACTAGTCCTTAAAATTGGAAGCTAATCAAGCGAAAATTGATTTATTTTAAATTGTAACCTGTGGTGAAAAACAGACCAACATCAACAGGTTGTTCCTGAGTAGGTTCTGCCTGATGCAGGTCTTGCATCCTCTGGGTGACTTCAGTCACACACCCTCTGCATGCCACTACTCAGGTATGAGCATTGCATTGCTTCAGTTGTGTTACAGTACAGGGAAAAACATACATTGCAAAGAGTCAGAGGCTCCATTTCCATTTGTCTCATCTCAATGGTCCCTCCACTCAGACCTTTTCCTATGGCTTTTGAGGATTGGACATATTGAGGAAAGATAAATTGAGAATGGGGCAAAGGTATTACCTTTGTTACATCTCTCCTCTAGCTCCATGGGAACTCTTTGAACCCACTATCACATCATTCCTGCACTTCATGACCACTTGCTCCAAGTGCAACACCATCTCCTCCAAAGTTAATTATTTAACTAGGCAAGTCAGTTAAGAACAAATTCTTATTTACACTGACAGCCAGGCAAAAGGCCTCCAGCGGGGACTGGGGCTGGGATTAAAAATAAAAGACAACACATCACGACAACACTACATAAAGAGAGACCTATAAGACGACAACATAGCATGGTAGCAGCACAAAACAGGGTACAAACATTATTGGGCACAGACAACGGCAAGAAGGTAGAGACAAATATACATCACACCAAGCAGCCACAACTGTCAGTAAGAGTGTCCATGATTGAGTCTTTGAATGAAGAGATTGAGATAAAACTGTCCAGTTTGAGTGTTTGTTGCAGCTTGTTCCAGTCGCTAATGGTAAGGTCCTCGGTGGAGGTGATAGGACAAATGCACCCCTAACAAATAGTCTGTCTTGTGGATCTCCATGCTGTGGGAAACTTTCACCCGTTTAACATGTTTTGATTGATAAGGTCCATGTTGAGAAAGCCACATGCAAAGTATTTTACATCTAACGTTCCTCAAAGTTGAGTCAGACCTTACATCGACAGAACAGTCTTACTCCGTTCTCTCAAATGATAAAATTACTTAAATTAGGCCAAATTCATTAGAGCACAGGGCGGCGCAAAATTGGTCCAGCATCGTATGTGTAGGGTTTGGCCGGGATAGGCCGTCATTGTAAAAAAGAATTTGTTCCTGACTTACCAAGTGAAAACATTTTTTTTTTTTTTAAATAGCTGCTGTCATACCACTAAGAAATTGAACATGCAGCTTTTCTTAGAAAATAAGATCTAATCTTTAGATAATTGATATTTAAAGAATAAATATTTAACAATGACATACTGATACTGTGATTATGAGATCTGACATTATGACGCATTAGATTCCACAGGCCATCATTCACACCCAAATTAGTTGGGACAAAAGCCTATGCAGTGAAACAAAAACAAAAGACTGAACGCATTTAAATTCTCTTTATTAAATTCAAACATCCAGTTACTCCACAAATCAATACAGTCAATATAACAAACTTTGTCCTAGGGTAGCAGTTTCAATTTAGAGCGTTGTAAATGAAAAGGCAATAAGGCGGTCTCCACATTGGTAGTGATGGCCAGCTCCATTGTATGATAAAGATCACAATGACCCTTGCGAAGACAGTCACTAGGAATTAAATAAATGAAAGAAAACACCTTGTAACAACCTTTATAAAGCTATTCTCCCCATAATCCTGCTAACACATTTGGTTGCAAATTACATTTCGTTGTCAATCATGTTCGGGATAGTGTCATCCTAAATACAATCTTGCAACAACTTCACAAAATGCAAGTGTAACACTGTGTCCTTTTCTGGTCTGCTGTCCCCCAACCTTGAAGCCCAGGCGTCGCTAGTCAACGAGACAATTTGGAAGGATGGAGTCACGACTAGCAGTGCCCTGAAAGACAACCAGGAAAATGATTTAACGATACACCCTTTTGCATGTTAAAATGTGACACCAGAAATCTGCAAATTGGGGACTCCTGAGTGGCGCAGCAGTCTAAGGCGTCACCACAGACAGGGGTTCAGAGCAGACAGAAGAGTCACTACAGACAGGGGTTCGATCCCAGGCTGTGTCACAACCGGCCATGACAGGGAGTCCCATAGGGCTGTGCACAAAGGGCAAAACATCGTCAGGGTTAGGGCAGGGTTTGGCCAGGGAAGCTTTACTTGGCTCATTGCACTCTAGCGACTCCTTGTGGTGGGCCTGGCGCCTGCAGGCTGACAACGTTCATCAGTTGAACGATATTTCCTCCTAAACATTGGTGCGGCTGGCGTACATACGGGTTAAGCAGGCGGGTGTTAAGTGCGGTTGGGGAAGGAGGCATGATTCGACCTTCGCATCTCCCGACGGAGTTGCAGTGTAATTGTATATCACGAAATGGGGGAGAAAAGGGGGTAAAAAATAAATAACAATAATGACAAAAAAAGTCCGATCCGAAAGGGTTGACACTCTGACACAAACCTATAAGATACTTAGTTAGCTACAGTTTGTATTTTTCCCATCCATGTCTGATCTGAAGTTACCTGAAGGACAGTATGGTAAAAAAAAATTACCATTAACTTTATTGTGCATGTGTAACGGATGTGAAACGGCTAGCTTAGTTAGCGGTGCGTGCTAAATAGCGTTTCAATCGGTGACGTCACTTGCCAGGGCCGCGGCTTTTGTGGAGCGATGGGTAACGACGCTTCGGCGGTGACTGTTGTTGATGTGTGCAGAGGGTCCCTGGTTCGCACCCGGGTATGGGCGAGGGGACGGTATAAAGTTATACCATTACACATGTCAGATCCGACAGGGTTGTCAATCTTACAGGAATCAGGTTCGGGATAGGTTCATCCTTAATACAATCTTGGAAGGAGTTTGCACAAAACTAAGATACTTACAGCTAGCTACAAGATGTACTTTCTCCATCCATTCTGGTCTGCACTTCCCTGAAAGACAGTACAGTCAAAATATTAACATGAAGTTTGTGCATGCATGTTCAAATGTATCATGATCAATTATGCTAATTGTATTTCAGAAGTCAGATCCGACAGGGTTGTCAATCTTATAGGAATCAGGTTCGGGATAGGTTCATCCTTAATACAATCTTGGAAGGAGTTTGCACAAAACTAAGATACTTACAGCTAGCTACAAGATGTACTTTCTCCATCCATTCTGGTCTGCAGTTCCCTGAAAGACAGTACAGTCAAAATATTAACATGAAGTTTGTGCATGCATGTTCAAATGTATCATGATCAATTATGCTAATTGTATTTCAGAAGTCAGATCCGACAGGGTTGTCAATCTTACAGGAATCAGGTTCGGGATAGGTTCATCCTTAATACAATCTTGGAAGGAGTTTGCACAAAACTAAGATACTTACAGCTAGCTACAAGATGTACTTTCTCCATCCATTCTGGTCTGCACTTCCCTGAAAGACAGTACAGTCAAAATATTAACATGAAGTTTGTGCATGCATGTTCAAATGTATCATGATCAATTATGCTAATTGTATTTCAGAAGTCAGATCCGACAGGGTTGTCAATCTTATAGGAATCAGGTTCGGGATAGGTTCATCCTTAATACAATCTTGGAAGGAGTTTGCACAAAACTAAGATACTTACAGCTAGCTACAAGATGTACTTTCTCCATCCATTCTGGTCTGCAGTTCCCTGAAAGACAGTACAGTCAAAATATTAACATGAAGTTTGTGCATGCATGTTCAAATGTATCATGATCAATTATGCTAATTGTATTTCAGAAGTCAGATCCGACAGGGTTGTCAATCTTACAGGAATCAGGTTCGGGATAGGTTCATCCTTAATACAATCTTGCAACGAGTTTGCACAAAACTAGCAGACACTTACAGTTGTTAGCTACAGACTGTATTTTTCTCATCCATGTCTGGTCTGCAGTTACCTGAAAGACAGTATGGTAAAAATGTTTTTTACCATTAACTTTATTGTGCATGGATGTTCAAATGTATCATGATCAATTATGCTAATTGTATTTCAGAAGTCAGATCCGACAGGGTTGTCAATCTTATAGGAATCAGGTTCGGGATAGGTTCATCCTTAATACAATCTTTGCAAAAAACTAGGAGTAGACAACAGATTCTTACAGGCGTTACAGGAAGCCATGTTCTGGTGTAGAGGATTCCATTTCTGGTCTGCATCCCAGAAAAACGGTAAGATGAACAGTTTCACATTAAACCCTGGTGCATGTTCAACTGTGGTATCAGAAATCTGCAAATGGTATTTCAGAAGTCAGATCCAACAGGGTTGTCAATCTTACAGGAATCAGGTTCGGGATAGGTTCATCCTTAATACAATCTTGCAACGAGTTTGCACAAAACTAACAGATACTTACAGTTGTTAGCTACAGACTGTATTTTTCTCATTCATGTCTGGTCTGCAGTTACCTGAAAGACAGTATGGTAAAAATGTTTTTTACCATTAACTTTATTGTGCATGGATGTTCAAATGTATCATGATCAATTATGCCAATTGTATTTCAGAAGTCAGATCCGACAGGGTTGTCAATCTTACAGGAATCAGGTTCGGGATAGGTTCATCCTTAATACAATCTTGGAAGGAGTTTGCACAAAACTAAGATACTTACAGCTAGCTACAAGATGTACTTTCCCCATCCATTCTGGTCTGCAGTTCCCTGAAAGACAGTACAGTCAAAATATTAACATGAAGTTTGTGCATGCATGTTCAAATGTATCATGATCAATTATGCTAATTGTATTTCAGAAGTCAGATCCGACAGGGTTGTCAATCTTACAGGAATCAGGTTCGGGATAGGTTCATCCTTAATACAATCTTGGAAGGAGTTTGCACAAAACTAAGATACTTACAGCTAGCTACAAGCATGTACTTTCTCCATCCATTCTGTGTACTTTCTCCATCCATTCTGGTCTGCAGTTCCCTGAAAGACAGTACAGTCAAAATATTAACATGAAGTTTGTGCATGCATGTTCAAATGTATCATGATCAATTATGCTAATTGTATTTCAGAAGTCAGATCCGACAGGGTTGTCAATCTTACAGGAATCAGGTTCGGGATAGGTTCATCCTTAATACAATCTTGGAAGGAGTTTGCACAAAACTAAGATACTTACAGCTAGCTACAAGATGTACTTTCTCCATCCATTCTGGTCTGCAGTTCCCTGAAAGACAGTACAGTCAAAATATTAACATGAAGTTTGTGCATGCATGTTCAAATGTATCATGATCAATTATGCTAATTGTATTTCAGAAGTCAGATCCGACAGGGTTGTCAATCTTACAGGAATCAGGTTCGGGATAGGTTCATCCTTAATACAATCTTTGCAAAAAACTAGGAGTAGACAACAGATTCTTACAGGCGTTACAGGAAGCCATGTTCTGGTGTAGAGGATTCCATTTCTGGTCTGCATCCCTGAAAAACAGTAAGATGAACAGTTTCACATTAAACCCTGGTGCATGTTCAACTGTGGTATCAGAAATCTGCAAATGGTATTTCAGAAGTCAGATCCGACAGGGTTGTCAATCTTACAGGAATCAGGTTCGGGATAGGTTCATCCTTAATACAATATTGCAACGAGTTTGCACAAAACTAGCAGACACTTACAGTTGTTAGCTACAGACTGTATTTTTCTCATCCATGTCTGGTCTGCAGTTACCTGAAAGACAGTATGGTAAAAATGTTTTTTTTACCATTAACTTTATTGTGCATGGATGTTCAAATGTATCATGATCGATTATGCCAATTGTATTTCAGAAGTCAGATCCGACAGGGTTGTCAATCTTACAGGAATCAGGTTCGGGATAGGTTCATCCTTAATACAATCTTTGCAAAAAACTAGGAGTAGACAACAGATTCTTACAGGCGTTACAGGAAGCCATGTTCTGGTGTAGAGGATTCCATTTCTGGTCTGCATCCCTGAAAAACGGTAAGATGAACAGTTTCACATTAAACCCTGGTGCATGTTCAACTGTGGTATCAGAAATCTGCAAATGGTATTTCAGAAGTCAGATCCAACAGGGTTGTCAATCTTACAGGAATCAGGTTCGGGATAGGTTCATCCTTAATACAATCTTGGAAGGAGTTTGCACAAAACTAAGATACTTACAGCTAGCTACAAGATGTACTTTCCCCATCCATTCTGGTCTGCAGTTCCCTGAAAGACAGTACAGTCAAAATATTAACATGAAGTTTGTGCATGCATGTTCAAATGTATCATGATCAATTATGCTAATTGTATTTCAGAAGTCAGATCCGACAGGGTTGTCAATCTTACAGGAATCAGGTTCGGGATAGGTTCATCCTTAATACAATCTTGGAAGGAGTTTGCACAAAACTAAGATACTTACAGCTAGCTACAAGATGTACTTTCTCCATCCATTCTGGTCTGCAGTTCCCTGAAAGACAGTACAGTCAAAATATTAACATGAAGTTTGTGCATGCATGTTCAAATGTATCATGATCAATTATGCTAATTGTATTTCAGAAGTCAGATCCGACAGGGTTGTCAATCTTACAGGAATCAGGTTCGGGATAGGTTCATCCTTAATACAATCTTTGCAAAAAACTAGGAGTAGACAACAGATTCTTACAGGCGTTACAGGAAGCCATGTTCTGGTGTAGAGGATTCCATTTCTGGTCTGCATCCCTGAAAAACAGTAAGATGAACAGTTTCACATTAAACCCTGGTGCATGTTCAACTGTGGTATCAGAAATCTGCAAATGGTATTTCAGAAGTCAGATCCGACAGGGTTGTCAATCTTACAGGAATCAGGTTCGGGATAGGTTCATCCTTAATACAATCTTGCAACGAGTTTGCACAAAACTAGCAGACACTTACAGTTGTTAGCTACAGACTGTATTTTTCTCATCCATGTCTGGTCTGCAGTTACCTGAAAGACAGTATGGTAAAAATGTTTTTTACCATTAACTTTATTGTGCATGGATGTTCAAATGTATCATGATCAATTATGCCAATTGTATTTCAGAAGTCAGATCCGACAGGGTTGTCAATCTTACAGGAATCAGGTTCGGGATAGGTTCATCCTTAATACAATCTTGCAACGAGTTTGCACAAAACTAGCAGACACTTACAGTTGTTAGCTACAGACTGTATTTTTCTCATCCATGTCTGGTCTGCAGTTACCTGAAAGACAGTATGGTAAAAATGTTTTTTTTACCATTAACTTTATTGTGCATGGATGTTCAAATGTATCATGATCAATTATGCTAATTGTATTTCAGAAGTCAGATCCGACAGGGTTGTCAATCTTACAGGAATCAGGTTCGGGATAGGTTCATCCTTAATACAATCTTTGCAAAAAACTAGGAGTAGACAACAGATTCTTACAGGCGTTACAGGAAGCCATGTTCTGGTGTAGAGGATTCCATTTCTGGTCTGCATCCCTGAAAAACAGTAAGATGAACAGTTTCACATTAAACCCTGGTGCATGTTCAACTGTGGTATCAGAAATCTGCAAATGGTATTTCAGAAGTCAGATCCAACAGGGTTGTCAATCTTACAGGAATCAGGTTCGGGATAGGTTCATCCTTAATACAATCTTGGAAGGAGTTTGCACAAAACTAAGATACTTACAGCTAGCTACAAGATGTACTTTCCCCATCCTTTCTGGTCTGCAGTTCCCTGAAAGACAGTACAGTCAAAATATTAACATGAAGTTTGTGCATGCATGTTCAAATGTATCATGATCAATTATGCTAATTGTATTTCAGAAGTCAGATCCGACAGGGTTGTCAATCTTACAGGAATCAGGTTCGGGATAGGTTCATCCTTTGCAAAAAACTACAATCTTGGAAGGTTCTGGTGTAGTTTGCACAAAACTAAGATACTTACAGCTAGCTACAAGATGTACTTTCTCCATCCATTCTGGTCTGCAGTTCCCTGAAAGACAGTACAGTCAAAATATTAACATGAAGTTTGTGCATGCATGTTCAAATGTATCATGATCAATTATGCTAATTGTATTTCAGAAGTCAGATCCGACAGGGTTGTCAATCTTACAGGAATCAGGTTCGGGATAGGTTCATCCTTAATACAATCTTTTTGCAAAAACTAGCAGATACTAGTTGAGTAGACAACAGATTCTTACAGGCGTTACAGGAAGCCATGTTCTGGTGTAGAGGATTCCATTTCTGGTCTGCATCCCTGAAAAACAGTAAGATGAACAGTTTCACATTAAACCCTGGTGCATGTTCAACTGTGGTATCAGAAATCTGCAAATGGTATTTCAGAAGTCAGATCCGACAGGGTTGTCAATCTTACAGGAATCAGGTTCGGGATAGGTTCATCCTTAATACAATCTTGCAACGAGTTTGCACAAAACTAGCAGACACTTACAGTTGTTAGCTACAGACTGTATTTTTCATCCATGTCTGGTCTGCAGTTACCTGAAAGACAGTATGGTAAAAATGTTTTTTACCATTAACTTTATTGTGCATGGATGTTCAAATGTATCATGATCAATTATGCCAATTGTATTTCAGAAGTCAGATCCGACAGGGTTGTCAATCTTACAGGAATCAGGTTCGGGATAGGTTCATCCTTAATACAATCTTGCAACGAGTTTGCACAAAACTAGCAGACACTTACAGTTGTTAGCTACAGACTGTATTTTTCTCATCCATGTCTGGTCTGCAGTTACCTGAAAGACAGTATGGTAAAAATGTTTTTTTTACCATTAACTTTATTGTGCATGGATGTTCAAATGTATCATGATCAATTATGCCAATTGTATTTCAGAAGTCAGATCCGACAGGGTTGTCAATCTTACAGGAATCAGGTTCGGGATAGGTTCATCCTTAATACAATCTTGTAACAACTTTATTGTGCATGGATGTGTAGTGCAATTGTTAAGTATTCAGACAGTGACTTTTTCTACATTCGGTTAGGGTCCAGCATTATTCTAAAATGCATAAAATAATCTACACACAATACCCCATAATGACAAAGCAAAAACAGGTTTTATTTTAACTTGGTAAAAAATTAAAACACCCTGAAACATCTAATTTACATAAGTAATCCAACCCTTACTCAGTTTTTTATTTTATTTTACATTTATTTAAGCAGGTAGGCTAGTTGAGAACAATTTCTCACTTACAACTGCGACCTGGCCAAGATAAAAGCAAAGCACCGCTACACAAACAACAACACAAGAGTTACACATGGAATAAACAAACATACAGTCAATAATACAATAGAAAAAGTCTATATACATTGTGGGCAAATGAGGTAGGATAAGGGAGGTAGGTAATAAATAGGCCGCCGTGGCAAAATAATTACAATTTAGCAAATAAACACTGGAGTGATAGATGTGCAGAAGATGAATGTGCAAGTGGAGATACTGGGGTGCAAAGGAGCAAAATAAATAACATTATGAGGTAGCTTGGATGGGCTATGTACAGTTGCAGTGATCTGTGAGCTGCTCTGACAGCTGGTGCTTAAATTTAGTGAGGCAGATATGAATCTCCAGCTTCAGTGATTTTTGCATTTTCCTGTCATTGGCAGCAGAGAACGGGAAGGAAAGGCAGCCAAAGGAGGAATTGGATTTGGGGGTGACTAGTGAAATATACCTACTGGAGCACGTGCTACGGGTGGGTGCTACTATGGTGACAAATGAGCTGAGATCAGGCAGGGCTTTACCTAGCAAAGACTTATAGATGACTTGGAGCCAGTGGGTTTGGCAACGAATATAAAGTGAGGGCCAGCCAGTGAGAGCATACAGGTCGCAGTGGTGGGTAGTATATGGGGCTTTGGTGACAAAACGGACGGCACTGTGATAGACTGCATCCAATTTGCTGAGTAGAGTGTTGGAGGCTATTTTGTAAATTACATCGCCAAAGTCAAGGATCGGTAGGATAGTCAGTTTTACGAGGGTGTTTGCCAGCATGAGTTAAGGATGCTTTGTTGCGAAATAGGGAGCAGATTCTAGATTTAATTTTGGATTGGAGATGCGTAATGTGAGTCTGGAAGGAGAGTTTACAGTCTAACCAGACGCCTAGGTATTTGTAGATGTCCACATATTCTAAGTCAGAAACGCCCAGAGTAGTGATGCTGGATGGGCGGGCAGATGCTGGTAGAGATCGGTTGAAGAGCATGCATTTAGTTTTACTTGCATTTCAGAACCGTTGGAGGCCACGGAAGGAGAGTTGTATGGCGTTGAAGCTCGTCTGGAGGTTAGGTAACAAGTGTCCAAAGAAGGGCCAGAAGTATACAGAATGGTGTCGTCCGCGTAGAGGTGGATCAGAGAATCACCAGCTGCAAGAGCGACATCATTGATGTATACAGAGAAGAGAGTCGAGAATTGAACCCTGTGGCACCCCCATAGAGAGACTGCCAGAGGTCCGGACAACAGGCCCTCCGATTTGACACACTGAACTCTGTTAAGTAGTTGGTGAACCAGACGAGGCAGTCATTTGAGAAACCAAGGCTGTTGAGTCATCCGATAAGAATGTGTTGATTGACTGAGTCGAAAGCCTTGGCCAGGTCGATGAATACAGCTGAACAGTATTGTACTTTGTTGAAGTACCTTTGGCAGCAATTACAGCCTTGAGTCTTCTTGGGTATAATGCTACAAGCTTGGCACCTGTATTTGTTGAGTTTTCCCATTATTCTCTGCAGATCATCTCAAGCTCTGTCAGGTTGGATGGGGAGCATCGATGCACAGCTATTTTCGGGTCTTTCCAGAGATGTTCGATCGGGTTCACGTCCGGGCTCTGGCTGGGCCACTCAGAAATTTCTCCTTAAGCCACTGCTGCGTTGTCTTGGCTGTTTGCTTATGGTTGTTGTCCTGTTGGAAGGTGAACCTTTGCCTCAGTCTGAGCTCCTGAGCGCTCCGAAGCAGGTTGTCATCAAGTATCTCTCTGTACATTGTTCTGCTCATCTTTCCCTTGATCCTGACTAGTCTACCAGTCCCTGCCGCTGAAAAACTTCCCCACATGTTGCTGCCACCACCATGCTTCACCGTAGGGATGATGCCAGGTTTCCTCCAGACATGACTGTTGGCATTCAGGCCAAAGAGTTCAATCTTGGTTTCATCAGACCAAATAATCTTGTTTCTTATGGTCTGATAGTCCTTTAAGGTGCCTTTTAGCAAACTCCAAACTGGCTGTCATGTGCCTTTTACTGAGGATGGGCTTCCATCTGGCCACTCTACAACAAAGGCCTGATTGGTGGAGTGCTGCAGAGGTTGTCCTTCTCGAAGGTTCTCCCATATCTCCAGAGGAACTCTGGAGCTGTCAGAGTGACCATAAGGTTCTTACTCACCTCCCTGACCAAGGCCATTCTCCCCCGATTGCTCAGTTTGGCAGGGCAGCCAGCTCGAGGAAGAGTCTTGGCGGTTTCAAACTTCTTCCATTTAAGAATGATGGAGGCCACTGTGTCCTTGGGGACCTTCAATGATGAATACATTTTTGTGTACCCTTCCCCAGATCTGTGCCTCGACACGATCCTGTCTTCGAGCTCTACAGACAATTCTTCCAACCCCACGGCTTGTTTTTACTTTGACATGCACTGTCAACTGTGGGACATTATACAGACAGATGTGTGACTTTCCAAATCATGTAGAAACATCAAGGATGATCAATGGAAGCAGGATGCACCTGAGCTCAATTTCGAGTCTCATAGCAAAGGGTCTGAATATGTAAACCATTTCATTTTAAAAATGAATACATTTGCAAAAATGTTAAAAAACCTGTTCTTGCTTTGTCATTATGGGGTATTGTGTGTAGATTGAGTTATTTATTCTAAAATGGATTTAAAAAATGAGACTGTAACGTAACAAAATGGGGGGAAAACGAAGGGGTCTGAACACTTTCCAGGAATGCACTGTACTTAATTGTAATGCATATATAAATTGCAATTAGTAATAATATTAGCTAGCAACAATATATAAATACTCTATTTTCATATTTTACAAACTGAAGGTTGACAATGTTTTTGAAAAGGTTAAAAAAAAAAAAAAAATGGAAAGTTATGTAAACTGATGTACAATATTCATTCCTATTACAGGTATTTTTCAACCATTTCAAAATTATGCCAAAGTTAGAATACCTTTAATTGTTTAAATATTGTATTCAATCGTGGTATTGCTTTCCACCCTCTTATGCTTCATTCAACGCAGTTAGGTCGGCATGTTTTAAATCATAATGTAACACCATCAAATGTCATGCATATTTTTGTGCTAACGTGTAAAGATAGAAGGGGTCGACTAAAAATAATGTCGACAAAATTCTATTGTTATACTTGTTTGGAAAAATGGGGTGCCAATAAAGCATTGGTTCTGAAAATACATTTCACTCAATCATTGTTTTATATTGACTTAAATAAAACAAGGAATATGATAAGTTAGCCACATTTGAGGTCTTAGACATTTGCAGCTAGTTGTGCGTCTCTAACAGGGTGGAAATACCTCAAGGTCCATGTGTGAACAATCCGCCTATAAATATTAGGATTCAGGTGCTTGACCAATGTTTTTCTTAAAGTCAAACATGTCCTTTTTGTGATAGAATACTAAGAAAAAAAAAACAAATATGAACTTTTACCCCAAAAGTTACGAGGACCAAAAGACAATGGAATGCCCATTGACCACAAATTATTATATTTACACTTGTATTCCATTTTGACACTAGAATACATGTTTGACTCATATCGATGCCACACAGGCTGTTTTCAAAACGTTAAGTTGCTTTTAGGAGCAGTCGCTCTTTTTTAATACAATCTTGAACAAAACTAGCAGCTGTTAAAATACAGTATATTCTTACAGGTTGTCTTGTTTTTGCATACAGACTTTAATGGTATGCCACACTATTTCACAAAACTAGCAGCAGTTAAATTGACTTACAGGAGTTGCATTTTTTTTTCCATTTCTGCAGTCCCCTGAAAGACATTAAGACAAGAATAGCCTGTTAGCATGTACGTTTATTGTGCATGTTCAAATATAACATAGCTAACTAATGTAATGTAAATTGTATTTCAGTAGTCAGATACGACAGTGTTGTCGAATTTCAGAAGTCAGATTCGTCAGTGTCTACAATTTTGCACAAACCTAGCAGCAGTTAATTCATACAGCCGTTAGTTTTTCCTTCGAGCTAATGTTTCTGGGTTGCAAAAGGTGCTTGGAGCGCAAGCAAACTTCGCTAACACGCGGTGCTCTACTTATGCTTAACATTATTTCACATATCATTTTTAAAAGTGATGATTGACAACTAATGTCAATAGCTATCTGTCGTGCTATCTAGGTTATAACTGCAGATGTATTGCTAAAAGTCTTACTTCCAGTGCACTTCGCCAGCAAGCTAACTGAGTCAACAAGTTGGAAATTGCAGATAAAAGAGATCCCGTAAGCGTTTCGTGAAGTACTTATATTCAAATTCATCACACGATTCAAAACAGCCGATTCGAGCATTGGCGAAAGTGCCATTGAAATCGCTTTTTTCTCGCTACAAAGGCGCTGATTGGCTCCATTCGGATTTGTCGCCGTGCTTACTGATGACGTACCAGCTAAACGCGCAATTTGAAATGTACCAGCTAATCTAACTAGCCAGCTGTGAATGAATCTAGCGGAGCTATTTTAAAAAAATGATAATAATTGAGTCAATTAATTAATTTAACTTGCTTGTAAATTGCTCGTATTTGTATTGTTATAAAATTTGTTGTTCAGTACGCCATGGATGTTGGTTCACATTTACAGTAAATTCCGATTTTAGTTAGCGAACTAACTACGCGTTAACTGTTGATTTCCCCAACCAACTAACGCAAATTATTGACAATAAGATAACTACCTAACTAAGTAATGATTTCTCCCAAAAATGTGTGAATAATATTACCTTTGATAGTTATAGATGTTTATTTGATACCAGGGTTGTATGTAAACAAATGTTTTGGTTTTACAGGAATTTTGAGCAAAGCTTAAACAACTATACCGGAGACGACCCACTCGATCCATGGGACAGGTAACTTGTCAATGCAATGTGTGTAACCTTTATTTATTTAGAACATCTTCTTACTTACAATGATGGCCTGCCGGGGAACAGTGTTCAGGGACAGAACAGGGGGGGAGGCACCAACGAAAAGTAGACAATGAATGGTTATTCATCTGGCATTGATTTGACATTTTCACATGCATATCGCACTTGGTTTGAGAGGAATATAACATTGTAAAAATAAAAATAAACTAAATCAAAGTACTGATGAAGCAAGCAATTGATTGTGATTAGTCATCTATGTTTTTTTGTCCAGCTTAAATTTGTTGGTGTATAACTCTTTACCATTTACATTATTTCAGGTTTATAAAATATCTAGAGAAGAGACTACCTGCTGAAGACTCCAAAGCGATTTCTCTTGTGCTAGATCGTCTAGTACAAAGATTTCTCCAAGAAGAGCGTTATACCAATGACATCCGATACGTAAACTACTGCATTAAATGTGCAAGTTATTACAATGAGCCCATCAAACTATACAGCCACATATACAGTAAGGGCATTGGCACCAGAGATGCAGTCCTCTATGTGGCGTGGGCTCAACAGTTTGAGCAGCAGGGCCTGCTTCAACAGGCTGACGCCGTGTACCAGAGAGCCATTGAAAACCAAGCTAAGCCAACTGACACTGTCCTTCAGCAATACAGGTAACTTGAAGTATTGTGTTTACCTTTCCATGTTGATGTTTCTATTGTTGATACATTTTAATGTATTCACAGAATGTTTCAAACCAGGACTTCTGGAAGTGGGGCAGGGGCTTCAGGTGAGACTTTTGTGTGCATTTCTTCCTTCTGTACTGGATCTTTGGCTGTGGAAATTATCAAAGGAAACTAATGTATCCACTATCTAACCTGTGTTTATGAAAACAGAAGCTGTACGGAATCCTCTTCAGAATTCCAACTTTGTAAATCAGCTGCATACCCACAGAGTGCCCAGCCCACAGTGCAAGGTGAGTTACTAACAGTTTTTGTAGCTTCAAACTTGGTATACATTGGTTAGTGGCCGTTTCTCATGTGTTGTTCATAGAAAGTGATCAATATGATATATTTTTTTTGCCACAGGACCCTGAACGTCTGTTCCAACTCCCTACAGACAGAACTGTTCGCATGTAAGTCACTAGACAGAATACCAATTCTTCTTATTGTCCCTTGTTTTTTGAACGTTACATTACCTCTAATGAAATTACTCTACCACAGAATCTCCCGGTCTGAAAATGTGGTGGTAAATAAACCCAATCAAGGCCCGGTTGTGAGCCTGCAGACAGTGTCGATGTACCGTACGGAAGACCTCGTCTGCGATGGGTCCGAACTATGCTTCGAGGAGGTCAGAGCCAGACGATACTTTGTGAGACGCAAGCAAGAGAAGAAACGGAGAGAGTTTGGTAGGATCATATGACTTCTTAACCCAGCGCTGTTCCATCACACTCTTCTAAAGAGAAGAAATGTATGGCTGGATTTTAGTGTAGTCAAAGACATCGATATGAACAGGCCACATGATATCCTTTAGACACCCTTCATCTAAATCAAATGCATTAACAACTGGTTGCTTAGCTCACTACCACAGGGCTAATAGTGGGTTTGGACCAACATTTTCTTTGTGTTCTGTTACCAGAGGAACGTCAGAGTTTGGTTAGAGAGCAGGAGGAGGAGGTAATGAGGATGAACCGGCTGTTGGAGGAGCTGGAGAGTAATCTCTGTGTGAGCTCTACAGGCCAGGGAAGCACCGCCAGTGTTCTACCAGTGCGGCAGGTGAGAGAAAACACATTGCCTTTTTATCTTTAGTCGTTTCTGTTATAGTTTCCCTCGTACACTTTAAAAAAAAAAACATTGGTATACATTTCTGTTTCAGACACTCTGCACACCTGTAACAGACCTGAATCCTGAGTTCCTCCAACATTCCTTAAGGCAACCTCTACTCTCGAGCAACCTCGGCATCAAACTCACTCCAGGCTTTAGACTGAACAGTGGACAGGGCCCCAGACAAGGCATGGTTAGGGAATCTGAGACACACCTTCAGTGTGACAATCTCAGGGCTCCCATTACAGGCACTCTGCGCTCACAGAGATCCGTTTCCTCATCTGGACAGTTGGAGGAGGTAAACACCTCCCATAGACGCTCCCTCCACATGCCAGAAGCAGCAATGGGTCACTTGTGTGAATGTACAAAAGCTCCAAAACCATTTGCAGTCGCTTCCCAGGCATATTCTCTACAAGCTTCTCTAGTTCAGCCCCAACCAGAACAAAACCCTAAGCCATTTGGGTCGGCCCCACAGAAGCCAGCAGCCTACAGATCTGACGTGCAGCTTGGTGGAGTTCCAAATCAGGGTGGTCACTCTCACCTCAGCAGCATTTTCCAGCAGCACAACGGCAGTGATCATCAGTAAGTGATAATGAGTCGTCATGTCTCCAGATTGGTTCTGGTTTTTCAGATGTGTAATTGTTCCCAGCCAGACTTGATTACATATCTTATGCTGCTGCTTAGTCAGAGTGAAACGCCTCAGAGATTAAGCTAATTAATTTGTTTTTAATTAATTTGCCGCTCATCATCTCCAAGCTATTCTCTTTGTTTTTTCTAGTGAGGTGTCTGTCAGTGAAGCTCCTGAGTCGGAGGTGAAATTAGATGGTGAGTAAAGGATCGTAACCTGGGCCCGTTATCCCCTTCATTGGAATCCGCATGGGAATTAAAAGATTGTTTAATTACACCGTCCCTCACTCGCTCCTATTCTCTCTGGCAGTGTCACAGGGAGGGTCTGGAAACATGTCCCATATCACTCCTAACACTTCTCTGGGACTGGTGCAAGCCACCCCGTCCAGGGTGCTCCCATCCCCCACAGTCAACACACGGGAGGCACTTGGTGATAAATGCATACTTTTATTGATGACTCAGTCATAAACCATGTTGTGTTTACATATTGGTGATTTAGATGTCTAAAATGCAGAAAAACCACTGTGGTGCTATCTACTACACCCAGTCCCTTTTTTTGGTGGATATATTCTAATGTATTACCATACCGGTGTATGGGAAAGACGCTACAACCAATGGAGTCCTTAGTATCTCACCGCTCTTTACCCTCACCTCCAGATGCTATCATGGACATGTTCCAGGCTCCAACCCTCCTGCAGGAGGACCAGTTCCGCAGCATGCCAATGCATCCACATCAGGCAGAGAACAGCTTTGATGCTGGCTACCAGAGAACGGGTAATTCAATTCCCATCTGATTGGAACTTCTCAAAACCTTTGTTTCACACTGTAGGTCAAAGTGCATGTAAAAAAATCGTTTCACATTGTACAGTAAAACAAATAAATAAAATTAGAGGTAAAAGCCAATAACGGACAATAAAAGCGACACATAATGGCGGGTCGCCCTTTTTGGTTTTACATACAGTGATTAAATGGTCTTTCTATAAATGTTTTTGTTGTATTATGTAATGGAGGCGACGCTTCATTCAGCAAGCCCCGCAATGCAGTCCCTTTCACCATCTTTCAGGATGAGAATGACATAAAGGAGAAATGCAGGTGAAGCATTGCATTTATTTGCCTGCATCCCTTTCTCTTTGCCGTCTCTTTAATTCAACATAGGCCATTTATTAACAATGCATTATTGTTCTTCTCCTGTTCCATTTAGTGCTGCTATGGTGGACAATGCAAAGCCACCAAGGGCCCTAGCAGAAATCCCTGTATCTAAACCAGAGAAACAAAATGTAAGTGCCCAATTACATGGTGACTTACCCATGTTGATTCAACAAGGACTCAATGTTGTTGATGGTTGGGTTATTTTAAGTTGAGTACACAATGCAAACCTTTATCGTTTCGTGTGTTTGCTCGTTTACATTTTTTAAAATCAGGAATCTCCTTCGGAATTGATACCAGATGAGAGCACTATGTGGGAAGCACGCTACAACTCCCTGGCCGCCTGCCCCAACAGCACCAGAGACTTTTCACTGTCGGCTCACCTGGTCTCCACGCCCTTCCAAAACAAAGCTCCTTACTCCTGGGACTTTGATCAGGATCAAGGTAGCCCTCTGTCTGAGCTTATACAGGATGCATCCCAATGGGTACCATAGGGCTCTTGTCAAAAGTGTTGCACTATATAGGGGAATAGGGTGCCATTTGGCAGTTCAGAAATCAGATGCCCTCACCTGGCAAAACATGTCTGTAGTTCAGAACAACAATGCTGTCTATAGTAAGTATTTAATTTTTTGTTTTGTTTTTCTCTCTAGAAAATGATCAACCCAGAGGCTTTGGGGGTCTGGAAGAAGTCCCTTTCCTACGACAACCCACAAAACTCAGGTACTTAACAGTAACCCCCTATTGTAGACTACCGGTAACTGCAGTGTACTGTATGTGTTCACGTTGAATGTTTCTTGGTCCACGTTTTTGATGTGTAGTCAAGCGTGAGGGTCAAACCATTGTAGTTGCCTCCATGGTGGTGATAATGACCTCCTTCCTCAGCCCTATCATAGAGCAGAGCCCACCTGATGGGTTACCTGAGACTGGCACGGAGTGCTGTATGAGAGCTCAGGGCTTTGCTGAGCAGGGCACCATCGTGGGAGAAGGGCTAGCCCTGGCCCAGCGAAGCCTGGCTACCTGCTCCATGACTGAAGTGCAGCATCATGCCCCGGCCGCACTGTCCTTCAGAGACCAGACTGCCCCCCTGACCCATGCTGAGGTGGCAGTGGCCAAAAGCCCTCCTTCCAAGGCCTCAAAGCCAGCCTGGGATGTCTATGTGAGCCCAGAGCAGTCCTCAAAGCCAGCTTTTCCTCTCCCACAGCGTGCACCTGTGGCAGAAGCATTCATTTCAAAGAGCCAGATCTATGCCCTCAAATCCAACTTTGATGTTCCAACTTGTCCAGAGAAAGCCCCAACGGCTGCCTTCGATATCCCCATGAGTCCGGAGTGTGCACCCAAGTCAGACTGGTTAGTGGTCAAAAGCCCAAAGGTTGTGGTTGAACCTGACTTGGATGCCTTCATGAGTGCCCGCCAGGGTCGGAGAACAGTCGGCATCCTTCTGGAGACCGTGGACATCCCCATGAGTCCAGATCCACCTAAATTTGGCTCGGGTGTGACCATGAGTCCATTCCAGTCGTCATCAAAGTTCAGAATGGATATTCCTATGAGCCCAACTCCAGAGGTGAGGTTTGGCATGGATATTCTTATGAGCCCAGACCAAGGTTCAAAGGTGAACATTGATGTTCCCATGAGTCCAGCAGCTCAAGGGGCAGCGGCTGTAGAGCTGGTCTCCGACCCCTGGGATGAGGAGCTGATTTCCTCCCTGCTCTCCAAGCTGTCCACACCACTCACCTCACAGCCTAACTTCATCACCTGGCAGTGCAAAGTCCCCAGCATTGCACCCAAGATGACCATCAAGATCGGTAAGAAAGTCGTCTATCTTTGTTTACAAGCAGTGACATTAAAATAAAAACACCCCCCCCAAAAATGACATCTGAAAATGGCTTTGATGGTCGTCACACAGGTGAAGGCTCCTTACGGGTTGACTGTGTACTCGGGCAGGGTGCCTTTGCCACAGTCTACCAGGCAACTGACCTTAACACCTCGGAGAAGATGATTTTAAAGGTAAGATGGAGCTTGACTTTATATTAATTTAAAACAGTTGACTCCCCTGACCCTTCAATGAAATTAGTAGTAATTATTTTGCCTCTGCCATTACTAAGGCCAGAGAACATGGCATGTTTTTATGGAGCTGGCCCTCGCAATGAATGCGCTCCTATTGGGTGATTGATTCTCAATGCTTGAATGTGTCTTTCTTGATCTATAGGTGCAGAAACCTGCCAATCCGTGGGAGTTTTACATCAACTCTCAGCTGAATGCCCGGCTGCAGCCCAGCGTGCGCCACCTCTTTAATAACATCCACTCTGCCCACCTCTTCCAGAACGGTAGTGTGCTATTGGGCGAGCTCTACAACTGTGGCACCCTATTGGTGGGTAGTAACCGCTCTTCATCACCCACCAGACTTTGTCAATCAATTAAAGATCAAGGATACTTCCCAATTATATCCCATTCTTCCCAAAGTGTGTAATGTTTCACTTCCATTCACTGATTTGAAAGGATTGGTATAAAAAATATAGTGGAAACTCACTCTAGCCCATGCCTGTATCAATCTAATGCTTTTAGATTTGTGGGAAGTGGTGAACAAGTTTACACTATAGGAGAAAGGAGATCTTATTGGGATGCACCCAAGGAGAGGCCACAGCAGTGCACTGAAAGGAGTTAAACATGTTTTATTATTCCCCTCTAGAATGCTGTAAACCTGTACAAGAACCTTAGTGACAAGGTGATTCCCCAGCCTCTGGTGATCTACTTCACTGTCTGCATCCTGCACATGGTGGAACAGCTGCACAATATCCACATCGTTCACGCTGACATCAAACCAGACAACTTCCTGCTGGGAGAGAGGTAGTGACGTCCCTGAGTGTGTAAAGGAGACCTATAGGAATCCTGTATCAAATGCTAAACTTAATATGTTCAACTGTGTCATTTCAGTGAGGAACATCTTTTTTTATTTTAGTATTTTCCTTCCAATCATATAGTAGTGGGTGGATGCAGTACTCTACCAGGGATTTCAAATGTCTCTTAACTGTTTTAATTGTTTGCCTGTTGTTCTTTAGGTTCCTGGAGAAAAAGTCTTTTGACCAAGAATATCTGGATCATGGCCTCTCCCTAATTGACCTGGGTCAGAGCATTGACATGACTCTGTTCCCAGAGGGCACAGCTTTCAACGCCAAGTGTATGACCTCTGGCTTCCAGTGTACAGAGATGCAGAGTGGGAGACCATGGAACTACCAGGTGAAGATTGCGTGCGTGCTCCTGTAATGATGGTGGATGTCTGATAATACCTGTTGAGGATATTAAGTTTCTTTGTTTTAGACGGACTACTTTGGTATAGCTGGAACGGTGTACTGCATGATTTTTGGAACATACATGCAAGTGACGCAGGAGGGTGGCGTGTGGAAGACAAATGCAGTATTTAGAAGGTAACCCTTTTAGTTTTTTTACACAACCCACAACTTATTTTTTGCTCTCAAACTCGTTGACTATATTTGTTGTAATTTTGAAAACATCTCTCCACTCCACCGCAAATAGTTAAAATTCACACTATTACCTTTCCCCTCGTCTGTGTCCTCCAGAAATCCCCACAGTGATCTGTGGACAGAGTTCTTCCATACTCTGCTGAATGTACCTGACTGCAGCTCCCTGCCCTGCCTGCGGAGCCTGCGCAGTAGGCTGAGCACTGTGCTCCAACAGAACTACAGCAACAAGCTGCCGTCACTGAAGACCCGCCTGGTTATCCAGCTGTTAGAGAGCAGGACGACACGGAGATAGGTTCTCAGGGAGTTCTTTCGACTCCTGGTTCCTGTTCAGTAGGTATACAATTAAAGAAAGTGGTCTGAAACTGAGTGGAACTTGGGAGATACAATCTGGACTTTATGAACAACCCTAATGAACACGACCCTAGATCGATACTACTGCGATGTCGGATTTCTAGTCCATTTGTAAATACAAAAGATTGACCTTAAATCGGGTCCGGTCACTGTGATAACCTTTTATGCATTTTAATGTTTTTTAGTGATAACCATTTGTCCATTTAAATAACAGAAATTGTGAGGTTGGCGACATTATGGTGTATTTAAATTTGTAAAGAATAAATAAACATTTAAACATTTCTCTCTTGCAAGTGTAGTTTATCTCATGGCCTTTGAATTTCTTTTGGCTCTAACTTCATGCAGAAATATGTCACTAGGTGTCACCCTTGTTCAAGAAGTTGAGCAACATGCTCTAGTTTGTGAATTTAGTGTGTAATTTTAAGGACAGTATTTGATATTAACATAGTATATAGTTGTGTATTCCCTTGATACTACAATGCAAGATAAATGAAGGCGAGGCAATTATTTATGTTTCAGTACCTATTGCCAGATGTTTGATAGTAGCTAGGTTAATGCACCAGCAGAATATAGCAATCAAAAATGACTTTTCATCCAGAACAATAGATCAAAACAAATTAAGGAGGTGATGTACGAAATTAGCACAAAATACTTGACTGGTTCCAAGCGTCGGAGCAATTCAGTTTTGAGTCATACCAAAGACTTAAAATGGAACCCGATGCCTCTGCTTGGCGCTCGGCATTAAGGACATGGATTGGGTGATGAACCCCTGTGATAGGCTAGTGTCCTGCCCAGGAGGTGTCCTGTGATCTGTTCTGGTTTGGACAAGGCTTTCTTACAATTCAGTTTGGATCCAGGCTACATATGTAATTACCACAATCTGTGCCTCTACAGTACAGTTCCCTCACAGGTGCCTCTAGTTGTGCCACTGTCTATTCCATTGCTAGGCACCCTGTTTGACTCCCACTTTGCCCTCTGATGTCCTCAGCATTTATTAATGTTTGGTCACAGTTTTTCTGTCCCCAATGGTACCCTATTCCCTCTATGGCACCCTATTCCCTTGTGGGCCCTGGTCAAAAGTAGTGCACGGGAGAGGGAATGGGGTGCCATTTGGGACATTAGCATTGTCAATCAGAAGCCTGTGATATGAAAAGAGAGGGCGCAGCAGAGATTTGAGATTTCCCCGCAGCTGGAACGGTGATGCTGAAACAGACCAGACTTTTAGGGTGGACGCTAGAGTAAACCTCTCAAAGGGTGTTAACGATAGAAGCGTGCCTTAATCTGTTTTTCCTTTACCATCCCCTCAGGTGAGAGTGATATCAGAGACCATCAATACTAGCCTGGCTGACACGACCCATGATCAGGCCACTGATCTGACACCTTGTAATGAGAACCTAGACACCCTAATGAATAGGGAGGATTTACACAGAACAAACCTCATAACATTGAATATGAATCGAGGCAATTACTTTTTTATTTGGTGTATTCCGGTGTGTGAGATATTAAATGTCACAAACTGAAAATTGAGTTTGTAGTTGTGTGGTGGCCTTAACATAACACAATTTGCTATCTGCTTTTTTATTTATTTTATATTGAGTGAGATATCCATGGGGTATATCGTCACATTAAGGACACTTCATTACTTTCCTACATAAATCCAACATAAAAAATAACTCTGAGGTGACTAATTCAGACTGAACAGTTTGATTATTTCACAAATCCAATCTGATGCTTGCAGGTGATTATTATTTGTTATAAGAAGCTTCCATGAGAACAGCCAGCAAACCTGTTCATACTACAAGCGTCAATGTCAGTCGTCTGTCATTTTGACTAGAGCCCATTATCCCCTTATATTCAGGTTAGTTGAACATCCATTGCTGTGACAGCAGCAGTGACAGCCCATCCATAGGGTGCCATGCACAGTGGTGAGAGAAACCCCTGGTCTTCAGCAGTCCTAGTTGGGCTCTCAGCAGCCATCTAAACACCCATTTAACCCTGCAGAGCTCCACCTTGTGGAGTGCAGCAGGCATCATCCTGTCTGACAGTGTCAGCCTCGTTGTCTGCCAGAGAAGAAGCTGTAACTGTGACACGGCTGGGGAGGTCAAATAAAAATGTATTTGTCACCTACTTTGTAAAAAACAGGTGTGGACTAACAGTAAAATGCTTACATACGGACTCTCCCCAACAACGGAGAGAGCAATAAAATAGAGAAATAATAGATAAGTAAAAAACATAATGACAGGTACACATTGAGTAACAATAACTTGGCTATATACACGGGGGTACGAGATAGTTAACAATAGCAGCATATGCAATGTGTCAAGTGCAAAAAAGGGTCAATACATACAGCCCAGGTTGCTTTTTGGTTAACTATTTAAATAGCTATTTAGCTGTCTTGTGACTTAAGTAAAAGATGTTCAGGGTCCTGTTGGTTTCAGACTTTGGTACCGCTTGCCGTGCGGTAGCAGAGAACAGTCTATGACTTGTGGCTGGAGTCTTTGACCATTTTTAGGGTCTTCCTCTGACACCGCCTGGTATAGAGGTCCTGGATGGCAGGGTGTTCCACCCCTGTGATGTATTAGGCCATTCGCACCACCCCCTGTAGCTCCTTGCGGTCGGAGGCAAAGCAGTTGCCATAAAAAGCAGTGATGCAGCCAGGGGCCCTGGTTAAAAAGTAGCGCACTATAAAACAAATAGGGTGCAATTTTGGGATGCATCCTGACTATTTATAGTAACACCCCAATTATAGTGTTCAGGTATAATTTAGCACGTGCTCCTCTCTTGCTTCCTGTATTGCTCCATGTGCCTGACATGTAGTATAATGTAGGGCTATGAATCTACAAGTGTCATTCCCATAGGCTAACTGGGAAAAGGCCTCTGCAATGGAAATGTAAGCAGCAGTAATACTTCAAGAGGCACCACCTCAAACCAAAATAGCTCAACATGTCAGTTTGTTACTGTAAAGTGTATTATAGCATCAACATCCCTGCCATTTCACCTCCATTCAGCTGTGTTTCGCTTGTCTGTTCTAAGACATGTGTTGACATTGTGTATTTTAAACAGTGCACCATGATATTTACTTTTTTTCTGTAGCCTAAACTATGCATGTTGTATTTAAAACAAACCAAAATTAATACGCCCAAACCAATAGGCATACCAAATGTATTAATTAGGAACAGACACATACTGTACTCATAGAACAAACAGAGTCAAATCATGTGAAATGCAAAACAATGTATTTGGTAGAAAGAATACATACTATTCACTTCTGAATAAATCTTTAGGTAAAATATGCAGAAATAAAATGAGAGGGAAGCCTAATCAAAGGAGGCAGAGGGAGCCCGCTGGAGCTTTGGTCCTCAGTGTTGGATGATACTGCAGAATCAGCTGGTCCGGATACCACCTTGGCTGTGGCTGAGCTAGGTTTCACCTCGTGCTGTTGTGGAGCCAGCAGGGTCTTGAGCTCCACGAAGCCTCCTTCCAAACCATTCATCAGCACCAGCTGTTTAATGAGGGCAGGATGGGGTTGTGAGACAGTAGCTGTGTGGGTCGAGGTCTCTAGAGCCAGGCTGTGTGAGCTTTGCACGTGGGCCGAGGCGGTGGTCACTCCCTGGGTGTGGGCCGAGGGGGCCGAGGCGGTGGTCACTCCATGGGTGTGGGCAGAGGCGGTGGTCATTCCCTGGGAGTGGGCCGAGGGGGCCGATGCGGTGGTCACTCCCTGGGTGTGGGCCGGGGGTGGTCACTCCCTGGGTGTGGGCCGAGGGGTGGTCACTCCCTGGGTGTGGGCCGAGGGGGCCGAGGCGCTGGTCACTCCCTGGGTGTGGGCCGAGGCGGTGGTCACTCCTGGGTGTGGGCCGAGGGGGCCGAGGCGCTGGTCACTCCCTGGGTGTGGGCCGAGGCGGTGGTCACTCCCTGGGTGTGGGCCGAGGCGGTGGTCACTCCCTGGGTGTGGGCCGAGGGGCTGAGGCGCTGGTCACTCCCTGGGTGTGGGCCGATGCGGTGGTCACTCCCTGGGAGTGGGCCGAGGGGGCCGATGCGGTGGTCACTCCCTGGGAGTGGGCCGAGGGGGCCGATGCGGTGGTCACTCCCTGGGTGTGGTCCGAGGGGGCCGAGGCAGTCGTCACTCCCTGCCTCTGAAGGTGCTCCATGTGTTTCATGATCAGGTTGTCCTCCAGGTGCCTGAGTTCCTCCTGGCCCATGAACAACACCTTATCCCGCCGTCTGAGTGGGGCAGTGCGTTTCAGAACAACAGCGGGGGCTCCTGCCACCTGGGTGGGTTTCCTAGTTGGCTGGCTGGTTGCCGAAGCAAGGGCGGAGTGGTATGACTGGGCCACCATGCCGGGAAAGTGTTTGAGCTTCACCTCCATACACTTACTCCTCACCTTCTCCTCCAGCCAGCATCTCTCCGGGGTCAAGCTCCTCACAGGGGATGTCTGGTTCAGAGAGTGTCTGGTCTGGGAGGGTTTGGTAGCATGAGTCTCGGCTGGCTGGAGCACGGTGCTGGTGGTAGTCTTCTCCACAGGTCTGGTGGCTGGTGAGCTGTCCTTCGCTATGGCTGCAGTAGCCTGCGGCTCCTCCGCTGGCCTTGTAGTCTTATTCTTCAACCTGAACTCTGTGTTGCAGTGCGCTCGTCCAGAGAACACCGCCTGATGGTCGGTCACATTGCCCATAATCTTCCCGTCACCTGCGCTGCCGGAGGTAGGGAGCTGTTGGAGCGCAAGGTTGCCCACGTACCTGGTGACCAGCTTGGGGAAACCCCAGAGGAGCTGGCTCTGCTTGCGGCAAACATGAGACTCAAGCTTCTCTCGGACCTCCTGGCAAATGAAGGGGATCCTGGCGCCCTGAGCGTACATCATGATGGACTTGGGTTTACCCTCTAACCCTGGAGACTGGCATGGAGCCTTGGAGGGAGATGGAGGGTTGGCACCCTGAGGGCAGAAAGCTGGAACACTGGCAGTTTTCCTGGTGATCTTTGATCCTTTCTTAGCCTGAGAGGTGGTAGTGGTGGTGGTCGGGGTGGACGCAGAGGTGGAGGTTGAGCTGGTGGTGCCTCCCCTCTTCAGTCTCTCTGGGATCAGCCACCTAACGATGGAGATCATCAGCACGGCAATCCTCCAGCGCTTGCGGGCCACCTTAGATTATAGATTAAATTAGATTAATTCAAATCCAACGAGGAAATTAGACAGACAAACACCTAACCAGCAACTCATCAACTAGACATTTAACAGAAGTGGATGTCTCAAATGGCTCTCTATATCTTATATAGTGCACTATGTAGGAAATAGGGTCAGAATTTATTTTTTTAAATTTACAGACCTTCTGTGTCACGTTGAGTTCCAAATGTCTGGGGTGCCAGCGGCACAGGACGGCCGGGTCTCCATTCCTCGGCACGACCTCAAACAGCTGTCTCACCATTTGAATATGTCTCACAGTCTGAGTCCTGGAGAGGTCTGTGCGGCCGGCAGCTCTGTCTTTACAGCCAGTGACAGTAGAAGCAGCAGCAACAGGCACAGCGACAGGAGAGTCCAATTTGGCCTCCATCAGAGTCCAGTTTAGCCTCCAACCAATAGCAGTATGCTGATGAGGGCAGGGCTGGTATTCCAGAGGTTGAGGGGAGCCAGAAGGAGTCACGTACCTAGAGGAGCTGCAGGAGGAGCTACAGGAGGCGCGTGTGGAGCCATTGTGTCTGTCCTTAACATCACCACCTCCTGGTAGCTTGAGGCAGGGCTTAGCCAGTGGGCTGGGACTACTTGAAGAACAGCGACTATCTGGACCACCGCCTTTCAGGAATTTAAACCTGTCAGGTGGATGCCGTTTCCGCCGTTTATTGCAGGTTCGGCAAATGCTGCAGTCACTAAATCTGGAGGATCTAGAAGATCTAGAATGTGATCTAGAATGTGATCTAGAAGATGATCTGGATGAGCATGAGTCAAAGCACGATTGGGGTTCAGAGCAGGATTCCAGGTCCACCTCAAAGGTGAGGTCCTCCATATGTAACGTTAGTTCCTCCAGTCGTTGGAGGTAGCTGTAGTAGAGATGAACTCCCTCTGTGAAGTTATTGACCAGCGCTCTGCAAAAGAACATTTAAGACTGGGTTAAAATTAAGTTACATATGGGTAAAGACTGCGTAAAAATTAAGCCCAAAAAATTAAGCCATTTTCATGATTTTTACAAAAGTTTTAACCACATGAAAGATCTCTTTGAAATCCCAATGAATTATGAAGGATGAAACTTACTGGTCAATGTCGCCAAAGACATCATCCTGTTAAAAAAAAAAGGATTTTGAAATATATATAAATTGTAAATTCTGTACAATGACACGTTGCAAACAATGGCAAAATTAGGAAGTTAAGATGGCCGACCTTCAGCACCACTGAATGGAGAGCACTCGTGTATACTGTATATACAGTACCAGTCAAAAATTTGGACACACCTAATCTTTATTTTTACTAAAGTCTACATTGTAGAATAATAGTGAAGACATCAAAATGATTAAATAACACATATGGAATCATGTAGTAACCAAAAAAGTGTTAAACAAATAAACATTTATTTTATATTTCAGATTCTTCTAAGTAGCCACTCTTTGTCCTGATGACAGTTTTGCACACTCTTGGAATTCTCTCAACCAGCTTCATGAGGTAGTCACCTGGAATGCATTTCAATTAACAAGTGTGCCTTGTTAAACATTAATTTGTGGAATTTCTTTCCTTCTTAATGCGTTTCAGTTGTGTTGTAACAAGGTAGGGGTGGTATACAGAAGATAGCCCTATTTGGTAAAATACCAAGTCCATATTATGACAAGAACAGCTCAAATAAGCTAAGAGAAATGACAGTCCATCATTACTTTAAAACATGAAGGTCAGTCAATCTGGAACATTTCAATAACCTTCTTCAAGTGCAGTCATATAAACCATATGATGAAACTGGCTGTGAATGTGGACCGCCACAGGAAGGGAAGACCCAGAGTTACCTCTGCTGCAAAGGATAACTTCATTAGAGTTAGTTGCACCTCAGATTGCAGCCTAAATAAATATTTCACAAGTAACAGACACATCTCAACATCAACTGTTCAGAGGAGCCTTCATGGTCAAATTGCAGCAAAGAAACCTCTACTAAAGGACACCAATAATACGAAGAGACTTGCTTGGGCCAAGAAACATGAGCAATGGACATTAGACTGGTGGAAATTTGTCCTTTGGTCTGATGAGTCCAAATGACGGCACACCCCAGAGGTGCCATCACTATTATAAACTGGTCACCAACCTAATTAGAGCAGTAAAAATACATGCCCTGGTCTGATGGTGGTCTATATGGTCTGATATACCTACCACGGCTTTCAGCCAATCAGCATTCAGGGCTCCAACCACCTGCTTTATAAATAGTGGTAGTCATTCTGCAGTGCTGAATGGACAGCGCCACTGTCTAGCCAGCTATAGAGTTTTAATGTATGTGGGAAGTGGGGCAGTTTATGGCAGGGCCATGTATTTAGAGAGTTGGGCCAATGCGGTTTCTGCATTATGGTGCATTTACATAACACTTCAACATTCTATGGCAGCAATGTTAGCTCCCCATTAAAAATATATGGGGGATATTTTTTTTTAAACCTGTGTAACTGAATGTCTAGAATATTCAACATTCTCTAAATATATAGCCCTGGTTTGTGGGCAGTTTGTCACACCCTGGACACTTTGTCACACACGCGTCAAACACAATTAGACTATATAAAGAAGTAACTTCTCTCTACTGGTGGCGCGCACTTACATCGTCCTTACACAAATGGATGGCCCAGAACAGGAGCAGGAGAATGGAGAGGAGAATCAGGAAAAGGTGAAGCCCGATGACCCCGTCAGAACCGAACTCCTCCTCGGATACTTGTAGGAGCCTGGGCACACAGAGGCCCATGTAACTTACTGCAGTGGCAAACATGTTAACATCTTCCTTCTTCAGTCACCCATCGCCATGATGACCACCCTAACGTTATTTAATGCTCTACCGCGAAACCACGAATGTAGCTTCGATCCATTTCTGTTCTGGTGGTTGCGCGCTCCAAGACCAAACGTGGGGTTGAAGCCACATTACAACGTTACTGCTCTGCCTGATTGATAAAGTGTATCTGACCGTTACAGGTTGTTGTGAACCATATAACCTGCATGTGTGCGTCACGCTATTATGACTCAATCATGGTGTGTAGTGCGTCACGCAATCAAAGTAAACAGTTGCGAGGTACCACGAAGCATCCTTAATCGAAATCTCTATGGCCCAATATGCCTCAAAGACAAATTCCCGTGCTGTGTCCCTCTATATGCCACTCTAATTAACCATATGGACAATGTATGTCATACCCTAAGAACACATAGCAATAGTCTATATTTTTTTGTCGTGGGGTTTGAGAATTCTACAAGTTAAAGCAAAACATCACCAACCTAGAATGTTTTTTTTTCAGCTTGGGGTTTGCTAGGCTACCCAGTCTGATTTGGAAGATTGTTGATATAGGTCATCTCCCACAGGCCACACATTATTTTATTGGACCCTCGTTGCTTTTCAAAACCCTTCAAACAACTGCAGAAACATTTATATTCATGCTTCCTAACTTACTAGAGAGGTGTGTTTAAGTCACAATCGTATTTGTTCCACCTCTGCATTTCATTTCCAAACTAATAATCTATTTCAATAGTTTGTTTACCACCCCGCTGCGATCACAAAACAGATTAAGAAGCTGCTCACGCCTGATCTGCAATGCAGAATATAAAGTCTGCCGTTAAAACCAAGTGGGCTGAGGGGTTTGTTTGGGTAAAGAGTAAATAAAGAGGTGAGGTGCCACAGAATATCAATTAAATGTTATGATATCATCCCCAATGTCATTTAAGAAAAAAGAGGAGCCCCCTAAAAGAGGAGAGAATTGTAAGGTAATGCATATGAACAGATTTATCCATTAACACACACATTTATTCTCACTAACAGTACCTCTCAGTGGGAAAAACTGGTTAAAATGTTGTAATTTCCTCTGACAATCACAGTAAAATATGTTTAATGTGACCATTAATTCAAGTGCTGTTATTGAAATGTCAATATATAATATATATGTATACATATATATTATATATTGACATGTAATAATAATGTCAGAATAGCCTCAATTCGTTGGGTCATGGACTCTACAAGGTGTCGAAAGCATTCCACGGGGATGCTGGCCCATGTTGACTCCAATGCTTCCCACAGTTGTGTCAAGTTCTCTGGATGTCCTTTGGGTGGTGGATCATTCTTGATACACAGGGGAATCTATTGCTGCTCATTGTACTCTATGATCACTCTGCTACACAGCTGATGCCTGCTGGACTGTTCATTAAACTGTACTTCATTTTGTTTATCTTTTGGGCCCAGCCCCGAACTCAGGCTCTGTGTGTAGCTAACTGACCCTCTCTGCCCATTTATCGCCATTTACCCGTTGATCTTGTCTTAGCTGTTTACCCATTGTTGTCTCACACGTTGTTGTCTTAGCTCTCCCAAGCAACACCTGTGATTGCTTTATGCCTCTCTCTAATGTCAATATGCCTTGTATACTGTTGTTTAGGGCATCTCTCGTTGTGTTATTTTACTGCGGAGCCCCTAGTCCTGCTCAACATGCCTCAGATAGCCCCCATGTCTCACCCCCGACACATGCAGAGACCGCATCTAGCTTAACTGGCGCCTCCAGAGATGCAACCTCTCTCATCGTCACTCAATACCTGGGTTTACCCCCACTGTACTCGCAGCCTACCATACTTGTCTGTACACTATGCCCTGAATCTATACTACCACGCCCAGAAATCTGTTCATTTTATTCTCTGTTCCCAAAGCACTAGACGACCAGTTCTTACAGTCTTTAGCTGTACCCTCATCCTACTCCTCCTCTGTTCCTCTGGTGATGTAGAGGCTAACCCAGGCCCTGTGTGTTCCCAGGCGCTCTCATTTGCTGACTTCTGCAACCGTAAAAGCCTTGGGTTCATGCATGTTAACATCAGAGCCTCCTCCCTAGGTTTGCTTTATTCACTGCTTTAGCACACTCCACCAACCTGGATGTCCTAGCCGTGTCTGAATCCTGGCTTAGGAAGGCCACCAAAAATCTGGAAATTTCCATGCCCAATTACAACGTTTTCCGTCAAGACAGAACTGCTAAAGGGGGCGGAATTGCAATCTACTCTAGAGATAGCCTGCAGAGTTCTGTCATACTATCCAGGTCTATGCCAAAACAGTTCGAGCTTCTACTTTTAAAGATCCATCTCTCAATAAATAAGTCCGTCACTGTTGCCTCTTGTTATAGACCCCCCCTCAGCTCCCAGCTGTGCCCTGGACACCATATGTGAATTGATTGCCCCCCCCATCTTTCGTCAGAGTTCGTACTGATAGGTGACCTAAATTGGGATATGCTTAACACCCCGGGCCTTCCTACAATCTAAACTAGATGCCCTCAATCTCACACAAATTATCAAAGAACCTACCAGGTACAACCCCAAATCCGTAAACATGGGCACGCTCATAGATATCATCCTGACCAACTTGCCCTCTAAATACACCTCTGCTGTTTTCAACCAGGATCTCAGCGATCACTGCCTCAACCTTCGTCTCTCCCGAGCCCGTACGGGAGTTGTAGCGATTAGACAAGATAGTAGCTACTACAACAATTGGATACCACGAAATTGGGGAGAAAAAGGGGTCAAATTTAAAATTAAAATTAAAAAAAAATTTGTGATGTCGCTCTTGCTGCGGGTGATTTTTTGATCCACCTCTACGCAGACGACACCATTCTGTATACATCCGGCCCTTCTTTGGAAACTGTGTTAACAAACCTCCAAACGAGCTTCAATGCCATACAACTCTCCTTCCGTGGCCTCCAACTGCTCTTAAATGCAAGTAAAACGAAATGCATGCTCTTCAACCGATCGCTGCCCGCACCCGCCCGCCCGACTATCATCACTACTCTGGACAGTTCTGACTTGTATGTGGAGAACTATAAATACCTAGGTGTCTGGCTAGACTGTAAACTCTCCTTCCAGACTCACATTAAGCATCTCCAATCCAAAGTTAAATCTAGAATCAGCTTCCTATTTCGCAAGAAAGCCTCCCTCACTCATGCTGCCAAACTTCTCTCGTAAAACTGACTATCCTACCAATCCTTGACTTCAGCAATGTAATTTACAAATTAGCCTCCAACACTCTATTCAGCAAATTGGATGCAGTCTATCACAGTGCCATCTGTTTTGTCACCAAAGCCCCATATACTACCCACCACTGCGACCTGTATGCTCTCGTTGGCTGGTCCTCGCTACATATTCGTTGCCAAACCCACTGGCTCCAGGTCATTTATAAGTCTTTGCTAGGTATAGCTCCGCCTTATCTCAGCTCACTGGTCACCATAGCAGCACCCACCTGTAGCACGTGCTCCAGGTATATTTCAGGCAGGTATATTTCATTGGTCATCCCCAAAGCCAACACCTCTTTGGCAGCCTTTCCTTCCAGTTCTCTGCTGCCAATGACTGGAACGAATTGTAAAAATAACTGACGTTGGAGACGTTATATCTCCCTCACTAACTTTAAGCGTCAGCTGTCAGAGCAGCTTACTGATCACTGCAGATATAAGCCCATCTGTAAATAGCCCATCCATCCATCTACCAACCTCATCCCCATATTTGTTTTTGTTTTTCTGCTCTTTTGCACACCAGTATTTCTACTTGCACATCCTCATATGCACATATATCTCTCCAGTGTAAATTGCTCAATTGTAATTACTTCGCCACATTTGGCCTATTTACTACCTTACCTCCTTACTTTATTTGCACACACTGTATACAGATTTTCCATTGTGTTATTGACTGTATGTTTGTTTATCCCATGTGTAACTCTGTGTTGTTGTTTTTGTTGCACTGCTTTGCTTTATCTTGGCCAGGTCGCAGTTGTAAATGATAACTTGTTCTCAACTGGCCTACCTGGTTAAATAAAGGTGAAATGAAAAAAGAAATACAAATAAAAACTGTTGAGTGAGAAAACCCCAGCAGCATTGCAGTTCTTGACACACTCAAGCCGGATACCTGCTACCATACCCCGTTCAGAGCCACTTAAATATTTTGTCTTGCCCATTCACCCTCTGAATGGCACACATACACAATCCATGTATCAATGCTTAAAAATCATTTATCCTGTCTCCTCCCCTTCATCTACACTGATTGAAGTAACATCAATAAGGGATCATAGCTTTCACCTTGATTCACCTGGTCAGTCTACTGTATGTCATGGAAAGAGCAGGTGTTCCTAATGTTTTGTATTAATGCAATACAATTGGTCCCTTCAAATAAATAAATGGTAATGCATCAATTGAGATTAACAACTTTTTATATCACAGCAACACATGTGTTATTAATCTATCAACAACCTTTATGAAATGATCAAATGATACAGGTTTAACCAAGATAAATGTTATTGGAATATCATGCTTGGAACTGAATATCATGCTTGAAACGGTGAAGTGGGTCAGAGGTGAAGTATGGGTGAAGTGGGTGAGGGTAGTCAAATTCTGTTCTAAAGGTCATAACCTTAATAGTTTTGTGTTACAGAGGAGAAACTAACTAAAAACCATTTTGTGCTATCCCAAATGGCACACTATTCCCTATATAGTGCATTACTTTTGACCAGAGCCCTATGGAAATAGGGTGCCACTTGGGATGCAACCATAATCATTGTAACACCCACTAAAATCTACATTTATCCTGGCATGCTGCGAGGATACTTTTTAGCATTGTATTTATGGACTATAGAGTTGAATGTCGATAAACACATTAAAGTGCAAATGTAACAAAAAGTCAAACATGCTTCCCAAGCTCACTTTAACCTTTTGCTCTAAGAGCAGATGCAGACTGATTATAGTAAAAGCCTACTGTATGCAGGAACCAAACCTGAGGCTGTTTGAGCTGCAGAATCACAGCAAAGAAATCTCCCTCTTGTACATTACATGCAATGCCTTCTGCATATGGAGAATTTAGAACTCTATTTTACACTGAAAGAAAGTGAGTTATTTGTCATAATGAGTTGTCTAAGGTCAAGCAAGAACTTTTCAGCTTGCCTGTTTTCCAAATTGTTTGTGAACTAGCGTGCACCATGAAGCGTTTGCATATCTATTCCCCTAGCACTTCTGTCTTCAGACTTGTTCTGCTTCGTCACCTGTGAGTCTGAGGCAGTGGAGGCTCCTCAGAGGAGAAAGGGGAGGACTTGACCTCAATACAAAACCTAGGGGGCTCATGGTTCTCACCCCCTTCCATAGACTTATACAGTAATTATGACAACTTCCGGAGAACGTCCTCCAACCTATCAGAGCTCTTGCAGCATGAACACATGTTGTATACCCAATCAAACGATCAGAAAATTAATCTAGTACTGAAAGCATAAGCTACAGCTAGCTAGCACTGCAGTGCACAAGATGTGGTGAGTAGTTGACTCAAAGAGAGAGAAAGACAATAGTTTAAACGTTTTTAACAAATTCATTTCTTCAAAAATGAAAGAGAAGCAAGAGAGAGATTTTGTCATTTATTTTCATTTTCACTTACTTAGCTAGCAAATGCAGCTAGCTAGTTTAGCCTACTCAAACACCCTGCTCAAACAGAGGGGTGCTATGTTAGCTAGCTGGCTATATCCAAAACAACACTGGTACTCTTCCAAGTCAATGTAAGCTTTTGGTTTGACTAATTTATTGCCACCGGGGCCCACCGGTGTAACTGCTAAACTGCTTACTGACTGTACTGCATGATTGCAGCAGGTTTACTAACGCGTGAGTTCTATTAGCTATGCTGACTATGTTACTTTAGCTAATATGGTAACAATGATGTAGGCTGTGTGTTGCTAGCTCACATAAGTTG
Organism: Oncorhynchus tshawytscha; assembly: GCF_018296145.1. NCBI lineage: Eukaryota > Metazoa > Chordata > Actinopteri > Salmoniformes > Salmonidae > Oncorhynchus > Oncorhynchus tshawytscha. The sequence continues at coordinate 16,801,197 of NC_056433.1, forward strand.
CTAGCTCACATCAAATTTCTCAAACTATTCCAACCACAAATTCTCTCAGCTTCAATTTTAAGCTTAAAAAATACAACAGCTTTCTTAGCTACAGCTAAATGTTTGTTTTTGACTTTGTTTGACTTTGTTTTGATTAATTCTAATTATATTTTCGAGGTTTGGCATGTTGTAATGGCATTATTTATGTTTAACAACCAATAAGTGCTCATGCACAAAATCCAGCTGCAGATTGAACATCGATTTTAAGCCTTAAAATACAACAAGGGATTTGTTTCGATGTAAAATGATTGGATGATGGATCATGACTGTTACGGCTTTCTTCCGTCGAAGGAGAGTCGGACCAAAATGCAGTGTGGTAGTTACTCATGTTCTTTAATGGAAATGAACGATACATGAAATAACATAAACCTACAAAACAGACCGTGAAAACCTACAAAACAGACCGTGAAAACCTATACAGCCTCTCTTGTGAAAAACAGAGACAGGAACATTCACCCACCAAACCACAGTGAAACCCAGGCTACCTAAATATGGTTCCCAATCAGAGACAACGAGAATCACCTGACTCTGATTGAGAACCGCCTCAGGCAGCCATAGACTATGCTAGACACCCCTACTCAGCCACAATCCCGATACCTACTAAAACCCCAATACAACAACACAACACAAAATAAACCCATGTCACACCCTGGCCTGACCAAATAAATATATAAACACAAAATACTAAGACCAGGGTGTGACAATGACCCTTTAAAGCTATTGTTGGAACAATGACAAAGCAGGCACTCTGCCTCTGTTTTGGTAAATAGCTGAGGTATAGGCCTGAAGAAATGTAACCACTCGTAAATTCATAGACAGAGTGGATGCAAGGACTTACTGTCATCATTATAGTTTTAACCATGTTTGAGGCTATACAGTATTTGTTTACATTGACTTTGTTTTACAAACTTAAAACAAGCTTCTATTTTGGGTTCTGATGGGATATGACAGTTGAACTTTGCTCATGGGGCATTTATAAGTGATATTCTTCAAGAATCAATGGGTTTCATCATTTTTTATTTAAAAAAATGGATGTAGCAGCTAATGATTCTTGCGTGACCATTCGTGCTCATTAGCCCCCAAGGCCCAAGCCACCAACCCAAAGCATGACATCAGTCACCACAGACTGGATCGCCAAGAGGAAAGCCTAACCAACAACGGACACTTTTAAAATGTACACTGCAGGTCTCAAACAGTAATAGAGTAAACTAATATGACAGTTGGGACCTAATGTCGGAGAAAAAAAGCATAATTAAATTGTTGCCAGCAGCACAGTTACAGTCACCAACGCTCTGGATAACAGGAAAACCAGCTCTGCTAGTGCGAGTAAAATTGTCAGAGTGAGGTGTTCTCTCATTTGTGTCTGGAAGTAGATAGCAAGCTTGCCAACATTAGCCAGTTAGCTTGGGTGCTTGACAGCCGTTGTGTTGTCAGAACGCTCAGATCAACCATATTCCTCAGCCAGAGCGTCCAATGTGCGCTCTTTTAATGCTCCGAGAGTGAAACGCTCATAATTTACAAACGGACAATCTGACAATGCTCGGAATTTATGAACGGCAAGAGCGCACTCTGGCACTCCAGATTGAATTTACAAACACACCCTTGATCATTTAATATATCCCCGGGCTTTTGCTTGAGTCTCTCATCATCTCTGGAATGAGCTACCTCAATCTAGGCTAGGGCCTTGGCTCGAACACATCTTGAAGACAGGACAACTCGTTTGCTGTACTGTGACTGTAATGTTTGTTTTGCTCACTTGTACTTGACTTTATCGTGTAGGATATAGGCCTACTACATGAGTGTGTTTCATGTTGTGGGTAAAAAAGTGTTCATGTTAGACCTGTCAAATCATTGAATTCCCAAGGGAAAGCAAGTTCCATGATCCCAGGGGAAATTTGGGACAAAGTTCACCCGGAATTTAGAATATCAGCATCCTGATTCCAAACTAGTTTAATAGGATAAACAACACAGTTTGATTATCAGATTATGTGATAGCTACTGCACTGTTGGTTCTCAAAGATGAAATTACATTGAATCAAATATTTTTTAGCAAAAGATAGTAAAACATTTTAGAGCCACAACATCAAATGGTATAGTAACGTTCATACTGTTAATGTCTGTTTGGGGACATTATTCTTTGCTCTTGGAGGAGAACTTGAAGTCAGAATTGGAAGGAAACTCATGGAAGTGGGCTGCAAAGAGGTTGTTAATATCATCGATCCATAACGCTTTTCTACTGCCAATTTCTGAATGGATAATTTAACACAGGCTAATTCAATTTTGGACAAAACCCCATATCTGGATGAGCCAATCATTCAGTGTTGTTAAATTCAGGATCTTTACTCATTTGGCTCTGTAAGACAGTATTTTATTACATAGATCTAAATCCTTTGTGTGATTGCCTCATTTTGTCCTCACAAGCTCTGGAATCAAGGATAATTCATGGGGGTTTGAATAAACAGAATGAGTGTAAAATCCAGCAGAAACCAGACAAAAAGATGTAGGCAAAATGAGAAATGTTAAACTTGCATACATTTTACATATGGGTGGTCCCAGGAATCAAACCCACTATCATGGTGTTGCAAGTGCCATGCTCTACCTACTGAGCTACAGAGGACCGCTATACCACCGTTTAGAACTTCCTTTCTCTGCTTCTTTTTCCTCTAAATACCATGTGGTGTTGTATGCATCAACCCACACATCTCTGTATTGTTACAGAAAGTATATCTGTGCAAAGCTATAGGGACAGGGTCCAGTAGAACAAATGTAAAGCCAATAGATTCAACCTCTAAATGAGACTTTAATCGTTCTTCTAAGATGACGCACAATTCAGTGTGTCATCAGCCGCGTTTACACAGCCAGCCCAATTCGTATAATTTGCCCAATTATTACACAACCAGCCCAAAAGCATCTTAAAGGTAAGTTCATCGTTAGAATTGGCTCGCAAGGTGTTGGTTGGAGTCTGTGCAGATCGATCTCGACAAACCATTTCTGTACGGCGCTCGCTTTGTGCACAGGGACACTGTCATGCTTCCCCAAACTATAGGCACAAAGAATTGTCTAGAATGTCATTGTATGCTGTAGCGTTAAGATTTCCCTTCACTGGAACTAAGGGTCCTAGCCTGAACCATGAAAAACAGCCCAAGTCCATTATTCCTCCTCCACCAAACTTTACGGTTGGCACTATTGATTCGGGCTGGTAAAATTCTTCTGGTATCCGCCAAACCCAGATTCATCCATCGGACTGCCAGATGGTGAAGCGTAATTCATCTCTTCAGATGAATTTCCAATTCTCCAGAGTCCAATGACGGCAGGCTTTACACCACACCAGCCAAAGCTTGACATTGCGCATGGTGATCTTATGCTTGTTCGGCCATAGAAACCCATTTCATGAAGCACCCAACAAACAGTTTTTGTGCTGATATTGCTTCCAGAGACAGTTTGGAACTCAGTAGTGAGTGTTGCAACCGAGGACAGACGATTTTTACATGCTACGCGCTTCAGCACTTGGCGGTCCAGTTCTGTGAGCTTGTGTGGCCTACCACTTTGCTTTTGAGCCATTGTTGCTCCTAGACATTTCCACTTCACAAAAACAGCACTTACAGTGCAGCTCTAGCGGGGCAGAAATGTAATGAACTGACTTGTTGAAACGATGGCATCCAATGACGGTGCCACGTTGAAAGTTACTGAGCTCTTCAGTAAGGCCATTCTTCTGCCAATGTTTGTCTATGGAGATTGCATGGCGGTGTGCTTGATTTTATACACCTGTCAGCAATGGGTGTGGCAGAAATAGCCAAATACACAAATTTGAAGGGGTTTCCAAATACTTTTGTATATATAGTGTATGTTTAATTCTGGGAAAGGAGCTTTTGAAATTCACTTTTTTACTTGTGGTTGGATTGTTAGGAATCATTTAGTGTGTGAACTGAAAAATAATGCTCAAGAATATTTTTGAATACATCTCTGCGTAGGTAGATTTGAAAGAGAGACTTCTAAAACAATGATCTCTGAGAACTTGTTATTCTATTGCCTCTCACACCTTTCAGTTTATAAATAACACAACATATATATTACCAATATTTACATAAATCAATCCACTGAACTGAAAATGGACAAGGTGATTGGCACTCTTTAAACATAATCACGGCACTTTTCCTCTTTTTTACGCTGTCTGACTTACAGAAATGTCTATATTTATCTGACTTTTGACTCCCTCTCCAGGTCCCCTGAGACAGAGCCTAATCAGCCTGATGGAGCATTCCTCAGAGATGCAGCCCATATGGCCCTGGCCAAAATAAGTGCACTACGTAAAGTGCACTATATAGGGAATAAGTTGTCATTTGAGACGCACACGGTGTGAAAACTACACAAAGATGACAGACTAGGCCTCTAATTACCTTCTTAGGCCCGTCATCACTGTAACAGTGGGTGTGACCACCTTTAGCTGTGGCAGCCTGGCAGACTCCCTTCTCTGGGCACAGCCAGAGGTCTAAGATACTGTATGTCAGACATGTGATTCAGAAATTAACTTGCCCTGTCTCCTGCCTGGCCTTCTGTGGCCGCTTTCAGTGATGACGGATCCGGGAGCAGACAGAGTCCCAGTCACAGGACTGCTGCCAGTTTGGAACATTAGCTGCAGTAGACATAAACTCAACACCTTTAATAAGCAGGGGCTGTTCCCTGACGGGCGCTGTCTTAGCTAGTTACTGTTAGCACGTTATCACATTCTCGCTGTAGTCACAAGTTCCTCTCTACTCTGAGGTCATATTATCCAAACATAATATGGAAAACATATCCCTAAGGAATGTTTTCATCTTCAATGCAGTGAAGCTGAAAGGTTTGTGCCTAACAATGCTTATGCAGAACCACATATTTAGATCTAAATTCATGGCTCTGTGCCTATGGAATGTTTCAAAATGCTAAATGTGAGGATCCACTTTCTGAAACCACATTTCATCCCCCATTATTCTGCTCAGACAGTAATGATGAAATGTCTTCCTTTTCTGCTTTGTTAAGAAAAATAGTTGCACCCCCCCAAAAAAAAAATATATTTGTCACAAGAACTTAGCTCCCTGTTATACAGAAAATACACAAGCAATGTAGTAATCTTCCAGAAAATTGGAACGGAAATGGCGCTCCACCAAACTGCAAGTCTTCCGACTAGCTTCGAAAGACACTACCATGGAATATCAAAGAGCCCTCACTGCTGCTCGATCAGCCTAGTTTTCCAAACTAATTGAGGATAATCTTTTTGATACTGTTGCAAAGATAACTAAAAAGCAACATTCCCCAAGAGAGGATGGCTTTCACTTCAGCAGTGATGAATTCATGAAAGTGATATAAAATCATGATTATTAGAAAGCAAATTAAAGACTTCTCTTTGAATCTGCATATTTCTCCAAAGCTCAGATGTCCTGAGTCTGCACAGAACTGCCAGGACCTAGGATTAATGAAGACACCCTAGGTTTTTAATCGTGTATCTCTTGACACATTCACAAAAATATTGATGGACTCTAAACCTTCCAGCTGCATACTGGACCTATTCCAACTAAGCTACTGAAAGAGTTGCTTCCTGTGCTTGGCCCTCCTATGGTGAACATAATAAATGGCTCCCTATCCTCCGTATGTGTACCAAACTCACTAAAAGTGCCAGTAATAAAGCCTCTCTAGAAAAAGCTAAACCTTGATCTGGAAATTTTAAAAACAATTGGCCTATATCAAATCTCCAAATCCTCTCAAAAATGTTATAAAAATAAGTTATGCAGCAACTCACTGCCTTCCCGAAGACAAATATTATATATGAAACGCTTGTCTGGTTTTAGACCCCATCATAGTACTTAGACTGCACTCGGGAAGGTGGTAAATTACCTTTTAATGGCATCAGACCAAGGCTCTGCATCTGTCCTCCTGCTCCTAGACCTTAGTGAAGCTTTTACATCATTGATCACCACATTATTTTGGAGAAATTTGGAACCCTAATTGGTCTACACGGACAAGTTCATGCCTGGTTTAGATCTTATCTGTCGGAAATATATGAGTCTCTTTGGATGGTTTGTTTTGATGTTCCTCAAGGTGACGTATTAGGACCACTTATTTTCACGATATATTCTACCTCTTGGTGATGTCATTCAGAAACAACTGTCACTGCTATGCGGACGACATACATGTTGTCCCAAAATATGCCTACCCTGGAATCCTGTGTTTCAGACATAATAAAGTGGATGGTGGCAAATGTTTTACTTTTAAACTCGGACAAAACAGGGATGCTCGTTCTAGGTCCCAAAAAACAAAAAGATCTGCTGTTTGATCTGACAATTAATCTTGATATCAAGGCACAAGGCGAGACCCAGATGCATACACAGGAGGCAGATGATTGGAGTCTTACAATGTTTAATAATACAAAGGGGTAGGCAAGAGAATAGTCGTGGACAGGCAAAAGGTCAAAACCAGATCAGAGTCCAGGAGATACAGAGTGGCAGACAGAGGCGTGGTCAAGGCACGCAGGTACAGAGTCCAGAAACAGGCAGGGGTCAAAACCGGGAGGACTAGAAAAAGGAGAATAGCAAAAGGACTACGGGAAAAACACGCTGGTTGACTTGACAAAACATACAAGAGGAACTGGCACAGAGAGACAGGAAACACAGGGATAAATACACCGGGGAAAATAAGCGACACCTGGAGGAGGTGGAGACAATCACAGGAACAGGTGAAACAGATCAAAGCGTGACACTTAATGGTTGTACCGTCGTCTCAAATAAAATTGTGAAGGACCTCTGCATTACTCTAGACCCTGATCTCTCTTTGACGAAGGTATCAAGAATATTTAAAGGGCAGCTTCTTTTCATCTTCGTAACGTTGCAAAAAATCTGAAACTTTTTGTCGAAAGTCTCTGGCTACCTGGATAAAGCGCTAAATAAACTTCTGTTAGTGCTAGATACGGCTGATCATATTACTCCAGTGTTAGCCTCTCTACACTGACTTCCTGTTAAGGCTTCTGGTGATTACAAGGTGTTACTGCTAACCTACAAAGCATTTCATGGACTTGCTCCTACCTATCTCTCCGATTTGGTCCTGTCGTACATATCTACACGTACACTACAGTCACAAGACGCAGGCCTCCTTATTGTTCCTAGAATTTCTAAGCAAACATCTGGAGGCAGGGCTTTCTCCTATATAACTAAATTTTATGCAATGGTCTGCCTATCCATGTGAGAGACGCAGATTCTTTCTCGACTTTTAAGTCTTTAATGAAAACTCATGTCTTCAGTAGGTCTGGCCCAGGTGTGTGAAGGTAAAGGGCAAGGCACTGGAATGACGAACTGCCCTTACTGTCTCTGTCTGGCAGGCTACCCTCTCTCCATTGGGATTTTCTGTCTCTGACCCTATTACGGGGGCTGAGTCACTGCCTTACTGGTGCTCTTCAATGACGTCTCTAGGAGGGGTGCGTCACGTCGTGCCTGGCATTTTTTGTACTATACTCGACTTGAGTGGGTTGAGTCACTGACGTGATCTTCCTGTCCAATTGTGGGCTATACTCAACCTTGTCTCAGAGTAGGAAGTTGGTGGTCTGTTGATATCCCTCTAGTGGTGTGGGGGCTGTGCTTTGGCAAAGTGGGTGGGGTTATATCCTGCCTGGTTGGCCCTGTCCGGGGGTATCGTCAGACTGGGCCACAGTGTCCCCTGACCCCCCTGTCTCAGGAGAATTACACCAGATATAACAGACCCACCCTTCCCACCTGGCACATAGACTATTGCAGCATAGATACTGGAGGCTGTCTTATCTGGTGTCCTGTATGAACTTACAGTAAGTACGCTCCCTCTAATCCTCGCTCTCTCTCTCTTTTTCCCTCCCCCCGGAGGACCTGAGCCCTAGGCGAGGACCATGCCTCAAGACTACCTGGCCTGATGACTCCTGGCTGTCCTCAGTCAACCTGGTTGTGCTGCTGCTCCAGTTTCAGCTGTTCTGCCTGTGGCTATGGAACTCTGACCTTTTCACCTTGTCCCGGACCTGCTGTTTTCAACTATTTTCTTCCAAAGTACATGGTTTTCTAGGGAGTTTTTCCTAGCCACCGTGCTTCTACATCTGCACTGCTTGTATACTATAGTAATTAATGTTGTGTTTTTGCAGATTGTAGTATACTCTAGTATTTGCTTTAGTGTATTTGTGGACTGTAGTATACTGTAGTCTATTTGTGGACTACACTATACTGTAGTATTTACTGTAGTGTTTTGTTTATGATCTTTCACATAGAAACATACTGGAGAAATACTAAAAGATAAAATGTTCCATAACCTGTACATAGATAGGTCTGGCATCTGAACAGATTGTTCAGAGCTTCTGCTCTTTTCTATAAGCTGTAGGAACACAATATATGGACTATATTCGGCATGCCGGTTTCTAGCTTACGGGTGGCACAAATTGTGATATGGGGAGGGGAATGGGTATATGGGGCAGCAGGGTAGCCTAGTGGTTAGAGCGTTGGACTAGTAATCAGAAGTTTGCAAGTTCAAACCCCCGAGCTGTCGTTCTGCCCCTGAACAGGCAGTTAACCCACTGTTTCTAGGCTGTCATTGAAAATAAGAATTTGTTCTTAACTGACTTGCCTAGTTAAATAAAGGTACATAAAAAAATATGCAAATCTAATACTGTAGTATTTACTATTGTTAAAAAAGGGTGTAGTGTTTTTGCAGACATTAGTGTACAGTATTTTTTGTGTAGATAATACTGTAGTATTTACTATAGTATTTTACAGTATACTACAACATTCTATAGTAAGTACTACACATGATTGAGGGACACTACAGTGTGTAGTGTGGTATTCTACAGTATACAACAGTTTACTATATCATTTCATAGTAAGTACTGTAGTATTCTATAGTAAACTGTATAATTTTTCCATGTGGCTAGGCCCTAATGAGTTCTGGGCAAGATATGGGGATGTGGAGATGTACAGTAGCATGGCCCTGGGATACATCCCAAATGGTTCGCTATTCCCTATGTAGTGCCCTACTTTTGAACAGGGCCTATAGGGCTCTAATCAAAACTAGTGCACTATATTGGGAATAGTGTGCCCTTTGGGATAGATTCTTGGAGTCTAAGGACCCTGCACAGCTCAGCGGTTTAAAGTTTGGGGATAAACAGAGCCAGAGAACCCCTGCAGATAAACATGTGGGGAAACACTGCTGCTGTATTGCAAAGCTACTGTGCTTCTGTCATACACAATTTGCTCAAAATATGTTAACAAGGACAGAGAGGTCGTATGGTGTAATGCTTTTTTCCCCTTCTCTTTGGCATAGTTTCAACATGCTATAAAAAGAGACCCACTCTGAATTTTACTCTGCAATCTGTTTATTTATTTTTTATCTCCCAAAGTGTAGCACTCTCAGGCCTAACGTGTGAGTAATTATGATTTTCTGAAATTAAGTCTGGAAGATGATGTTTGGCTGCCAAAAACAATGTTTCTCATTCCAATAATAATTTAGAGCACAAATTAAATAGGTAAAAACATTTTAATAAAAAATAAATACCTAATTGTCTGTTTGTTGAGCTGAGCAATCAGAGACAGATTTGTTTTACCTGCTGAACCTGCCAAAACAAATCTACCAAGGCTACGTCCGAAATGGCAACCTATTCCCTATATAGTGCACTACAGTACGACCTATATAATTCACTTCTTTTGGTCCCTGGTCAAACGTAGTGCATTATATAAAGAATAGGGTGCCATTTGGGACACATTCTCTGCCTTCATAACGCTGCCAACTTGGACAACTGATCATCTGATGACCAAAGTTTGGAGTGAAACAGACTTCTTGTATAGATGCTTGAGAACTTTTGTTTTGACAATCTTATTGTATTACTCTGAGGGTAGGGTATGCCTCCTCTCATGATAATCTGATGTCTAGAAATCCCATGGACAGAACATGAAGGTAAATTAATCTGACATCACAGTAGACTGGTTATAAACAGTGAGGATGACCTCATCCGCACCTCATCCTGTTCAGCAGTAGCCATTTATTGCGGGTTGCATCCCAAATGGAACCCAATTCCTGGTGCTCTGTCCTGTTAAAAAAAAAAGGTGCATATCTAGAACCAAAAAGGGTTCTTCGCCTGTCCCCACAGGAGGGGTTCTACCAAAAGGGTTCTCATATGAGGACAGCCACAGGACCCTTTTTTCTAGAGTATGTTTTTGACAGGGCCCTGGACAAAAGTAGGGCACTAAAAAAAGGAATAGGGTGCCATTTGGGTTCAGCCAGTGTCATGGCACTCAGCCTCCTGTCCTGTCCATCCTGACCAAGGCTCTCGCTCACTCATCATCGCTGCAGAGCTTCCATCCAACAGCACAGTCAGCAACTTTAGTGAGGTGCCTTCAGAAGTATTTATACTTCTAGGCAAGTCAGTTAAGAACACATTTTTACTTTCAATGACAGCCTAAAAACAGTGGGTTAACTGCCTTGTTCATAGACAAGATTTTTAACTTGTTAGCTCGGGGATTCGATCTTGCAACCTTTCGGTTACTATTCCAATAACCACTAGGCTACCTGCCGCCCCATACAGAAATATCTAATTTACATAAGTATTTACACCCCTGAGTCAATACTCTGTAGAAGAGGCGATTACAGCTTGGATTCATTTTGGGTATGTCTGCATCAGCTTTGCATATCTGGATTTGGGGATTTTCTCCCATTCTTCCTTGCAGATTTTCTCAAACTCTGTAAGATACACTGAACAAAAAAATGAAAAACAACATGTAAAGTGTCGGTCCCATGTTTCATGAGATTAAATAAAAGATTGATGGTAATTTGAATGTACAGAGATACCGTGACAAGATCCTGTCATGCCATTCACGTCATGTTATAGACTGATAACGCACAGCCCCACCTCACAAGGATCTGTACACAATTCCTGGAAGCTGAAAATGTCCCAGGTCTTCTATGGCTTGCATACTCACCAGACATGTCACCCATTAAGCAAGTTTGGGATGCTCTGGATCTGTATTCCCATTCATGTGAAATCCATAGATAAGGGCCTAATTAAGTTATTTTTATTGCCTAATTTCCTTATATGAACTGTAACTCAGTAACATCTTTGAAATTGTTGCACGTTGCGTTTATATTTTTGTTCAGTGTAGATGGGGAGCAGCTGTGAACACCAGTCTTCAAGTCTTTCCACAGATTTTCAATGGGATTCAAGTCTGGGCTTTGGCTGGTCCGCTCAAACACTTTCACATTCTTGTTCTGAAGCCATCCCAGCTTTGCTTTGGCTGTATGCTTAGGGTCATTGTCCTGTTGGAACGTAAAATCTTTGCCCCCCAGTCTAAGAGTGCTTGCACTCCGAAGCAGGTTCTGATCAAGGATTTTCCTGTATTTGGCTCCATTCATTGTTCCCTCTATCGTTTACCAGTCTTCCAGTCCCTGCAGCTGAAAGTATCCCCCATAGTATGATGCTGACACCACCATGCTTCACGGTAGGGATGGGTGATGAGCTGTGCCTGGTTTTCTCCAGACATAACGCTTTGCATTTTGGCCAAAGAGTAAACACTTTGTCTCATCAGACCACAGAATCTTTTGCCTTATGCTCTCCGTCTTTCACGTGCCTTTTTTCAAACTGCAGGCATGCTGTCATGTGCCTTTTTCTCATGAGTGGCTTCCGTTTGGCCACTCTCCCATAAAGCCCAGATTGGTGAAGTGCTGTAGAGACTGTTGTTCTTCTGGCAGGTTCTCCCATCTCAGCCAAGGAACTCTGTAGTTCTGTCAGAGTGGTCATTGGGTTCTTGGTCACTTCCTTGATCAAGGTCCTTCCTGCCCGGTTGCTCAGTTTGATCAGGAGGTCAGCTCTAAGCAGAGTCTGGTTAGATCCATTTTTTCTTCTTCAATGATGGAGATTGCTGTGCTCTTGGAAACTTTTAACACTTTCACATGCCTCATCACAATTCTATCTCTGAGCTCTATGAACTGTTCCTTGGACTTCATGGTATTGTCCCTGCTAAGACATGCACTGTCCAAACAATTGAATTGGCCACAGGTGGACTCCAATCAAGGTGTAGTGACATCTCAAGGATGATCAAAGCAAATTGGATGCACTTTAGTTCAATTTGGAGTGTCATAGCAAAGGAGTGTGAATACTTATGTAAATTTGATTTAATTTTCAAAATAATTTCAAAAGTTTCTGAAAACATGTTTCACTTAGTCATTATTGGGTATTGTGTGTAGATGTTTGAGATTTTTTTAAATTTAATAAATTTTTAATTCAGGCTAACACAAATGTTTTTTAAATAAGTCAATGGGTATGACTACTTTCTAAAGGCACTGTACCTACCTCAGCATTCAGCTTTCAAGTCTGAATGAAATATGTCTACACAGTGAATGAATGGACTGCATATGAGGGCACAGTAAATACGATGACTCACTGAGCAGGTGACATCACTGAGACAATGCTGTTGCTTATCAAAGTCAAGTGTGTCAAAGCCATAGAAATAGATTGCTAGAATCATAGAATAGAATCATTCAAATTCTTTGGTCATAGCTTTGCTTGGTTTTTAAAGTGGTTATTTTATGCTCATAGATTTTGTCCTGCTTTACATAGAGATGCATTTTGAACTCATATGATTAATGTCTTCTCTTAACGTCTATGAATTGCCCTTCTGCTACACTACATTAATATTGACCACTACCAACCTTTGTTTTCTATAAATTAATGTAGTGAATAAATTGTACACAGTCTAATGAACAGGACAATAGCAGATATATCAACCATTTTCTCTTTAGATTTTTCCACAACATTACCCGGTGCCCCAAACAATAGGAGGATTATATTTTGTGCTGTGGTGGTATATATCTCAGAACGGCATCATATTTCATCCCCACTGTGTTTTGCATGGCTCAGAGAGTTGTTAACAGATAAATACTTGAGCACATAATTCTCCCAGACTCCATTTCTTTAACAGGCAGGGACTGAATAGGGCCTTATTGTCTTTAAGCACATTCAATACATAGTAAATATCCAGGAAGCTATTGTTTTACCCACAATGCAGTGGGTCTGTGGAGATTGTTGACCTACTGCTTATTTTGTGTATTGCGTGTGTAGTGATCTTCTTCTTTGCATTCCTGGGAAGAGGACATACTACTCTATCAGGGTGAACCTACATGACAAAAGGTATATGGACACCTGCTCGTCGAACATCTCATTCCAAAGTCATTGGCAATAATATGGAGTTGGTCCTCCCCTTTGCTGATATAACAGCCTCCACTCTTCTGGGAAGGCTTTCCACTAGATGTTGGAACATTGCGGCGGGGACTTGTTTCCATTCAGCCACAAGAGCATTAGTTAGGTAGGGCACTGATGTTGGGCGATTAGGCCTAGCTCGAAGTCGGCGTTCCAAATTATCCCAAAGGTGTTCGATGGGGTTGAGGTCAGGACTCTGTGCAGGCCAGTCAAGTTCTTCCACACCGATCTTGAGAAATAATTTCTATATAGACCTCGTTTTGTGTATGGGGGCATTGTCATGCTGAAACAGGAAAGGGCCTTCTCCAAACTGTTGCCAAAAAGTTGGAAGCACATAATCGTCTAGAATGTCAGTGTATGCTGTAGCATAAGATCTCCCTTCACTGGAATTAAGGGGCCTATTCCGAACCATGAAAAATAGCCCCAGACTAGTATTCCTCCTCCAAACTTTACAGTTACACTATGCATTAGGGCAGGTAGCGTTCTCCTGGCATCCGCCAAAACCGGATTTGTCTGTCGGACTGCCAGATGGTGAAGTGTGATTCATCGCTCCAGAGAATGCATTTCCACGGCACCAGAGTCCAATGGCGGCGGGCTTCACACTACTCCAGCCAATGCATGGCACTGCGCATGATGATCTTTTGCTTGTGTGCGGCTCCTCGGCCATGAGAACCCATTTCATGAAGCTCCCGACAAACAGTTCTTGTGCTGACGTTGCTTCCAGAGGCAGTTTGGAACTCGGTAGTGAGTGTTGTAACCGAGGACAGACAATTTTTACGAGCTATGCGCTTCAGCACTCGGCGGCCCCCGTTCTGTGAGCTTGTGTGGCCTACCACTTCCCGCCATTGTTGCTCCTAGATGTTTCCACTTCACAAAAACAGCACTTACAGTTTTTTGACGAACTGACTTGCTGGAAAGGTGCATCCTATGACGGTGCCACTTTGAAAGTCACTGAGCTCTTCAGTAAGGCCCTTCTACTACCAATGTTTGATTATGGAGATTGCATGGCTGTGTGCTCGATTTTATACACCTGTCAGCAACAGGTGTGGCTGAAATAGCCGAATCCACTCAGGGGTTTCCACATGCTTTTTAGTGTAGCATCTGTCTGATGCAGACTTCCATATCTAGAGGAGTACTGATCCCCATTATGTTATCTGCTGAGGTCCTTGTACTGTGCTCATGCCTCTTTTCCTGATTTCCTTCCAACAGGTGGCTGATCAAGAGTTCCAAACCTCCCGTCTATCGAAAATATAACACAACATTTCTCATCTACTTGGAACTTTTCCTTTAAATGTTTTAGTAAGGAAATGTCATAGGTTCATATTAATTTCACACTCTGAGACGTTGTGGGTCGAAAACTGTTCAAATAATTCAGCAACAATTACTAACTACATAGGTTCCAATTTGGGGCGGCAGGTAGCCTGGTTGTTAGAGCATTGGGCCAGTGTACCGAAAGGTTACTGGATTGAATCCTCAAGTTGACAAGGTAAAAATGTGTAGTTCTGTCCCTGAACAAGGCAGTTAACCCACTGTTCCTAGGCCATCGTTGTAAATAAGAATTTGTTCTTAACTGACTTCCCGAGTAAAATTAATATTATTTTCACACACTGAGAGGTCGTGGGTCTGAATCCATTTGAATAATGCTACAACAATTACTATGCTAACCTACTTATTATTTTTCTATCTGCATCTGAGGCACTTGTTAGATGTTCTACTCGCACACTGATCTATTCCACTGTCAAGTAGTGCCATGGTTTGTTGGTAATGACAGAAAAAGGGGGACTGTCAGACCTGTAACAGACCTGTAGTCTAATGACATATTCCCCCTGAGGAGCCAGAAGCTTATTAGTGATGGCCACAAGACAGAAGATAAATGAACTCAAAATATCTAAATGCATGATTTATATTAAAGACCCCTACTGTTCAAAACAAAGTTGGAGTTCTAAGGAAACTGGGTGGAGCAGTCCTGGCACTCAAGGGCTCTAGTCTAGTAGAGCAGCTCTAGTCTAGTTGAGCAGCTCTAGTCTAGTTCCTGAGAGATAATCAAGGCAATACTTGTGCAATAGACAATGGGCTGTTTTGTTTAGCATGGTTGTGTTTAGATAATGTTACCATTATTGTGGTTTTGTTTTAGCCTGGTCATTCTTAATCGATTATCCTACACTGGATGTCCTGTTCTATGTAATGAGATAGTCGTAGATTTGGGTGATGCAGGAGGAGGGAGAGTAGAGAACAAGAGAACAGCCGATCAGATTTAGGATCAATTCAACTGAGGTTTTTAAAGATGAAGAAAAGCCATGTTTGAACATCTTACATAATAATTATAGGTTAGGTAAGGGCTCTTCATGCACAAAATGACTAAAGCCAATAAAAAATAAGCTTGATCAGAGACCTTTACTTTGGTATGACTCAGTTAGCGGTGGACTTTTTGTAAAACCCCAAGTTAATTTGCATCAAATGCTGGTGATGTTGTCAGACAGTATTACTGTTTCAACTTCGAAATATAGTTTCATTCAATCTCAATGGAAACATGATGCATGGCAGCACCAATGATGACACAGTTGTGGCCACTGCTCTACATGTGACTTCTTTTGATTAATCCTCAGCAGAGGAGGGTTACTAAAGACATAGAATTAGAGTAAATAGAACAGGTGTCCCCATTCAGGTCAACTATACCATAATGGTCAGAGGTTCCAAGCCTTTTCTACTCATTCTATGTCTATGCCTTAAGTATGTTCCTCTTCTGTTACATCACATCAATGTAAAGTATGGCCATTACATCATACATCATAATAAAACTAGACAAAATAAAGACGAGAATCGAAACAATCTAATCGATGTAATGAGCTCTCTTCAGCATGCCATCCCCGATGTGGAGTTAAGATCTGTATCCCAAATGGCACCCTATTCCCTACATAGTGCACTACTTTTGACCAGGGCCTTGGGCAGAAGTTATAGGGAATGCATAGGGAATAGGGTGCATTTTGGGACCCAGAAATGGGTTTAGATCACGCAATCACTCATGCACAGAGTGTGGTCTGATTGCCCTGCCAGAGGTTTATGGTTCTGTGGAATCCTTGCGATTGTTGACCCATGGATAAATAATAGAAACCTGCTGTCGACAGGTGGCATTTATCCCTACGTGGCCCTCCTGTTCCAAGGCACCCAATTAGATGCACAGAAACCTGTCGCTGACCTAATGAACCATAAAAAATAGCAATTTACTTGATAGGGATGGATGAGGGTCTACTTACAGTTTTTCTCAATTGCTAAAACACTAAAACCGATTGGCTGAACAAAGTTCTCAGTTGCCTGGACTCATTTAGCTAATTATACAGTCTGTTGTCAATACCTTAAACTATTTCACATGGTAAAACACAATTTGCAGATCTCACTTAAACTTTTCAGCAAAACTCTAAACACATTCTCATTCTCAAAACACATTCTGCACTCTAATGCACATGTCATCCATACTGGTAAACACAAGTGGCAACAGTCAAATACAAATAGAAAACATATGTTACTGATTGAACACAACCACTCAAAATTGATTTAACCTGTTTCAAATGATGCGACATAACCAATATAAGCCAGTTCAGAGAGGAAACAGGTTGTTGAAGGTGGGAAGGAGAAAGTCTGAGAATGGATACTGTAGTACAGTGCATTGTATGCTGTATACTGTACAATGGACAAATTGTATGGCCCTGAACATTGTGCTTTCCATTTATTATTACAGTCACTAAAGGTGACTGTCTGCTCCACTGGAACATCTCCATTCCATCTGGGCCACGTCAACTAGGACATGCTATGATCAGTCCTTTGTAGCTCAGTTGGTAGAACATGTTGCTCACATCAGGGCAGTGGGTTCAATTCCTGCGACCATCCATATGTAAAATGCATGCACTTATGACTGCAAGTTCCTTTGGATGAAGTGTCTGCTCACTGGCGTATATTATTTCTTAAGGGATCAAAGGCATCACTGCAGTCCGGTCCCAATGTGGACAACTAACTCCTCGCCTACTCTGTCCCCATGTGAACTATTTCAAGATGGACAGTGACTTCTTAGACGACTGTTATTGAATACTTTGCAGCATATTGTGTTCCAATTTTAATATCGAGTTTTGAAAGGGAAGTTAATATACATATTATTGTGAGAGAATTAAGATGCCATAAATTGACTTCCTGATACGGCTTTCCAATGAAAGTATCTTCCAAGGGATTTTATCACCAAGGTAATTCAACCATGCACATGCTGGTGGCACATAACACACATGGCCCCATGGGTAATGTATGCAAACCCAGATTTTTCATTCCTCTGATATTGTTTTACTTGGAAATAGGGATTCCTGGAGTCCCTCCAAGATGTGCTTCAATAAGCTTAATTGGATGGGGCTGAAGCAATTTTCTGGATCGAACCAGCTGGATCACTTTGATGCTTTTAAGAGTTTTTAAACCAAGATATTCATAACACCATTAACTTGTTTTTCCTTGACTGGATTGCGTAAAATGTGAAATATTGGGACATAATATAGCACTTTTCATTAGCAAAAGCCATCTTGCTTCAGATAATCACCAAGACATGATCATGATAATCTCATATGAGAGATGGACTAAGAGGGCTTCCTCTCCTCCTCTCCTCTCCTCTCCTCTCCTCTCCTCTCCTCTCCTCTCCTCTCCTCTCCTCTCCTCTCCTCTCCTCTCCTCTCCTCTCCTCTCCTCTCCTCTCTCCCTCTCCTCTCCTCTCCTCCTCTCCTCTCCTCTCCTCCTCTCCTCCCTCTCCTCTCCTCCCTCTCCTCTCCCTCCCTCTCTCCTCTCCTCTCTCCTCTCCTCTCCTCTCTCTCCTCCCTCTCCCTCTCCTCCTCTCCCCTCCCCTCCTCTCCTCTCCTCTCCTCTCCTCTCCTCTCCTCCTCTCCTCTCCTCCTCTCCTCTCCTCTCCCTCTCCTCTCCTCCTCTCCTCTCCTCTCCTCTCCTCTCCTCTCCTCTCCTCTCTCTCCTCTCCTCTCTCCTCTCCTCTCTCCTCTCCTCTCCTCTCTCCCTCTCCTCTCCTCTCCTCTCCTCTCCTCTCCTCTCCTCTCCTCTCTCTCCTCTCCTCTCCTCTCCTCTCCTCTCCTCTCCTCCTCCTCCCTCTCCTCTCCCTCTCTCCTCTCCCTCCTCCCTCCTCTCCCCTCTCCTCCCTCTCCTCTCCTCTCCTCTCCTCTCTCATCCTCTTCCATTGATTTTCGATAGTACAGGGGAAGCAGCATTTTCTTTTATTCACTTGAAAATACCTTTAAATCCTCATTTGCAATCTTAATGGTAATACTGTAGGTAGAGGAAGTACCACAGATACACTTTAACTCACTAAGGTTGGTAAATAAGGAAACATGAGCTTTGCTTTGCTTTGATTTGATTTGATTTTTAGCTTTGCTTAGTCACTTCACACAATCTCAAGCTATTTCATTTTCACACTGTTAACACCCACTCATGTGAAGACCTGTTTAAAGATTATTTTTCAATAATGAGATGATGCCATGACATTAATAATGGTCTTCTTGTTTTGCTCCAATATTATCTCCCACCAGCTGTTGGTTAACTACTAGGCTGTTGCCGGATGAACATTTTCTTTAAACCTACTGTGTTTCTAGATTCATTCATTTCAAAGACTTGGTCTAGAGCTTTGCTTCTCAGTAAATAAACATACAGTATGTGTTATTTTTGTTCCCCAGTGCCAAATAAATAAATCCTGGACAGTCTAATTAGCATGTTAAAGAGGAAAGTGTTATCAAAGGTCCTCCAGTGACAGGGCAATATTGAATGCCTATGGATGGACCACCTCGAAAGTGTCACACTTTATCACATTATCAGCTAGTGAATGGGGATTGGTTGTTAACACCCGGCCTGCAGCACTAGACTAAAGGCAATGGTCATTTAAAAGGACATTGTGAAAATCTGAATTCATACCAAAAGTCCTATATTTATAGTGCTGAATCACAGTAGCAGGCAGTGTGTTGGCAGTGTCTGAACTGAGATACGTTCTTGTACTATTACATTAGTCTCATTCTGAACATCTGACTCTGAACCTGCCTCATGGCTGTTTGCTAAGCTTCAGACATAAAGTATTATTGCAGAGCAAAGAGAGACATAACAGATTACAACTCTACCATCTGGAGGAATCTTTACTCAGTATGAGGCAGAGAGAGCCATACACACACACACACACACACACACACACACACACACACACACACACACACACACACACACACACACACACACACACACACACACACACACACACACACACACACACATACACCACCCAGCAGAAATATCCCTCTTATACCAGTCACAACTGATCCAATCAAGCTGACATGCCCCTGTCTCCAAGACTGCGTGACCCAGCCCAGTCACTGAAGATGTGTGCAAAAGTATTTGTTAACATGAGGCTGAAGGGGGTCTCATCTTCTCATAGCCAATTTGACCATCTGTCTGCAGTGAGGGTAGAGCAATCAGCATAAAAGCCCTTATCCTGAAACAGGGAGAAGAGAGAGGGCTCTCTGTAATGACAGATTCCTCACACAGGTTTTTTCAGGGGAAGCTAAATTGCTTCACAGACACCAATTTGCTGAAACAACTCCACAGCCTCAAGTAACCTAGCGAGCTTTGTCTTAGTACAGGAGTGGGGTGCACTACAGAAGCTACAGCCAACTAACGGTCTCTAAGAAAACCAGATTATTTCATGCCAAAATCCATGTCTCCGGTACACAGCTTTACTGCTCTGCTAATGATTGAAACTGTCTTAGTGTTGTTGTTGTGGTATGTACAGGGCCGTGATTGTGACATACAGTACACATCTTCTCAGCTAGCCTGGCATAGAGTCTACCCAGGACTGATGGGCAAAAGGCTGGCAGACGGCAGATCTTTATTTGTCCAATTATCTCTTTGTGCAGGGTGCCGTTTCACTGTTTCACACTCCGGCGACATGCCAGATGGCTTCATTAAGTTGGATGGGGGATGGCTCGCTGCCAGACACCTAAAGATGACTCGGTAGTCTGCTAACAGTGCTGAGTAGAGGTTCTGATGACTGAACACCCTCCAGGCATTGTGTTAGAAATTGTTCCTCTTCGCACTCGCACTGTCTCATCTCTACATTCCCACAGTGGTTTGGTCGTAGCATCTCTCTCTCTTGCTGCCGTGTGTCTTTGACCTTGGGTAACCTATTAAATGGAGTCTCCTCACATCAGATATGTTACCCTTCAATGGTGACATGTTTGCTTCCAAGAATCGTTTGGTATTCAGTAAGCTGCTGCAGGGGTGCTGCACTGTGGTTGACCTTGTGCTCCAACCTATTTGTGGGGGTGGTGTATGTGTGTGTGTCTTGGTGAAGATGGTATACTGCAGAGAGGAACATTTACTTTTCCTGTGGACAACGGACAATAAAGTAATCTTCTATCTCCTCTCTGAATTGGGAACTGAAAAATACAGATACTGGAGGAAAGTTATTCTATTCTGAGTTGGATCTAGTGCCATGTCAAATCGTTTGGGTCCTTTTAACCTTATTTCCTAATCTGTGAAGAGTTACAATAGCTCAGTCCACATTCCAACCTGTAGCAGCCTGAAATGAATATCCTACTACACCAAACACACTTCTCTGGATAGCATCATATATCATCCAATGTTACACAACATCGATTAATGGTGACAAGTCCCCTACACCCCTGGCACTCCCAAGGGGATGTTTCCTGTTTGGAGCACTCAGCACACAGCCGCTACGCCACCGGGTCGGGTCACCAAGGTAGGATTAATGTGTTCTGATCTGATCTATGGCCCTGGTCTGCGTCCCAAATGGCACCCTATTCCCTACATAGTGTGCTACTTTTGACCAGAGCCCAGGGGGAATAGAGTGCCATTTGGGATGCAAGCCTGGGCTTTTAACGACCTGCTGGAACGCACTCACAACTTGTCGCCCTCAGCTCCCTCCCTTTCAGACCTCAAAGTACATCTCCCTTTCAGACCTCCATCTTTATGTGACGTCATTGCTGTAACAGCATTCATCAAAGTCATGTAGTAGTACAATGTCAGTTTCGAGCACCAATAACTTACGCAGTGCAAATACCACCTGGAGCAGGAAGTATAATGGCAAGGCTGTTCCGGAGGAAGAGATGGCATAGTAGGTAGAGTGATTGTGTTTGATTGAAATCTCTACAGCCGGAGAGAGAATCTACTCAGTCTAGTCCATTGAACATCAGGAATGTTTTTCCACCTTCATTCCACAATGCCTACACCACTGTGATAAAGCACTTCTGCGAATTTAAAGTATGCAATTGAGTCATCATTCTGTCAGTTTTTCAATGTGTGTCACTGTACATGTACAGTGTTTATAAAGTACTTCAACAAATTAAAGGGGAAACCTGAGTGGATCCACAGATGACGCAATCTCGATTGCACTCCACGCTGTCCTTTCCCACCTAGACAAGAGGAACGTCTACACTATATGACCAAAGGTATGTGGACACCTGCTCGTCAAACATTTCATTACAAAATTATGGGCATTAATATGGAGTTGGTCCCCCCTTTGCTGCTTTAACAGCCTCCACTCTTCTCTGAAGGCTTTCAACTAGATGTTGGAACATTGCTGTGGGGACTTGCTTCTATTCAGCCACAAGAGAGGTTGGGCAGTGATGTTGGGCGATTAGGCCTGGCTCGCAGTCGGCATTCCAATTCATCTGTGCAGGCCAATCAAGTTCTTCAACACCAATCTTGACAAACCATTTCTGTATAGACCTCACTTTGTGCATGGGGGCATTCCCCCTGAAACAGGAAAGGGCCTTCCCCAAACTGTTGTCACAAAGTTGGAAGCACAGAATCGTCTAGAATGTCATTGTATGCTGTTGCGTTAAGATTTCCCTTCACTGGAACAAAGGGGCCTAGCCCAAACCATGAAAAACAGCCCCAGACCAATATTCATCCTCCACCAAACTTTGGAGCAGGTAGCGTTCTCCTGGCACCCGCCAAACTCAGATTTGTCCATCAGACTGCCAGGTGTTGAAGCGTGATTCATCACTTGCAGAGGTTAATGGCAGCGAGCTTTACACCACTCCAGCCGGCGCTTGGCAGTACGCATGGTGATATTAGGCTTGTTTGCGGCTCCTCGGCCATGAGAACCCATTACATGAAGCTCTTGATGAACAGTTCTTGTGCTGACTTTGCTTCCAGGGGCAGTTTGGAACTCGGTACTGAGTGATGCAACCGAGGACAGACAAGTTCTACGCGCTATGCACTTCAGCACTCCACGGTCCCGTCTGGTCAGCTTGTGTAGCCTACCACTTCACGTCTGAGCCATTGTTGCTCCTAGATATTTCCACTTCACAATAACAGTACTTAAAGTTGATCGGGGAAGCTCTAGCATGGCAGAAATTTCACGAACCTATTTATTGGAAAGGTGGCAGCCTATGATGGGGCCATGTTGAAAGTCACTGAGCTCTTAAGTAAGGCCATTCTACTGCCAATGTTTGTCCATGGAGATTGCATGGCTGTGTGCTCGGTTTTATAGACGTGTCAGCAATGACTGTGGTTGAAATCGCTAAACCCACTACTTTGAAGGGGTGTCCATATACTTTTGTATATATGGTGTATGGGAGAATGTTGTTAATTTACTACAGCTCAGCTTTCAACACCATAGTGCCCTTCAAGCTCATCACTAAGCTAAGGACCGTGAGACAGAACACCTCCCTCTGAAACTGTATCCTGGACTTCCTGACGGGCCGCCCACAAGTGGTAAGGGTAAGCCAATACACATCCGCCATGCTGATCCTCAACACGAAGGCCTCTCGCGGGTGCGTGCCTAGTCCCCTCCAGTACTTCTTGTTCACCCACGACAGCGTGGTCGCACACGACTCCAACAACATCATTAAGTTTGCCGACGACGCTTGTAGCTGCTTCCCGTGATGTATTGTTGTCTCTACCTTTTTGCCCTTTGTGCTGTTGTCTGTGCCTGACAATGATTGTACCATGTTTGTACCATGCTGCTATACCATGATTGTACCATGCTGCTAACATGTTGTTCTGCTGCCATGTTGTGTTGCTACCGTGTTGTTGTCATGTTGTTTTGCTACCATACTGTGTTGTCATGTGTTGCTGCCAGTGGTGGCTGCTGAGGGGAGGACAGCTCATAATAATGTCTGGAACAGAGTGAATGGAATGGCATCAAACACATGGTTTCCATGTATTTCATGTATTTGATACCATTCCACTGATACCGCTCCAGTCATTACCAGGAGCCCACCCTCCCCAATCAAGGTGCCACCGACCTCCTGTGGTTGCTGCTATGTTGTGTTGTTGTCTTAGGTCTCTCGTTATGTATTGTTGTGGTGTCTCTCTTGTCGTGATGTGTGCTGATCGTGGACTACATGAAAGGGCGGGCCGAGCATGCCTTCATTCACATCAACGGGGCTGTTGTGCAGTGGGTCGAGAGCTTCAAGTTCCTTGGTGTCCACATCACTAAGGATCGATCATGGTCCACTCACACCAGCACAGTCGTGAAGAGGGCACGACAACACCTCTTCCCCCTCAGGAACTGAAAAGATTTGGCATGGGCCCTCAGATCCTCAAAAAGTTTTACAGCTGCACCATTGAGAGCATCTTGACTGGTAGCATCACTGCATGGTATGGCAACTGCTTGACATCCGACTGCAAGGCGCAACAAAGGGTACTGCATATGGCCTACATCAATGGGGCTGAGCTCCCTTGCAATCCAGGACCTCTGTACCAGGCAGTGTCAGAGGAAGAACCTAAAATTGTCAAAGACTCCAGCCATAGATTGTTCTCTCTGCTATCTCATGGCAAACGGTACTGATGCAGTCTGGAACCAACAGGACCCTGAACAGCTTCTACCCCCAAGCCATAAGACTGCTAAATAGTTAGTAAAATAGTTAACCAAATAGCTACCCGGACTATCTTCTGTTGTGTCTTTGGCTATGCCGGATTAAGTGATATGACATGCTATTCTATCAAATAATTTCTCCGTAATTATTATCACCTGATTGAGCTAATCATGTAAATGTAATTAACTAGAGAATCGGGGACCAATAAATAATATTTATAGAGCTGTTATCTTCCGAATAAACTCTTAAAGACCTAGTAATATTTTACATTAATAGCAGTCAATATCAATCATCATCTTGCGCTCTAAATTCCACCGTCTGAGGACAACCACAGAGAATAAAAATATATATGTTTTCGCTTTATCCATTTCCGTGAAAAATTGGAAATCATGACAGTCCAAAAGACTTTGGAAAAACAATCCACGGTAAGTGATGCGCAGCGCACAAAACGTACAAGCAAGTACTAAATACCTAACTAATCACACAGATTTACACATACACATTATTAAATCATAACTTGATTACGTCATACAGGAAAACATCCCTGGTGGGCAGAACATATTTTTTTTAATTTTACCTTTATTTAACCAGGCAAGTCAGTTAAGAACAAATTCTTATTTTCAATGATGGCTTAGGAACAGTGGGTTAACTGCCTCTTCACAGGCAGAATGACAGATTTGTACCTTGTTGTACTTATTTAGCGGGGGTTTGAACTCGCAACCTTCCAGTTACTAGTCCAACGCTCTAACCACTAGACTACCCTGCCACCCCATATAGGAAGGGAGAGGAGGGTGTGTTTGAAAAGTTTTATAGCTCATGTCCCTTCACAGGGGCGGGCCACTGATTGAGCAGCCCTATCTTATGAAAACCCAAATCTCACATTTTAGAAGCTAAAATCACATTTCATCCCATCACAAATAACTTCATATTCAAACATTTAAATTAAACAATAATTCAATGTGAATCCGATAACTCTGATGTGTAGACTTTCCACTGTAGAGTTTATGTAATCTTATCATTGATGAGAATGTCTCAGATGTCAACCGAACTGACATCATATTCATTAAGTACCACCGCATATGTTCAATTGTTCAGATTACCAGAATATAGTTAATTCCCCCCCCCACCTACGGATGTTCCCAGAATCTCTATGTTAACCAAGGGTTTTGCAAATGTAACCTCAGTAGGGTAGAGAGAGGAAAAAGGGGGGAAGAGGTATTCATGACTGTCATAACCCTAACCCCCAGGCCAACGTCATTACACTTCATTGAACTTTTTTGGCTCATCACATATGCTGCTGCTACTGTTTAATAGCTGTCAATTTTGAATCAATTGAGCCTGTATCTCTGACTGTGAGAAGGTTCCCGATAAAGGATAGGCCATAAACCCTATGGTAAGATCAGGTCCCCCCTTCTCAGCCTTTCTGAGTCCACACACTGAACAGCTGTTAGTTTATATCATTATTCATATTCTAATGAGGTGCTTAAGAGGGGGGGGGTCTTAAAGTAGCAATTAGTTTTTATTATTATTATTAATTGCTTTATCGCTTACCCTGTCATGCATAAAAAATGACTGTGTGCATTTGTGTGTAAGTAACAAATGATTTACATCAGTCCCCCCCAGACTTCTATATTGATTGTGTGCCCTTATCAGATATCATAATTAATTTATATGTAACAATTTGATACTCATAGGCCGACACACAGAAACAGAATCAGTCACACAGAGGAACTTGGCCTATAGTCCATCTGATTAGTAGTAGGCCTATGATTTACATAGTTCTTACAGATACTGCTTTGTCAAATGTTCCAATCCTCACCAATAGGCTTACTGATGTTCTGGTGACCTTTAAAGGGGCCTTTGGTCCTTATCACCAGACCTCAATCCCTACAGTACTTTCCATAGGCCTATTAATTTGATCAGTGAAAACGTATTGAGTTGGAAACATTACTAGGGTAGATGGACATCATGCAGTAAATAGCCTTTTTTATCATCTGATTCTTATGTTGCCTGGTGATGTGCAACTGCTTCTAGCAAAATGTGCCCCCTAGTGTTACAGTGGTTTTATTTCAGTGCGACTCACTGACAACCTTGATATTTGGAGGGAGACAAAAACCAAAGGCTACCAAGTGGCTGTAGAAACCGTCAGAATTACTTTAATGGATTCTCACGATAAACTTGACAATTTTAGAACAATGACATCAGTGCACATCTATGTCCAGGGCTAATGGCGCGGATTATTCCAAGGTTCTACCGACCCTCAGTCGAAAATCTTCGGTGGGCAATGTGAGGACACCTGATGAACGGTTCAGCGCGTGGGAAATTGCGCTCTAAATTCCACCGCCTGAGGACAACCACAGAGAATAAAAAAATATATGTTTTCGCTTTATCCATTTCTGTGAAAAATTGGAAATCATGACAGTCCAAAAGACTTGGAAAAACAATCCACGGTAAGTGATGCGCAGCGCACAAAACGTACAAGCACTTCTTAATGAGGGATGCCTTTGTATTAGGCTGTCTCCTGATCAGTCACGGTTTTCTGCAGGTAAATATTGCCTTTTTGCTTATCCACTACTCGATTACATTTAGAATAGCTGCGTCTTGATTTCTTTAACTTGTGTTGAAATTATCAGTGGAAATTACTTGTCTATGATCCAAATAACAATTTTCACTAATAAGCCAAGCTATATTTTACTCATTCTTAAGATATGATCTGTCTCACTGTTTTAGAATGAGATGTTATTGAACGGATATATGAATATGTCGCTCATACCATATCTTATATATAATAAAGGGATCATGGGTGTATTTCTCCAGAAAAGCAAGCATCTAAGGTAAATGTGTTTAAATTGAATAATGCTCAACAGAATGCATGATTTCCTTTCATTGATGCATAGGCCTATTGCCAATCCCTTTGAAAAGGTAGTCTATAGGCTGCCTGCAATTAAAAATAAATACTTTCCTATTCAAATCAAATCAAATGTTATTTGTCACATGCCGGAATACAACAGATGTAGATCTTACAGTGAAATACTTACTTATAAGCCCTTAACCAACAATCCTTTAAGAAGTTTTAAGAAAAATAAGTGTTGAGTAAAAAATAGATAAGTAATTTGTTTTAAATTAAAGTAACAAATAATTTAACAGCAGCAGTAAAATTACAATAGAGAGGCTATACACAGAGGGTGCAGGTATGAGGTAATTGAGGTAATATGTACATGTAGGTAGAGTTAAAGTGACAATGCATAGATAATAAACAGAGAGTAGCAGCATTGTAAAAGAGGGGTCTGGGTAGCCATTTGATTAGCTGTTCAGGAGTCTTATGGCTTGGGGGTAGAAGCTGTTAAGAAGCCTTTTGGACCTAGACTTGGTGCTCCGGTACCGCTTGACGTGCAATAGCAGAGAGAACAGTCTATGACTAGGGTGGCTGGAGTCTTTGACAATTTTTAGGGCCTTTCTCTGACACCGCCTGGTATAGAGGTCCTGGATAGCAGGAAGCTTGGCCCCAGTGATGTACTGAGCCATACACACAACCCTCTGCAGTGCCTTGTGGTCAGAGGCAGAGCAGTTGCCATACCAGGGAGTGATGCAACCAGTCAGGATGCTCTCGATGGTGCAGCTGTAGACCCTTTTGAGGATCTGAAGACCCATGACTAATCTTTTCAGTCTCCTGAGAGGGAGTAGGTTTTGTTGTGCCCTCTTCACGACTGACTTGGTGTGCTTGGACCATATTAGTTTCTTGGTGATGTGGACACCAAGGAACTTGAAGCTCTCAACCTGCTCCACTACAGCCCTGTCGATGAGAATGGGGGCGTGCTCGGTCCTCCTTTTCCTGTAGTCCACAATTATTTCCTTTGTCTTGATCACGTTGAGGGAGAGGTTGTTGTCCTGGCACCACACTGCCAGGTCTCTGACCTCCTCCCTATAGGCTGCCTTGTTGTTGTTGGTGATCAGGCCTACCGCTTTGGAGTCTGAGCGTCGGAGCCGGTGTAGTACGATTAGATTTTGTCATCGGAAAACTTAATGATGGTGTTGGAGTCGTGCCTGGCCGTGCAGTCATGAAGGAACAGGGAGTACAGGAGGGGATTGAGCACGCACCCCTGAGGGGCCCCTTTGTTGAGGATCAGTGTAGCGGATGTGTTGTTGCCTACGCTTACCATCTGGGGGAGGCCCGTCAGTAAGTCCAGGATCCAGTTGCGAAGGGAGGTGTTTAGTCCCAGGGTCCTAAGCTTAGTGATGAACTTTGAGGGGACTATGGTGTTGAATGCTAAGCTGTAGTCAATTAATAGCATTCTCACATAGGTGTTCCTGTTGTCCAGGTGGGAATGGGTAGTGTGGAGTGCAATTGAGATTGCATCATCTGTGGATGTTAGGGCGGTTTGCAAATTGGAGTGGGTCTAGGATTTCTAGGATAATGGAGTTGATCTGAGCCATGACCAGCCTTTCAAAGCAATTCATGACTACAGACGTGAGTGCTACAGGGTCGGTAGTCATTTAGGCGGGTTACCTTAGTGTTATTGGGCACATGGACTATGGTGGTCTGCTTGAAACATGTTGGTATTACAGACTCAGACAGGGAGAGGTTGAAAATGTCAGTGAAGACACTTGCCAGTTGGTCATTGCATGCTCGGAATACACGTCCTGGTAATTTATCTGGCCCTGCGGCCTTGTGAATGTTGATCTGTTTCAAGGTCCTACTCACATCGGCTGGAGATTGTGATCACACAGTCGTCCGGAACAGCTGATGCTCTCATGCATGTTTCAGTGTTACTTGCCT
Source organism: Oncorhynchus tshawytscha (assembly GCF_018296145.1). Classification (NCBI taxonomy): domain Eukaryota; kingdom Metazoa; phylum Chordata; class Actinopteri; order Salmoniformes; family Salmonidae; genus Oncorhynchus; species Oncorhynchus tshawytscha. Next base: position 16,830,097 of record NC_056433.1, read on the forward strand.
CGAAGCAAGCATAGAAGTTAGTTAGCTGGTCTGGTAGGCTCGTGTCACTGGGCAGCTCTCGGCTGTGCTACCCTTGGTAGTCTGTAATAGTTTGCAAGCCCTGCCACATCTGACGAGCTTCGGAGCTGGTGTAGAACGTTTCGATCTTAGTCCTGTATTGACACTTTGCCTGTTTGATGGTTCGTCAGAGGGCATAACAGGATTTCTTATAAGCTTCCATGTTTGAGTCCTGCTCCTTGAACGAGGCAGCTCTACCCTTTAGCTCAGTGCGGATGTTGCCTGTAATCCATGGCTTCTGGTTGGGGTATGTACGTACAGTCCCTGTGGGGATGATGTCACCGATGCACTTGATGAAGCCAGTGACTGATGTGTGGTACTCTTCAATGCCATCGGAAGAAGAATTGACAGAGGAAGAACAATGATTCCAAGCACCACCCTCCTTCCAAGCTTCCAGTCTGTTATTCAAACTCAATCAGCATGACAGAGTGATCTCCAGCCTTGTCCTCGTCAACACTCACACCTGTGTTAACGAGAGAATCACTGACATGATGTCAGCTGGTCCTTTTGTGGCAGGGCTGAAATGCAGTGGAAATGTTTTTGGGGGAATTCAGTTGATTTGCATGGCAAAGAGGGACTTTGCAATTAATTGCAATTCATCTTATCACTCTTCATAACATTCTGGAGTATATGCAAATTGCCATCATACAAACTGAGGCAGCAGACTTTGTGAAAATTAATATTTGTGTCATTCTCAAAACTTTTGGCCATGACTGTAGTCTACTAGTATCTCTGAACCCAAAGCTTGGAGTGAGGTTGAGGTGGGGCTGGTAGCCTGTAACCTCTTCTCTCCTTCTTTGGAGATCAGTCACCATCAAGTGTGTTTGCACTCCTGTTCTGTTAATGATCTAAACAAAGGCTGCATGTGACAGGAAAGAGAACACAAGTGTGAAGATCTTAGAATAGGCATATGGCTCTGGCCCCAAGAATTCACCTTTGCTAACACTAGCGGGACCAGGAAATTTCCACTGGGATAGCTAATAAAATTTTGGTACTAATAAAATATTTTGTTGGGGGTGCTAGACCTATTCTTGAGGGGGCTTCATCCTAGTCAAACCCCCTCACTGGATCCACAATGTTTACTAGATGAACACAGATGAACTCTGAGATGAGTGCATCCTTGCACTGGAACAGCATAATCTCTTTCCATAAATCACCCTACCTTGTGCTTAGCCTCACAGGAATGATAGGTAAGCTTCTCACACAAATCACATAATATTGTATTTAATGCCCAGATGATCAGGATCAGCATTAGCCGCACCTAGGTCTCACATGCCTCTTTGCAATGTCCGTCAGCTGCACTCTGCTGAGCTACTGTACAGTATGAATTAGTCCAAAATGGCACCCTATACCTTACATAGTGCACTACTTTTGACCAGGGCCCATTTGGTTCAGGTCAAATGTAGTGCACTATATAGTTAATAGGATGCCATTTGGGACACAGATAATATCGCCAGCCTATCTGAGTGTGTGTGTGTGTGTGTGTGTGTGTTAGCACACACCTACCAGCTAGCACACCTGTAATGTGTACTTATCCCTCTCCAGCAGTAATGAAACTGCTCACAAGGCCCAGCCAATGACATTAAAGAATGGAGGCAGATGTTTGTGATTATAGCTGCATGCCAATTGGCACTCTATTCCCTGTATAGTGCATTTGACCAGGGCTCTAGGGCTCTGGTCAAACGTTGTGCACTGTGTAGGTAATAGGGTGCCATTTGGGATGTACATCATATCTCTTCATTTAAATGCACTGAGAATGTCCAATTCAGACAAGGTGCTGGATTATACATGGTCTATCTCCCTTAAAAATAGTCTGTCTATGAAAACAGTATAACTGTTTAATTTGATAAATGTTTTTATAATATCATTTTGAGTTAAGATGTCATGTTCTCATAATTTATTACGCCTGCAACATTTGCCAACTCCATAGCCTATGCTGTGAATCATAACAGAGATACAATTTAGTCTTTAAGGATTGGAATGGCTTAGGGCCCAAGTCATATTTAATCTTTCTGCTAGTGCAGTGATTAGACCTTTTAATATTTGAGATTCTGCCAGACAGCTGAAGATAAATAGCCTCAATCATCAACTGTTGAGTGTGAGTGTGGCTAGAGGTGAAAGTACTGCGATATTTAATGCTGAATCTGAGAGGATCCTAATTGATTCCACTTGTCTCACTTCTCTTTTTCAAATTCTGAGCTATTTAGTACACTCTTAGAACACTCTAGATCCTAAAAGGGTTATTCTGCTGTCCCCATAGGAGAACCCTTTGAAGAACCCTTTTTGCTTCAAGGTAGAACCTTTTTGGTTCCATGTAGAACCCTTTCGTGAGAGGTTTCTACCGGGAACCCAAAAGGGTTTTTACCTGGAACCAAAAAGGCTTCTCCTATTGTGATAGCTGTAGAACACTTTTGGAAGCCTTTTTTCTAGGACATCATGTTGGACATCATTTGACTCAACAGTAAACTTGTTGCTGAAAAAAGGTAAATGTTCATTTGTGTTAAAATATCTGTTGCCTGAGACCAAAGTTGGTTAGAAAGTCCAGGCTCTGTCTGTCACTGTGTGCCCACACTTTTTTCAATCTAAATAAGTTACTGATGTTGTGCCTCGTTCCTAGTACTACCTGAGGAAGACCACTATAGCAGCTCGGTTGAGCCCTCAGGTGAAAATCAATAGTCTGCTACTTTTATTCTTCCCAAGGCACCCTTTATTACAGCAGTCCAGACAAACGACTCATGGCCTTGCATTCTGTCGGTCGTCATTCACAACCAGCACATAAACTCAAGCTCTGTGTTTACTCACTAAAACCTCACTCTGCCACTCTCCTTTATCGTCTCTGACGACCACAGGCCAGGGTGATCTCAAGGGTGGTCTCTATTGTTTGGGATTCTTCAGGTGTTGTCTTGAGAGAAAGTAACAGTAATTAATTGAAGCCAGAGTGGAAAGGGTAACTTGCAAAGGAAACAATTCAAGTGCTGTCAAGAGCTGGAGAAACACAAAGGGTGTACACAGCAAGGTTCCTGTATCACAGCAAATCCAATTCAACTATTGACATCCACACAAAGAGACAGAGCTTGATTATGTATTCAAGTCTGTAATTCTTATCCTGTGCATTTTTTTTAGGTCGACAGAGAACGAGACAATAACAAGGACAGATCAGGGGCATCAGTATTAATTCATGTCTTAGTGCTGCTGTGTGGCTGACTTCCCATCATGGTCAAATGTTATTATATTTTAGGAGTCTCACCACCAGCCAGATGTATAGAACAACAGATAAGCAAAGGTTTAGGACAGCAGGAAAGAGAGGCTATTTACCAAATGGCACCCTATTCCCTACATAGTGCACTGCTTTTGACCGGAACCCTATGGTCCGTGGTCAAAATGCACTACAGTAAGGAATAGGGTGCCATTTGGGATGCAGACAGAAAGTTATTCAAGAAATATTCATTCTCTCCCAGGGAGGGACATTATTTCTTTAACAGACACTGGAGGCAATTAATAAAAAGTATAATCTCACAAACATTGTTCATCACAACTTTGACAGTGGATTTATATGGTGACATTACTGCCTGACATTTGGAAGACAAGCGAAACAGGAGTTTATACCAAAGCATTCAAAAGATTGTTATCTGGCTGGGTTTAAAGCTAATCAGAGTTATGGCAGTGCCAGATGGGATTTGAGGTCCTTGGACAGCACCCGTTCGTGGTAGACGGTTGTCTGTCCACTCCTCCATCACAGCAAGATTTACATCACAACTTTCACAGTGCAGTTAGATGGTGACATTAACAATATTTTGATTTTTTTTTTTTATATCACACCATTCTGAGCAAAGACATGGCACAGTGGACGTTTAGGAGGACAGCATGTGATACTGTTTGACACAACTTTGACAGTGCGTTCATATGGTGACATTACTACCTGATGTTCTGATGACAAGCGAAACTGTTATGATCAAAAACAGGAGTTAAAACCAAAGCATTTGAAGATTGTGATCTTGGATATGTTTAATGTAGAAACATGGCATTGGCATCATAGGGATTTCAGGACCTTTGACAGCACCCCATATACCTTTCCTGGTGAACAGTTGTCTGAATTGCATCCTGAAGGCAGCTGTCAGTCAATGTCTATGTGACAGATTGGGTGATTGTAGGGGCAGAGGCCTCTTCCTTGGAGCTTCATTCAATGTCCTTCTCCTTCCTACACAGTTATATATTGTTGCTGATGTTCCATCGTGAAGGGTCACAGCTGGTTGTTATTCTACAGTTATTCTAACTGTTCTTACTACATTGAGAACATTATGTTTCAGTTCAGTCTCATGGTTCAGGGGTGAGTAATGAGTAATTGGCCAAGTGTTTATGTCAGACAAGGTGAAAAATGGTGCTCAAGGCGGTCACATTTGATTTATTGCTTCTCTGGAAGGTTACATCAGTTGCTTTTATACTGGACAGGAATTGTGTTCTTGACCAATAGAGGTGTCAACCTTCCTTACACAGCCCGTCTTGCAGAAACATGAAGGGTCCCAAAGGGAATACCCCCTATTCTACCTCCACCAAAGCCCAGAATAAGATAACCAGTTTGGCCCATAATGTATGAGCTCTCCCGCATACAGCATCTCTCTGGGCTCTATTTTAACACACACAATGCAACAATGTGCAATCTTAGCGCTGGCGGTAGTGTTATCGGTTCATGAGTTTGTCAGAAATTTTTGTTCTATTTTCACAATGGGAGTTATGGGTGCAGTAGCTGGCGGTGGCGCGAATGAGCCAGGTTTTCAATCATAATGTGCTCTATGGCTAAATGTGTGGTTGCTTTTATGCATTGTGTTGTCATCAACTCCAATTTGAACGTTAAGTCTGTTCTAGCTTATTTAGTTAAATAGCCTGCCCCATATTTACTAAATATGTTGAACATGTTTGCAGTCCACATTGTTCTAATTGCATTGCTTCAATATGTACATTTATTTTTATTGTTAACATCATGGAACCATCTTACAGATCATATTTGCACTTCTCCTGACTAGCAGATGAAATTGCATTGCATTCGAGCCATGTACATTCTCACCATAAACCCATGGAAGGTGAATCATTCGAATAAGTTTGTTCTTCAATCAAATTAAACAAAAGACAATCAATCTGATTTTCAAACCAACAACAATATTTCTAAATAGGATCAGGTCAGAAGCATGATATCATGAATCGCTTCTCTCGTTCCATGGCAGTGTGCACAGAACACGTAGACCTAAATGTCTTTATGCAAAACATTTGCACGTCTATACAAAATACTAGGCTCCTGTCTATTGTATTGTTGCCTATGTACAAGGCAGATTTTTGCAGATGTTCAAAAAATAATCTACCATTGATGTGGCATTATAGGAGGACTGAATAGTTTGGAGGAGCCTGTCTTTGGTAATCGGACGAGGGGCGCTCTTTTGAAAATGGGGATGGATACCCTACTTGAACAAGCAAAATGCAGCTATGTGAATGAAAAACCATGAGGGCAAAAACCTCCAAAATATTTCAGAGTACTCTCAGTAGACCATTTAAAACCCCTTTATTTATAGGCCATTTTAGGCTGATGGCCAGGATAAAAAGACGCACCTGCTAAACCAGGCAGGATTAAGAGGAGGGTAGGCTATACTTTGTTTTTAATCAAATTAAATGAAATGGGGTAAAACCAATCGTATGTTTCTCAATACGAGATTCACCGGCACAAAAGGCACATCTCTCATTCCATGGGCACTGCCCATCATGGCTGGATAGGCTGCGCTTCCGCTCTCACAATCCATGGAATTATCAACTGTGTTACCGTTAAGACTTGCTTTTTGTGATACTTAAAACTTCCCATTAGCACTACATGAAATTGTCACTTTTGCGCTCCTGTTTAAGGACACACCTCAGATAGTGCCTCCCCTCCTACGTCAGTGCAAGGTAGCTGATATTAGACAGGTATATTTCCGAACCTGGCGTTAGGGCTTGAAAATGCCATTGACCCAGTTTGTACATGACAAAGTTGCAAATGGACATGCGTTTGACACTTGCGCCTCCTTAGCGCCAGCCGAAAATAAAGCCCTCTACCTGTCTGAAATGTCACCCTAATCCCTATGTAGTGCTCTGGTGTGCACAATATGGGGAATAGGGTACCATTTGGGATGCACAATGTGTCTAAGCTCACTATTAGGAAGAATGCATTCCAGAGCAGGATGCTAGTGGAGGTGCCAATAATATGCCTGGATGTCATAACATATCGAATTGGATATGAATTGAAAATGGAGATGCATTGACCTTTCCCCTGGCCTATCATAGTTATCTTTCCATTTCTATTTCCCCTCATCTCTTTACTCCAGGCTCTTTTCTTCAGATAACACACGCATAAGTCTATCTTAATTTTCCTTATCAATTTTGCATTCATTTTCCCCTATCTCTAGCAATGGGCTTAGCAAAGAGATCATTAACAGATTTGAATAATATAATCAGACCATTTTTGGCTATGATGGGTTTCCAGTGTGTGTTGATGATGGATTGTTCCCCCACAACTTGTGATACAGGCAGTTTTATGATAATGCAAGATCACCATTGCAATCTCCACTCCTGAAAAGCCATCCATTTCTCTGGTGAGTAACAGCATCGTTTGCCGACTTCCTGAGTGTGACTTGCCTGGCTCCCTACAAAATCAAGCCCAGTCAGCATAGTCAGTGAATGATTTAGATGTCATCCTTCAGTCTTCTACCTGGAATGTACCAAAGCTGTAAAAGCCAGTTGGTTATGTCCCAAATGGCACCCTATACCTTATAATGTGCACTACTTTTGACCAGGGCCCATTCAAAAGTAGTGCACTAAATCAGGAATAGGGTGCCATTGGGTCACAGAAATGGTGTTTTATCATGGCTCTGAATTACAGTACTTTGTCATTTCCCTACTAGAAATGATTGTATGTTACACAGCACAGTTCTGGGTTCTGGCTCTGTGTTTGTAGAACAGTATTAAAGGGGAAATCTGCAGTTGCTCTAACCATTTTTTGTAAAAACCGTTCCCTCTTCATAGAGGCGTGCGTAACACTTATAAATGAATAATATGTAGGGGAGAGTGGGGAATGTTGAGGAATTTTTACATTCAGCATCACTCTGTCAAGAGGAAGTATAGTATTCTTTCTAACAAAGATATCTACATATTTTCAGGATGTTGTGTATCCCTGAAAAATATCTGAATTCATGTAAACATTTATTTTAAAAACATCTTGTCCAAACAAAGGGGTCTCTTGACAGTTTACATAAGTTGAGCCACGGGACAGGGTAAGTTAAGCCACGGGACAGGGTAAGTTAAGCCACGGGACAGGGTAAGTTAAGCCACGGGACAGGGTAGGTTAAGCCATGGGACAGGGTAAATTAAGCCACGGGACAGGGTAAATTAAGCCACGGGACAGGGTAAGTTAAGCCACGGGACAGGGTAGGTTGAGCCACGGGACAGGGTAAGTTAAGCCTCGGGACAGGGTAAGTTAAGCCACGGGACAGGGTAAGTTAGGCCACGGGACAGGGTAAGTTAAGCCACGGGACAAGGTATGTTAAGCCACGGGACAGGGTGAGTTAAGCCACGGGACAGGGTAAGTTAAGCCACGGGACAGGGTAAGTTAAGCCACCTACACATTTCTGTACTGAATGAAATATTACCACTACCTTTTTAAAACCATGTGTATCTCTATTTCCCAAACACAATTCAACACAATCACTTTTTGTCTTTTAATAATTTTAAGCATCTTTTAACACAGGCTTAACACCTAACAAACACACACTTTGAAAATAGGCCCTTGTTACCTCAAATCCCAGCTATAATGCCTTGCATTATGCCTGGAAAGAAAACACTTAAAGTTACCCCAAGGCCATATGCTCAATTTACCCCAAGGCAAGCATTTTGACTATATTAACACACACAGCTACAAGGATGCACTTTCATGCCAGATTAAGGACCTGAAATTTACAGAGACCCCAACTGATGTATAGAACAATCTTAAAATGAATTGCCTTGGTTTAGATACATCATGAATCCTCTAACACAATAAATTAATTTGACTTGATGAAAATATTTTTTTTTTAGACCTTACTTGCTTACCACTTAATTCATTTTCAACAGGCTACTGTTTTGTATCACACATTACCAGGGTAACATTCACAACAACCCTTTATAATGCCAAGTTCTGTAGAGAACATTGATGCTTGAAGAATATAATTTATAAATGCCTCATGAGGTTAGTTCAACTGTCATAACTCATCAGAACCTAAAAATATATGCTTGTTTAACTCCAATGTTTGTAAACAAAGTAAATGTAAACAAACACTACATATTATGGTTAAAACTATAATGTTGATATCATGAATGCTCAATCCTTGTATCCATAGCTCTATCTACGAATTTGAAAGTGGTTACATTTCTCCAGCTCCATTCCTCAGCTTTTTACAGAAACAGGGGCAGGGAAAATGCGTTGTTATTGTTTAAACTGCTGATTGCTGCTTTCAATGAGAAATAGAAGGTGTTAATGTTCTCCACAGCAGTTGGCATTATAAAGTGTTGTTGTGAATGTTACCATGGTCATGTGTGATACAATACAGTGTCCTGTCGAATTATTCATTTAGCTCACAGGCTTTTCAAGACTTGGCTGTGTTGCAGCAATTACTTTTGCATAGCTCACGTGAAAAATAGCAATCTTAATTAGGCTGATTAGTTGCTCTCAAAAGGTGCTTTAAATGATTTGCGGCAGGGTGGCCTAGTGGTTAGCGCATTGGACTAGTAACCGGAAGGTTGCGAGTTCAAACCCCCGAGCTTACAAGGTACAAATCTGTTGTTCTGCCCCTGAACAGGCAGTTAACCCACTGTTCCCAGGCCGTCATTGAAAATAAGAATGTGTTCTTAACTGACTTGCCTGGTTAAATAAAGGTAAAATTAAATTTATGTGGTCCAATTTATACACTACTGTCAGTATTATTACACTACAGTAATGTATCAGTTTGTGATTAAAATGTGATGACAAATAGATGACAACGATGGCTTATTTATTCCCTATGATTCTTGACTCTGACTACATAAAAAAGTAATAGCAAATTAGGACTCTATGCCCCAATGCATCATAGGCCTACTCTGTCTGTCACTTCATCTGAAACTGCCAAATTGCGGGATTTGTGCCCATTTCTTGAAAGATCAACAACAGCATTACATCGGGTATGTGATGCTGAAGCTGACCTCAGTAATGGGTTGGCCCAGATTCTGTTTTAGGCTAGTAGGCAGGTCATGGACATGGGTTAGCATATGGCATGCGGAAGACATTTGTGGCTTTCCAGTGGAAACTAATGGGGCATCCGAGTCCAAGGCAGAGTTTGTGCATTACATTTGAGAGGGACTTGTAATTCTTCAGAAGAACGACTAAATGCTTCTTTAATTCCCATTCTAATTCTAATTTAATGACAGCCTTGTGGGTTTTATTATATTTCAGTCTTCTGTGATGTATATAAAGTGTAATATTGGGATGCAAACTCAAAATGGAATACATTTCAAGTCTATATCTGACATGGTACAAGTGCCTCCTTTTTGTAAGCCCATAACCATGTGTGTGAGGTGTATACTTTCAAAGTACAGTTGTTTAAGAGTACCAAGCAACACTCTGTGTGACCCTGATTTAGCCCACTGCAGTAAAAGGTTTTGAATGACAGCCTTGCAGCATCGTTGCTCGAAACAGAGAGGGCAAGACTCCAAAAGGAAAACAATATTATTTAGTGTGTGACAATCTCAAAGCCACTGACTGATTCTATGTAATACAACGTGATGGGAGTGTTTGAGATGTGTTCATTCCCAAGGGAGGTAGAGTATAGTAAAGCAACAGATGTTCAAATGGCATTATATCATAACTCTCAATGAGAGGAAATGGGTCTCTATTCCCTGCCTAAAGAATGATTAATACACACTACAACACAACTACACACAGAGGAAAGGAGTGTAATGTTCAATGAGTCTGAGTGATATCTTTATTGAGCCAATATGCAATTATTAATTCTCAAGAAACATGAAAAGCATTTTGAGGAAGTGGTTGCTGGTTGTTGTCTACATAGTGAGATTAAAGATTAATATTCATATTAATTGAGTCAAGGCTTATTGATTGGACCCTTTTTTTCAATTTTCGCCTGAAATGACATACCCAAATCTAACTGCCTGTAGCTCAGGACCTGAAGCAAGGATATGCATATTCTTGATACCATTTGAAAGGAAACGCCTTGAAGTTTGTGGAAATGTTAAATTAATGTATGACAATATAACACATTAGATCTGGTAAAAGATAATACAAAGAAAAAAACATGTGTCTTTGAAATACAAGAGAAAGGCCATAATGTACTATTCCAGGTTAGGCGCAATTTAGATTTAGCAGTGTATGTGCAAAGTTTTATACTGATTCAATGAACTATTACATTTCTGTTCAAAATGTTGTATCAAGACTGCCCAAATGTGCCTAATTGGTTTATTAATACATTTTCAAGTTCATAACTGTGCACTCTCCTCAAACAATGGCATGGTATTATTTCACTGTAATAGCTACTGTAAATTGGACAGTGCAGTTAGATTAACAATCATTTAAGCTTTCTGCCCATATCAGAAATGTCTATATCCTGGGAAATGTTCATGTTACTTACAACCTCATGCTTTAACACATTAGCCTGCGTTAGCTTAACTGTCCAATGGCGGGGGGGACTGATCCCATAGAGGTTATTAAGTAACAAGCAGTAGCACTGAACCAAGTTCTATCTAAAATACTTTAATGAAATATCAGCAACAAAGGAATGTCATCAGAGCCATGGATAAAATCAAAATGTGCTAGCTCTTGGCTCTCCTCTACCATAAATGATGTGACAGTGGTGTGCTGACCCTATTCCTCAGTGAAAATTGCCTTTCAGATGCCAGACTGAGTGGTTACATGAAGGGAGCTCTCGTCGGCTCTGAGGGGTAGGCACTAGGATGCATTGTACACACAGCTCTGTATTCTCTCAGAGAGTGCTGGAGAGGTGAAGCCAGTGATGAGGGGAAAGCGTCTTTGAAAGGCATAGTCCCCGTTGGTATTAGATAGAAAGTCCCGGCCCCGCCCGCCTTTGGTGAAAACAACATGTGGTCACCTAGGTTACCCCATTGGCTCACAGCAAAAACCTGACCTTTTTCAAACCTACATTTTCTTGTTGTCCATTTGTTTATTTGGATCCCCATTAGCTTTTGCAGAGGCAGTTACTACTCTTTTTGGGGTCCACAAAAAACACAAAGCATGACAAGTAACAAAACACTGGTACACTGATAGACAAGCACAGTCACAAAAAATGTTAATACAACGATATACAAACAATACAACTAAAACAAATGATGTGTGTGTGTGTGTGTGTGTGTGTGTGTGTGTGTGTGTGTGTGTGTGTGTGTGTGTGTGTGTGTGTGTGTGTGTGTGTGTGTGTGTGTGTGTTTGTTTGTGTGTGTCCTCATAGTCCCCGCTGTTCAATGAGATGCTGTTTAATATTTTTTGAAGGTAATTTTGCTGTTTGCTTGAGTAATTGGAGATGGAAGGGAGTTCCGTGTGATCATGGCTCTATATAATACTGTGCGTTGCCGTGAACTGTGAAGAAACCTCTGGTGACATGTCTCGTGGGGTATGTATGGGTGTCTGAGCTGAATGTTATTTTATTATGCAGACAATCTGTACATTTCATTACAGTAATACTTATCGTAAAAACTAGAAGAGAAGCAGTTAATCTCTTGTCAACCCTCAACCAGGAAAGACTGGCATTCATGTTGTTGATGTTAGTTCTGTATGTGCAGTTAAGGACAAGGCGTGCTGCTCTGTTTTGAGCTAGCTGCAGTTTTGCTAGGTATTTCTTTGCTGCATATGACCATACTACCGGACAGTAATCAAAATGGGACAAGACCAGAGCCTGAACAACATTTACAGTTGATTTGTGTCAATTTTTTTTGTCTGCTTGTTTTATTCAAATACAAAACAACATTCAGGAAAAGTAAAACATGTCTAAAGATTACTTTTCAACATTGCCTGCAACCGAGAGTTCTCATTACTTAGAAATAAGTAATATTGTACGGCTTCCCTCGTGCCCCTTTTGATGACGGTGCTAGCAGCCACGTGAGTGCTGGCTAGCTAGCTAGCGACCAGCTAGCCAAGACCAACAACACAAACAAACAATACAGCTACAAGTAGTCAGTGGAGTTACAAACAGACTACAGTATACTAAACAAGTTAAATATATTACCTGTGATTAAATGTTTTCCCACACACATAGCTACGTGTAGCCTACTTGGACATCAGGGTCCCCACATTTACCACGCAGAGTAACCTGGAGCCATAGGGCTCTTCTCGCAGGCTCTATTTCCCTACGTGGGAGCATTGCAAACTGTAGGTTGGGATTTCTGACCTGGTTACATGTAAATTGAACAATACAGCAGCTGTTCGGCATGTTTTGTTTATTTCTGTATAACTAAATATTGACAACAAAGTTGTCTCTTTTACAATGGGGGTCAATGGAAAAAAAGTTTGTTTTCCCCAATTTGTGGGCGTGGTCGAGGGGAGAATTCTTTGAAAAGAAACTGGTTTCAAGCCTCTGGACACCTCCAGTGTTGACTAAATTGTCTGAAACCATTGCTTCAGGCTGAGTAATACAGAGGTAGACATATCTTACTGGTAATTTAGATTCCATTTTTGAAATAGGTGTAGTCCATTAATTCTTAACAGCTTCTACCCCCAAGCCATAAGACTCCTGAACAGCTAATCAAATGGCTACCCTGGCTGCCCCCCCCTCTCTTTTACGCTGCTGCCAGTCTCTGTTTATTATCTATGCATAGTCACTTTAACTCTACCTACATGTACATATTACCTCAATTACCTGACTAACCTGTGCCCCCGCTGTTATTTTACTGCTGCTCTTTAATTACTAGTTATTTTAATTTTGTACTTATTTTTCTTAAAACTGCATTGTTGGTTAAGGGTTTGTAGTAAGTAAGGTCTACACCTGTTGTATTCGGCACGTGACAAATAAAATAACATGTTTAGCTCTTTATCATTATATTTTGGTAGCTTTAAAAATAAATACAACTATGGAGAAAAATGAATATTTCTCATTTACCAGGAATGTTTTTGTGTGACATTTAGATTGACCTCTAAAATTAGATAATCTTGAATGAGTTAAATTCCAACACTTTTTTTCTCAGCTATTCTTGCTGTGTTTCCCTGTACTCTCACCAAGTAGATGGTCTTAGTAATTTCATTCTGCTTTATTGACTAATGCAAATCATTACCAGCCTGGGCACCCTGGCATGGACCATCTGTCAGTAATTATATTGACTCAGGCGAGGTCTGTGCTAAGAGGTGCACTAGGGACAGTAGTGAACCATCTCAATGCTGACAGCTGACATTGAAATGTTCTATCTACCGAGTCTAGCTAAATGAATTTGCCTCCTCAAGCAGTGTCCTTCAGCAGTCTCTCAGGCCTGCCTGCAGATATAAAGGCTTATATTTCTGCCTCTCAGAGTGGACGAGAGACATTGTATGAGATAGATAAACCTTTTTACATCATTAGGGCTCATTTACACTTGCCACATGCTACGTTCACTCACCCTGATGAAGGTTGATTTAGACTGAAACCTTGGTCAAAATGATCTATTAAATTGTTGGGAGCATCAAGATCACCAGAATGCTGGAGTTGTTATTTTTTATTATATTCACTCACTGTTCTGTATATTTTCCTCTGTATTCTCTTCCAGAGTGTTTTAACAGTTTCCCCCTTATTGGTACAGTAATATATCTTTATATGTGTTTAATTGTAGACAAAACAACAAAATATATCAGTGACAATTATCAGTGTGTCCTCCACTTTAGGACTTTAGGACCCCTCAGTTTTATAAGTACTTGCTGTGTTGAGTGGCTTTCATCTCCCAAATAACATTGGATTATAAAGTCTCCACTATAAATCCAAATCCCTCACCTTTCAGAAGCTCAACTACTACCATGGGCTGCACTATTTTACCTTTATTGTCTATCTTTCTTCTATTGTATAACAAACTCCAATTGCCAAGGGCAGCTCTGTTGATTAAAAGGCAGGTGAAAAATACAAAGACTAATTTAAAGTTTGCTAGAGCAAAGAAACAATGTGCCCTCCAGTGTTAAGTGCCTATTATACAAAAGATATTACATAAAATTACATCTAGTGTACTTGTTTGAGTTCTAATGAAAGTATCCTACTGAAAACAAGTTTTCACCAAGGTCACTGTGACAGTCTGTGTAAATGTTCTATTATGAAATATTAATCTTTATGCACTTTCTAATGTACCATATATGTCTGTTTTGTGTGTTACAGTGTGACCACTGACCTATAGTGTGGATCCTATTCCTGGGACAGAGTGTGCCCATCAGTGGGGGAGAGCTGGCCCTGTCTGGGGAAGATGGAGATGGAGAGGGACCTTGGGGACAGCTCCACAGGGCCCAATATCACCAACAGCACAGGAGCTCCAGACAGCACTCTCCCTGTGGTGGTTTTCACAGACAGGATGGTGGTGCTGGTGGTTATCCTGGCGCTACTCACCCTCCTCACTGTGCTCGCCAACAGTGCTGTCATCACAGCCATCTGCACCACCAAGAAGCTCCATCTTCCCGCCAACTACCTCATCTGCTCCCTGGCGTTCACCGACTTCCTGGTAGCTATCCTGGTCATGCCAATCAGCATCCTATACATTGCCACAGAGTACTGGTCGTTGGGCCAGGTGGTGTGTGAGGCCTGGCTGAGTGTGGACATGACCTGCTGCACCTGCTCCATCCTGCACCTGTGTGTCATAGCGCTGGACCGCTACTGGGCTATCACCAAGGCCATTGAGTATGCCCGTAAGAGGTCGGCCCGCCGGGCAGCTGTCATGGTGGGCATCATCTGGGTCATCTCAGTCTTCATATCCATTCCACCCCTCTTCTGGAGACACAGGCCCGGTAGCCACGGCCCAAAACAGTGCATCATAGAGCATGACCACGTGGGCTACACTATTTACTCCACCTTCGGGGCCTTTTACATCCCCATGACCCTTATTCTCATCTTGTACTATAGGATTTACAATGCTGCTAAGACGCTCTATCAGAAACGGGGCTCATCGCGGCACTTCAGCAGCCGAAGCCAGACAAAGACTGATAGCCAGAACTCTCTGAACCACTGCCGTATGGCACACACCTTCTGCGTATCGGACCTATCCACCTCAGACCCCACTCTGGAGTTTGACAGGCTCAATGCCACCATCCGTATCCCCTCATTTGAGACAGATATGGACAGGGCAGATGAGAGGAGCCAGATCTGTACCTCCAGGGAGAGGAAGGCAGCACGTATCCTGGGCCTCATCCTCGGGGCTTTTATCCTCTGCTGGCTGCCTTTCTTTCTGAAGGAGCTCCTTGTGGGCCTACAGGTCATAACTGCCTCACCCCAGGTGTCAGAATTCCTAACCTGGCTGGGCTACATCAACTCACTTATTAATCCTCTACTTTACACCAGCTTCAATGAGGATTTTAAGTTTGCCTTTAAGAAACTGCTCAGACGAAAGGAGCATGCATAGATTTGCAGGCCCAGGTTGAACGTACAGAATAGTCCCATCGGGGAAAGTATGAAGGAAAGTTATATGCAGTGTGTCCATTGGCTATGTGATGTTGTGCTTTTCAAAATAAAAGTTATTTTTTATTTTTTTTAAAAGTAATGCTTCTTCATCTTTGCGTAAACACAAACTTTGACCATGAATAATCATGGCTTATAAATGCACATACATACATTTTTTATGACTTTGTGAATGAACTACATTTTTACCAATGTGGGGTTTAAGTAAATATTCAATGTTTTTGTCTCAATTGGTTTTACTACACCAGGCACTCCTGCAAAATAGAATTCTAAATCACATTCCATTTGCTCCATTACAGACATTATTATGAGGCGTCCTCCCCCTCACTGATTTCACTGTAGGTATCTATCCCTCCATACTAGGCTGAAATAAACGGTATGTGAGTGACCAAAGACCTGGATGAGAAACTGACTTCCGCACCCATACATTTTTTAAAGGCGCTGGTAAGACTGATAGATGATTACCTTACCTGATTGTGATGAATACAATCACTAAAATTACGTTTTGAACTGATGTTCATTATTTATTATTTAACCTAATGTTCATTATTTATTGGCCTCTTGATGTCTTTAAGTTTAGTTGATTTATAATAGTTAAGCGCCTGCACGCAAAAAAAACATACGCGCAGCCTGCTACCTACCACAGAGTTCAAAACTGCTACGCCCCTCGGTGGACTACAGTGGCATTTGATTCTGCGTGCGTTAATTATTCTGGTCACATGCTGTCTGCGTACGCGGCAGTGGTACGCGACCGAGTTGGGTGTGAAGATGGCGGACGAAGAGGCCGAACAAAACCTCAGCGCACAGACCGATACCAGTGCAACGATTGTGGCGCTCCGAGAGAAATTGCTAAAATTAGCAATTGCACTGAAGAACAGTACGGACTCTCCGACTCAGTCGTCAACTCAGTATTGTCAACACTTTTGCCAGGTTAGTTATTTCTTTCGCTGTGCGCGCTGGCGATTCCAAAATAACCCTCGAGCCTTGCATTAGCATAGCTAGCTTAAGCTAGTTTACAATCCTGAATAATGTTGCCATTGTCAATGTGGACATGGTTTAATGATTTATGTCAAATAAGCATACGTATACTTGTTGTAACACTAGCTGGTGCTATTGTGTTATGTGACTGACTTTCGCACGTTGGTAACGTTAGACAGATAAATGATTTGATGTTGACACTGTCTGTAGCTTAGCTACCCTTTTGATACTGTGTGCTGACATAGCTAGCTTATTGAATTATCATAGGCGCAATGAGGAGGTACATCATCAGCCTTGCTTTGTCATGTCTAGTTTACGCAGAGACGCTGACTTTACGGCCGTTGATAAAGTTAACGTTAAACTATCCATTACTGTCTCAGCTTTGTAGTTGGCTTGCAACTAATTTACTATGCTAACGATAATGAAGCAGCTAGCTAGCTAGTAGCTAACTAGTGAACAAATGGCTTTGTTCTGCTTCACTGCAATGGGACAGGCCTCGCACACACTACACCGCATCTTTTGCTGACAGGTCTCAAATAAATGTGGGGTGTTTGTGTCCATGCATGGTCTCGGATTGTCAAACTGAAACTCTACCCATTTAGCCATTGTTCCTAAATGTGGGTTATATAACACATTTTTGAGTTAACTAGGACAGTAGTTTTCAAACCTCTTCTCGTGGACCCCCAGACATTTCACAATTGTTTTGTAGCCCTCATACACCTATTCATGTAGCCCTCATACACCTATTCAAAGGGTTTAAAATTAGTTGACAAGTTTGAATCAGGTGTGTCATAGCTGTGGTGTAGGCTAGGTAAACTACATGGACTGTTGGAGGTCCCAGAGGAAAGGTTTGAAACACCTGAGTTAGGCTATTCTGTTACAGTGTGAACTCCTTTTGAAATCGTTGAACACATTTTCCCATCAAGTTTGATGCACTACTGAGGCTGTGCCACCTTTACTTTCTTGTGCCTTTCACGAATCTATTGGTTTACTGACCCATATTTAATCTGGCCAAGTTTTCAGTCGACTGGGTAGTGTCAGATGAAGAAGAACAATGAACTGTTAATTACTATAAACCTGGTTTTCATGTAGAAAAAATCAAATGTTTTGCTCATAGTCAAGGGCTTGTACCATTCATGACTGAGGCGACGATAGTAAAATTACTTTATAAGTCCTCCAGAGTCCTCAAGGACAAAACATGGACCCCTCTTGACGGCAGAGAGAAACATACGTTTACATTTCCTGCAATCCTACACATTTGATTATGGGTTGTGGAGAAAATGTAGCCTTTTTAATGCAGAATTTCTGCGGTTATACACATTTTGCCAAGGGGTGGAGAGAGTTTGGCAATTTTACAACACATTAAATGAAATTCTACCAATTTTGCCATGGAGCAAAACAAATCTGTTTTTCAGCTAATTTAATGGTATTCTATTAAATTTGCCATGTGGTAAATACTTTTGCATTTTTAAAGCTAATTCCCTGCAAATCTACCCATTTTGCCATGACTTATGTTTATGTTGCCTTATGTTAATGATATCTGAGTGACTAACAAAATCAATAGGGGCCCCCTGTAGTACAGGGCCCCTGGGTATTTGGCCATGATTACAACAACTTTAGATAGCTGGCTAGACAGACTTGCCAATCAAAAAAATGTTAGTTGACATGGCTAATTGAGTAACTGACATAAGACAAGAATTGCTCATGCACAACCAAATTTCTAACTTGCACCTTGTGTGTAGAGCCATTATAACTCTCAACAGTAAGTTGAGACCCTGACTGAGTTCCCACCCCCAAAAACGTGTCTATTTTTTGGGGGTTAGGGGCCCCTGGCGGCCTGGGCCCCTAACTGACTGCTTATGCATGGAGCCAGCCTTGGCTAAACCAACTTTAATTGCTGTAACAATAATGATTTGCATTGTAACACATGAACAGAGGTCTAAACGAACAGTAGCATGCCTCATTAGCATGCTGTTAATAATTCTGTTGAATCTAGTTGCATACAGAGTTTTTGGACTTTGATGTGCCAGCCATTGTTGCAGTAGAATATCAAGCATGTGTGAATATCTGTGGCTAGAGGCAACGACTGTCCTTGCGCTGTGTGGGAGGATGGAAGGACAGAGAGAACGGATGAGCGCCACTGCAGTAGGCATGGTTCTTCATCTTCACACTTAAATTGTCATTCATCTTCCAGCATGTACATTTGAATTCAGCAGTGTGTTTACAAAATTACATCTTTAAAAAAAATATCTGTTGGCTATTCATGACAATCCAGCATTCTTTTTCAAACAGCATACATTGTTTTGCATTTTCCTTTTCTGCCTGTCTGTGTGGAAGAACTGCTTGTTTTCTGACCTCCACACTCAGCTGCATGATGCTTGAAAGAGCACTATTCCCAGGTGCCCAGCTGGGTTCCTAGATATGCATGGCTCCCCAGCCTCCACTCAGCTCATCTAGCAGAGTGAGTGTATGGTGGTGTTATTAGACTACCATCCGCGTGGCCGAGTGTTGTAAATCGCCTCCTCCCACCCGACCCCGGCTCGGTCTCAGGATGCCATGTGTTGTCTGGAAATTGAAGACATGAGACAAGCCACTGCCCCTGGTCACAGCATGGATGATGGATGGTGATGAATATGGATGATCCTACTCTACTGTTGGTGTTAGTCTGGCTGGACTGGCAGTGTGCTTTCTACCAGATGTCTACCAGCCCAGGTCCCCCTCCTGCCTCCCTTCTCTCTAATTAGGACCAGATCAAAATGGAGGGGTGAATGGGATTCTATGTATTTAGTTAGCGCCTCTCATGAGGAAAGTCTCTTGTTGAGGCATTGTTACATAAATACAATCACAATACATTATTAGACTGTATTACAGTATATACTCTAGATGGGTTATTTAGCCTAGCTAAGAAAAACACTTGATGGTTTAATTTATTTGCAATTCTAAGGCTACTTTTTCTTTAGGTTCCAGTCTAAAGAAAGTTGTAATAAATAATAACTGGTTGTTTGGATTATGTTGGCCAGTGCATTTGTTAAAGGCCTACTGTGATATCTACCAAGGTGTAGAGGTTGTGGAGAGAGCCGGGAGAACAGCAGATCCTCCTACACATCCCAGTCGCAGCTTACAATGAAATCAAATACACATGACCTCTGACCTCAGCTGTGTGTGCGCCCCAAATGGCACCCTATTCCCTTTATATTGCACTGCTTCTGACCAAGGCCATGGGGCTCATGTCAAAAGTAGTGCGCTATATAGGGAATAGGGTGTCCTTTGGGATTACTTCCGTGTCTGACAGCTATGCTATGTCTTTCGCTCTGAGGGTTTGATGGATGTTGATGGGAGTATATCCCTGTGCTGACACACTGAAATATATAATTTTATCAGCATGTGTGGGGTTGGTGTATGTGTCAGTGTGTTGTGTTTACAACTTATCTGTGGATCTGATCTGCGATGTGGAACCTTGTTTTTGTTATCAAGTAATAAGGCTACTCTAAGTTGACAGGGTGAGGACTGAACCAGAATCTGGATTTACAAGAAACATTGAATATTGCGTATCTCCTTTATGTCCAGGAAGAAGCCATTCACCAGCTTTTTAAGCTTAATAATTTCAAAATGCATACGGTACTTATTAAAGAATGGAGTTTCGCTGAGTAACTATCGTCATTACTGCCGTTACATCCGGTATGTACTTCCAAAAAAAGTCTAAGTAAAAAGTTACATGCAACTGAAAAAATGCCTTGTCTGGAAAGAATCTTAAGTATTGTTTTAGACCAAGTGTGCATTCGCCAAATTCACCTCTCATGCACTTCCAATAAAATCTCTTATTACTGCCGGGCACAGGTCGGCTGATCCAGCAGCAGGAAAGGTCATTGATTTTGATTTGAATGTCATATCTGTTTCACCCGCACCACACGGAATACATTAATATTTAAAGTAAGTCGATTAAGTAAACAATATAGGATATGTTAGGGATGTGACAAATGGACAATTTTGCTTAATGTTTAAGCACTTTTTTTTGGGGGGGGGGGATTAGTTTTCCATTAAAACAATAAGATGAAATCATAAAATTCCCAGTCTATTCACATTGAAGAACAATGGTTGTGTATGTATGAATTCTAGTGCCGGTCAATGAAGTTATGTCTACCGCCAGAGGTTGGAATCAGTTCAGAGAACGGAACCAGAATTATTTGTACATTTTTTTTGAGGAACAGAATCAGAACTGGAAATGAAAGTAATCTATACTGTTTCAGGAACATAACCATTAACAGCATAGGAACCGGTTAATACTGTTATTTTACATTCCAGGCATTTTCTTTTCTTTCTCCTAGTCCCACAAAAAAAACAAAGTGCCTATAAAGCCCTCACTATGTCACAACTTTTTTCAGTGTCAGCCTGCCAGCTGAAAATCTGTGTGTGTGTGTAGGCTACCTCCCCCTACGAAGCATAGTCTACTATTGCCTACTGACGTTAGTGTTATTCAGAAATTAGGGAGTGAGATTATTATTATTTTTTTAGTGCAAAGAATGGATGAACTTTTTCATTGATAGTTAACTATAGTATCCTTATCACGTTTAAAATTGCAGGGCTCTACACTGACCTTTTTTACAAGGACTATGAAAAAATATTTCAGGTATTAAAGCTAGAATCCTTAATTGTTTTTGATGCACTGGTGTGCCTAAATAGACAATTCCAGTCTCACAGCAAAATATTTAGTTGTATGTGCAAATAAAAAGTTTGCACTGTAGAGCCATGCATTGGATTTATTAACTACAAAAAGGTAAAACGTGTTTTTATTTAAATTCTGGTGGACACACAAGCTAGGTAGCTCAAGTTCAATGTTAAGCCAATGCTCTGAAGCCCTACACTTGTCTGTCCAATGCATGTAAATAGCTTGCCTTCTCCATAGCAAGTAATTTAATGTTGAGCTAAATGTAAACAAAATAATGTACTTTTCAGAGGTTTAAAAAGAAACCGAAAGGAACGATATATATACCATTACATTTTTGGGGTTTGAATCCGTTCAGAAATTTTATTTTGCTCGTCAGAATAGTGGAACGGGGGGGTTCTGTTCAGAGATGAAATGATACCGCGTGAAATATACCCGTGAAAGCACCTTGGCTACGGCATGTTCCTTCTGACTCTTCGAATCGCCACTGAACAGGCATTTTATTTGTCTGTAAAGGAATGCTGCTTCTGAAGCTGCCTGCTGGCAGACCACTCTCTCATAAAAAATAAAGTTGTTTAAAGTTCATTAAGTACTGTGACTTACCAAGACATCTAGATGGAAAAAAAAAACCTCTCCCACTAGGAATTTACTCCAAAGATTCAGTATATTTGGAACGGAGGAGACTGATTAGTTGCCGTACTTCCGAGAACACAAACACCTTCCATCTTTCACAGGTGTGTGCTTTTCATGTTCAATCAACAGGTGTACACCAAGTTGTAGAAACATCTGAAGCATGATCAATGGAAACAGGATGCACTTGAGCTCTGTTTTTAGTCTCATAGCAAGTCTCATAGCAAGTCTCATAGCATAGTTTCTTTGGATTGTTGGGTTAAATAGGACTGTGACCTTTTTGCCACTAGTCATTTTGCTCACCCCATTTCTAAATTTCCCGCAATTAAATTTGGCAATTTCCTGGCCTGCAAAGTTTCGCAACCTCAATAAAGCAGGGCCGATCATCAATGTATAGGCTAGGATATTCTTCACTAGCATCATTAGCGAATAGAATATACCACAAACCCCATGACGTGCCTTATTGCTATTATAAACTGTTTACCAAGGTAATTAGAGCAGTATAAATAAATGTTTTGTCATAACCATGGTATAGGGTCTGATATATCACTGCTGCCAGCCAATTAGCATTCAGGGCTTGAACCAACCAGCTTATAATTCTGGATAGGCTTTAATTACCGTACTTTAATTTCATTACTAATGTTACAGGAGGTGTTGAAGAGGTAGATTTGGCACATGCGCACTTAGTCAAAAACAATGCGTACGTTCTTCCAAACATTTTTTTCAGTTGCAATAGACCTTTTCTGGAAGTACATACTGGTCGTAACGGTAGCAAACTCCATTCTCTGGTATTCACCGAAAGTATTTTAGAAATGATTAATCATGGGAAGTTAAATGTTTGCATCCTGATCATAAAGGAGAATAGCCATATTCAACATTTATTGTAATCCTAGATTCTGGTTCAGATGAGGACCTGCTGTTATGATTAGGAATACTGCTTATTGTTGTTATTGTTTGTGATCCACTTCAGAGCCAACGAGAGCCCAGTTGAATTAAAAAGCAACTGTCATAAACACCTGTAGAGAGAGGGAGACTATGGGGAAAGTCAGACAGATAGGTTTTTAGGCAGCCACTGTAGGCTGTGTAGAGTACACTGCATACATGTTTGAATCCTATTCGTTTTACAGGTGGCATCAAGCAGGGTGTTGTCTTGTCAGCGTGTTGAAGGTAAAGACTAGAAGCATGAGTTGGGATCAGTCAATCTGCGACAGTGTTGCCAACTTGCTGTTGGAGGAGAGAGTACTCTGTAAAGGGGAAATCTGTAGTTGCAACAATTGTATTTATTTTTTACTTTTAAATTAATGGTACGAACCTGTATTCTTAAAGAATATTATTTATAAATGCCTCATGAGCTTAGTTCAACTGTCCTATACCATAAGCTTTTTTTATACCAAAGTAAATGTATAGAAACACTATATAGCCTCAACATGGTTACAGTTATAGTTTTGATATCACAGATGGTCAGTCCTTGCATCCATATCTCTGTCAGGGAGACACTTTTCTCCTGCAGTTGACTGGCCCTGTCAACTTGAACCCTCCCAAAATGAAATACTTGTTTTTTTATGTTTTCATATGCCAACATGGGTCTAGGTCATTTGCAGTGTTTTTAAAGTAATTGTCTATCAGTCTCAGAAATACACAAATCTTTATTACATAAACTTGATTTAAGATTTTTTTTTTTGCATCTTAATGAAAAACAGACACATTACATTATGTATTAATTGATCATGTTAACCACATGTATACAATATATCTAAAACATAACAATGTTGTTGAGAACTGGTTACTGAATCAACTTAAGTTAGATTACATTCCACTACCAGCTGCCCCATTTAAACAACATAACACAACAATATACAATAAAATACGTTTGTCTTTCCCAGCCTTCACTTACTTTGCTTCACCCTCCCTCTTCAGTCACTGAATGGTCATCTTAACCTTTTTTTTTTTTTCTGAACACACACAAGAATGGTGTATAGGTACTTTGTAGAAAAGACCGGTATGCAATTCTTATATAAACATAAGAGCAGAGAGGGGAAAGCATGGGTGATGGGGCAAGCACATGCCACCCAAGGGTAGATTAAAAGATCACAAGTGAGAGTGCATTGAAATGTACAAATTTAGAGAGCCGAATGGTCAATATAAGAGAGGAGAGGTTGCCAGATTTGATGAAATTGGCAATTTATTAGTCTTGCCCATTTTGAGTTTCACCACTTGCTACCGGCCCTCTCTGCCATATAGTGCTCAGTCTCCGGGCCATGGACAGAGATCAGCAGCAGACTGTTCATCATGCTGGTAGACAGGCTGGACCTCAAGTCTGACTTGATGCACTTCATGGCTGAGAACCCTCGCTCACAGCTGTATGAGCTCATGGGAAAGACCAGCATTATCTTTACCATTACCCTGATGTGGGAGAACTGGTCTGGCCTCCCAACAGTAGCTTGCAGCAGGCGCTGCCACAGCACCTGTGGCTGAAGGTGTCTGAAGTGGCGGACATCTACCTTGAGCTCCAGCCGCTCACACGTTGCATGTGTGGAGGACTTGGAAGTCCTGACATTCCTCCAGGATGTGGCTAAAGTGGTCTGTGAACAACTTTAGCTCCTCCAGGCCAAAAATAGCGAGTACATTGAGGTAATCTGGCCAGCTGGAGTGGTCAAAGAGAGTGGAGACTTTCAAGATCCCCATTTACAGGTTTCCAAAATGCTTAGACACAAAATGACAGTCATCCACAAGCTTCTCTCACTTCCCAGAAGGCAGTGTCGTCATTTTCTTTTCTGCAGTGGCACATTTCTGAAGGCTGTCTTCTCTGGTCCAACATCTTCCAGGAACTGTTGGATTCTTGGTCCTGGGGATCTCAAGAGACACGTCAAGATGATGCCCAAGTTGGGGCTTGACATTTTGGGGCATTCATCATTGCCCGACAAGGTAACACATTCACCCTGTAGTAAAAAGCCTTATACAACGGGTGGGTCTAATCCTGGAGGCTGATTGGTTAAAAAGGCATTCCAGCCGGTGTCTATTCCACAAGTTGCCACCGGCTTAAGCTATGATGTTGAAATGCCTATTTACTGTTCCATCTCACTGTGCAATCCACTGTCTCACTCCCAGCAAGGCAATTTATAAACTTGATCTCCACTATAAAAATCGAGACATTAATCTCCCATTTTTCTTTTGAACTAGCATTCGGTTTTCAACAGCAGAGATTTGTATAAACCTTGCAGTCTCTTTCTCTGACATTTGCAACAATTTCAATATTGAAATAATCTCCTGTTTGTCGGGACGAGGCAGACAGCTTTCATCAGCAGGTCAAAATCATGAATCAACTGGCATCATTTTAATGGATATATACTGTACAAAAAAATGTCAGCAAAAAACAGGTAAAATGAGATGCAGCTAGTATGCAGTCTTTCTAGCTTCAGTTTGAAGTGTTAGCTGTGTTGGCTAGCTCCTCTGAACAACAGTGTCCTGATGAGCGCACATTTTCTATTCCAGGGTCGCATCCATAGATACAGAACAAAAAGACTAAACGACTGGGTTGCGTCTCTGGCAACCCAACCGATAGCACGCAAGACCAGTCGGCTTGGGGAGCAAGCTTAGATTTGTATGTGTACAATCGGTTCAGGCCAGGGAGATACAACCATATTCTCTAGATTACCATAGTTGATAGCCATAGCCTACAGACGTGCATTTTAATAGACCTATTTGCCCAACATTGGAATGATTTTATAATATTATACATTTCCATAACATAAATAATTATATATGCGATGCCTATCCAGCCATATCATTGTTTGAAACCTGGACATTTTACATTCACATATCTTACCTTGCTTTTAACCGCCTACAGACAAAATCCGACCATAGGAAAAATGCGAATTCTTTAAGATTTCATGATATGCCATTGAAACCAACATTTGTTATTCTACTGTCGAAAGGCAGTAAGGCACAATCCTTACTGCCATTGGCAGGTTAAACTATTTTGAAAAAATACAATTATTAGTGGGTCTTATGGTTGTGGAAGGCTTACAGTGCTTCAGAAAGTTTAGTGCATTCGGAAAGTATTCAAACCTCAATTTTTTCCTCATCAATCTACACACAATACCCCATAATGACAAATTTATTACAAATAAATTGTAAAAAATTACACAAGTATTCAGACCCTTTTCTATGAGACTCGAAATTGAGCTGAGGTGCATCGTGTTTCCATTGATCATCCTTGAGAGATTTCTACAACTTGATTGGAGTCCGACTGTGGTAAATTCAATTGATTGGACATGATTTGGGAAGGCACACATCTGTCTATATAAGGTCCCACAGTTGCCTGTGCATGTCAGAGCAAAAACCAGGCCATGAGGTCAAAGGCATTGTCTGTAGAGCTCCGAGACAGGATTGTGTTGAGACACAGATCTGGGGAAGGGTCCAAAACATTTCTGCAGCATTGAAAGTCCCAAAGAACACAGTGATCTCCATAATTCTTAAAGTGTAGAAGTTTAGAACTACCAAGACTCTTCCTAAAGCTGGCCAGCTTTAGGCATCGGGGGGATAAGGGCCTTGGTCAGGGAGGTGACCAAGAACCCAATGGTCACTCTGACGGAGCTCCAGAGTTTCTCTGGGGGAGATGGTTGTCCTTCTGGAAGGTTCTCCCATCTTTGCAGCCCTCCATCAATCATGCCTTTATGGTAGTGGCGAGACGGAAACCACTCATCAGTAAAAAGCACATGACATTCCGCTTGGAGTTTGCCAAAAGGCACCTTAAGAACTCAGACCATGAGAAGAAAGATTGCCTGGTCTGATGAAACACTCTAATTGAACTATTTGGCCTGAATGCCAAGCGTCGCGTCTGGAGGAAACCTGGCACCAATCCCTATGGTGAAGTATGGCGGTGGCAGCATCATATTGTGGGGATGATTTTCAGCGGCAGAGACTAGTCAGGATCGAGGCACCGATGAACGGAGCAAAGTACAGCGATCCTTGATGACAACCTGCTCCAGAGCGCTCAGGACCTCAGACTGGTGGGGTTTACCTTCCAATAGGACAACAAATGTCCTTGAGTTGCTCAGACTTGAACCTGATCGAACATCTCTGGAGAGACCTGAAAATAGCTGTGCAGCGACGCGAATACTTATTTTCCACCACAATTTGCAAATACATTCATTAAAAATCCTACAGTGTGATTTTTTAACTTCTCATTTTGTCTGTCATAGTTGAAGTGCACCTATGATGAAAATTACAGGCCTCTCTTATCTTTTTAAGTGGGAGAACTTGCACAATTGGTGGGTGACTTAATACTTTTTTGCCCCACTAAGTGTTCACACCTCTGAGTCATTGCATGTTTGCATCACTTTTGGCAGCAATTACAACTGAGTCTTTCTGGGTAAGTCTCTAAGAGCTGTGTACACCTGGATTGTACAATATTTGCACGTTATTAAAATTTTAAAAAACCTTCAAGCTCTGTCAAGTTGGTTATTGATCATTGCCAGGCAGCGATTTTCAGGTTTTTCCATAGATTTTCAAGCTGATTTAAGTCAACTGTAACCAGGCCACTCAGGAACATTCAATGTTGTCTTGGTAAGCAACTCCAGTGTTTATTTGGCCTTGTGTTTTAAGTTATTGACCTGCTGAAAGGTGAATTTGTCTCCCTGTTGGAAAGCAGACTGAACCAGGTTTTACTCTAGGATTTTGCCTGTGCTTAGCTCGATTCTGTTTATTTTTTATTAATAATAAATAAACTCCTTTTCCTTGCCAATGACTAACATAAATATAACATGAAGCAGCCACCACCATGCTTGAAATATGAAGTGGTACTTAGTGATATGTTGTTGGATTTGCACCAAACATAACGCTTTGTATTCAGGACATAAAGTATGTTTCTTTGTCATTTTTCTTTTTGCAGTTTTACTTTAGTGGCTTATTCCAAACAGGAAGCAAGTTTTGGAATATTTGTATTCTGTACAGGCTTCCTTCTTTTCACTCTATCAATTAAATCAAATCAAATTGTATTTGTCACATGCGCCGAATACAACACCTTACAGTGAAATGCTTACATGCAAGCCCTTAACCAACAATGCAGCAAAGAAAATCCCTTTAAAAAAAGTAATAACAATAACAAATAATTAAAGAGCAGCAGTAAATAACAATAGCGGGGCTTTATACAGGGGGTACCGCCACAATGATTTATTAAAGTATCTATAATTAGATAAGAGTAGCAGCAGTGTGGGTGTGGGGGGGCAATGCAAATAGTGTGGATAGTCATTTGATTAGCTGTTGAGAAGTAATATGGCTTGCGGGTAGAAGCTGTTTAGAAGCTTCTTGGACCGAGACTTGGCGCTCCGGTACCGCTTTCCGTGCAGTAGCAGAGAGAACAGTCTATGACTAGGGTGGCTGGAGTTTGACCATTTTTAGGGCCTTCCTCCGACATCACCTGGTATAGAGGTCCTGGATGGCAGGAAGCTTGGCCCCGGTGATGTAGGTTAGTATTGTGGAGTAACTACAATGTTGTTGATCCATCCTCAGTTTTCTCCTATCACAGCCATTAAACTCTTTAGCCGTTTTAATGCACCATCCAAAATGTAATTAAAACTTCACCATGCTCAAAGGGATATTCAACGTCTGCTTTTTAATTTTTTTTCACCCGTCAACCAATTGCGAGTCATTGGAAAACCTCCCTTGTCTTTGGTCTGTTTGAAATTCACTGCGCGACTGAGGGACCTTGCCGATAATTGAATGTGTGGGGTAAAGAGATGAGGTAGTTATTAAAAATGTTAAACACTATTATTGCACACAGTTAGTCCATGCAACTTATTATTTGACTTAAGCACATTTTCACTCCTGAACTTATTTAGGCTTGCCATAACAAAGGGGTTGAATAATTACTCAAAACATTTCAGCTTTTCACTTTTTTAATGAGTTTGTAAAAAATATCTAAACGTAATTCCACTTTCACATTATGGGGTATTTTGTGTAGGCCATTGACACTATCTCAATTTAATTTGAAATTCGGGCTGTACCAAAGTCGAGGTGTGTGAATACTTTCTGAATATTTAGCCTATTAATAATTTTACAAGCCCTTAATTCTTTACATTATTCCTGACTGTTTGAAATGCAGTGTTAACTTTTTACGTTTAAAAAAATCTAGATATATCGTGAATCACCCATAAATTTGAGAGATCTAGACATAATTTTTAGGCCATGTCGCCCAGCCCAATGTTCTAGCATCCAACTAGCCTCAGCCCTGTCTCCAGCTAGCATTTATTTCCCGAAGAGCAAAACAGGAAGCTGTTACTGGAGAGAAGTCCCCATAACCTCACCAACCTGCAAAGGCTTTTTCCACTAGTAGGCTCTTGTCACTGAGCCGTCTGAGACAAAGTGCAGCCAACCATCCATGCAGTGACTTTAACAGTAACGTAGACTGTTGTTTCTTTGCCAAGGTACACTGAGATTGAATAGTTCAACAATACTGAGGTAGCTAATAACACACACAGGCCATGAAAGGTTCTCTCTCCATCATGAGCAGAATAAAGTTGTGGTTTCTCACTTAAATCAGATTTATTCGTCATTGAACAATTCTCATGAACCTTTTTATAACCTAATTCTCTCTGAGGAGTTGCCTGACCGAGAGAAGCTGTCAGAACTACTTGTCTTTTGATGCTGTTCAGAACAGGGCTTCTCCTCCAGGCCCATCTGTCTGTCTGCGCTCTCCAGAGTCTCACTGCTCTCTGTGTGTGGGCATCTGCCCAGCCCCCTCTGCTTTGATGGAAAGGAGCAACACATCTCTTCTGTAGGACGTTGGAGAAATGTAGACTCATAAACCATATCCAACATGAATGAAGTGGTTGGTAGCTTTTTTAAATGTATTCTACTGGTCTAAAAAGGATGCATTACAACTGCTTGTCATTTCACATACAAACATTTAGGCTAATTATAGAAATTTCGCCCCCCTCCTGTTGCAAATTAATTTCAGCAGTAGTGGTGGTAGGCACTATATTGCATCTAAAGATATCAAACATCTGCCTTTATAGCTCTCTGTGGATGACTTCATTGGTGCATAAGAGAAAGGTGAGTGTAACCTCCTCTGTCTCTCTCTCTAGACTCTGGTGGAGTATGCTGGTCGATGGAGGATGGAGGAGGAGCCCTTGCCCCTGGTGGAGGTGTATACAGTGGCCCTGCTGAGCTATGCCCAGGTCTCCTCCTGCCTCTCCTCTCAGTGTGAAAACGTCCCCCTCGTAGTTGAACGTCTCTCACTGTGAGTACGCCTGTCTAATTTGTGGAGGGGTTTAACCTGCTTGTTGTTCTCCATGTGCCTGCAAGATTAGTACCCATGATATTTTTTAGAAGAACATAATTTGAAATGCACATCAGATTAATTACTGTACTATACATTATCTCAGATGTAGAATTGTATGATACACCCTACATGTAGAATGAAACATTGGATGATGTTACCTAACACCATCTCCAGCCATTTGTTTTACAGTGCTTTGTTAACATTATTGATCATTACCAATCAGACTTGCCTTTATTCTTCAGATTATGTTTAAATCACTGCACAAAATACAAAGGCTTTAGTCATCATGTTTGGGTAGCTCATTTGATTTCCTATTGGTTGTGCAGGAGCTGTATAGAGCTGCTGCTCTCCCTGCCAGAAAACTTCCCAGATGCCTTGTGGGAAGAGTTCAAGTCATCTGTTCAGGTAAAATGCTTAGTCATGTCACAAAGGACGAAATGTTTCCTTTTTATATGCAATGAGGTCTTGTAAACTACACTTGTAGGTTACTGTATTCCTGATTGAGTTGCTTTATCTGTTCAGGATAGTCTTTTAAGATAAGATTCCATTTGCTCTGTTTCTGAAATGTACTACATAATATTATATATGTTGCAAGGATGCACCATTAATTTGAATGCGTAATTGCTTCTAAAAGTACCTACGGCTTTGAGAATACTGTCACTGAGTGAATTGTGTGTGTTGCAGTCAGCACACTCCCAGCTGCAGGAGAATGGCATCACACAGCTGGCCCTCCTGTCTGCTGTGGCCCAGGAGACTGGTGTGTGGACAAACAGCACCCTGCGTAGTCTCCTCTCTAATGAGTCTCCACAAACGGAGGAGGGTGAGTTTTCTTTTACTACAATAAAGGAAGAGAACCCTGTGCACAACAGTGTGTCTAGATCCAGGAACAACTTTTGATACTAGTTGTTATTCAAGTGTTGTACATTTGAACCAGCATTTTATATCAGTACTCTATTTGTATTGTGTCTGTGAATCTCAATATCCTCTTCTTTAGTTCACAAGTTCCTTCGACTTGAGGGACCCATTCTGCTGGAGATGAGAGTAAAGCACCTTATTAAGGAGAACCACATGGAGAGGGCTGCACTGCTGGCAAGGGCTTGTGCAGAGTGTCCCGAGTTTGAAGGAAAAGGGCACATCTTTAAGCAGATGTACCTGGTCTGCCTGTGCTCTGCCTCAGCACAGGAACCACTAATGGAGGAGGTAGGTTGGGACAGTCTGCTAGAAACAGGTTGAGTCCCAAATGGCAGCCTATTCCCTATATAGTCCGCAACTTTTTAACAGGGCCCATAGATACTTTAATTATTTAACTGTCAGGCCTCCGTGGATTCATTGCACCAATCAGAATTTCTCTGTCCTCGCTATTGTTTTCTAGTGTATGAAATTGAGACTTTCATCAACAAAAGGCAGACCATTCAATGGAAAAGGTGTAATTGTGGCTTGAGGCAGACCTGTTGCATACCACATTGAAATATAATTTGAATGCAATGCAGCTCTTCCTTTTTATCGACAGCTCTCCGAGGTTGATTGCCGTGATGCACTAGAAATGATCTGTAACCTGGAGTCGGAAGGGGATGAGAGGGGAGCCTTCAGCTTATGCTCAGCCTTTCTAACACGTCAGCTTCTCCAAGGAGACACTTATTGTGCCTGGTAAGATCACGGCGCTACGTTTCTTGCATTGAAGCCCACCCCTCCTATCTGTTTGACTTATGAAATGTATATCTATTGTGTTATTACCTGTTTCAACTTACAGTAAAACAAAATAAAACTGTGCAATCTCTTGTTTAGTTCTTCAGATAATTCAGGTATTATAGAATATATTATGACTATTAAGCTATTTGGTTTATTTATTTTCTCTCCAGGGAGCTGACACTGTTTTGGAGCAAACTGCTGAAGCGGATGGAGTCATCTGAAGAGACGTTCCTGGACAGTTGTCGTCAGATGTCTTTGCTGTCCACAACGGTCTTCCACATCCTCTTCTTCATCAAAGTCATTCAATCAGAGGTAAGCTTCTGCCCTGATACATTCATTTTTTTCTGGGTGTATATAGACTGAACATGGCACACTATAATTTTTGCATTGTATAGTCAGCACTCCACTTTTTTTGTGCCATATGCTCTATTGTTTCATTGATAGTCAATTAATATTTAGTGCGTTTCCCTCTAAAACCCTGTTGTTTTTTTGTTTGTTTTTTACAGGTGGGTAAGGTTGGACTGCCAGTGTGTGTTGACATGTGCATACGGGCTCTACAGTTGGAATCAAGTGACGCAAACAACAAGGCCACCATTTGCAAAACCATCTCCTGTTTGCTGCCCACTGATCTAGAGGTAAAGCGGGCCTGCCAGCTGACAGAGTTCCTCCTGGAACCCACAGTGGACTCCTACTACGCCGTGGAGACTCTGTACAACGAGCCAGACCAGAAGCTGGAGGAGGAGAATCTTCCTGTGTCTAACTCGCTCCGCTGTGAGCTCCTGCTGGTGTTCAAGACCCAGTGGCCTTTTGACCCTGAGTTCTGGGACTGGAAGACACTGAAGCGTCACTGCCTGACCCTTATGGGTGAGGAGGCCTCCATTGTGTCCTCCATTGACTTGCTGAATGACAATGAGATCCCAGAGGCCCCTGAGGAGGAGGAGGACACAGCCCAGGGTGAGGAAGTGTTCAGAGACGTCACAGACTACTTCGTGGACACCACACATGAACTGAATGAAATAACGGATAAAAGACGGAAAATCCGAGAGACAAAGAAACTGAGAGAGAAAGGGTTCATCTCGGCCAGGTTTCGAAACTGGCAGGCATACATGCAGTACTGTGTTCTGTGTGACAAGGAGTTTCTGGGGCACAGGATTGTACGTCATGCACAGACTCACTACAAAGATGGACTTTATAGATGCCCGATATGCGCAGAGACCTTCACCTCAAAAGACATATTGGAACCACACGTGGCATCACACGTAAAGCTATCATGCAAGGAAAGACTAGCTGCAATTAAAACAAATAAAAAATTAGCTAATCCCAAAACGGCTGCTCCTGTTATTGCGGCTCTGAAAGCTAAGACTGAAAATCTACTTTGGAAAAAAGATGCAAACAGCGATTCCCAAGAACACAATGGGGAGTCGCTTCAGACAGAATCAGTTCAGACTAAAGTATCTGGACTTAAGACCGAAAGCAGCACTGAGGAAAACACATGCCCTGTTGTGAACTGCAAAAAGGGATTCAAGTATTTCCGAAATCTTCTTGTTCATGTGAAAGCACATAGAGATAACGATGAAGCAAAGCGCTTCCTTGAAATGCAGAACAAAAAAGTGATTTGTCAGTATTGTCGTCGCCAATTTGTTAATGTCACACACCTTAACGATCATTTGCAAGTGCACTGTGGTGTCCGACCGTACATTTGCATACAGTTGAACTGCAAGGCCAGCTTTCTCTCCAACACAGAGCTGCTTGTACACAGAAAAGAACATGTCGTATTTAAAGCCAGATGCATGTTTCCTAGATGTGGGAAGATTTTCAATGAAGCCTATAAGCTTTATGACCATGAGTCACAGCATTACAAAACGTTCACCTGCAAAGTCCCTAACTGTGGAAAAGTGTTCCATTCTCAGTCACAGTTGGATCTGCACCAGGAGGAACATGTCACAAAAGAGGAGGAATACCCAGCTACAGACACTGACCTTTCTCATTTTCTGGACCAGAGGATGCTTTCTGATCAGGCTTCCTTCTCAGAGGATGTTGATGAGGCTTCTCATCCATCAGCATCTGTTGAGGTGAAGCACTCGATTGACAACCTGCTGAATGCTTCTCAAGGTCCTGTTGAGAATGATCGACGATACATGATTCAAAGTGAGCCACCAGTAAAAGAACTGTACCCATATTCAGAAAGATCTGTTATTCGGTCTACTACAAATGCACAAACACATGAACCAAATCAGCTGAGACATAGACACCAAGACCCCTCAGAGACTGCTGCATATGACTATATGAGACCCAAACCACATAATCCTCCATTAGCTTCATACCAATATCCTGGGGATTTGCATCATGCCCAACAACCAAGTGTGTTTCAAGGTCAGGTCCAGAGTTTTCGCAAAGATGGAAATTATGAATCCAGGAACTACAATTCTGATTACCGAGTACCAGTGCAAGAACAACAACATCCACACATGTCTGTTAACATGTCAGCATCAAGCCAGACCTCCCATTACATGTCAACTCCAATGCCTCAAATTCTCCCATCGGTCTCTCACACACTTCTTCCACTAGTAACTCGTTTGCCAGCCACTGGTTGCAGAACAGAGAATACACAGGGCCCGTTAGCAAGCACTCCTGCCCCACAGCAACACCCATTACCAGCTACTCCTGCCACACAGCAACACCAATTACCAGCTACTCCTGCCACACAGCAACACCAATTACCAGCTACTCCTGCCCCACAGCAACACCCATTACCAGCTACTCCTGCCCCACAGCAACACCCATTACCAGCTACTCCTGCCCCACAGCAACACCCATTACCAGCTACTCCTGCCCCAACCCAAGGAGAGAGACACCACTGTGCTTTGGAGTCATGCGATCGCAACTACAGCTCCTACAGAAGTGTTACCAAGCATATGAAAGCAGCTCACCCAGAGTTTTATACAGAATGGAAACTTGTTAAGAGAAAAACAAGGGAACATGAAAAAGCAAGAAAAGTTGCCCCGTCGAGTCTGCCTCTGATCGGGAACCATAACTCTGTTACTCCAATACAACATCAACAGGTCATTCAGCCAACCCCGCCCCTGTACTCAAACTCAAACCACTCTTACGCTTCCCATTCAGCTGCTGTCCAAAGCCAAGCTTTCCCCAACCAAATGGACAATATCTTAGATCCCATTGTACTCTCCCAGCTAGGAAACAACCCCAATCAATATGCACCACCTAGTATGCCATGGCAACAAACGCCAGGAAACAACCAAATCCAGAATTATCACTCTCAAGTATATCCCTCCTCGAACCTGCAAGGGATGCCACAAATGGGTGGTGGAGGAATGGATGTTCATGTTATTCCATCCGGTCATATGATGCGACCTAATGTGGAAAGACCAGCAGAGTCACTGCTTCCAACAACTATGGATAATGTTCTTCAGCCTGTTTACCCCTCTTATGTGGACATTCTGAAGGACTCAAGTCTCTCAAATCAGCTGGTAAATGCTGCACTTCCCTACACACCGCAGACTCAAAGTAATTTGCGTTCTAATTTCAATCCCCCTGAAAGGAGTCGAAGAATGCAGAAAACCAACATGGAATCACATGTCCTTGCAGGAAACCAATTGCTAGCTAGAAACAACAGTGAATCTCAAGACTGCACCAAAAACGCTGCTGAAAAAATCCAGATGGGCAAAAAAGTCAAGCGCAACAAAAGAACAAAGTGGCCTGCCATTGTTAAAGATGGAAAGTTCATTTGCTCTAGGTGTGGTAGAGAATTTACAAATCCTAAATCACTTGGAGGCCATTTGTCCAAACGTTTACACTGCAAAGCCTATGACACGGAGCTCCTGACAGCAGACTTGCCTTCATCATTTCTTGATCTTCTCAATTCAGAGCAACTTCTCAATACTCAGCCCCCACCAGCTTCACAGTATAACCCTGCTGCACCGTATACAAATGATGGCCAACAACCCGATGAGATTCTTAAACAAATTATGGTT
This sequence comes from Oncorhynchus tshawytscha, assembly GCF_018296145.1. Taxonomy (NCBI): domain Eukaryota; kingdom Metazoa; phylum Chordata; class Actinopteri; order Salmoniformes; family Salmonidae; genus Oncorhynchus; species Oncorhynchus tshawytscha. The sequence goes on from NC_056433.1 coordinate 16,866,049, forward strand.
ACTCCAAATATTCCCAATATGTTTGAGCCCTCAGCAATTCCCCAGCCAACGTTCCAAAATCCTTATGGCCCCTACGGACCTGCTGGACGCTTGCCAGAAAGCACAGTCATACAGCACACAGGAAATGTCCAAGTGAAGACAGAAAATGAATCGTATACAGATGGTTATCTTCAGCAGTCATGTGACCCTGGGTTTGGCAGTAGTGCATTCTATGAGCCACTTCTCACTCAGGTGCTTGCAGAAAACAACCCCACTGTCTCACTTCACAGACTTCCCACAGACCATATTGATAATTTACTCAGAGCAGAAACACTGATGAAGATGAAAGAAGTGAAGGGGAATTCTGATTCTGCCTCCAATTCGGGAGGGCTGTCTAATGATGGACTTCTGGCTGCAATGGCTAGTTTGGCGGAAAACCTTATGACAAACCCCATGTTGCAGATCACCTCACCAGACCCTCGGCCTCAACACAGTCCAGCAGCAACAAGTATCAAACCGGTGGAGACACGGAGGAAGAGTGCGGAACATAATGTCAAGAAAAGATTGCGTGAACAGATTTTAGCTGGAGACTTCCAAAGAAGAAGCAGTGTATCTGGGACAAGCAGCACTGACACACATGCCACTTTGAATCTGGTGTCATCCAATCCAACAACCAATGATGTACAACATTTTGGAGTGCGTCAAAGTCCTCAGCCTTCCAAGATGATTGATCACGGAATCCCCTCTGTATCATCTGCCCAAATGAACGGAGCAGCACCCATGAAGAGCTTTACTAATTTCAGGGAGGCTTCCTCTCGACACCACGAGGTACCTGCTCCTACCTGCATCGTTGCAAATGATGTTGATCTTGGTCCAAATCTAACACCTGCAAACCAACAGCATTGGATAATGGACATTCAGACTGCATTAGAGAGGCTAGACTTAGACAAACAACAGGTGTGTGATTCTACTCCAACATATTCCTCCACAAAACCTAGCTGCACTGATATTTGCAATATTACTGAATCATTCCAGCCTAATGTCTCAAAAGAGAAGGATACACAGATTCCTGATGGCTGTAGAAAGCTGTTTGCCTGTGAGAGTGACAACTGCACATACAGGGCCATGACAAAAGATGCCATTTTAAAACACCTCATCAAGACTCACAATTACACCAATGAGATGATCAATTCGATTAAGAAAAGCCATGGGAAATTTGCCCCATTCTCTTGTCAAATGTGTGATAAGACTTTTACCCGCAATTCAAACCTTAAGGCCCACTGTCAGACAGCTCACAGATTGACACAGCGGGAGATTGCAGAACTAATCATGAAGCGCAAGTCAAGCAACACGGTTGGATTTGCTAATAACGAAGACAAACCACGTGTGCCTTCAGAGCCTCCTTTGTCTGGTCAGATTGCCAAAGCGCCCCACTCAATAATGGAGAATATTAGACGTCAACATTCACTCCCGGATGTGAGCCAAAATCAAGATATGACTGTAAAAAACGTGTTTGCTTCAGGAGAAAGGATTAAACAAGACTACCACCCACATCCTTTCAAACAGCAGACTTCTCAAGGCATAGCTGACCAGAGATATCATGATAATAGCCTCTCCATGGGAATGCAGCCAATGCAAAGGATGCCCATGCATGATCAGACACCATTAATGCTAATGTCTGAATATCAAATTAACGCACACTACTCAACAATACCCCAACAGCCTTTAATGACCCCTCCTGATGCAGATCAATGGTCCAATGGACAACACATACCAGCTCCATCTCGGCCTATGCCTACTCATTACAGTCAACAATCTGGAGGCTACCTGGCAGAAAGAGCTGACTCAATGACGCCTGCTCCATCAGATCCCCTTCAGGTTTGTGCTCCCTTGCTAGAAAAGACATCCAAAATCAAGCTGCAGAGAGGACCAAAGCCTAAAGTAGAAAAGCCTAAAGTCGAAATTCCCAAGAAGACGAAAGAGAAGAAGTCTGAGGCAAATGATTCTTTCAGTCCATACAGGCCATATCGCTGTGTTCATCAAGGATGTGCAGCAGCCTTTACAATTCAGCATAATTTAATCCTCCATTACAGGGCTGTCCATCAGTCTGCTCTATCTATATGTGAAATGAAAGATGAAAATGATCAAAATGAGGAACAGGATGAGAAAAACGGAATCAAGCAGGAGGGGGTTATGGAGGAGGAACCAGAGGTTGAAGTAACCCAGGTAACAGAACTCAGATGTCAAGTGAGCGACTGCTCGAGAGTATTCCAAGACGTTCCGAACATGTTGCAGCATTACCTCCAGCTTCACAAGTTCAGCCTGGATAAAGCAGGATCTCTGATGTCAAACATCAACCTAGGCAGATTCCGATGTGATCAGCAAGGGTGCACAGCATCCTTCATTGCTTTCTGGAAGTACATCGGACATATTGAAAAAGAACATGACAAGGCAAAACTTGCCAAAATGGAACCTGTGGATGGGATGTTCCAATGTGATGTCGAAGGCTGTGACCGTGCTTACGCTACAAAGTCAAACCTGCTGAGGCACACCATGAAAAAGCATCATGACCTTTACAAACTCCAACTGATGAACCAACGGAAAAGTGAAGATTGTGAGAAATCTGACTCCAAGAATTCACATTACCAAATAACTAAATCAAGCGATGGGAAAGAAAACATAGAGGGCAACAAAAAGATTACACAGAAGGGAGGTGACAAAAAGAAAACTGACAAGACAGAAAAAAATAGTTGGACGAAATATGGAAAACCCTCCTTGAAAACTAAGGATGAAGCGTCTGCAATGTGCATTAAGAAATGCAAGTTGCAATACCCCTGCATGATAAAGGGCTGTGATTCAGTGATGAAGTCTGAACGGAGTATCATGAAGCACTACATGGGGCACGGACTGTCCGAGCGATACTTAGAAGAGCAGAGAAGCCACTTCATATTTTGCAAGAAATACCCAAGACGTAGAAACCTCCGCGCTGCCAGGAGCGATGACTCTAAGTCTGAGACCTCCTCAGAGATATCCGACAGCGAGGACACAGCAGACACGGGCCTAGAAGGAAGTGAGTTTGACGAGTATTCAAAACCTGTGTTACGGAGAAAGGGGAAGGGCGACCTGTGTGACACCAAACCTTCGTATGATGAAAGCTCAGAAACTGCATCTGATGGTTCTGTGGTGGTGAAACGCAAGAGAGGAAGTCCACGGAAAAGTGTTTTTGAAAAAATTGTAAAACGCAAGAGGCTGACAAGGAGTAATGCGGTTTACTGTGGAGAAAATGGATCTGACTACGACTCCTCTAGCACTGCCCTTACCCAGGATGAAATGAACGATCAAAGTGAAACGTTGACCTCCTTTAAGCCCATGGGATTCGAGATGTCTTTCTTAAAGTTCTTGGAGCAATCAAGCCCATCTAAAAACGCTCTGAAGAAGAGGATTCGACTGAGAAACGCTACAGTGTTGTGCACAAGGTCAGACACATACTTGCACTACCCAAAAGGCTTTGATACCCTTGAGTTCAGGAACCCTCAGAAGCTGACATCACTTAAAAATGTAAAAATTGTAGTGGACAAATCCTTTTTGGATGTAGCTGATACTCTGCTGAAGCAGCTCCAGGAAATGCGACCCACAGTAATATTAGAAAAATAGATTCCGATGTAGTATTTAAGTGACTGGCTAAATGTTTTTCTTGTCAGAACACCGTAACTCAGGATTAGAATGGTTTTCAACCTGCTGCAGAATGTTGCCCAAAACAATAATACTTATGATTTTGTTTTTTCACCGCAAAATATAAATCCACGGTTTTTCAGTTGACTATGTGGAAGTTGTTTTAAAATGATACATTATTTACTGTAACCTTGAGTCTGTAAATATATTTTGTCTCTTATATATTGATCTCATTTTATATTATATGTATTATTGGTAGGATAAATTTAAGCATGTTTGTATTTATCTTCCCAGCACATTGCCTTTGCAAACTAAATTTAAAATTGAAGGCGAAAAACATTACAATGTCATGTGATAAGTATCCCCATGAGACAATGAAATGGTCCTTTTAAACAAATGGAATGTGATGTGTATAGTTTGTGAATGTTGTTGTTTCAATATGCCTTGTAAATGTTCATTTGTACGTAGACAATGTTGTGTAAATATTGTTTTGTTTTTTTCAATGAACTACTGCGACCAGCAGTCTAACTTAATTGAGATAAACAATTTTGTTACAGATTGCATTTCTCATTGGTGTTTCTTTCACGTGTTCAGATTTGTCATTTTGTTTAAATTACAAGGCTAGTAGAGAACTTAATATTTTAAATTAAAGTAGGCAAGTAATTTAAGAACAAATTCTTTATTTACAATGACGGCATAGGAACAGTGGGTTAACTGCCTTGTTTAGGGGCAGAATAACAGATGTCAGCTCTGCAACCTTTCGGTTACTGGCCCAATGCTCTAACCACTAGGCTACCTGCTGCCCCAATTTATATTCCCCCCAGAGGAAAATGATTGAGAGAAATTGGTAGAATTGTCTAACTTTTTTTTTTTTTTAAGTACAAGAGATACATTACACACGGAAGAATGCTGGAGCTCCTACAATCAGAAAGGGGTCAGTTAAGTGCTTGTTGTAAAAAAGTAATGCCTTTTAACAGATTTGTGATACAACAAGATCACTAAACTCTCAATTGTTGAAATCAAGTTGTATGGATTTCTCTTCATTAATCTAGAAAGATCAGAGTTCTGCATGACCTGAAATTCAACATTTTATATTGATGTGATAAACATCTTAAGGCTAGCACACACACTCTCTCTCCCATGTAAAATGAAAGCAATGGAATGAATCTGCCAATTTATAGATTAGAATTACACTGACGGTCATATTTACATAAATGGGCTCCACTGGGGACCATGACATGAACACAAAATGAATGCTGTGATGTCAGTAGGGAAAAAGGCATGGTCTATATATGAATGCAGTCCAGCACTGAACGTAGAGATGTAAAGCTTGAATTGTTTTAAATTCTTTGTTAATCATAATACCAAAGTCTGAAATGACTGTCAAAGTAATGCAATGACTAGGGCTTTACAATAATGGTGAAATATTTGAGAAATGTGGGTTAAAATGTTCCTAGGAGTTGCAGAGGGTGCACAGAGGGACATGTCAAAAGTGTTTTTCATATTAAAAATCCAATTGATTGTAATTTCCATATTGTCTATATTAAAGAGCACTTCATTTGATATAACAGGCTTTTAAATGTCTGCACAATTTCTACTAAAAACATCAAAGGGATGCAAAAGGCAGTAACTTTATGAAATGATCCTACTGCAGTCGATTTGCATGTCAAACACCTGTCAGAGGCCACCTATTATGTAGCCTATCCCGATGGATTATTTGGAGAGTTGATTGCCGACGAGCAGCACTATACAAATAGCCTAAGTAAAGTTAAAAATAGCCTACATGTTTATTTTCTATAAGCATATATGGCCTACCATTTTCATTAGATTTCTGGGTAATGAATCATAATACCGAAGGTGATTATATAAATTATACTAGATTCAATTAGCAGACAGTTTTGAGACATAAAGGCCTTAAATACGATCATAATGCTAAAAGTAACAGTATCTGTTAAAAGGTTAAAGGTGCTTTGTGGGTGGGTGGCGGGAGGGAGGTGTGGAGGGGCGGATGAATGGGGGGATGGGGTTGTACTGTTTTTCTGTTCTCATATCTGAAAATCTATAAAGTGCACAACAAAAAAGTTCAAGGTGAATAACTTCAAGTTCTACATAGTTTCTGAAATCATTTAAGTTAAAAGAAGTCCTGAATTCTGATCACAATAAATTATTAGGTAATTTAATGCCATTTAAGAGGGAAAGGGTTGGTTTCCCTTTGTTGTTGGATCTTGTGAGCCCATTGTATCTTTGTTAGGTGTGGGATGAAGGGTTGAGGAACTGTTGCTGATTGGGACCGTGTGATTACAATGCCAGTGAGCTCTCTCTTCAATGGGGATATACCGCTTGCTAAAACACTTCCAGCACTGTTTAGATAGGATGTATACCATCTCCGAGACATTCAGTACAATACACAATATGGACGTACAGCCCATGATGTAGAGGAAGACCATCTTCTCAGTGGCTTTGGAGATGTAGCAGTCTACGGTGTTAGGGCAAGGGTCCAGGCTGCAGCGAAGCAGTCTGGGAACGTCAAAGCCACTGTAGAGGAAGTAGAAGGCCAGGAGGGAGCCTACCTCGAAGGTAGTCTTGAAGACGAGGCTGAGGATATAGGTGCAGAGCAGACCTCCATCAATCCTACCTTTGTCTTCATACAGCTTCTTGCCATGCCTGCTCTCCCTGTTCTCACGGTAGGCCACGTGTAGAGCCACCAACAGGGATGGAGTGGACACCATGATGAGCTGGAGGGCCCACAGGCGGATCTGGGAGATGGGGAAGAAGTGGTCGAAGCACACGTTCTCACAGCCAGGCTGCTGGGTGTTGCAGACAAAGTCATTGTGCTCGTCTTTCCAGACCTGCTCAGCAGCCGCCACGTACACCAGGATGCGGAAGATGAAGACGATGGAGAGCCAGATGCGGCCGATGACTGTGGAGTACTTGTTCACCCCACTCAGGACGTTCTCCAGAAACCCCCAGTTTGACATCTCTCTGATTACATGAGCCTGTGGAGAAGGGAGAAACTGTAGATATGGGGCTCTGTCCCAAATGGAACCAATATTATTCCATACATAGTGCACTACTTTTGACCAGGCTGTTCAAAAGAAATGCACTATGTTGTAGAGAATAGGGTGCCATTTGTGACACAAGGACACAACCCTGTAGATACAAGGCCAATACTCAATTCTGCCTGTTATGATGAAGAGGGCATCATCTGACAATATAAATATATTCCAATCATACATTGCCCATAGGAGGCTAGGCTACATTTCTATATTCACCATTCTCTCCACTATAAATAGTAACAGGTATTATTGTTTATACTTGTTACACTGTAGGCTACTTGTAAATATGACAGTGTAATAAGGACAATGTAGTGCAGTGTTATCAAATTAACATTTATTTTGATAGCAAATGAATGGAAAGGGCAAATATCATGTTGATAACAAATCTGTGTAGGTTATAATTACTGAGGAAGGAATATCTTCTTTATTACGCTTTTACAACGTCTGCTGGTTCTGTGTTTCCTGAGTAGCAGTACAGTAGCATCACATCATGTATAAATTAAGTCGTATTTTACAAAAACAGAAAGCTTCTATTTTTACAATTGCTCTCCAGTGAATAAACGCAATTGATTAACTAATTTATTTCAAGTAGCCTAGGCTATCAAAACTGTGATGGTGCGCATTTTCCAATAGAATAGGCTAAACCTATTTTAAAAACACTTATGTTCAGACAAATACAATATTGAAAGAAAATACAATAATTAACTCACCGATTATAAACAGGCTATTCCAGTTTTTTCTGCTTGTGTTATGTGTTTGGGGACTAATTTTCCGATGCTGGCTACTGCAGTCGATTTGCACGTCGAACACACCTGTCTGAGAGGCCACACCTATTTTGTACCCAGAGGGCTTGTTTGGATAGTCTATTGCAGGCGAGCAGCACTATACAAATACCACAAGTATAGTTAAATATACCCTGTAGGCTATGTGTATTTTTATATTAGCCTATGTCCTATAATTGTTTTTATTAGATTGTTGGGTAGGTTTAAGATGAAAGACTGTTTCTGAAAGGTTTAAAAAAAGAAAACAAAGAAAGTGAAAGCATCTTGTATTTCACACTATAGTATGTCTATTTTCAATATGCTTTAAAGCCTGTAGCTACCATTCATGAGTCGCTATGTGCATTGATTCATCTGTTGTCAACCCTACAGTTTGTTCTGGGACAGACAGCGTCACCATGGTCACATTAAACACTGAACCTGTCACCCGTTGTAGGATATATAAGTCCATGAGTTCATGTTGCGTTGCTGAAAGAATAAAAAGATGTAGAATTGTATCTAAGTTCAATGATTATTTGAATGTCCCTTGCAAATGTTGACTTCTTTGTAGCTATATTGGTCATGAATTACAACTTGTGCCATGCATTTTTTATAGGTATTTCAGGTGTCCTATGACTTGAGTGGTAGTAATGGATAGGCTCACCTTTCCCCATGTTCAAGGCTAGCAAGCTATTCCACTTTTTTTTCTGAATTCAGGGAAACCACGTTCATATAAAATCGTTTATGATGGGTGTCTTGTATACTGGAAGCAAAATGCCAGACCAAGGGTCTGACTAACAGTGACTGAAATGCTACTGACTTGCCTTGTTAATTAAATAAAGGTTTCAAAAATAAATAAATACAGAAACCATAGTGTAGCCTACTCCATCCACAAGGTGGCGCTCTACTATTATAAGGACGTTACTATTATAACATGCAAACAAAGTGTTTTTTCTTGGAGTTCGTTGACTGTTAGCCATGACTTCCAAAACAAGTGGACGCGTTGTTGTGGATGCGCTATTGGTCGTTCCAAATGTTTTCCATCATTAATAGCGTTTCCTCAAACGCGTTGCACTTCTTTATACAGTAAATGTAAACCTTATCCATCTCCTCAACTAATTGCACAATGGCATCTGGAAGCGGTAAGGAGGCTCCGAAAGAAGGGGACTTCAGGATGCCTGGCCTTAGAGGAGCAAATACCACCACGCTTTTCCGATCTGTCAACCCTGAGTTAGGCCTAACTCACTGGTCACAATTATATTACGGACAATGAGTCTGCTTGTTCATCGGTATCGTCTGTTATATTGTCGATGCAAATTGTGTTTCCTTTACAGAACAAGCCAGTGATGGCATTTGGACTTGTGACAATTTCCTTGTGTGTGGGCTACCTGGGATACCTTCATGCCACCAAAGAGAACGACCCGCAGCTGTATGAAGTTATTGACAGTGAAGGGGAGGAAAACGTCTAAATGGGACTGATCACATCAGATGTGCAATATATCCTGAACATTATTGTGGTAAAAATGGCTTTGCCTGAAAGCACTGGATCTATGTAATGACGATGGTTATTAAATATTGTTACAATTAGGCAATAGCTCTTGGATTCATTTATGAAACTATTGAAATAACAATTTACCATGGAGTAAGGGTAAGAATGTAAAACTCATAAAAGCATATTGAGCAATTAGCATCAAGCAAGGAGCTGAATACCCAAGTCATAGACGCGCTACTGAAAACTGACGATAGTATTGTAACGACCCTGGGTTTATGAGCGCGGATATCGACTCTGCCGCATGAGCATGCTTTTGAGGCACGGTCGATAGCGCACTGGACTTCGGGCTAGAAAGTCGAGGGTTCGAGACCTGCTCCCTGCTGTTTCATTACAGTATCTTCTGAAGGGGGGAGTTTTGTTAAGAGCCTCCGCAGACACTTCGCTTTAAACGTTAACACTCATCTCTTGGGGTGCGGTAATGGAAACAAGGAATGTATATTTCATATTAGCAGCATAAAAAAACATTTATAAACAAAAGTTTAAATGACTACACACCTTTGTAGGTTTAGGGTTCCCACACGACCACATTTCCATGTTACAGGGCTTTTTTAAAACGGAAAACAAGAGTAGAATACCTTGTTTAGAAGAACCTAGAATACCTAAATTATATTTATGCGTCTCTTAGCACTGTAAACGGCAGATGGACGCCACAAACGTGTTGTCACTGAAAAATACGGTCGGCTGCAACTGTTGTTATAACAGGTTAAAACAGTATGCCGCAAGTGTGTATTTTGCATTTGTGGAATTATTTTGATATGAAAGTAGAGTACCGCAATTGAGAATCGATTTATGTTAGATGGAGTTACTTTAGGCACCATTATTGGGCTTAGGAGCTGACCAGGGCGAAAACATCCCCAGTAATTGGAATGTCTCTCAATGAGCCACGTGCGTTCCAAATAGCATCACAATTGATTATTATTTTTCCTGGCACATGCATTTGGAGTCATAAATTCTTAGTTGTTTTCTTCAGCAAGGAAACCTTTTTAGTACTTCCAACAAATCTCTGTAACTAGATTTGATTCAAGCAAGATATTCCACCCCATGGGTTGAGTCAAAGCTACAATAATTACGTGCTTTGTGAGGTCCACTGTAAAAGCTAAAATGGACACACTCAAAGAGCAATGGAAACCCAACGTGGGAACCCTCAAAGCTTCACAGCATCCTGCCACTCTATCTAAAGGAGGTCATAGATGCACTGCAAGAAAGCGAGAGCCCACAAGCTGTGCTCTCACAGCTTTGTATGGAGACCCAATGAAAGAGCTGAAGCAGTTGAGTACTCACTCAAACATCATTGGTATGCCCACTCCTCCTTTACTACATCCACTCCATGTATCAATGGTAGCAGCCTGTAACAGATGTTTAAGTGACTGTGTCACATTGAATTGCAGATATAGGAGAAAACATACACCAGTATTACATGACAGAGTTTCAAAAAGAGAAAGAGGAGTGTATTAGAGCTGCTACTGAGAAGGCGTGGGGCAAGGTACAAAAATGTGCTGCTTTTTGTTGTTGAACATTGCGTTAGGTCTGGACTGCAATACATTGCAAGAAGTTTTGTTAATGATATGTCTTGCTTTCAGGCTGACATGGAAATTGAGAAAATAGTGTTACAGACACTTCAGTGGGCCAGAAAGGAGAGAGAGCTCTTGAGGAGGAAAGTGGAAAATGCAAACTCTTACTTGCAGGTATGAGGACACTTATCAAAGGAAAACAATTGTCATTTGTACATGTCTATAGACATGTACAAATTGATAGAGTAGCCTACTATATCAATTGTTTTATAAAAAGCTGTAGACCCACAATTGCCATGATGCTCAGAGCTTTTAATAGAGTGTAGGGTTGGCTATGTGTAAGCCTATGTAATCAATTGAATTGCCTCGTGACATCCTCAGGATACCTTGGTTGAGTATGATATCAAAACAAAGCGCAAGGTCAGGTCCGACATTGAGAAACTGCGCAAACGAAATGAAGAGAGGGCCTCTCAGGAGATCCGAAGGGCCATAGAGAAGATAGCCCAGCGGCATGCTAAGAGTGTTGTGAGAACCCGAAGAGAAGAGGAACAAACTACTGCACACGCTGCCACTATCTTGGAGATGTTGGTAGACATATGTGATCAGAGTGATAGCTACAGTATTTCAAAAGCAGCTCATGGGTGTAAATTGGTGTAATCAGTGAGATTTGTGTGCTTTTTATAGTCATTGTTTTCTAGCTTGGTTGCCTGTCTGTTTTTGCCATCTTGGAATTGTTGTGGCAAACATGCTTGGCTTGACAATGATGACAACGGAGGAGTAGGCAAAATCTCAAATGGATCTGTGACCGGCTAATGATTTTCCTAATGTGGTTCACAAACTCATTATGTGATATGTTTACAACAGGGACTTCATGCTGCAACCGGAGAATGCGAAGACTGTGGCCAGCAAGAAAAAAGATGAGGTACTGGTGGAAGTGAGGGCAGTGATGATATCCAGCATCACTGGCAACATCGAGAGAACCCGAAGGGAGGAGATGGATATTGCCCAACGCAACATAGACAAGGCGGAGGGGCGGTACAGGGCAGAACTAACTACATTGAAGGAGTCAACTCAAGCACTGGAGACTCTGCTGGACAAGACCATCAGGGACCTCCGTACAGCTGTAGCCGATAAGCAAGTATATATGGATGACCTGGAAGAAACAAGGGCAGCATTTCAACATTTCATCAATCAGCAGTTTAAAGAATTGAAGCCTGATCAAGCTGACTTTATCCTACCATCAAAGAAATGTACAGGTTGAATGACAAGTGAATGAATAGAAGCCCAGAAAAGCATGCTCTCTTTGGCTCATCACAATTGGTCAACTGTAATAAATCTGATTATCCACATGATATTTGTTTGTGTAATAATTGCAGTACTTTTGTCTGTTTGATATCTGATCCTGTGATTATGCCAGGCATCACAAGTACCTGTCATATAGGCAGGTCACATGTTGATTTCAACAACAAAACTTTGGTAGGTAAAAGTGAATTTCATAATCTGTAATGCCAGGAATGATTTACGTTCTCATTAGGTTGAACTGTGTTCATCTCTTTGAAATAATCTGTGCGTGCCATTTATTGTTCAATGGTTTATTTTATTAGCATTGCATGATCATGAATCTCAAAATAATAAAATATAAATACAGCATTGCATTGATTGCCATCAATTCACAGAATGTTAACAACTAGGCGTCTCCATGCAAGTCACGTTCTCGTTATCTTTCCCCGCCCTCCGATATTTGAAGTTATAAATGAGGGCACGCAGCTTCCACTCAATGGAATTGCTCAACCGCATGATACCCTGTTCGGAGTGAACTCAATATGGCGGAAACAAGTGGACTAGATCCCAGGTCTCTTGTCCAACCGACACTCAAATATAATGCTGTCTTTTAGATTGTTTAGTTAGGAAATATGTGAGGATCGATTCTAAATATTTTTTTTGCATTCCGGCAGGAAAAATAACAACGAAAGCTTCAACATTTGGAAAGGACTGTGAGAACCCCACAATGAGCCACCGCCAAGCAACAGGTAACAATCGAGTCAAGTGCACGCTGCAGCGTGAGAATTTGTTACATATTTACGTTATTATGATGTTGCAATCTAATATCACGTTATGGTAGCGGTTTGTGTTTGTGGTAAATGAAGTGTGTAAAATGTGCTTGCAAATAAGCTCTGTTCTGATGTATTGTAGTGAGGGTAGTTTTGCTACTTATTGGCTGCAGTTGGGTTGGGTGGGGAGGGGGATTGGAAGGCGCCGGACGCTCTGGTTTCTAAGGTTAGTGAAAAAAAGATGAAATTGTACCCAGGCATGTTTCTAATGTAAATATTCGTTTCGCACAAATACTTTCAGAATTCCAAGGGGCCTCCCCCTCCCTTCCGCTGCCTCCAGATCATGTGTTGAACTCGGGAGCAGTAGTTTTCCCTGGTAGGCTATAATAAACACTCGATTCATTATTTGTATGTTACAATTTGCAAAATGTAACAAAACAATAACAATTCATGAACTGTAACAATGTGTGCATGAAATGATTGTATTTCTGTCAACAGGTGCCTTTGATCAGCATGGATGTCCTCTAGTTCTGTTCCCTGTGGATTCTCATGGCAGTCTGTCAGATCTAAGCAAATCTGAAGTGGTTGACTTCATACACTACTTTCTCTGTTTGTACAAGTGTGTACCTACAATGTAATGTGTGTTTTTTTAATTTTTACGTATGTCTATTTAAGATTGTTCAACTGGAAGTCATGTTGAGCCTCACTGATGCCACTTTGTTTTTTAGTAAGAAACAGGAGAAGGAGAGCTTGGTTTCAGTTGTGGCTGATTTGAGACAAGCCACTCTTAATACAACAAGGTTCATCGCTGAAACACTTCTTCTCCTTGAGGTATCTATTCTATCATTTTGCATAAAAACATCCATATTTTGTATAATTTGAGGCAACATTTCATATTTTGTACAGACAAAGATTTAATGTTTTAGATGGCTTGTAGGCATTGCTTTACAGTAATGGTCATAGTTGGTTCTTAAAGTAGTGTTATTTAGTACACCTCAATCCACTTTTGCACAATTAAAAATAATAAGTTGATTATGTCTTGGAAGTGTTGACAGTGAGTCTCAGTTTTGTATTGCTGTGCCCAGTTCAACCACAATGATGTTGTAAAGCACTTCATAGCTCCACCTCGGATTGGCCTTTCTGGTACTCCTAGCTCATTAAGTGTTCTTGTGTGATGTTGCTCTTTAGGGCATAATGCAAAGTGCGTCACTTCCTGCTTGGATGATGGTTATGGGCTAAAATACTGAAGCGGTGGCGGGTAGGGAGATCACATGCTGGATCATATGCCTTCAGTTATTTATTAAGCTCTAGTGGAATTGTATGAGGAATTGCATTATCTGCGCTAAATTGGTTAAGGTGTTTGGAAATCTGCCATACTATTCAGTGGTCTGTGGCTCTGTCTGGTTACATATCATTTTGACAATCAAATGGTAGACTATGTCCACAACCATACTAATGTGTACATTTGATTTAGTCATTTTTGATAATGGTGCAGTGAGTCTTCATGTCAGTTTGTCCTCATTTGTCATGGCCACTGACAGAACCGTGGTGCTCACTAAAATTCCAAATTTGGGGAAGACATTTGTGTTCCCCACCCAAGTTGTACTACTAGGTGTGTGATTTTGACTTGTCATGAAGTAGTAATGATGAAAGTGTAACATTAATTTCTCGCCCCATCTAGCTTCATAGGAGGACAGTGCACACTGTATACATAATTCAACCGAAAAAGAAAGATGTTCTGAAACTATTGTTGAAACTGCTGGTACCATCAAAGTCTTATGTTGCTCTCTTTAAGGTAAGATGGGTTCACTGTCTTCACCTTTCATATTGTGTGTGTGGGCTGTGTCTAAATGTCCTTTTAATACCAACAGAGAGTTCTGCTGAAAGCGGTCTTTGACCTTTCCAACTACATTGATAGAAGCCAGTTGACTGCATCTTTAGGCGGCTACCTGGTTTACTGTCATCGGAGTTGGGTTACCTTTGTCAAGGTTTGTTTCTTACAATCAAATACACGGACTGTTGTCATTTCATCCTGTGTTATTTTGCTTATTGGTCAAGTGGAAAGCTATGCCAGCTGTAAATGCTTGTGTCCATTCATTGGCATGTCATCTCACCAGAATTCTCCTGAGTTTTCTTTCAAAGAATTCCATTGACTGCGTCACAACTCGCTCTGTAAAATAATCACAACTTTTCTCATGATAAATCTAAGATCTACTGCCAAAGCTCGCTGTGGCAAACAAGATGTTGTGTGTGTAATGTGATCTTCTTAAAAGAACAGTCTTGTTTGCCACTGCGAGCTTTGGCAGTAGATGATCTTAGGATCAGTCAACTCCACTAATAGGTTTAATACACGGCAGCATTGTCCTCCTTTCCCCGTCAGGGGTCAAAGGACGACCTCACTGCCTCCTATCCTCTGCTTTTGATTTGTTGCCTGTCTTAAGGATGAAATGAATAAGTGAGCGGGAGAACTCTGCTTTCAATCCAAGCTATTTTCTTATTTCTTCCACTAGTTAACATCTGTGGTAGATTCAGTTAATGAATCTATCTGGAGAGATGAGTGTGCAGTTAGTGACTCAACTGTCATCTGTGGGTAGAGATTTTTCATTTGCGAATCCATTCATGAGTTTCAGTGATGTGGCCCCTGACCCATTGTTACCTTGGTGAAGCTTGCGCAATTGCAGAGTGCAATCAGTGGACCTCATTACCAAGTGAAAGGCGGTCTCCTCTAACCATTTGATCATATTCACTCATGTTTGACTGGGTATTCACCCATGATGACTATTCATTAGTACTGCTGAGGGCAGTCTGTTTTGAGATGCTATAATGTTTTCTGTTACAATGTTGTGCTGTTACAGTAACTAAATGGACATTCTTTTTAGATTGAGTAGGTGAGCAAACTTTGTTGTAGATTTTGGTTCTTTGCCTATTGGTTGGTGGTTGTACAACTTTGACAAGCATGTGAATAATGCTTTTGATGTATAATGATTTACTTAATTGTATTTTTCTTTCTACTTCATCTCACCCTCATTATCCTTCTAACTAGCTTCTTGGAATGTTTATGTAGGAGATAGATGGCTTTGTTCAGGAGTTTCTCTCGGTGGTCCAGAGGCTCCCGTCCTCCATCTCCACTCTGCAGACCCTCTCCAGACAGCCTGTCCCCTCTGCCTTCACTGAGCTGAAGGCCTTCTGTTACACCAACGAGGCCAAGTTCCATATGCTTCGGCGGTAAGAGACTCCGTTTTCACCGTTGGGCTCTCATTCAGTTGGACATAGCAAATGCCTACTTTGGGTAGTACATGTGTACGCAGAGTTGCTCTACACATAAAGCTGCTGTACATATGCACACTTTCTAAGTGCATTTAATAGCTTAAGTTACCTGCCTAAAGTTGCAACGCCTTTTGAAGGATTTCCTTGACTATTTCCTTGAATCTATGGACTCTTGTGCCCCTGCAAAGGCTGAGTGACTGCATATGTACATATTATGTACAGAGGACATGTTGAATTTTACTATCCTTTGGTGTGTAGGGAGCTGGGGTTGGATGAGCTGCTAAGGCACTGTGAGTGTGTGGTGGAGAAGATGCGCTACCCTGAGAAGAACTCGTGCTATCAGGCCATGGTAGGGACAGCCCTCTTCACCAACACAGCCTTCGACATGCTGCAGAACTACAGCAGGTACTTTAGTGTGGTAGGCATGGACACTGCAGATGAAGTAAATGTAGGCAGGCTGGCATTGAGCGTTTTCCTTAGGAGTAAGGTGTGCATTTTATTTGTTTTTGAAGTATAGATTTGCATATTTGACACTGAATTACTTTCTATCTAGACAAATCTGTCAACGGATAGATATTATGCAAGTAATGTACACAGAACTGTTCTATTTCAAGGTTCATAGTATTCTGCTACATTGAGTCTTTCCCCAGGTTGAAGGTATCTTATTGTTGTCTTTGTTGACAGGATAACTGTGGCTGTGGAAAAAATTGAGTTGCTGTGGCAACAGGCCTTTTCCAAGGCCCACCTCCAGCTACAGGTCTTCCAGCTGCGTAATGAGGCACAGCAGGTTTGTTATAATGCATAACAATAATTACTCTAAAATGTTGTTAATTAGGGCACAAAAAAAAGCATTTTAAAATGCTTTGCAAATGAAAACAAAAATTGGTCTTTAGTCCAGTCCTTTCCTGTTTGTCAGTTCTTCATTTTTGTGCCTAATGAACATAACCCAGTTGTCTTGACTTTTTCCATTTTCAGAGGCTTATTTAATTATTTTGCTTTATTTACCTCCACTTGCAGTTAACAGAACAGATTAAAAGCCTTCAGAAAGAGAAGCTCCAGCCTTACAGAATAGAGATCTCTAAAGATGCCAGAAGGGCTGAGATGTTAATGTCAGAATTCGAGGCATCGATCTATACCCCTGCCATGGTAAATCTAGGCTACTCTGATATTTTCCTCCTAAGATTGGTGCATTGCCGTATTCGAGCTGCTGTATGGATCCTTAATGACACAGCTGTGATTTGTCCTCCTTGTCAGGCCCTGGTTCGCTGTTCTGAAGATGTGATCCACACATTAGCTGAGGTTCTGCCTCCTGGTGATGTCCAGACCAGGGAAGAGTGGGTGCAGGATCTGGACAGACTGAAGGAGAACTTCCACGCTGCTGTAGAGCTCCCTCATCAGACCCTCCGAGCAGTCTCTGACTTCTACCACTACTACAGAAAGGTAGTTGTCCACTTGCACTAATGTCTTATGATACCTGATTGTGCATGCCAACTTTTTATATTATACTGAAGTGGTGATGTAATTGAAATAGACTACAATTAGAAATGATTGAAATAACATTTTACATGTTTACAACATTTTACATTTTACATGTTTAGCTCCTGTGCATGTGGTTTGTTGTGGTTAGACATTGTCAATTTAATCTGATGTCATGAACTCAATTTCATTCATCTCAACAGGCCAATAGTTGGTACAACATAGTCCTGTGTGAGAACTTTCTCCAAGACCTTCTGTGGGGTGTGAACTATGACCCCCTCCCCAGGCGGCGCCACCCGCTGGAGATGCATGGCCCTGTCCCTGTGTGGAGGCAGGCAGTCGGTGACTTCCTGCGAAACAACCCCTCCCCGGACATGGAGGAGCTGGTCCAGCTTGCTCACCTGGCCAACGTCATCCCTGACGCCCACCTACAGCAGACTGGCAAACGGCTATCACAAAGGTGAGAAACTACTGTTGCATAATACTGTTTTATACCACAGTGCGATTTGAAGTGCTTTAGGAGGGTATTAACTACAGACTTCCGTAGGTACACTACTCAAAAAAATAAAGGGAACACTAAAATAAAACATCCTAGATCTGAATGAAATAAATATACTTTTTTCTTTACATAGTTGAATGTGCTGACAACAAAATCACTTATCAATGGAAATCAAATTTATCAATCCATGGAGGTCTGGAATTGGAGTCACACTCAAAATTAAAGTGGAAAACCACACTACAGGCTGATCCAACTTTGTAATGTCCTTAAAACAAGTCAAAATGAGGCTCAGTAGTGTGTGTGTGTGTGGCCTCCATGTGCCCGTATGACCTCCCTACTACGCTTGGGCATGCTTCTGATGTGGCGGATGGTCTCCTGAGGAATCTCCAAGACCTGGACCAAAGCATCCGCCAACTCCTGGACAGTCTGTGGTGGATGGAGCGAGACATGATGTCCCAGATGTGCTCAATTGGATTCAGGTCTGGGGAACGGGCGGGCCAGTCCATAGCATCAATGCCTTCCTCTTGCAGGAACTGCTGACACACTCCAGCCACATGAGGTCTAGCATTGTCTTGCATTAGGAGCAACCCAGGGCCAACCGCACCAGAATATGGTCTCACAAGGGGTCTGAGGATCTCATCTCGGTACCTAATGGCAGTCAGACTACCTCTGGCGAGCACATGGAGGGCTGTGCGGCCCCCCAAAGAAATGCCACCCCACACCATGACCCACCGCCAAACCGGTCATGCTGGAGGATGTTGCTGGCAGCAGAACGTTCTCCACGGCGTCTCCAGACGGTCACGTCTGTCACGTGCTCAGTGTGAACCTGCTTTCATCTGTGAAGAGCACAGGGCGCCAGTGGCGAATTTGCTTATCTTGGTGTTCTCTGGCAAAAGAAAAACGTCCTGCACGGTGTTGGGCTGTAAGCACAACCCCCACCTGTGGACGTCGGGCCCTCATACCACCCTCATGGAGTCTGTTTCTGACCGTTTGAGCAGACACATGCACATTTGTGGCCTGCTGGAGGTCATTTTGCAGGGCTCTGGCAGTGCTCCTCCTTGCACAAAGGCGGAGGTAGCGGTCCTGCTGCTGGGTTGTTGCCCTCCTACGGCCTCCTCCACATCTCCTGATGTACTGGCCTTTGTCCTGGTAGCGCCTCCATGCTCTGGACACTACGCTGACAGACACAGCAAACCTTCTTGCCACAGCTCACATTGATGTGCCATCCTGGATGAGCTGCACTACCTGAGCCACTTGTGTGGGTTGTAGACTCAGTCTCATGCTACCACTAGAGTGAAAGCACCGCCAGCATTCAAAAGTGACCAAAACATCAGCCAGGAAGCATAGGAACTGAGAAGTGGTCTGTGGTCCCCACCTGCAGAACCACTCCTTTATTGGGGGTGTCTTGCTAATTGCCTATAATTTCCACCTGTTGTCTATTCCATTTGCACAACAGCATGTGAAATTTATTGTCAATCAGTGTTGCTTCCTAAGGGGACAGTTTGATTTCACAGAAGTGTGATTGACTTGGAGTTACATTGTGTTTTAAGTGTTCCCTTTATTTTTTGAGCAGTGTATTTGATCTGGTGACTTATCACTGTTTTTGCTTTGACCCTGGCTCTTTCTTTCTTTCAGATGCATGAATCTGTGTAAACTTCTGACCTGTCCAGGTGTAGTACCTATCAACGACCTCCAGTCAGCGCTGCAGTGGCAGTATGAGTTTCTGAGAGCCAGCCACAGGGAAGGACCTAAGCCACACACTAACCTGGCTGTAGGCAGAGTACCTGAGGCCAGTCTCAACATTCCAGATGTGACGTTTAGTCACAATAGAACCTCTGGTTCCAGGTCTGACTGCCACACTAAGTACAACATGCACAGCCACGGCTCTCTCTCCAACCTCAAGCACCATCAGGCCCCTCTGGGTACGTCTCCCTCCAGTGCCGTCTCTGTGGCTGTGTCTGCTGTGGGGAAGCCTCCCTCCCTCAGCTCCTTTGACTCTGGCTTTGATGGAGCAGGAAGTGGCCACATGGAGACAGGAGCTGGGCGAGAGGGATGGGAGGGGCCGTCCAGGGTGCCAGGCACCAGGGACTCCATCAGGCCCATCACCAGGCAGCCCAAGATCCATGAGGAGAACATCTCCAGCGTGTCTGATGTTGAGGAGCGCAGGGAGGATTTTGACTTTGGCTCCATGGGCAGCACCTCAAGGGCCAGCATTCAGATCATCCCAAAGATGACTGTGGACTCGATGCATTTCGAGATCAAGCTGAAGCGTTCGGCTACCCTGCCCCATAATCCATGGCTCAGTCTGCCTGTGGAAGATCTTGATGACTCCTACACGGTCACCATCACTCAGAACCCATCACAGTCACCACAGTTGCGGGACGTTAAGAACCCAAACCCTTCAGAGTGCTACCACCACAGTGACCAATTATCCAACTGGTCCAGAGACCAGCCCACACAGACGGAGGTACAAACCAATCTTCAGAGCAGAGGGGCACAGCCCAGCGACAGTGTCCTACAGGCACAGGACAGCTTTGATGACTCGGAACTGAGTGCCATTCGGGATCCCCTTTCAAGCACCATCACAGATGCAAGAGATGGGCCCAACTTCACTGCAGAGAGCAGCCCCACTCTACTCTGGGATACGTATGACTTTCACAACCCCGAACAGGACAGCTGTGAAAGGTAATGAGACAAGAGCATAATGTCTCCTGACATGGTCCTCATAGGTGCCCATTGTGCCTAGTAAACTATGAAAGCCAAAGCACTCATCTTGTTGCTGTTTGATGTTTGCAGGATAACCAGCTCCATGACTGAAGTCTCGTTAAATGACTGGGACCTGAAGGAGCAGGAGGGTCTCAGGAAGGTAGAGGAGATCTTGGACCGGGCAGCTGGAATACTAGAGGCATGTTGGTACAAATGTTAAATGGATTGTCTTCATGCCGATGCAATAAATGGTTTGGCTCCTCAGATTTGCACATTACTGAGATTGTTAATAGTGACTTTAACCTAGGGTTGTGAAATTCCAGGAACGTTCAATAAATTCCCTGGTGTTCCAGAAATCCCAGATGGAGGATTCCCAGAATCAGGAGGGAATAAGCAGGAAATCACAATTCTCAACCAGGATTTCTTGAAATCCAGGGAATTTGAGTTCCTGGAATTTTGCAGCCCTCCCTAAACCATGGCGTAGGCCAATAGCTTGCATTTGTCAACACTTCTCTAACTTAGTTTTTTTTACAGGAGGAAGAGAATGTGATGGTACAGGAGCAGATATTGGCTGTCCTTCTGAAGACTGAGAGCACAAGCAAACCGTGGGAATCATGGGGCAGTGAGGCGCAGGTAAGTGTGGTAGGTCATGATATAAATGTGTACCTCTAGGTCAGATGTGGATCATGGAACCATTTAAGCTGGTGAACTATGAACAACAGACCACTGTCCATACATTACAAATTGGATTCTATAAATGATTTTTTATTTTTTCACAATAACTAAATGCACTTGTCAACAAATTATACCCCCCCCGGAGATTTGTAAGGAAGTATTGTTTTTACAAGATTGAAAATAGATTTAATTTAATAAAAGCTAAGTTTATTTTGTTTGGCGGACTTTAAATCATACTAGATAATCAGCTGATGGGAATCTCCACTTGTATGTGTCTGTTATTAATAATAACGTTTTTGTTTTCTAGATGTCCTCCAGTGACCTTAAGGCACATGGTGTCCTGGGCCTTGATGACAGTCTTGCCTCTGCAGACACTGACAACCAGAGTGATTGCAGGTCACCAGAGGCAACTAGTGGAACTGTGGCCTCAGAACACAGCATGGGCCACAATGGACGGCTGACGGAGACTGGGTTGACTGGTCTGATGTGCCCTCAAAGCAGCAGGGGAGAGTTGCTGAAGGAGCTGAGAGGACTGCATGTTCTGGATGAGCTCATCATGGAGGAGAACCTCAAGATCCACCAGCTTCGACAGGCTGAGAAGCAGTGCCTTGATGAAAAGCCCACTCAATCAGTGGTTTCCCGAAGTACGAGCAAGGAGAGGCAGGAGTTTCTATTAGAACTAGCGAGGGAGAAAAGAGAAGTGGAGGGGATGGAAAATAGCCTAGACAAAGAGATGACAAAAGAATGTCAACTCAAGAGGATGAGCAGAACTAGGAAAGTAGTGAAATGCTCAGTAATGGAAAGGACTTCTAAACTTAACTTGGAGGACCGTGCACTCTGTGATAATCTTATATCAGACAATAGGAGCCAACACCACAAAGTGAAGCACTTGCCATCCTTACCCCAACACTCCATAAACCTGGATCCTAATGAATCCCTCAGTATTACTGCAACCCCATGTCCAGATTATGCCAAAACCCCTGTATCACAAACATGTGTTCAAAGTGTAAATGGTCATTCCCCACATGGTGACGTTAATATATCCGGCTGTGGTGATGCCATGGTAGTTGACACCCCCAGCTACTGTGATCTTACTGATCACAATTCACAAGTTTTAACTCTACCACAAATCACTTCTGATCCCAATGAATGTATTGAAGAGGTTGGAATCCAAAGCCGTGAGGGTACAGAGAAAGATGTAAGATCTGGGGAAGCCTTTCAAAGTTGCACACCAGAGACTATTTCCTTTATATGTGAAATGTGCCCTGAACATGGAGCATTTGACCCAGGGGCTAATGCCAACACCCCTGTGCCTAAACCAAGAAAGGCATCTGTTCCTGTGAATGATAAAGGTCAAGAACTCAAAATTCCAACCAAACCCATATATAGAACTCTCTGCCCTGATAGTGATTCTGACCCTAACCCTAGGCTCACACCGCAAGTTGCGCTCAATACTCACCCGAAGCCTAAAGAGCGAAACCTCAAACCTACAAACAGTTCTCCTAATCCTGTTCTGAGTCAAGATGTGAATAAACACAGAAGTGACAACAATGACAAACCCTTCGCTGATCAACAGGCATCCTTATGTAATGACCCTTTGGACTTCCATGAACAGTCAACGCTAGGCGGCTGCTCTATGGGATCAACATTAACGCTTGTTGACTCTGACTGTGTTCAGATAGAAATCCACTGCTCCCAGAAATCTGAGGATGTGTTAACACATTTGGGGTCTAATTCTGAAGCACTATCTCGTATGTCTGCTGAGGTAACATCTGGATCATGTGGAGCTGATGAGTGGAGAGAAGTAGATGTCCCTGATGGGTTTCAGAGGTGTGGTACTGCCAGGAGATCACCTGCCAATCAACCCAACCACCACATCCCCACCAGAGACGTAAGGCTTTAGTTAGACGTCCACATTATTCACCATAGACCTGATTATTTTACTTTATCTTTCGGTAAAATTTGAATTGTTAGGCTTTATTTATTTTTTAGATGACCAATTTCAAGACCCCTATTGTGCTGGACACAGGGTCTGGTTTGATGAAAGCAGGGTTTGCCGATCAGGACCTCCCGAATACGATATTCCCAAATATCATTGGGCTGCCAAAATACGAGGTAAGGCAACAGCCAAGTATGTGGCATCTATACTCTTGGGCTGTGTTTTTCATCAAGTTAAGGTCGTATTGGCCACCATGGCTTTCCCTATGTGCAGACTTTCTTTCTAATTTGCCATCAGGAAATAATGAATGGCTACTTGGAACGGGAGACCTATATTGGACATGAGGCTCAACATATGAGAGGAGTCCTGGCACTGAAGTATCCCATGAAGAACGGAATTATACTTAACTGGGATGAAATGGAAAAGGTTGAAATATTGTTGACCTTTAATTTTATCTAATATTCTGTATGTGCGTTTGGGAGTACTGATGAAGCCATAGTATCAGACTGTGGTGGTTTTGACCTCACTGCTCAATTGACTGGTTTCAGATTTGGCACCACACATTCCAGCAGTTGCATGTGGCACCAGACGATCACCCTGTCCTACTGACCGAGGCAGCCATGAACCCACTGGCGATCCGTCAGCGCATGGTGGAACTCATGTTTGAGTGCTTCAATGTTCCTCTCACCTATGTGGCCATGCAGGCAGTGCTGGCACTTTATGCAGCAGGGAGAACCACAGGTAAAACGAGCACGATTATATACAAATATGTCTAGTCGGTCAACATATTTAAGGCAGTTGTATCCCAGAGTAGAGGACAGTATGCTTTCAAAGACCTGTTTAAAGCTAGAATATGAGACTGGTTACTAAACATCTACTATTTGGTTGAATCGTTTTGAATATGGCAGATAATTATTAGAGTATCTGTTTCTCCTACTAGGTGTAGTGTTTGACTCTGGGGATGGAGTGAGCCATAGTGTGCCAGTGTTTGAGGGATACTGTTTACCACACGCAGTGCAGCGCTGCACCTTGGCTGGCCATGATGTTACAATGCACCTTAAAAAGGTATTTGATATTAACGCATAATTATCTGTATGTATTTGGGACAGGGATTTGGTCTAAAACAATAGTTCAAAATGATGATCACTTGAAAACAATGTCCCTTGCCTGTATTGTGTGCCACTGTCCTGTGTACCAGCTTCTGCAGGAGCAGGGGTTTTGCATGCGCACTTCTGCCGAGATGGAGATTGTGAGGGAGATGAAGGAGAAATGCTGCCGGGTGTCCCAGGACTATGAAACTGAACTAACCTGTGGAGGGTCGGCCAGCAGTGCGATGAATTACACCATGCCTGATGGCCAGGTCGTTCACCTCAGCACAGAGCGGTTCAGGTAACCATCTAACATGGCCACTGTATCCTCACTCTGAAGACTAAACACTCACCCTAATGAGTTTGGATAAATAAGTGTTCTGCTTTGTCTGAGGTAATTGAGAATAAGAACTAAGTGTTTCCCTTTGCAAACGGTGCCATTTATTGTTCAGTTTTGGTTATGGTGCTACCAAGTAAGCTTTTGGATAGCCACCAAGGGTTGGCTAAGTTCTGTTAATCGGTGGCGTCTTCCATCCACAGGGCTCCAGAGATTCTGTTTAAGCCAGAGCTGATTGGACGAGACCATTACGGGATGCATGAGAGTATTTTCAAGTCTATCCTTAGTTCAGACATTGACCTCCGGCGGAGTTTTTTGGGGAACATTGTCCTATCAGGTACATAGTTTTTGTTTTATTAGTTGCTGAATACTTGTCCACTCATCTGCCAATGTCTGAATGTAGTTATTTCCCCTGTGAAGGTGGAAATACCCTGTTGGCTGGCCTGCCTGAGCGGCTTCAGAGTGAAATTAGAACCATGGTGCCTACAGACTTGGGGGAGTGTGTGCGGGTGACAAGCCCTAAGGACAGAGATTTCTCTGTATGGTGTGGAGGTGCAGTGCTGGCCAACTTGTCTTCCTTTGCCTCGGCCTGGATCAGCCAAGAGGAATACGAGGAATATGGCCCCCAGATTGTTTTCAGGAAGTGCTTCTGAGCTGGACTCGCCTGAAATGTATGGGTGCAAGTTCTTACACATGTGCAATAGAGTATAGTGCCTAGTGTCTACGTCTGCTTTTAAACCTTTTTTTTATCGTTTTCAGTTGTGGTGTGTTTGTACTACGTCTTTCATTACTGATGTTCTGCACTGACACTTCCAACGATTTGGTACTTTGAGTGTGATATAAAATGTTTCTACTGTTGTCGGATCAGACAATACTTGAATGTTCCGTTTTATGCTTACTGTGGCAGAAATCCTGTCAAAGGAAGATTAACTTACTTTCTAGCTATAGTGCTTGTCATGAATCCCCTGATCAGGATCTGGCCTTATGTAAAGAAAGGTGACTGATTCTCCTCTGAATGACTCCTAAAAAAAGAGTAACTGGGATGGGTGTGCCTCTTGAAATATTAGGGTGTTTTTCTACCCTTTTCTCCACCTTTTTGTTTTATTTTTAGGAATATGACAAAAGGCACTTGAACCAGGTATTTTGGTGATGGTAGGGAAACCTATCTGTTTTATTTAAGGGCCCATTTTGAGCAATCTTTTCAGTTTCTGAGGAGGTACTACAATGCCACTGCTCTAGCAAGGTCAATGACTAGAACTGCATGTAATGCCCCCAATTTGAGTATAGTCTCAGTTCATTTTCCTATTTTAAGATGAGTTTTCTAAAGTTAATCTTGAAATTGTCTGTAAATATTTCTGTTTTAAATTGGCTTTCTAAAGTTGTCTTGGAATAACTTAACCTAAAATGTCCACGTTACATTTTCTGTGTCCACTTGGTGCGATACTGTAGTTTTCCCTCAGACTTGTAGCTAAATCAATGCAGGTGAAGAGTTTAGTATGTTGATGCCACCATGCCTGAATGGTAGACTGACTGTTCATTTTACTTATCCATTTGCGTTTTCCTTCTGTCTTGAGTCTGCGCTTAATGTTGATTAGGGTATGTTTCATGTACCAAGTATAAGGCCTATATTGCGCAAGTCCTGAATTTAGTGTCATTGTTCAGCTGTATACAATCACTGATTATTGTGCATTGATCCTTAACATACATTTTTGTTTGATTTGGCCCCTGATTCAATGTACTAACAACCTCTATTCTTGACTGGTATGATTTGTTTGTTCACATTTATTTATTTTCATATTTGACTTTACATGTTTGTTCACAATATATTGACTTTTTTGACTTTTGAATATTGAGTGATCTTTCAACTTTTATGAATGGGTCATATCTGACTTATATGCATGGTTTTTCTAAGTATTTTTACAGCAAATACCAGAATTTGAGAATGTTGAATTTTGTTTCATTGAGGCTACCTTTTAGCCATGTTGGCTATGCCCTTACCATTTTATTGGTTTCTTTGACTTCCTATGGTTACTATGGTCAAGCAATTGGCCTTATTAGTTAACTTATTTTGATCAACCCCATTGTATTTACAGTAGACTTACTAGTATCTAGTGTGATTCACTCATTACATACCTACCCTTTTATTTTGGCGCGATTTTTGCTTCTCTTCAATGTGTTTTTAGAACTGCCATGTTTTTCTACTCTAAAGAAGTGGTTGCCATGTGAACTTAATCACAGGTCTTTTTAAATGGAGGTCTGAAGCGTTCCCTGTGGGAAATGGAAAGGCCTTATGAGGGCTGAAATTTGGAGAGGGATGAACAGTCGGCTCATTTGTTAGTTGGTGGTCAGAGATAGAATTGAAGTCCCAGCCTCTCGTTTTTGATGGTATATTCCATGCTCGAGTCTTGCTATGATTTACTTAAACCAAGTTGTATGTTAGGTCTTTTTTTAGAATAAATATTTTTATTTATCTGACTGTTGCATGTTTCCATTACATCCTCCATAAAAATGACCTGCAAAGTAATAACACTGAGTTAATGAAGATTCACCAGTCAGATGTGCATTACATACATACCACTGTTACATCCTGTGGCAGTGTTTCATTGGTGACCATGGCAACCGACGGGGAACTCGGACGCGGTGGGGAATTTGCATGATCTCCGTTGCTTGCAAGCTTGAAACATGTCTCGTGCTCAAGCAGAAAGTGTGATAAAAAACATAATTCGAGAAATCGCCCAAGAATGTGCCGGAAAAGGGCATACTGTGTCAGAAACATTAGTGGCTTTCATGGTAGGTAACTGGATTACTAATTAGGAACGTGGCAAGCGTTCGGTAACTAGCCGTGTGTGGTAATATGTCGGTGTTTTACGTTGTCTAATCAATGATTTTTCTGTTAGGTAAAAGCTGTTGTGTTGGACCCACGAAATCTATTTAACGTTGATCGGACTCTTACTAAGCAAGATGTTAGGAAACTTGTGGAAGTAAGTGCATTTAATTATAACTAAGACCCTGTGTCCGGTTTGGCTGGTAGCATGCCTGAGATCTTTGCGCAATGGGCTCGACGTCCGTGTTATTCCTTTGCAGTTGTGTGTGGACAAACTCATGGACCAGGGGAGCCCTTCCCTTGACACAATCAAGATGCAAGTCTACTTCGACATGAATTACACATCTCGACGTAAGTGGTTGCTTTAAAATGCTCAAAGAATGCATTAACTTATGATGTATAAGGCGTACTAACTAAACCCTAGCTGTTGGGACATGTTTAACGTCTAAGGGCATGGGATACTGGTATTGTACCCATTCATCAGTTTAGCCTCAAAGGTCTTGTTTTGTGTCCCAGGTGAGTTCATCGAGGAGCACCAGCGGGTACTACAGTCAAGGCTAGTCCCAGTGAGTCGAGAAATCACTGACAGCAGAGTGAAAACACGTGAGGATCTGGAGGGCCTTTACCGTAAGATCGTCAGCTATGTTCTGCTGCGCTCGGGCCTGGGTTCTTCCACAGACATCACCACAGTGCGAGAGGCTACAGGTAATCATAAGGACTATTGTCATTTGTACCACAATTTAAGGATCACTATTCACAAAGATGGGAAAGGAGATGGTCAATTGTAATTACTGTCCATCGAAGTGAGTTTTTACAATGTGGGAATCATCACATTTTCCAGCATTGATCAGTTTGTTCCTATTTTGCTCACAACTGACTGTGTGTGGTTTTGCAGCTGCCTTACAGAGCGTCTTTCCCCAGTCAGAGCTGGGGACCTTCCTGTCCCTCATCAAGAAGGACAAGGAGCAACAGCTCAATGACCTCAGCATGATTGTGACTGGCATCCGTCTCTTCAACAAAGACAGCAGGAAAGGAGGAGAGGGCATAGACGACTGTAAGTTCCAAAACATCACATATTTTTTGATAGACCTTGATAACTGAAACAATTTCTCAGAGCTCCAAATGTGTATTTCAATTTTGTCCTCGACTTCCATATAGTGCCAGCTATTCTGAATGAAGCCATTCCATCCACCAGTAAAGACATTGAATGGGAGCTGGAGCTTTCTCAGAGTTTGGCCTGGCAGTACACATCCTGGCTGGAGAGGCTCCTGGACCCTGAGGTTGAGACCAGAGAATGTATTGTTCCCCTGGACATGGTTAAACAGGCTCTCTATAATGTACGACAACATGAAGCCTTTCTCAAAGTTATTTTGGTGAGTTAGCTAGAAGGTGATGGGTGTCATGATTTCAAGTCAGTACATGAAATTGTCCCTATGAGCAGTTCTTCAAGAGTATTGAGTTGCATAATAATTTGACCCATTATTCTGATTAAATTCCTCACCAGGCAGATGTCATTCTATGTGCAAAGCAAGTTGAAACCCTACAGACTGAACTAGCTACACGTATGAAGCTTTTGAGGGTCACCGTACATTCAAAGACTGCAGTACCCACTGCACAGGTTTTTGTAAGTACAGTATCTTGCACATATATATTTGAGCTGTTTTGTTATGGGGCGGTTTCCCGGACACAGATTACACCTAGTCCTAGACTCAAAAGCTTACTCGATAGATAATCTCCATTAAAGTGCTTTTTAGTCCAGGACTAGGCTTAACCTGTGTCTGGAAAAAGGGCCTTTCATTGTCTAAGCCTCAACTCGTGTACTATGTATCCTCTTCCAGCCCCATTTCACAGCTCTGGCAAAGTTCTGGTCAGGTCTTCAAGATGAGATGGTGCTGTTGAGCATCCTGAGTAACATAATGGAGAACCTGCAGCCCTTCCTGGCTGCTCAGTCCCAGCTCTTCCCTGATGGTCAGTTGGAGGACATACTGGGGTTGGAGATCAAGAAGTACGAGCAGAGAATGAAGGAGTCTTCAGGTAAGTACTCTGGCTGCACCCCAAATGGTATACTATTTCCTATGGGGCCTGGTATAAAGTAGTGCACTACATAGGGAATAGGATGCTATTTGGGACGTAACCTGTGTTTATACCGCCACAGTCAATCACAGTAAAGCACTGCATTTCCTACATCTCTATCATTAGCTAATGATTTTACATGTTTAATTTGTAGTAGATGAATTGTTTTGTTTGTTATTCACTTTGTCAGAAAACCGTATTGACCCCTATGAGATCAAAACACAAGAGTGGCTCTTGCCTGAGACAACAGCCAACTTTGACAAATTACCACTGCAGTACAATGGAATTTGTGGTTATACACTTGTGAAGAAGGATGGGCTTTTACTGCCAGGTATGTGGAGTTTTGGATGTGGCAATTGTATACGTTGTTGTACAACTAATGTTCATTCCCCCCCTTATTGAAAATATTCACCAGAATTGATGTAATATGCCAACTTGTCTTCTTCTAACTGAACATCCCAATGCTGCATATAAAATAAGACTGTTGTTTCAGGCAACCCAAGCATAGGAGTCCTGAAACATAGGGAGAAATACTATGTTTTCAGCTCCAAGGAGGCAGCTTTAAGATTTGGATCCAAGCCAGATGAGTACATTGCCCATGTGGCAGAGAAAGCAAAGCAGTCCCCTGAGCTTATCCAGCTCCTCCAACTCCACCAACAGTTTGCCTGTGTCACTCCATATCCTGAGGTACAGTGCCTTCGGAAAGTATTCAGACCCCCTGACTTTTTTCTACATTTTGTTACTTTACAGCCTTAGTCTAAAATGGATTAAATAAAAATCCTTAGCAATCTACCTACACACACTACCCCATAATGACAAAGCAAAAACAGATTTTTAGAAAAGTTAGCAAATCTATAAAAAATAGAAAACATATATCATACATAATTATTCAGACACTTTGCTTTGAGACTCAAAATTGAGCTCAGGTGCGTGCTGTTTCCATTGATCATCCTTGAGATGTTTCTACAACTTCATTGGAGTCCACCTGTGGTAAATTCAATAATTTACATAATTTGAAAGGCACACATCTGTCTATGTAAGGCCCCACAGTTGACAGTGCATGTCAGAGCAAAAACTAAGCCATGGGGTTGAAGGAATTGTCCGTAGAGCTCCAAGACAGGATTGTGTTGAGGCACAGATTTGGGGAAGCATACAAAAACATTTCTGTAGCATTGAAGGTCCCCAAGAACATAGTTGCCTCCATCATTCTTAAATGGAAGAAGTTTGGAACCACCTAGACTCTTCCTAAAGCTGGCCGCCCAGCCAAACCGACCAATCGGGGGAGAAGGGCCTTGGTCAGGGAGGTGACCAAGAACCCGATGGTCACTCTGACAGAGCTCCAGAGTTCCTCTGTGGAGATGGGAGAACCTTCCAGAAGGGCAACCATCTATGCAGCACTTCACCAATCAGGCCTTTATGGTAGAGTGGCCAGACGGAAGCCACTCCTCAGTACATGACAGCTCGCTGAGAGTTTGCCAAAAGGAACGTAAAGACTCAGACCATGAGAAACAAGATTGGCCTGAATACCAAGCGTCACGTCTGGTGGAAAACTGGCACCATCCCTACAGTCAAGCATGGTGGTGGCAGTATCATGCTGTGGGGATGTTTTTCAGCGGCAGGGACTGGGAGGCTAGTCAGGATCGAGGCAAAGATGAACGGTGCAAAGTACAGAGAGATCCTTGAGGAAAACCTTCACCAGAGCATTTGGGACCTCAGACTGGCGAAGGTTCACCTTCCAACAGGACAATGACCCTAAGCACACAGCCAAGGCAACACAGGAGTGGTTTCGGGACAATTCTCAATGTCCTTGAGTGGCCCTGCCAGAGCCCGGACATCTCTGGAGAGACCTGAAAATAGCTGTGCAGTAACACTCCCTATCTAACCTCACAGAGCTTGAGAGGATCTGCAGAGAAGAATGGGAGAAACTCCCCAAATACAGGTGTTTAAAGCTTGTATTGTTATACTCAAGAAGACTTGAGGCTGTAATCACTGCCATAGGTGCATCAACAAAGTACTGTAAAGGGGCTGAATACTTATGTAAATGTTATATATATATATATACACACATTTTTAAATAAATGAACAAACATTTCTTAACCTGTTTTTGCTTTGTCATTATGGAGTATTGTGTGTAGATTGATGTGGGGAAAAAACGATTTAATCAATTTTAGAATAAGGATGTAACTTAACAAAATGTGGAAGAAGTCAAGGGGTCTGAATACTTTCCTAAGGTACTGTATGTTCACTAACAGTCATAATTCTTCCATAGCATCTTCAGAACTTGCAGTAATATTTTTTTACCCACTGTTCACTTAAATTTTGTCTCTGTAGATGCAGTCAGGGGAGAGATTGTTGGTAAAACCCATTACAAAGTGTGACAGCAGCACTCAGACAGAAACTCATTTGTTGGAGACCAACATTGTGAAGTCATATGAGTGGAATGAGTGGGAGCTGAGGAGAAAAGCAATCAAATTGGTATGTGATTTTAATTGACTTGAGTGTACTGTTTCATTTTATCAGTGGTAGGTTTACCATGGTCTTCTTGCATGGATCTTTTTTATTCAAAAAGGTTCACTTTTATGTCCTCCCTTTGGCAATGGGCATGTTTTTTCAGGCCAATCTTCGTAGTAAAGTGACCCACTCAATGCAGACTAATCTAAGTCACATGAGGAGGGATAACGTCACCCAAACCTACCACCTCGAAGATGTTGCATGCCAGAGCAAGATGGATGGCAATAGCAATGTCCCCAAGCCTCAGGTTTACCTGGCTGGTCTTCGAGGAGGGAAAACCAAGACTACACATATGATAAAAACAAACTTGACCAGATCAGTAAGTGAATAACTGTCTATCTTCAAGCAATAAAGATACATTTGATGGAAGCGCCAGTCTATTAGTTTTTTAAAATTGTTTGACATTGTCCTAGGGGTGTTACTGCCCACAGAAAATTGTTGTATGCCAGTAAAAGAAACAGGTCATAGTGTTTGAACTGAGGAAGGATAACATAGTGGGTTACACCTGGTCAAAACAGTGTCTGCCAAAACTGTCCACATAACTGACTGTAGGAGCAGGCATGTGCACAAGACACACAGCCTGTCATAGGCCAAGTTCGAGGGGCATGACCTCCGGTGGCACGGCAAACTCCGACTTGAAAACAAATGCACCCAAAACACCCCGCTCCTCATTACATCCTGGGAGAAGGTTGCAGGAGCTGTCATTAGCTAGCACATTCAGTGACGAAAACTAGTATGCAGCTCTGGATGTCTTCATTGCATCAGTATGCTTTGACCCATTCAGTATTATATATTACGGTTGAATGCTTTAGTATTGCATGTCATGTTTGATTACATTAGGCTGCCAATGGAATAGTGGACGTACAATATGAATTATAGGACGTACAGTATCTTACATAATGTTTGCACCAGTATGAATTGACCCGTTTAGTATTATATATTATGGTTCAATGCTTTAGTATGATATTACGTTAGGTTGCATTACATTAGCCTTATTTTATTGATAGCATATCAATGGAATAGCAGTCGTACGTCCTAAAATTCGTATTATAATGTTCATTATCCTACATCTTGATTTCAACCATACAAATGCTTAGAACAAACTGTGTATAGTAGTTAAACGACAATCCAGAGTCATTTCTGCCTGTTGGAGTGTTTGTCCGACCTCTAAGGTGTTTTAAATGCCAAAGAATGGGACTTGTTGCGGCTCTGCAAAGGGAAGAAAATATGTGCAAAGTGTGGAGGGGAACAAAATTATGGGGGATGGGATGGATGTATGCCGGGTGCAGTAAAAGGCTAGAGAGGCCCAAAGATATAAAATCACTCATGTATCTTATGCAGGGCAGATTGGTGGAACTAAATCAAATCAAATGCCATTTTTATTTAACCTGGCAAGTCAGTTAAGAACAAATTCTTAATTACAATGACTGCCTACCCCGGACGACGCTGGGCCAATTGTGCGCTGCCCTATGGTACTCCCAATCACGGTCGGTTATGATAGTCTGGAATCGAACCAGGGTCTGTAGTGACGCCTCCAGCACTGAGATGCAGTGCCTTAGACTGATGCACCACTCAGGAGCCCATAGAATTATGATTTTTGTTATCCTTCAGTGGAACGACAGTTTTATTGCTAACGGTCAGGAGTTTAACAAATATGTAATAGATTTAGAGATCAATTCTGATGTGATATGTGTTCAAGAAACATTGCTTAGGCCACATCTTGATTTTATTATTGTTCAATCAGATCTGATATATCAACTGGACAGGATGGCAGGTGTGCTACGTACTTAAGGGAAGGTCTTGTATATTGTAATATTACTGTCCCATATGAATGTGTGATGGTGGAAATCTACAGTGCAGGTAGTAATAAAGTTATTTGACAAGTGTTGTAAAAATGATCTGTAGCGATGTTGATGAAATTGGGCTCTAGAGAGATATGGTGCGGTGACTTTAATGCACATAATATTTTATGGGGACGCACACATAGTGGCTTGCGAAAGTCTTCACCCCTTTTGGCATTTTTCCTATCTTGTTGCCTTACAACCTGGAATTAAAATATATTTTTTGGGGGGGTTGTATCACTTTGAAGAAGCAAAAATGATTTTTTATTGTGAAACAAATAAGACATAACAGAACTTGAACATGAACCCCCCCCCACATCTAGCCACTGGGATTTTTTGCCCATTCTTCAAGGCAAAACTGCTCTAGCTCCTTCAAGTTGGATGGGTTCCGCTGGTGTACAAATTCTCAATTAGACTGAGTTTCTCAATTGGACAGTTTCCCAGTCCCTGCCGATGGAAAAACATCCCCACAGCATGATGCTGCCACCACAATGCTTCACTGGGGATGGTATTCTTGGGGTGATGAGGTGTTGGGTTTGCGCCAGACAGCATTTTCCTTGATGGCCAAAAAGCTACTCCAAATCCAGACCTCCATGGGTTGATAAATTTGATTTCCATTGATAATTTTTGTGATTTTGTTGTCAGCACATTCAACTGTGTAAAGAAAAAAGTATTTAATAAGAATATTTCATTCATTCAGATCTAGGATGTTATTTTAGTGTTCCCTTTATTTTTTTGAGCAGTGTATATATGTGTGACCGATCATGTGACACTTAGATTTCACACAGGTGGAATTTATTTAACTAATTCCGTGACTTCTGAAGGTAATTGGTTGCACCAGATCTTATTTAGGTGCTTCATTGCAAAGGGGGTGAATACATATGCACGCACCACTTTTCTTGGGGGTTTCAGTATTTTGACTTTTGTGCTTTTGACTTTTGTGCTTCGTTGAGGGGTCCATTACATGAAATACAAGTCAAAATCCATTTAAATGACAGGTTGTAACGTAACAAAATAGGAAAAATGTGAAGGGGGGATGAATACTTTTGCAAGGCACTGTAGATGCTAATGGTACTATTGTCGAAGATATGATGGAAACAAGAACATTAATATGTCTTAATGATGGGTGTGGTACAAGAGTTGTTGTTAGAGGGGTTACATACTGCCTGGACCTCACAAGGGCTTCTAACTCTTGCATCTGTGGGAATGGAATGGAATGGAATGGAATGAATGATTCTACTGTTGGAAGTGATCATTTTCTGATTTTGTGTACCATGAACTGTGATGTTAATTTGTTGATTTTCAAAGGAAGAGCACTTTTAGAACGCAGGATCATTAAGTCTGTCAAGATAAATGCATGGAGACAGTTCTGCTCTACAATCGGCAGGGGTACTGAACTGGGGGATTTATGGTCTATGTTGAAGAAGATGACTGGAAGAAGCAAGCCCAATAGTTTTGGTTGTGGGTCAAAAAATGTCCGTAACTGACAGAAAAAGCTGACTTGTTGGGGAAGACATTTGCTAGGGTACATAGTTGGGTTAATTTGGCTGAAGTATATAAGCAACGCAGGTGGGAGTTTTTAAATGCTCATGTTAATGTGTATAAGAAAAGGGATACTGTTGACTCTTCCTTGGATGCTGTTTTTACCATACATGAGATGCGTTCAGCCTTAATAGGCTGTGTATATACAGCCCCAGGTCATGATCAATTGTGCTGTGATGTTTAAGCATCTACCTGATGAGGTCAAATATGTTTTCCTGGGCTTATTTAATAAGATTTGGAGTGAGGCGCTTAGACCTTCTGGTTGGAAAAGTCAAATCAAATCAAATTTTATTTGTCACATACACATGGTTAGCAGATGTTAATGCGAGTGTAGCGAAATGCTTGTGCTTCTAGTTCCGACAATGCAGTAATAACCAACAAGTAATCTAGCTAACAATTCCAAAACTACTACCTTATAGACACAAGTGTAAGGGGATAAGAATATGTACATAAAGATATGAGTGAGTGATGGTACAGAGTGGCATAGGCAAGATACAGTAGATGGTATTGAGTGCAGTATATACATATGAGATGAGTATGTAAACAAAGTGGCATAGTTAAAGTGGCTAGTGATACATGTATTACATAAGGATGCAGTCGATGATATAGAGTACAGTATCTACGTATGCATATGAGATGAATAATGTAGGGTAAGTAACATATAAGGTAGCATTGTTTAAAGTGGCTAGTGATATATTTTACATCATTTCCCATCAATTCCCATTAAAGTGGCTGGAGTTGAGTCAGTGTGTTGGCAGCAGCCAATCAATGTTCGTGGTGGCTGTTTAACAGTCTGATGGCCTTGAGATATAAGCTGTTTTTCAGTCTCTCGGTCCCAGCTTTGATGCACCTGTACTGACCTCGCCTTCTGGATGATAGCGGGGTGAACAGGCAGTGGTGGTTGTTGTCCTTGATGATCTTTATGGCCTTCCTGTGACATCGGGTGGTGTAGGTGTCCTGGAGGGCAGGTAGTTTGCCCCCGGTGATGCGTTGTGCAGACCTCACTACCCTCTGGAGAGCCTTACGGTTGCGGGCGGAGCAGTTGCCGTACCAGGCGGTGATACAGCCCGCCAGGATGCTCTCGATTGTGCATCTGTAGAAGTTTGTGTGCTTTTGGTGACAAGCCGAATTTCTTCAGCCTCCTGAGGTTGAAGAGGCGCTGCTGCGCCTTCTTCACGATGCTGTCTGTGTGGGTG
Organism: Oncorhynchus tshawytscha; assembly: GCF_018296145.1. Classification (NCBI taxonomy): domain Eukaryota; kingdom Metazoa; phylum Chordata; class Actinopteri; order Salmoniformes; family Salmonidae; genus Oncorhynchus; species Oncorhynchus tshawytscha. Next base: position 16,902,602 of record NC_056433.1, read on the forward strand.
GACCAATTCAGTTTCTGTGATGTGTATGCCGAGGAACTTAACTTACTACCCTCTCCACTACAGTCCCATCAATGTGGATAGGGAGGTGTTCCCTCTGCTGTTTCCTGAAGTCCACAATCATCTCCTTAGTTTTGTTGACGTTGAGTGTGAGGTTATTTTCCTGACACCAAACTCCGAGGGCCCTCACCTCCTCCCTGTAGGCCGTCTCGCCGTTGTTGGTAATCAAGCCTACTACTGTTGTGTCGTCCGCAAACTTGATGATTGAGTTGGATGTGTGCGTGGCCACGCAGTCGTGGGTGAACAGGGAGTACAGGAGAGGGCTCAGAACGCACCCTTGTGGGGCCCCAGTGTTGAGGGTCAGCGGGGTGGAAATGTTGTTGCCTACCCTCACCACCTGGGGGCGGCCCGTCAGGAAGTCCAGTACCCAGTTGCACAGGGCGGGGTCGAGACCCAGGGTCTCGAGCTTGATGACGAGCTTGGAGGGCACTATGGTGTTAAATGCCGAGCTGTAGTCTGAACAGCATTCTCACATAGGTATTCCTCTTGTCCAGATGGGTAAGGGCAGTGTGCAGTGTGGTTGAGATTGCACTGTCTGTGGACCTATTTGGGCGGTAAGCAAATTGGAGTGGGTCTAGGGTGTCAGGTAGGGTGGAGGTGATATGGTCCTTGACTAGTCTCTCAAAGCACTTCATGATGACGGAAGTGAGTGCTACGGGGCGGTAGTCGTTTAGCTCAGTTACCTTAACTTTCTTGGGAACAGGAGCAATGGTGGCCCTCTTGAAGCATGTGGGAACAGCAGACTGGTATAGGGATTGATTGAATATGTCAAACACACCGGCCAGCTGGTCTGCGCATGCTCTGAGGGCGCGGCTGGGGATGCCGTCTGGGCCTGCAGCCTTGCGAGGGTTGATACGTTTAAATGTTTTCCTCACGTCGGCTGCAGTGAAGGAGAGTCCGCATGTTTTAGTTGCGGGCCTTGTCAGTGGCACTGTATTGTCCTCAAAGCGGGCAAAAAAGTTATTGGTGGGAGTTTTTAAAAGTGGAGTAATCACCTTTTGTAAAGCCTGGTAAGGACCCTTCATGCACTGATAGTTACAGACCAATAACACTGACCTCTAACTTGTGTGAACTGATGGAAAAGATGATTGATAGAGGTTTATTGAGTCGATGTCAAAGTGGATTCTGTAAAGGTAGATCTACTTTGGATGCATTAGTAAAGGTGAGAAATGAAGTTGAAAAAACTCTGGTCTGGTCATGAAAGAAGTAGTGGCTACTGTCATTTTTGACATTGAAAAGGCTTATGACGCTATGGAGAGAAGGCCTACTAATTTAAGATGAGACTTGGTATTGGTGGGAGATTATATAACTGGGTTTTGGCTGCCTTATTTAATTGCTCTTCAAGTTAAAATAGGATCAATTTTATCTGATGCCTATGGAGTTGACAACTGTATTCCTCAAGGCAGTGCTATCAGTCCTATTTTGTTCAACATTATGATAAATGATGTGTATTTGAATGTAGGTAGGGGTATTGGGGCTTCCCTATATGCTGATGGAGCTATATGGAAGAGGAGAAGGAATGTCTCTTGTGATCAAATCTATTCAACAAGCTGCAGTGGATGTTGAAAGAGTGTCGATTGACTGGGATTTTAAATTGTCAGTGGTGACGTCTTGAATGTTCTCGTAGAAGAAAGTTGCTGATAATATACAGGTGTTTCTGTATGGACAGCCTAGGGGGGAGGATTTCTAAGTACAACTATTTGGTTCAATGAGTGATATATATGGAAAGGTCATGTCATACATGTTGAAACAAAGTGTAAGAAGGTGGTGAATCTTATGCCCTCGGTCTCTGGTTACGAATGGGGTGCTGACAGACCATCGTTAATGGATATTTATAGGGCTCTGATCAGGACGACAATTGATTGCAGGTGTATAGTTTATGGAACAGCGGCGAAGACTTGGCTTCAGAAACTGGACAGAATCCAGTAAATAGCTTTAAGGATATGTATTGATGCGTTTAAAAAAACATCTGTATGTGCTTTACTAGTGGAGGCAGGTGAGATGCTTTTGGATATATGCCGTAAAAAATTGTCATTAGCTTTTCGGGTAAGGTTGTGAGGTTGAGCATCCCATTGCTACTGTTCTAGATGACTGTTTTGCTACATTTCACAGATGTATCCAAGGACCCAGTTAGTGGGCATACAGGAGCAGGTGTTTAAGTTCCTGAATTTGATGTGCAGTCACACAGGGCGGTGCACAATTGGACCAGCGTTGTCGGGGTTAGGCCGTCATTGTAAATAAATAAGATTTTGTTCTTAACTGACTTGCCTAGTTAAATAAAGATTAATAAAGTTGGCGGCATGCACATTTAACGTTGGTTTGCGGACTGCCATTATATAATTGACAAACATCAAGCGAATGCTTGACATTTATACATCCGGTGAAAAATCAGTCTCATTGTTCTATTTGTGATTCGCTTGGTGACAGGCGGCTCGGCTCCGGGACTGCAGCTGGATGCATCTTAGATGCAGACAGATAACAATGGTTTGAAGTCTGGTTCGTTCAACGTTAAATACCCATTCATTTTACAACGCACCATAACAATCAAGTTAGCTAACCATGGCTAACGGTAAGTGAAATTTGCAATTCTTAGCTACTTGCAATGCTAACGTTAAGATGGCTAGCTAGTCTCTAATGTTTCGAAACTAAATGCAGTAAGCTAGCGTTTAAATCAGAAATATTATTGGTTGTAAATTTATTTGCTAGCAAGTTAAACAAAGTGTGTTTTATGTTGCGAACGGAATAGAGTCGTCTCTGAATCATGGAAGCGCAAATGCTATGTAGCTAGCTAGTTAGCCAGGTGCAGATTTAGCAAGGTGGATCTTGCTAAACCAATCCCCCGTCTGCAAATATTGTTTTTGTAAACGAATTCAGAAAATACCGAATCACGTCAAGTGTCTGTCCACATTAGCCCTTTTCAAACTGCATTGTTAAGCTTTTATCCCTGGATTCACACTTGTGTATTCCAAAGCCCTGGGCAAACGGACAAACGTAACTTGCTGATGCGACCAACATTCAGCCACGCGACCATTTGTTACCTGCAAGGCATTTATTAGCATATTAGGTCCCCTTGCTGTTAGCATAGCATTTTGTTTCCAATAATGAATGTTTGAAAACATTGCTGCCTCCTTTCCTTGACCTCGGAAACAAGGTTTCACTTTTGAAATGTGATCTTGCCCCTGTACAGATAATGTTGTTCACGGACGAGACATCAACTTTTCTGATCCAGGCAAAAGCATGCAGCAATATTACCATCCATGATAATATCTAGATAAATGTTAACAGAATAAATTACTGAAAACCGACGGAAATTGAGACCTGTGTGAAGCTAGCCACAATAGTGGAATTTGCGTTAGAGAGAGAGTAGGAAAAACAGCAGGTCCGGGACAAGGTATGCTACTCGGTGACACTCACAGAACACAACTGTAGAGTTTGTAAACAAATATTCGCGTCTTAGCTAATTATTTGAAAAACGAACTGCTTCAAAGACAATGTAATCCATGATGGACTGGCATAGTTGTTAATTACCTATATTATCCTAATGGTGATGCACCTTTACACATTTAAATCAGCCCAACGCCCGCCTTGATATGTGCCAAAAATGCATCAAGTCAATCGCTTGGCCTGATATAAGTATAAATACAGTAAAGTACACACTAAAGAGTAAAAAAAAAACATGTAAGAAAAATTGTTTAAAAAAAATAAATAGGCACAACTGCAGACTTCAAAGAATAGGCCAGGGCATTCAGAGTTGATCAGATGGTGCCTGCTAATGTCATCGGCCTCCCCCTTTGCTTGAGGAACCCCCCTTAAGTAAATCAAGTGAAAAGGAGACTGGAGTAGGACTTTAATTTGTGCTCCTCCAGTTACACAGCATCCCTTCCTATCTCTAATTTGATAGGCCTATCTGTAAAATGGGAGGTGTGTCCTATCCCCTTAACCAGAGAAATGGGACAACATTTACACACACTTTGGTTGAACTCATACCTTGGTTGACTCAGCTTGGCGATGCTACTTTCAGCTTGATCTCAATTATTGGAGAGAGGCTTTATCAGGTATGAAGGGTGTCAATGGTGCTTTTGTTATTGGTCAATTTTGTTGTAACTAGTACTCGTTGTGTGTTGGCCTATGTTAATTTCATAGGCCTACATTAAATTTTATTGGTAACATACACATTTAGCAGATGTTATTGCGGGTGTAGCGAAATGCTTATGTTTGTAGTTCCAACAGTGACATGAGTTGGGGTCAATGTGAATTGAAGTCAGTCAATTCAGGAAGTGATTTGAATTTACAAAATGGAGAGAACTTGACATAAATAGCTTCTCCTTGTCCGCTTATTTAGAAGTTAATGGAAATGGATAAACCTACCTCTTGAATTATTGCATTGGAATATAATTTCTCAAATTGACCCCAACCCGGAGGCCTAAATTCAACACTTAAATGAGATGAGGATCACACTGCGCAACATGCATTATGGTTCCATAGGCTCTCCAATTCACCTTCATTTACAGTTTTACTCTGTTCAAGTAGACAGTTATCAATAGTTTGTTTCTTTGTTATTAGTCATTCAAAATGTACAGGCCTACGGTATTTGGCACCCTCTGCTGGTGATTTGCAGGATGTGCAATGATACACGTAAAAGGAGGGCTGTGATTGCCTACTATGATCCATTTTATAGAGAAATTGGCATAACTTTAAAACTAGCAGAGATCCAACTCTGGAAATTTGATATGCCTGTAGAGTATGTTCAACAATATATTGTAACATTCCCATTCAAAGTATTTATTTTTAGTCATGTAAGAAAATTGTTACTTAAATCAAAATACTACTCTTATTATAGGGCAAGCGGTAAATCTTGATTTGACATGTAGTCAGTGATATGTAGCCCAAAATCATGTTTAATGACATTTCATCTTTCAATCATGCAAGACTTCATGTATGCATATGGTTCCCGCCATAGAGCTAACAATAGGCCCCAATCACCACACAACCCCCACCCCAAGTGCCACAAGACGCACTTGCCGTGGCTGAGAGATCTTGGGTGAAGAGGCAAGAATTGGTTTAATTTGCATAACTGTAAATGCTTTAAAAAATTTGATTTCTAGAAATAAGGATGTTCTCTTTTGTATTGCACGTTCCTTGGTTTAATAGTTGAGTTTTATTCCCCCCTTATTATTTGTATTTCACAGCAACACCTACAGTCCACAATCTTAATTTAGTTTGAGGATATGCATTTCTAAAATGTTTATTGTTACAAAAACTTTCTTTCCTTAGTTTGTCCTGGTGGTTGGTATTTCTAATCTTCGTGCCTTAGTGGATAATCTTGTGCCCATGTCAAACCGAGCTGGTAGCACAGGTCATGCTGACCAGACTTGGCTTCATGTCCACTCTCCTGGAGCCAGAGCGCCACATCTGGAGGCAGATGTTTATGGGATTGTGTTACCACAAGGCCTTGTCCCTGCCATTGTCCATCCATCGATCAGGCAGGGAAAAGGTTTAAAGAACTCCTCCATGATGCTCTGTTCAAGTGGACTGAGTAAATCCTTAATTACCGTTACTAGTAGCATAAAGGAATGACGTAAGTGAAAATCACAATTTCCACAACCATGTTTTGCAAAGGACTAAAACCCTGGAATGTCACATGTAATTATTTGCAGGTCTTTGTACATTACTTCCCACGTCGCATTGACGTCGTAAAGGATCCAAAGTACCAGTAGCAGCTGGCATTGGAGTATGAAGACCAAGCATGGGAGCTAGGTGTGACTTGTGCCTTCCCACTGGTCCCACAATAAAGTACACCTGAGTGATGATTATGGGATTGCAATTTTGGCCACGCTGATCAGACACTTCGTTTGAGGGACTGTGGTGCATGGCTGCTGCTAGGCCTACTTCTGCTGGGATTTAAAGTGTAAGAAGATAACTTCTCATTTTAATCATCACTTTTTTCTTTAAAAAAATCTGCATTTATGCATAGTCCAGTCAAATGAAGTGTCTAATGCATTCATTTCAGGATGGGAGTAGAGGCAAGATTGGCCAGATCTCCAAGACAACTACTTCTAGTGCACCCCCAGCAGGACCCCCTCTTGCAGCACCACCTGCTCCTCCAATGGCTGGCCTTGTGATCCACAGTGTAAGACGTTAGAATTGAATGTGATTGTTCCTTATTTTCTCTGCACTTGTGCACTATCCAGACCAGAAATTATAGGTGTCTAATACCTCTATTATTACAGCATGGGGGCAGAGGCAAGGTTGGACACCCAGCGGCTGTCGTTCCATCAGTTCAGCCGTGTGAAGGCAAATAAGTACTTTCAGCCGACTCGCAGGGTATGTTATTTACTGTTATTGGTAGAAATGTCATCAATATATGTTTAAGTGTGCATGTGTTGAAAAGTATTTAGTAATCAATGCGAAACCTAAAATATCAATATGATTACAGGGTAAAGTGAACAGTGCGGTTATCTGCAGCCCCAGGATCACCCTTGATGGTCAGTGTGACAGGGAGGTGGACGTTCAGTCACCTTTTTACCACACCAATCTTTTTTTTTTTAACTAATCAACTGCTCAACATTACCAAGAGTATTAGAATCTGGTCAGAACAAAATGTCGAACAGCCTGCAGCTTGTAAAGAGCAGGTGGGGGCAGCCCTGATAGGTGAAGAGAAGCCCTGATGGGTGAACTGTTATTCTTCAATCTACTTTATTCTACATTTTCTTGTAAATATTTCATGGGTGTATGTTGATTTGTGTATTTTCCAGGAGCTTGCTCGGTTGTCTTATTAAAAAGAGAACAGGGACGAATTTGTCAGTTTCTCCTATATTGGCTCAAATTGGTTACTGTTTTTTTACTTCCCTCTGGAAAGTTGTTTCTTTAAATAAATACTGAATAAAACATTTCTGTTGCAATTTGTTATTATTGGGTATCTTAAATACTGTCACCGAGTAGGCTGATAACCGTGGACCTAAGATCCATAGGTAAGGCTGTACATTGCAAGATAAATGTTCAATACACTGTTGGTTGAGTAGTGAACTTAATGTGGCTAGTTTCACACCGTTTTCAAAGTCCCCCCCAATAAGTGCATTGACCATAATATTTGTGAAAACTCTTCACAGTTATGTCCCGTGGGTGTCACTTATATAGACCGATACCCCATTTCATGGGTGAACAATCTCTAGCTTAGGCTCTACTGTCCAATATGAGTTCAACAGTCGACACGTATTATAGGCTTAATGTGGTTAATTTCACACTGGTTTTAGAGTTGCACTGTAAGAGCTAAGATGCTAATATTTGTGTAAACTCAGTTGTGTTCTGTGGGTGTCACCGAGTAGGCTGATACCCCATTTCATGGGTGCACAATCTCTTGTATAAGCTGTATAGTATGCCCCCAATGCAGATGTGGGGATTTCAAGTTTTTTTCTGTTAATTAACAATTGTATTTCATTTTGGACTTGTTTAGCCATATCTAGTCCAAATATGCCTTGATTCTACTGTTTGGAAGGCTCCTGCATGGTGCAGCGGTCTAAGGCACTGCATCTCCGTGCAAGAGGCGTCAATACAGTCCCTGGTTTGTATCCAGGCTGTATCACATCCGGCTGTATTTGGAGTCCCATAGGGCGGCGCACAATTGGCCCAGCGGCGTCCAGGTTTGGCCGGGGTAGGCTTTCATTGTAAATAAGAATTTGTTCTTAACTGACTTCCCAAGTTAAATAAAGGTGTGCATCACTTTCAATTGGGGGACTTTCATTTTTAATGCGAAGCCCAAATTCCACTATTGTAACTTCCTTATTGTGGCTAGCTTCACACAGGTGATATTGAGCGTTTGCTGCCCTTCCAGCTGTAGAGTTGGGAGACTTTCGACACACCCACTTGCCTGCTACCCATACTTGGGTGTTTGTTGCTTCAGTTGGCTAGCTGCCTATGTGAGAAGATGTTAGCCAGCCTGCATAACACCTGTTTTTGTTGGCCATAGCAACCAATGTATTTGCAATGTGTTTTTTTTGTCAGGTTTGTGTCCTCAGATGGAAGGATGAAAGGGTATACATTTACTTATCAAAATAGCTACAGAGGCATCACAAGCATATGCAAATTAAGTGAAAGTGCAGCTTTAATGATTGGACAATGAAAATGAGTTATTCTGACCCCTTTTCACACTGGCTATTTTTGCATCATGTTTCTGGGGTCCCGAAAGTCCTGAAAAGTCAGTGCAAACCTTGCTCCTGAGCAGAGCCAACTAGCCCTGGACTAAGGTTGGTGCTAGCCCATTTTAGAATGTTCCAAGCGTGAACACACTTAGCCCCAGGTTAATCTCCTTTAGCCCAGGACTAAGCAGGCTCTTAGCCCTGGGCTAAGGTGCAGTGTGAACATGCCTAGTATGTGTGATTTCTGGTTCCTTGCCTCACTGACCTACTTGCTGTCAACTTTACACTTTCTGCTGTCAAGACTCTGTCCTCTCTCCACAGAGCCAGTGAGTGTGGTGTTCAAGGTGTACTGTCTGTCAGTGATGACAATGGTGGCAGCAACTTACACTGTGGTATTACGATACACAAGGACCATATCATCAACAGCTATGTACTTCTCTACAACAGCAGTATGCGTCACAGAGGTTATTAAATTGTTCTTGAGCCTTGGGATGTTGACCAAGTAAGTAGGCTTTATCTAGGGCCCAGCTTTGCCACCTATTCTATATCCTGTGTTTTCATGACAGACCAAATAATGTTCCTAATCCATGTGTAAACTAAACAAGTGATTGCTATCCAAGTGGTCTCAGCCTTGAATAAATATATAGAATACCCTTGAAGGGATTGACATAATAGTTTGCCATATTGCCCGGGCAAGTAAGTTGAGCCTGCCCTCTGGTAGCGCCGTTAGGCAGATTATATATACCTTTTTTTTTACACTGATTACCAACATGCAAAGTATTCCAGTAGTCCTATTTGTTCCTCCTCCTGTGTGTAGGTGAAAATAGCTAATTAATAGCTAATTAAACTGATCATAATCTTTGAGCAACCAAAGAATACTCCTGACTTGCCCGATAGGGGAGTGCCTTTCAGACCTTAAATGTCAATCTCTGCCTTGTATTGAGTATTTTGTTGAAATAATTAATGCCCTAGTTGCTCAACTTTTGTATGTTTGTTTTAATTTTCACCTTGCAGAGAAGCTGGCAGCTTTGGCAGGTTAAAAGCATCCATAGTTGAACATGTGTTTCAGTGTCCAAAAGAGCTGCTGAAACTGAGTGTTCCCTCTGTGGTCTATGCGATTCAGAATAACATGGCCTTCATAGCCCTGAGCAATCTTGATGCAGCTGTGTATCAGGTATTAACTTGAAATTAAATGATTTCTTAAGAAAACTGCACATTAATAATTGACTTGTATACTTCCTTCCTGGTTCATATGCTCACTGTTCCACTGCATCTCCCTACCAAGGTGACCTATCAGTTGAAGATCCCGTGCACAGCCCTATGCATGGTCCTAATGCTGAACCGCTCTCTCAGCAGGCTGCAGTGGTTGTCTGTCTGCATGCTGTGTGGGGGTGTTGCTTTGGTCCAGTGGAAACCTGCAGAGGCCACTAAAGTCCAGGTACCCTTGGTATTTGTCTAGCATTATTTTTTTAAATTTAACCTGCATTAATCTAAAAACACCCATTTGATGTCAGAAGACTTATTGTACAAGGGAGACCTTGCCAATGGGCATGTCAAGTGTATTGATGATGAGTTCATTGATGTTCTTATTAAGCAATAAGGCACGTGGGGGTGTGGTATATAGTGCTTTTGTAAAGTATTCAGACCCCTTCACTTTTCCCATATTTTGTTACGTTACAGCCTTATTCTAAAATTGATTTAAAAAAAAAAAAAAAAATCTCAGTCTACACAATACCCCATAATGACAAAGCAAAAACAGGTTTTTAGAAATGTTTGCAAGTTGATTAAAAAAAACACACAAAACAATTCAGACCCTTTACTCAGTACTTTGTTGAAGCGTCTTTGGCAGTGATTACACCCTCGAGTCTTCTTTGGTATGACGCTACAAGCTTGGCACATCTGTATTTGGGGAGTTTCTCCCATTCTTCTCTGCAGATCCTCTCGAGCTCTGTCAGGTTGGATGGGGAGCGTCGCTGCACAGCTATTTTCAGGTCTCTCCAGAGATGTTAGATTGGGTTCAAGCCCAGCTCTGACTGGGCCACTCAAGGACATTGAGACTTGTCCCGAATCCACTCCTGCGTCGTCTTGGCTGTGTGCTTAGGGTCGTTGTCCTGTTGAAAGGTGAACCTTCGCCAAAGTCTGAGGTCCTGAGCGCTCTGGAGCAGGTTTTCATCAAGGATCTACTTTGTTCCTTTCATCTTTCCCTCGATCCTGACTAGATTCCCAGTCCCTGCTACTGAAAAATATTCCCACAGCATGATGCTGCCACCATGCTTCACCGCAGGGATGGTGCCAGGTTTCCTCCAGATGTGACGCTTGGCATTCAGGCCTAAGAGTTGAATCTTGGTTTCATCAGACCAGACAATCTTGTTCCACATGGTTTGAGTTCTTTAGGTGCCTATTGGCAAACTCCAAGCGGGCTGTCATGTGCCTTTTACTGAGGAGTGGCTTCCGTCTGGCCACTCTACCATAAAGGCCTGATTTGGTGGAGTGCTGCAGAGATGGTTGTCCTTCTGGAAGGTTCTCCCATCTCCACAGAGGAAGTCTGGAGCTTTGTCAGAGTGACCATCAGGTTCTTGGTCACCTCCCTGACCAAGGCCCTTCTCCCCCGATTGCTCAGTTTGGCTGGGTGCCAGCTCTAGGAAGAGTCTTGGTGGTTCCAAACGGTTTCCATTTAAGAATGGAGGCCACTGTGTTTTAGGGGACCTTCAATGCTGCAGACATTTATTGGTACCCTTCCCCAGATCTGTGCCTCAACACAATCCTGTCTTGGAGCTCAATTCCTCCGACCTCATGGCTTGGTTTTTGCTCTGACATGCACTGTCAACTGTGGGATCTTGTACAGATAGACTTTCCAAATCATGTCCAATCAATTGAATTTACCACAGGTGGACTCCAAGTTGTAGAAACATCTCAAGGATGATCAATGGAAACAGTGTAGCAAAGGGTCTGAATACGTTTTTATTTGATCTGTTTTCGCTTTGTCATTATGGGATATTGTGTGTAGATTGATGTGGATAATTTGTTTTAAATATATATTTTAGAATAAGGCTGTAACCTAACAATGTGGAAAGAGTGAAGGGATCTGAATGCACTGTATGGCGGTTATACCACGGCTAAGGGATTTTCTTATGCATGAAGCAACGCGGAAGGCCTAGATAAGGTCCTTAGCCATAGTATATTGGCAATATACCACAAACCCCTGAGGTGTCTTATTGCTATTATAAACTGTTTACCAACGTAAATATAACAGTAAAAATATTTGTTTTGTCATACCTGTGGTATATGGTTTGATATAAGCCAATCAGCATTCAGGGTTCATAATGGCTTGTTTAGAATCCAAGGATTTGGTAAGGATGTTACACATGTTCTAATCTTATCAGGTTGAGCAGAACCCTTTTTGGGGGTTCATGGCCATTGCTATCGCTGTATTCTGCTCCGGATTTGCAGGTAATGTATCTTAATTATCTTCATACCTTTTAATATTCCATGATGATAATGGCAGGTTATATTTAATGGTGTCACTTTGTGTTTGAACAGGTGTGTACTTTGAGAAGGTCCTGAAGAGCTCAGACACATCCCTATGGGTGCGGAACATCCAGATGTACCTGTCTGGCATCGTGGTCACCCTCGCTGTTGTTTACATGACTGAGGGTACTCAGGTTATACAGAAAGGCTTCTTCTATGGTTACACGCCTTGGGTGTGCTTTGCAGTTTGTGAGTCCAATTTTAAGCTTGATACATAAACACAATAATTTTGTTTTTTTCAGCAGCAGTTGTCACAGTGCTATATAGATACCCACCCCAAAGAGCAAAGCAGATTTTTATGCAATTAAGGTTTTCTTGCTTTTCCACCATGCCTGGGGATGTTTTTTATTTTCCTAACCTGAATTTGTCTTGTGCATTGAAGTTACATTTGTTATTTTATCCTTCCAGTTCTGGCCAGTGTGGGTGGTTTGTACACATCAGTGGTGGTGAAGTACACAGACAATATCATGAAAGGCTTCTCTGCTGCAGCCGCCATCGTTCTCTCTACTGTGGCATCTGTCGCTCTGTTTGGGCTACAGATAAGTGAGTTGATCAATCAGATCTCTGTGGGCAGGGACTATCATGAGTTACTGTTCAGACACTGGGCTTTGACACTCGTGTTAATATATCGTATAAAAATAGAATCTGACCAACATATATTGGCTGTGAGTGAATTTATAGTCCATTGCAGGTTTTCAGTAACCATTTTCTTTTCTTTCAGCTGTTAACTTTGCCAGTGGAGCAATGCTAGTGTGTATCTCCATATACCTGTATGGACTCCCAAAACAAGACACCACCAAGCTTCCAAGAGCAGACAAGGATGCCAAGCAGAAACTGATCACTGTTTGAGGCCTGGAAGAACTTAAACGTTTATGGCCTTTCCTGACCACTGAGCTGGACCTGCCCGAGGCCCTCTGTTGCGTATAGAATAAGAGCGTCGGCAAGGAACTTTAATTTATCATTAATGCTGGAGCATAAATTAAGGGAAGGGATTTTAAAATACACTTCAATATTCTGTGGCGGTTGTGGCATAGAAATTACCTGTTTTTGTTGACTGTGTTACTGCTGTTAGTCACGGACAATAGTTATGAATCTTTGTCAGTCATTCCACTTGTCACAGTACTAAATGTATATACAGCTGACAATCATGTTATTGTTGTAGCTGTCATTGTATTATAGACAATCTTGAGTCCTCTGTTTTGAACATTCAAAATACATTTGTTGACCCTCAAAGTTAATGGCAATGAATCTGAACTGTTATGCACTGCCAGAGATGTCAACTACAATTAATGAAAAATACCACTGTCAAACCAGAACACCCTTTAATGTATAGCTTTTATTATTTAGCTTTTCCCAAGTCCATTAATCTACATAGCGAACAAAAGTCAAGCAAAACTACAGTCATTTACCAGTACAAGCTAACCACAACTGATAAAAGGCCAGGATGTCCTCTTCTGGAGTCTAGGCCAGACGCTTCCTTAGTTGATCCACTTTTGTAGTGACCACCACCCCTGCAAAGATGCATGTTGATTTGCTAAAAAATGTGGCATCTTTGGAACAAAAACTGGCAGAAGAGTCGTAGCCTGTGCGAGTCTGTTTGGCCTATAATGCCAACTTGTTATTCATTGTCTGGGCTTGACAAGGACAGTAATCTAGTTGGCAAGAGCAAACATCTGCGACAAGCCTAGCAGAGTTGGGAATGGCAGGTCACTAACAAAAAAGGCATCAGAAAAAAACCTGAATAAATATCAATACAGCAATGAAAACAGGCCACTGGTAGAGTAATAGGTAGCAGAGGTCCATATATGCGTTGCCAGGAGCAGGCCAAGGCTTCATCCAAAATTGCACCCTATTCCCTCTATATAGTGCACTAATTTTGACAAGCCATATGGGCAGTAATCAATAGTGCACTATACAGGAAATTGGGTGCCATCTGGGACACATACCAAATTCCAGACGAAGAGAACGTAGTTGCCACTGACAGAAGTTTGAGGCAGCCTGTGCCCACAGGGGAGATATGGCACTGCTACGAGTTCAACTAGACCCACTTAGTCCCTGGAGAATACAGTTGGCAGAGAATCAGCTGAGGAGTTTTCAGCGATAATAAAAATGGGGAAACTGGTATTCCATCAAACATCGGGTTTCACTCAGGAAACATCTGGAGAGGGAGAGAGAGCAACTATAAATACAGATTAATGGAAACAAAGGTTAACATTCAGCATGGTACAGAATTGACGGGAGAGGCATGTCGCTGATAAAGTTTGTTACTCACAGCTAGCAGGTTGCTCTCCAAATCGCCGCATTAGCTGATCGTGAGTGAACTTAACGAAAGCATCATATTGCTCTGCAGAAAGAGCGAAAGGTCAGACAAATGGATTGTACAATACCTTCTTCTGCAGAAAACAAGTCACAGAAACAGTTTCTCCGACATACCTGCTAGTTTTGTTGTCAATATCTCATCATACTCTTCCCTTATCTTCTCCTCTCGTTCTTTAAGCAGTCGTTCACATATCATCCCAACCTGTCTCAAGGTAAACAGAGGCTGCTCTTTTCTAGATGGGGAGATAGTACCTGTATGGAGAATGAGAGTATATTATCAGGGAGAACATTCTCAAAACCACTTACCCTAAAATAATTCTGACATTTAAATGAAGCCAAGGGGCATACAACTGCAAGCTAACAAAAGGGATAGAAATTGTTGTGGGACAACCAATGGTATCCAGTTGATGAAGACCCGTCTTTATTCTTACTGATGTCCTTCCTGAGTAAAAGCAGACTGGACATACCTGGCAGACTGGATCCACTAAGGATGGAGCTATGCGATTGTGACTCCAGGGGACAACAGACCTCTGTCTGCTGAATGCTGTTCTCCAGGTGCCTTCGCTTCTGCATCCGTTTGTACTCTTGTTTGATATTGTGCAGGATTTGCTCTGGATTGGAGAACAAGGGCAATAGTTGGTTAGGGCAAGTTAATCAATTATTCCAAATATCATTTGCACAACATACTCTAGTAATATACTTTGTTAGTGTAGTTATACTTAAAGTAATTAACCACAATATGACCTTAATTTAAGAGAAGCAGAAACTCTAGTAAGCCACTTCCCTAGCAAATGAGAACACAATCCCAAACACTCCCGAGGCAGTTCCTGTGCACAGCCATTTGAGAGAAGGGGTGTGCCAATCCTAGCCATGTTAGAGTATTATACTGCCAAAATATGGTGACATGGCATCATCCTGTTGCTGGTAAAGTGTTTCAGCTAAATGTAAAATGATGCTCATTTAAAATATCTAACGTTAGCTACAGTAGTTTGCTTAGTTTGTTGTTGGTTGAAGGTTTATGACCGACCTAGCTGCCATGCTAAGTGGCTAGCTAGCAAACAACATTTATGGACAGTTAGTATGTCTGTCGCTACCACAAGCTAGCCAACACATGCAGAGTGTTTACAAGCTTATCAGTATGTAAATTACTAGTTGTAACGTTAAGCCAATTGAGTTTTCCTAGCCAGCTAACGATTTGTCAGTTAACTTCACACGAAGGTACCCTAACAACACATTTCATGAATAAATTCCCATGCCTGCCTCAAATCTAGTAGCTATGAAATGTTGCTAACCGGTTGTGAGTCTGGACGACACTTCTCCAAATGGCGAGGGCTCCATACGCAGATATTTCTGGGGTGATGAGGTGTACGCGGCTGGAGACATTGGGGCGCATCTCCTCCTTTTGGGGGACGCCTGGTTAATCAATGGATCGAAATCCATAGTCCTTTTCAAAGTAGCCCCACAAGCCATTCCGTTCACAATATCTTCTCGCTATAAAAACGAGAAAGCTGTGGTTTTCGCTATCAGAGGGCACAACAACCAGAGTTCCTGTGACTGGGCCGTTCTTCTCCGACTAACGTTACCTCAAGGAAAATTCAGATTAGAAACAAATGGCGTAGTTGTTTCGCCTATGTGAGTCTTAATATCATCCAAATCGCAGACCCTGTAATGGCCGAGTGTTAGTTGAAATTAATTTAGTCAATACTTTTATGTTAATTATTATATACAACCAGATGATAGTAGATTCGGACACGTATTTCCTTCTGCCAATGTCGTTGCCAAATTCTTTCCTTGATGACAACCAACATGGCGTCAAATTCTGAGCCAATGGGCATGCGCAATTAATGATTGTTATGCTGGTATATGTAGTATATTTGCCATACAGTTTTCATTCGTTCATATCCAATAGTTGGGCTTTTGCACTACATTCCCCACAAACCATGATTACCAAAACCACCTACCAAATTTAAATTCTCCAGTACGTTCAAACGATTAAGAATTTGAATAAAGCTATTAGTTAATCACTAACCAAGAACAGAACGTTTGAAAAGGTGTCCCCCGTTCATTATAAAGGATGGTCTCATTTCTGAATGTGCAAATCGGATTCAACTTAATTGTATTGTTCTTGTACATAACAGTTATGTGGTAGACCTATTCTCGATTGTTCAGGGCACAGTTTCCCGATAGTGATGTAATTTAGGTTTACAAGTGTTTTAAAGATGTATCTTCCCTACAACGGCCGAAGATCACAAAACACCATGAGAACGGTCTCTAAATGCTTGTGCATGCTTCGGTTAGGCTGGGCCACCCAATTAGACTACAATCAAGTAGGGCCGCTAGAAACGAATCAGTTGGATGGGCCTTTGATTTCCATAGGTGGACACGTTTTTTCACGAGACCTCGGGTGTTAATATTAAAGACCACATGCAGCTCGTGAGTTTCAAGTTTGTGGAAGATAACAATTTATCCTACCATTTCTACGTGCCAATTATGATTGTTGTTATATGCGCATTTTCGTGGAACAGTTTAATTTCAATAATAACGTTTTTGTTTATCCTG
Organism: Oncorhynchus tshawytscha; assembly: GCF_018296145.1. Lineage (NCBI taxonomy): Eukaryota > Metazoa > Chordata > Actinopteri > Salmoniformes > Salmonidae > Oncorhynchus > Oncorhynchus tshawytscha. The sequence continues at coordinate 16,919,200 of NC_056433.1, forward strand.
ATAAGTGATGGATCTTTCAATCACACATATCTCTACTCTGCCTGTCTGCACCCCTTTCTATCTGTCTTGACTTGTCCCTAGCGAACTTGCAAAATTGTATCAACTAGCCTATTCAGAGTTTCCAGCACCAGTGGCTCATGACAGACTGCTGTTTTTATGACGTTTCCACTGGATATATGGAATCATCAGATCATGATATTTCGAAGCTCCGCTACAGCTAGCTTCACAGTTGGGTGCACAGTTCGCATATGCTGGTGTAGGTTGTGCGTAGAATCGGCTTTATATGAGATTTTGTTTTGGCAAATTATACACTGTGCTCTAACATTGTCTACATTATTCAAATGCTACTGTGCTTCCGACTCATTTTCCAGCTGTTGTTTTCAAAGCTGTCTTTCCTCACTCTCCTCGGCTGCTAAGTGTGTGAGTGAGTTGGCTCGGCCCTCCCTCGCGCATCTTTGGTTCATTGATTGACATTGGGTTTCTAATTGACAGGAACAACAGGTGAGACTGTTAGTCTGAGCAGACAGTCAGAACGAATGTGTGTGCGCTTGAGCATTTAGGGCTATATTGTAATGACCTGACTAGATCATAAAGGAATAATTGTCCAGACAGAGGATAGAGTTTACGAATTTACGGTTTATTAACCCAACTTTACACAGGCTACTGTTTGGCCGTAGCCCACGCCAAATAAATGAAAGATACCCCACAAACCAACAGTGACTTTCTCTTGTGAAGCCCAGACATAAGAGAAAGAACAATAGTTAAACCTGGTCTTAAAACCAATGCTCCATCCCCCTTCCCAACCCCCCTCCACGCCACTCCGCCAACCACCAGGATGCCCGGTATGAGAACATTCCAGGCATTCCCGTGATTGGCAGATAGCAGGTTGATTGGCATGTCAGAGCCCGGGAACACTGGGTACTACTAGTAAGTACAACACAACCAATAGCCTAACAACACATGACACACAGCTGTCAGTGCGGGTCGCTACAATATAATTGTATTTCTTCTTTCGTTCTTTGAATTAGTTAATTATATTAATTTAAATCGTTTGATTATTCATATATTAATGTTTTAATATTTTTATAACTAGATTCGTCTCTTCACGTATGCGAGCCTCCTCCCAACGTTCACCTACAAGAGCCGGCTCTAGTTGGTTGCGAGATACAGGATAATTAGTATAACATACAGAAGAAGAAGAAGATAGAATATTTCCACAGCTCCACAAGCTTTTTTCGCGATTGGCAAAAGCATGATATTTGTAGTAAGTTTTAAGGTTTAGCATCAGGTTTAGGTTTCCTGAACAGCTTTTACGAAAGTTGAGTTGATGTGTAAATTAACGTTACCTTTGGCTCCATTAACAGACTGTTAACAGACTGTTAGCCTAACATTATGTTTACATCTGTGCTAGTAATACACGCATATACAGTGCAGTGTTGTAAGTTACAGTATACGAATGTTTAGCTAATGTGGGGTAACTACTAGGCTACAGCTGTCAGTGTTAAGAAAGTTAACATTCAGCAATTTAAAATCCATTAACTCAGTTAGAATTTCTTACTTGAACTCAAAACGAACAATTGTTTATTATCAATCTGTTAACGTTACTCAAAAGATTACCACAATTTGCAGACAGCCTGTTTGCTATCGTAAAAAAAGTGTAAGAAATTATAGCTAGATAAATTACTTACTGCAGACTAGGGCTAACGTTAGCCATGATCTGACTTGTAATTTAGGCTGGTAGTTGATTTTAAGGTAGTCATGATAATGGGGATTTGTAATTAATTAGGGCTGCAGCCCTGTACAGGGATCAACATCAGCGGAAATTTCAGAGTGACAACTAATAGTACTCGATACAACTCAAACTTTCATTAAAACACACATGCAGTGTACTCAATTAAAGCTACACTCGTTGTGAATCTAGCCAACATGTCAGATTTTTAAAATGCTTTTCGGCGAAAGCATGAGAAGCTATTATCTGATAGCATGCAACCCCCGAAATACCCAAAGGGGACGTAAAACAGAATAATTAGCGTAGCCGGCGCTACACAAAACGCAGAAATAAAATATAAAACATTCATTACCTTTGACGAGCTTCTTTGTTGGCACTCCTATATGTCCCATAAACATCACAATTGGGTCTTTTTTTCGATTAAATCCGTCCATGTATACCCAAAATGTCCATTTATGAAGCCCGTCTGATCAGGAAAAAACTGCTTTCAAAAACGCAACGTTATTTTTTTTAATTAAAAAAGTTGCCTATAAACTTTGACAAAACACTTCAAACTACTTTTGTAATCCAACATTAGGTATTAGTAAACGTTAATAATCGATCAAATTGATCACGGGGCGATCTGTATTCGATAGCAGCAAGTCTTGAAATCATGGTCCATATTCTCCCTTTCATAACTTCCTCTGGTGTACCCGAAGACAGGAAGTGCCTATTCCTCATCTAACCAAGGATAAACTTCAACACAATTGCCAGTACTGGCGACATCGTGTGGAAGCTGTAGGCATTGTAAACTGGACGCTATCTATTTTCCCTTGCCATAGACAATACAGAGACTGGCGGAGGGATATTTTTTTTGTGTTTTTTGTGAACAGTTTTCCTTGGGATTTTGCCTCCTACACACGTTCTGTTATAGTCACATACATGATTTAACCAGTTTTAGAGACTTCAGAGTGTTTTCTATCCACACATACTAATCATATGCATATACTATATTCCTGGCATGAGTAGCTGTAACGGCGTTCGTCTGTTGAAAGAGGAGCGGACCAAAATGCAGCGTGGTGGTTACTCATGTTCTTTAATGAAAATGAACAAACAAACAATACAAAACAACAAACGTAACGCGAAAACCTATACAGCCTCTCTAGTGACAACTAACACAGAGACAGGAACAATCACCCACAAACACACAGTGAAACCCAGACTACCTAAATATGGTTCCCAATCAGAGACAACGAGAATCACCTGACTGATTGAGAACCGCCTCAGGCAGCCATAGACTATGCTAGACACTCCACAAAACCCCAAGACAAAAACACACCACAAAAACCCATGTCACACCCTGGCCTGAACAAATAAATGAAGACAAACATAATATACTACGACCAAGGCGTGACAGTAGCAGGACGTTGAAATTTTGCGCGATTTTTAACAAAAAGCTGCAAAAATTTTCAGCCTCCTTAACAGGATTGAGATTGGACAAAAATGTGGGTAATTGGATGCTTAGATGTAACCATAGACTGTCTTTTTTTTGCAGTGTCAATTAAACATGAAAAGAAAGGGAGAGATATCAGACTTATTTTTAAAGAAGCACAAACAGGCAGATCAGGTGCAAACAGACCCCAGCCCTTGCATCACTATTGGACCCCAGAGCAGCTCCCTAGCTGGGTGTGGTCAGACTTCACAAGGACCAGTCTACCACCACCACCACCATCTACCAGACAGTCAGTCACATGCCCAGTTCAGAATTTAAGTTTAGCTTCAGTTTGTAATAGATCATTTTGTCAGATTAAGCCTCACTTTAAAATGATGGTTGATGATTCATGTGTGTTTTTGTTTTGATGGCTGTGCCATTTTTATTATACACTAATGGTTCTTGTGTTATTTTAATGTAATTGATGTATCAAGGGATGCCACAGAGACCTCTGGCTCTGAGCAAGACAGTGAGCCAGAGCTGCCAGGAGATGTCATCGAGCCCCTTGCAACTGCGTCAAGCACCAGATATGCTGTTCCAAAAGGACCCAATGGTAGGCCAGGCCTATACTTTAAACTACACATTTTAGTTAGCAGCTGTTAGTATCTAATCTTGTGGATCCCTTAATTATACATTTCCATAGAGATATGACACATTATTTAACATGTATTTCAGACATTTCAAGATCCAGAGAAGAGGGTCCTGTACAGTCGTGTTTGAAAACATTTCCCAGAACTCAGCATGGTACTACTAGGAAAAGGGCTTTCAACAGCTCCTGGTATAAGGACAATTCATGGCCTGAATATTTTGTAAATCAAGATTTAACTTATTGTTTCGCCTGTAGGCATTTGTCTCTGCCCAATACACCTGAATCTGCCTTCACATTACAGTCAGGTTTTTGTAACTGGAAAAAGGTCACGTTTAAAGATTCTGGGTTTAAGCTCCATTCGAAGGCAGAGAATCACTGCAAAATAAGTATACAACAGTGTGTAAAATACAGCCTAAAACAAGCTTAAGATTTTACAAATCATTGGTGATGAGCACTGTAGGACAGAAAAATAGTGACCAAAGTGATGGTGAGAGCTTCCAACGAGCTCTCTTTTATCAGGTGCTTGACAGTCTCACAGCTGAGCTGCAGAGACGTTTTTCAAAGAAGAATTGCGAGATAATGCAAGGGGTCCAGTCTCACAACCCAAAGAGTACAACATTCTTGAATGATGAGCCTCTGTTTGCCTTTGCTCAGACCTTTGAGTCAGATTTAGAGGACCTCAAACATGAGGTTCATCACACCAAGCGGCTTCTTGATAGGAGAGAGAAAAGTGGAAGGGACAGACTGTCTACTCTTCTTTACTTTGTTGTGTTTCTAGAACCTTATAAAGAGGTCTTCCATGGGCTATTTCGACTTTGTAAGATTTCTGTTGTTTACACCAGTCAGCAGTGCTTATTGCGAGAGAAGCTTCTTAGCATTAAAACGGATTAAAACCCACCTTAAGACAACAATGGTTGATGACAGGTTAAGTCACCTCGGAATTCTCAGTGTTGAGTCAAGGCGGGCATGCTCCCTCAACATGTTTGTGAAACATTTAGCCAGTTCTCACCAGAACTGCAGAATTATGCTGTTTTAAATCTACCTAGGATAATTTGGCACTTAGGCGGTCCCTCTGGTCATGATTAAAACCCGCACTGTGTACTATCTAGTACACTGACATTTTAAAATGATAAATTCCAAAGGTAGCATGTCACAGATTTCATTTGGTCTTGATTAGCCCAATTCCAAAACTTTTCTTTGCTATTAGTAAACATAATATATATGAGCATTAAATATGATACTGTAAGTTTGTAATATTGATGGACACCAAAATTATTTTAATTTTCAAGTCCATTTCTGATGGATACCTGTTATGTCAAATTGCAGTGTTAAAAAAATAAAGTAAATTAACTATGGAATTTATGTAACACACAAATGCTATCTTATCTCCTTGGGGCTTGAGCTTTATTTTCTGAAAATATTTTGATGTTGAACACGTAGACACAGATTATATATTCATGAAAACAGTGACTCAAGTCTCTGCAGTATGTGAGTACAGTACGTGTGCGTGTGCATGTGTGTGTGAGAGAGAAAGAAAGAAATTGAGCTGCAGTTCTGAGGTAGAGACACGGACTATTCATAGTATGTTAAAGAATTCTAGTGAAGTGACCCTTTTGGACCACACGATCTGCCACATTGAAGAACTCCGGGGTTAAGTGAATTATCACTTCTACCTCTAATCAGCAATCATAGGATTCATTCATGCTTGTTAGATGCCAGGTTAGGGTTACACACACATTTTCTGTCCTGGTCTCCCTGAACTAGCCTTGGCCACCCCATGTATAAAATTCTAGTTTCACCACTGCTCCCAAATAGGCATAGGCCAACACACTTGGGATTTGAAACAATCCACAGCTATGAAAAAAGAAGCTATGATCGCGGGTGAATTATTTTGAAGGAGGATTATTTTGAAGAAGGATTTTATTTAGACAGGAGTAATTATATAATTTTGGCAAAACATCAAATTACTTTAGGGGAGTCCAGCATTCTAACAGTGCACTGTGCATCCGCTAACTTTCCTTTCCAATTCGCAAGAGGCTGAAACCATAGATCTGTATATAATGACGAGATACTCATGTCTCCGCCCTAATAATGGGAGTCTTTGTCCAAAAAGCGGGAAGGCCGGCGACAATTTTAGGTCTGCATATTATGCCCATAGAGACGCATTGGGATTATTCTGGACAGTTTGGCGAGAGTGAGCCCCCTCGCTTGCTTCTTCCTCGTGTCACTTTCTGACCTTAGTTCTTTTATTATGTTTTTGTTTTAGTATGGTCAGGGCGTGAGTTGGGTGGGTTGTCTATGTTCTTTTTTCTATGTTTTGGGATTTCTGTGTTTGGCCTGGTATGGTTCTCAATCAGAGGCAGCTGTTTATCGTTGTCCCTGATTGAGAACCATATTTAGGTAGCCTGGTTTCACTTTTGAGTTGTGGGTGATTAGTTTCTGTTTAGTGTGTGCTGCACCTGACGGAGCTGTTTCGTTTGTGCTCTTTTGTTACGTTGTCTTTAGTGTTCAGTTTATTAAAAGGATGAACACTTACCACGCTGCGCATTGGTCTGACATTTCTTTCTCCTCGTCAGAGGAGGACGAAGACGAACGTTACACCTCGCTTCTGAAACTATTACATGTCACCTGAGAAAGCATCTATGTGAGCGAAACAGCTACAACAGCCTTCACTCTTCTGGGAAGACTTTCCACTAGATGTTGGAACATTGCTGCTGGGATGTGCTTCCATTCAGCCACAAGAGCATTAGTGAGGTTGGGCACTGATGTTGAGCAATTAGGCCTGGTTCGCAGTCGACATTCCAATTCATCCCAAAGGTGTTCGACAGGGTTGATGTCAGGACTCTGTAAAGGCCAGTCAAGTTCTTCCACACCTATCTCGACAAACCATTTCTGTATTGATCTCACTTTGTGCACAGGGGCATTGTCATGCTGAAACAAAAAAGGGCCTTCCACAAACTCTTGTCACAAAGTTGGAAGCACAGAATCATCTAGAATGTCATTGTATGCTGTAGCGTTAAGATTTATCTTCACTGGAACTAAGGGGCCTAACTCAAACAATGAAAAATAGCCCCATACCATTATTCCTCCTCCACCAAACTTTACAGTTGGCACTATGCATTGGGGCAGGTAGCGTTCTCCTGGCATCCACCAAACCCAGATTCGACCGTTGGACTGTCAGATGGTGAAGAGTGATTCATCACTCCAGAGAACCTTTACACCACTCCAGCTGACGCTTGGCATTGCGAATGGTGATCTTAGGCTTGTGTGCGGCTGTTCGGCCATGGTAACCTATTTCATAAAGCTCCCGACGAACAGTTCTTGTGCTGATGTTGCTTCTAGAGGCAGTTTGGAACTCGGTAGTGAGTGTTGCAACTGAGTACAGACAATTATTAAGCACTACATGCTTCAGCACTCGGCGGTCCCGTTCTGTGAGCTTGTGTGATCTACCACTTTGCGGTTGAGCCGCTGTTGCTCCTAGACGTTTCCACTTTACAGGCCTTACAGTTGACTGGGGCAGCTCTAGCAGGGCAGAAATGTAACAAACTGACTTGTTGGAAGGGTGGCATCCCATGACGGTGCCACGTTGAAAGTCACTGAGCTCTTCAGTACGGGCCATTCTACTATCAATGTTTCTCTATGGATATTGCATGGTTCTGCTCAATTTTATAGACCTGTCAGCAATGGATGTGGCTGAAATAGCCAAATCCATTAATTTGAAGGTGTGTCCACATACTTTAGTATATATTGTGTATGTACATGAAGGCAGGGTAAAGTAACTAGGCATCAGGATAGGTAATAATGTTTAAAATAAAGAACAGAGAGCAGCAGCTACTTATGAGTGTCAAAGTGTGTGAATGTGTGTGGGAGTGTCAATGTAGCATGTGTGAGTGAGTGTGTGTATACGGTTTGTATGTACACTACCGGTCCAAAGTTTTAGAACACCTACTCATTCAAGGGTTTTTCTTTATTTTTACTATTTTCTACATTGTAGAATAATTAGTGAAGACAACTATGAAATAACACATATGGAATCATGTAGTAGCAAAAAGTGTTAAACAAATCCAAATGTATTTTATATTCCCCTGGAATGCTGTTCCAACAGTCTTGAAGGAGTTCCCACATATGCTGAGCACTTGTTGACTGCTTTTCCTTCACTCTGCCGTCCGACTCATCCCAAACCATCTCAATTTGGTTGAGGTCGGGTGATTGCAGATGCAGCACTCCATCACTCTCCTTCTTGGTCAAATAGCCCTTACACAGCCTGGAGGTGTGTTTGGGTCATTGTCCTATTGAAAAACAAATGATATTTTATTTATTTTAATTTTATTTCACCTTTATTTAACCAGGTAGGCCAGTTGAGAACAAGTTCTCATTTGCAACTGCGACCTGGCCAAGATAAAGCATAGCAGTGTGAACAGACAACACAGAGTTACACATGGAGTGAACAATTAACAAGTGAATAACACAGTAGAAAAAAAGAGTCTATATACATTGTGTGCAAAAGGCATGAGGAGGTAGGCGAATGATTACAATTTTGCAGATTAACACTGGAGTGATAAATGATCAGATGGTCATGTACAGGTAGAGATATTGGTGTGCAAAAGAGCAGAAAAGTAAATAAATAAAAACAGTATGGGGATGAGGTAGGTGAAAATGGGTGGGCTATTTACCGATAGACTATGTACAGCTGCAGCGATCGGTTAGCTGCTCAGATAGCAGATGTTTGAAGTTGGTAAGGGTGATAAAAGTCTCCAACTTCAGCGATTTTTGCAATCCGTTCCAGTCACAGGCAGCAGAGAACTGGAACGAAAGGCGGCCAAATGAGGTGTTGGCTTTAGGGATGATCAGTGAGATACACCTGCTGGAGCGCGTGCTACGGATGGGTGTTGCCATCGTGACCAGTGAACTGAGATAAGGCGGAGCTTTACCTAGCATGGACTTGTAGATGACCTGGAGCCAGTGGGTCTGGCGACGAATATGTAGCACCAGCCGACTAGAGCATACAAGTCGCAGTGGTGGGTGGTATAAGGTGCTTTAGTGACAAAACGGATGGCACTGTGATAAACTGCATCCAGTTTGTTGAGTAGAGTGTTGGAAGCAATTTTGTAGATGACATCGCCGAAGTCGAGGATCGGTAGGATAGTCAGTTTTACTAGGGTGAGTTTGGCGGCGTGAGTGAAGGAGGCTTTGTTGCGGAATAGAAAGCCGACTCTTGATTTGATTTTCGATTGGCGATGTTTGATATGAGTCTGGAAGGAGAGTTTACAGTCTAGCCAGACACCTAGGTACTTATAGATGTCCACATATTCAAGGTCGGAACCATCCAGGGTGGTAATGTTGGTCAGGCGTGCGGGTGCAGGCAGCGAACGGTTGAAAAGCATGCATTTGGTTTTACTAGCGTTTAAGAGCAGTTGGAGGCCACGGAAGGAGTGTTGTATGGCATTGAAGCTCGTTTGGAGGTTAGATAGCACAGTGTCCAAGGACGGGCCGGAAGTATATAGAATGGTGTCGTCTGCGTAGAGGTGGATCAGGGAATCGCCCGCAGCAAGAGCAACATCATTGATATATACAGAGAAAAGAGTCGGCCCGAGGATTGAACCCTGTGGCACCCCCATAGAGACTGCCAGAGGACCGGACAGCATGCCCTCCGATTTGACACACTGAACTCTGTCTGCAAAGTAATTGGTGAACCAGGCAAGTCAGTCATCCGAAAAACCGAGGCTACTGAGTCTGCCGATCAGAATATGGTGATTGACAGAGTCGAAAGCCTTGGCAAGGTCGATGAAGACAGCTGCACAGTACTGTCTTATCGATGGCGGTTATGATATCGTTTAGTACCTTGAGCGTGGCTGAGGTGCACCCGTGACCGGCTGGAAACCAGATTGCACAGCGGAGAAGGTATGGTGGGATTCGAGATGGTCAGTGACCTGTTTGTTGACTTGGCTTTCGAAGACCTTAGATAGGCAGGGCAGGATGGATATAGGTCTGTAACAGTTTGGGTCCAGGGTGTCTCCCCCTTTGAAGAGGGGGATGACTGCGGCAGCTTTCCAATCCTTGGGGATCTCAGATGATATGAAAGAGAGGTTGAACAGGCTGGTAATAGGGGTTGCGACAATGGCGGCGGATAGTTTCAGAAATAGAGCGTCCAGATTGTCAAGCCCAGCTGATTTGTACGGGTCCAGGTTTTGCAGCTCTTTCAGAACATCTGCTATCTGGATTTGGGTAAAGGAGGACCTGGAGAGGCTTGGGCGAGTAGCTGCGGGGGGCTGAGCTGTTGGGCGAGGTTGGAGTAGCCAGGCGGAAGGCATGGCCAGCTGTTGAGAAATGCTTGTTGAAGTTTTCGATAATCATGGATTTATCGGTGGTGACCGTGTTACCTAGCCTCAGTGCAGTGGGCAGCTGGGAGGAGGTGCTCTTGTTCTCCATGGACTTCACAGTGTCCCAGAACTTTTTGGAGTTGGAGCTACAGGATGCAAACTTCTGCCTGAAGAAGCTGGCCTTAGCTTTCCTGACTGACTGCGTGTATTGGTTCCTGACTTCCCTGAACAGTTGCATATCGCGGGGACTATTCGATGCTATTGCAGTCCGCCACAGGATATTTTTGTGCTGGTCGAGGGCAGTCAGGTCTGGATTGAACCAAGGGCTATATCTGTTCTTAGTTCTGCATTTTTTGAACGGAGCATGCTTATCTAAAATGGTGAGGAAGTTACTTTTAAAGAATGACCAGGCATCCTCAACTGACGGGATAGTCCCACTAAGCCCAAACCAGATGGCGTTTCGCTGCTGAATGCTGTGGTAGCCATGCTGGTTAAGTGTGCCTTGAATTCTAAATAAATCACAGATAGTGTCACCAGCAAAGTACTCCCACACCGTAACACCTCCTCATGCTTTGGGGAAATACACATGTGGAGATCATCCGCTCATCCACACCGCGTCTCACAAAGACACGGCGGTTGTAACCAAAAATCTCCAATTTGGACTCCAGACCAAAGGACAGATTTCCACTGGTCTAATGTCCATTGCTCGTGTTTCTTGGCCCAAGCAAGTCTCTTCTTCTTATTTGGGTCCTTTAGTAGTGGCTTGTTTGCAGCAATTAAACCATGAAGGCTTGATTCATGCAGTCTCCTCTAAACAGTTGATGTTGAGATGTGTCTGTTACTTGAACTCTTTGAAGCATTTATTTGAGCTGCAAATTTTTAGGCTGGTAACTCTAATGAACCTATTCTCTGCATCAGAGGTAACTCTGGTTCTTCCATTCCTCATGAGAGCCAGTTTTATCATAGCGCTTGATGGTTTTTGTGACTGCATTTGAAGAAACTTTAAAAGTTCTTGAAATTTTTCGTATTGACTGACCTTAAACTAATGATGAACTGTCATTTCTCTTTGCTTATTTGAGCTGTTCTTGCCATAATATGGACTTGGTCTTTTACCAAATAGGGCTATCTTATGTATATCCACCCACCTTGTCACAAGACATCTGATTGGCTCAAATGCATTAAGAAGGAAAGATATTCCACAAATACATTTAAAAAAAACTCCCATTCATATATTCCGTTTAGTATAGCATAGAGCAGGGGTACTCAACTCTTTACTCTACAAGTTCCGGATCCTGATGGTTTTCTGTTCTACCTGATAATGAATTGCATACACCTTGTGTCCCAGGTCTAAATCAGTCTCGTATTAGAGGGAAACAATGAAAAAATGCAGCGGATCGGGTTTCGAGGTCCAGAGTTGAGTTTGAGGGGCATAAAGGCTCGATTGACCTCTTTACTGTATCTATCTTTGAATGACAACAAATACTAAATTGAAGAATCCCTACTGTTGACCAATGACAGAGGAAGGGGAATGGACTTCGGCTCCGAATTTCGGCTTGCCTCAAGAAAAAAATATGAGTGCACGAACATTCAAATTTCGTTTTTTCCGAAGACCAAGACATCACAAAATGTCATCATAATATATGCAGGAACTGTTCTGAACTGTTTCATACATGAAGCATGCGGACGCCTCTTAAGTGCTTCGTTGGAGCACGTGTCAATACTGATAGGATCAAAAGAAAGTGAGCGCTGCTCTCAGATCAGCTTTCTCAATTCAAATATTTTAATTATTTCACAATACTGAGGATGGATCAGCTCATATAGAGCGATATTACCACCTATGGCTGCAAATATTGAGGTGGTTTATTTTAATGTTTACACAAAAAAATGCACAAAATCACTGATTTGGAACATCATTGAGCAAGATACACAAAAGGAACATATTGAGACGAATCACAGAAAGTAGCCTACATGTAGCTAAATAGAACTCAATTGATTGAACATGAAATCTATTTCAATATGATTAAAAACACCTATAGCCTACTGTGTATTTTAATGCAGTCATATCGGTTTTCATTTGAAGCATATTTTTGTATGTTGCTTGTTAATAGGTCTGTCAATTGCAAAAACATTAACGACTTTGTATTTGCCTCAAGAACGAGACAGCCTATAGGGTGGAGGTCAGAGACCTGGCCGTGTGGTGCTAGGACAATAACCTCTCCCTCAACGTGATCAAGAGAAAGGAGATGATTGTGGACTACAGGAAAAAGAGGACCGAGCACACCCCATTCTCATCGATGGGGCTGCAGTGGAGCAGGTTGAGAGCTTCAAGTTCCTTGGTGTCCACATCACCAACAAACTAACATGGTCCAAGTACACCAAGACAGTCGTGAAGAGGGCACGACAAAACCTATTCCCCCTCAGGAGACTGAAAAGATTTGGCATGGGTCCTCAGATCCTCAAAAGGTTTAACAGCTGCAACATCGAGAGCATCCTGACTGGTTGCATCACTGCCTGGTACGGCAACTGCTTGGCCTCCGACTGCAAGGCACTACAGAGGGTAGTGCGAATGGCCCAGTATATCACTGGGTCCAAGCTTCCTGCCATCCAGGACCTCTATACCAGGCGGTGTCAGAGGAAGGCCTTAAAAATTGTCAAAGACTCCAGCCACCCTAGTCATAGACTGTTCTCTCTGCTACCGCACCGCAAGCGGTACCGAAGCGGTACCGAAGCGCCAAGTCTAGGTCCAAGAGACTTCTTAACCAACAATCCAGTTTAAAAAAAGTACAGATAAGAATAAGAAATAAAAGAGCAGCAGTAAAATAACAACAGAGAGACTATATACAGGGGGGTAACAATACAGAGTCATGTGCGGGGGCACCAGTTAGTTGAAGTAATATGTACATGTAGGTATAGTTATTAAAGTGACTATGCATAGATGATAACAACAGAGAATAGCTGCGGTGTAAAAGAGGGGGGGCAATGCAAATAGTCTGGGTAGCCATTTGATTAGATGTTCAGGAGTCTTATGGCTTGGTTGTAGAAGATGTTAACTAACTATAGTTTTGGCAAGTCGGTTAGGACATCTACTTTGTGCATGACACAAGTAATTTTTCCGACAGTTGTTTACAGACAGATTATTTCACTTATATTTTACTGTATCGCAATTCCAGTGGGTCAGAAGTGGTACCACGTTCATCTGTACAAACAATAGTACGTAAGTATAAACATCATGAGACCACGCAGCCGTCATACCTCTCAGGAAGGAGACGCGTTCTGAACGTACTTTGGTGCGAAAGTGCAAATCAATCCCAGAACAACAGCAAAGGACCTTGTGAAGATGCAGGTACAAAACAGGAAACAGGTACAAAAGTATCTATATCCACAGTAAAACGAGTCCTATATCGACGTAACCTGAAAGGCTGCTCAGCAAGGAAGAAGCCACTGCTCCAAAACCGCCATAAAAAAGCAAAACTACGGATTGCAACTGCACATGGGGACAAAGATCGTAATTTTTGGAGAAATGTCCACAGGTCCGATGAAACAGTGGCCATCACAAAGCCCTGACCTCAATCCCATAGAAAATTTGTGGCAGAATGGAAAAAGCGTAAGCGAAAAAGGAGGCCTACAAACCTGACTCAGTTACACCAGCTCTGTCAGGAGGAATGGGCCAAAATTCACCCAACTTATTGTGGGAAACTTGTGGAAGGCTCCCCGCACATTTGACCCAAGTTAAACAATTGAAAGGCAATGCTACCAAATGCTAATTGAGTGTATGTAAACTTCTGAACCACTGGGAATGTGATGAAAGAAATAAAAGCTGAAATAAATAATTCTCTCTACAATTATTCTGACATTTCACATTCTTAAAATAAAGTGGTGATCATAACTGACCTAAAACAGGGAATTTTTACGAGGATTAAATGTCAGGAATTGTGAAAAACTGAATTTAAATGTATTTGGCTGAGGTGTATGTAAACTTTCGACTTCAACTGTAGGTATTTATAGTTGTCCACATATTCTAAGTCAGACCCGTCCAGAGTAGTGATGCTAGGCGGGCGGGTGCGGGCACCGATCGGTTGAAGAATATGCATTTAGTTTTACTAGTGTATAAGACCAGTTGGAGGCCACGGAAGGAGTGTTGTGTGGCATTGAAGCTCGTTTGGAGGTTTGTTAACACAGTGTCCAAGGAAGGGCCAGATGTATTCAGAATGGTGTCATTTGTGTAGAGGTGGATCAAAGAATCACCCGCAGCAAGAGCAACATCATTGATATATACAGAGAACCCTGTGGCACCTCTATAGAGACTGCCAGAGGTCCGGACAACAGGCCCTCAGATTTGACACACTGAACTCTATCTGAGAATTAGTTAGTGAACCAGGCGAGGCAGTCATTAGAGAAACCAAGGCTGTTGACTCTGCCGATAAGAATACGGTGATTGACAGAGTCGAAAGCTTTGGCCAGGTCGATGAAGACTGTTTCACAGTACTGTTTTTTATCGATGGTGGTTATGATATCGTTTTGGACCTGTAAGGTATTGTATTCGGCGCATGTGACTATTAACATTTGATTTGATTTGTAGTCATCTTTTGTTCTGATGTTATCCGCGGTCACAGAGAGATGGATTAACCATGTGATTCTATGTGTAGCTGAGATCTGTGTATTAAAAAACCTCTACAGGATCGGTGTCCCCCCAGTGGGACGGTTGAGCTAACGTAGACTAATATAATTAGCATGAGGTTGTAAGTAACAAGAAGATTTCCCAGGACATAGACATTTCTGATATAGGCAGAAAGCTTAAATTCTTGTTAATCTAACTGCACTGTCCAATTTACAGTAGCTATTACAGTGAAAGAATTCCATGCTATTGTTTGAGGAGAGTGCACAGTTACAGAAAATGTATTAATAAACCAATCTGGCACATTTGGACAGTCTTGATACAACATTTTGAACAGAAATGCAATGCTTCATTGAATTAGTCTTAAACTTTGCACATACACTGCTTCCATCTAGTGGCCAAAATCTAAATTGCGCCTAGATTTCTACATCAGATATTGGTCTTTCTCTTGCATTTCAAAGATGATGGAACAAAAAATAAAAGGAATGTTTTCTTATTTGTATGATCTTTTACCAGATCTAATGTGTTATATTATCCTAGTCCTACATTAATTTCACATTTCCACGAACTTCAAAGTGTTTCCTTTTCAAATGGTATCAAGAATATGCACATCCTTGCTTCAGGTCCTGAGCTACAGGCAGTTAGATTTGGGTATGTCATTTCAGGCGAAAATTTAGGTTTTAAGTAATGCATTTGATTTGATTTGATTTGCAGGGGGGCAAAAAAACATTTAATGATGCACTTAACTGTTCTACTATTGGTCTGAGGCAGGCGTTGGATTACGAGCGTTTACAAGTGCAACCTTAATAAGGATGGCTTTTGGAAACCGCTCAGATAATTGATGTTGCTACCAAGGTTCTAACGAGGAACTCGGCCTTAAGATGCTTTTGGGAAAACTGGCCCTGTCCTGCAATGTGATTAATTTACCAGCAGGAAAAAGCATCATGAAGTTTCCAGGAGATATATTAGGCTATTACAGCTCATTCAACAGCTCATCCCACAGCTCATCCCCCGTTTCAAATGATTGGAGAATAGTTCAATATTCCTTCAATGTGTCTTTCTTATGTAGGACATTCCCATGTATGTCAGTAGTAGGCTACATACTTTCAGTTTAGTTTAGGACTGGCCCCATTGGGTTTGAGGTGCACTTCCTTCTCTACTTAGATGTCATTTGCTTGTCCATGGGTCCATGTTCAGATGTAACTGAACTGACATCCTATTAAATCAGAGTCATAACATTGCCTCTGTCATATGTCTCTGTTCAGCTGTAAGTCTGAACTGTTCTATAAACAGACAAGGTATAGCAGTGCTAATAGCACTGGTTCAAAGTCCCATGTAGAGGGCCCTATATGTATCAAGAGTCTCAGAGTAGGAGAGTTGATTAAGGATCGGTTTTGACCTTTTAGATCACAATGAATGAGATTACATGGACAGTGGGACCTAATTTTTAATCTGAGATGCATTATACATACAAACCCCCGGCCCTGTATTTGGCCATAGTATCATTATTCATTCACCCTGCAGGATTGTTCTGATAAACCATCTTCCAAAAAGGCCTATAATGTGGACAATGAAGAGTTGTTGGGAAATTCCCATGCTGTATGAATGTGAGGGCAGTGTTGTATTTAGTCCAGAAGAGGGCGAGAATCAGCTTCAGGAATCACTGCTTCCCTTCCATTCCTGGAAAAGAAAAGATGATGTGTCTTTCCTTCCAGCCATTTTGAGATGGAGTAATAACACATCTGACTTGATTGGTGTAGGTGTAGAAGCTATATGGGTGTATTGCTTACACTTCTTTGTGTTAGATCTAACACCATGTTATCAAAGATTACTTCAAAGGAAGGAGGGAGGAAGGAAGGAAGGAAGCATGTTGTTCAAACATGACCTAGGTGTCCGCTACTACAGTTTTAGTAGTAGTAGTAGTTCTATTGTGATTTTCTTGCCTTTTGTAAGCTGAACACACTGTACTTACAACTATTCACCAAATAAAAATGAACATGGTCAGCAGACATCATAACCAGCTGTGACTTTATTCAAAAGCTTGGAAACATTACATTGCAATACGGAAGAAAAAGAATCCTGCAGATTATTTTTTTCCACAGACAATCCTCAGATGCCACCACTGTACAGAAGCCACTTGACAGCTGACATTTGATCTTCAACACTCAACAATACAAGAGGCAGCAAAGCACACTGGTAAACAGCTGTCAGTAGTAGTTTAACACCAAGATAAATGTCTAAAGAACAATTGTGCTAACTGAGTCATAGTTCTAGATTAAAATTCCTATATAATCTAATTGAAAATGACATTTTCATCAACACTTGTAAAAGGCTCATTTCCATACAATGCATACACAGTATAACTTCCATTCTAACATATTGTCAGTTATAATGAAAGGCTTGCTTTTGATAAAAATGTACTCAGAAAACCAAAAAGTTAACAGGCTATCTTTATTTTTTAGTTAATCCAAAAGCTGAGCTCTAGGCCTGCTCTAGGGTAGCTGTTGTCTCCTCAAATATCAAAAGAATCCGCATCAATAGTGCTAAATTAGATTTATTGACGGTAACACTGAAACAATTTGATAAGATTGAAGGTTGACATTGTTTTTATCAAGTTGTAAGGTTATTCACAAATGTACTGAATTGAATGAAAACCACTTAAATCATCTGAATTTAATCTATGGCATGATTTTTATGGTAGTGTGGCCACCACTTTACAGAACTGCATTGTATGTAACACTGTACAATTGTTTGGTGTACATTCATTTTTATTGAAAAAATACTACTATAGCCAAGAGTAGAGAGGAAGAAGTGAAAGGCAGAATAAATGTCATTTTTTTTTGTTGGGAGGAGTTACGTATCAGTCTGTCAGTACCTACATTACAGAGAATTCCATTGTAGATTTTTGGCTTATTAAACACATCTTGCAGATGAGCTTATTATGGCTTCAAATGACAAATTGATGTCATTAAATTGAACAATGTGGTTTTCAGATTCATCCAGCTTCTGTATGAAAGATGACTCCCAACAATCAATGGAGCTGTCTACACAAAGTCAGGTCAGGCTTTATTTATCCTAAGCCTCGGTTATTTCTGTATTAAATAATAAACTCAGACAGGTACAAAAAGAAAATACATGAGTAACTCTGTTGCTTTATGAATCGTACATATCTTAAATAAATACATATTAAAGTTATACCCTTATGTAAATTAATGTAAACTATTCACAAAACATACTGTATATTTGTACATGATGCCTGGACAAAGTCAATGCCTCTTCTGGCTGCTCAAAGCCTCAAAGATTTGTCTTCTTTATGGTACGTACACATATTGACATCTTGATAACACATACTTCTAATCAAAAACTTCAGTAGCCCCTTATCCCATGAATTAAGATATCATTGTTTCAGAACCTGAATTCACAGTACAAAAATATACTAAGCCTTCACATGAATTCACCATCAGTACTATCTACAGTTTGATCATCATTAAGTATATGATCAGCAGTAGACTTACGACAGTCTTGGATAGGTCAAACACATTTTGAGTCCATCCACTCTCTTCATCACCTTTTCAAATCAATTTGGCACTTAGGCACTAGAACACTATACTAGCACACCTCATAAACATAAAACAATGAAGTAATGAACCGTTGAAGCGTTTATAGCGATTTGTGTAATTTATTACATCCTGTGGAAGGTCCACCACCTTGTGAGAAAGTTTCCTCTGAAACAGATGAGTTGCACAATATCGCTGTGGCATGATGGTGACCAGCTAAACAGCTTCTGCAGATGTCTCAGTGGAGACAGACATAGTCACTTTGGCTATTTTCACAGTGGTCTTCACACAGCTCTCTGCAGCCCTGTTGGCAGCGATGTGCCTGCTCTGGCAGTCAGACTCCAGGCTATTGTCCAGCTGCTGGGCACTGCCCCGGCATGCCTGGCATGAGCTGAGGAAGGCGTGTCGCAGGTCCTTGCTCCTCAGGGCGTAAATGATTGGGTTGACTGTTGAGTTGAGCAGACAGAGCATGCTGGCGAAAGCAAACACTGTCTTAATATCATCATCCATCTTCCAGAACAAGTCGTAGACCATGATGGCCAGCACAGGGCCCCAGCAGATGACCAGCACCACCAGGATGAGGACCAGGGTCTTGGCGAGCCGGATATCCATGCGCGTCTGCTCAGGGCGCATGGTTTGCACCTTCGTTCCGTCTGCTGAGTACACCACCAGGCTCTTCTGGGAGGTGCGGCTCAGCATGCGCACGGCGTGGTGGTGGGCCTTCCACAGGATGTACATGTAAGCGTAGATGATGAAGAGGACCAGCACGCTGGTCACCCCGATCCAGAAGATTAGATACTTCTCATCGATTAGTGGGAAAAGGTCTGAGCAGACCGAGTTGAGCTGCTTGCAGTTCCAGCCCAGCAGAGGGAGCACTGCGAAGACGATGGAGATAGTCCACATCACGCAGAAGGCGATGACAGCCTTGGTCCGCGTGACGATGCGCCTGTAGGCCAGGGGTCTGTGGATGGAGATGTAGCGGTCTATAGCAGTGAGAAACAGGCTTCCCACAGAGGCTGTGAACGAAGCGATGACCCCACCTAACTTGAAGAGGAACACATTGGGGCTGTCCTTTCTGTGGAACACATGGAAGTCCAGGAAGCTGTAGACGAAGATGACGCTGCCAAGCAGGTCGGCTACAGCCAGGCTTCCTATGAAGTGATAGGAGGGGCGGCAGCGCAGTGTGCGGGATTGGAGGATCACACACAGCACGATAAGGTTCTCAAGCACAGTGAAGGTTCCCAGAGTGAGGGACATCACCGTCACAGCCAACTGCTGGCTAGGGGTCAGGATCATGAAGCATTCCATGTCCACGAAGTTCTCCGCACACTGGATTCCGGTTCCCTCATCACCAAAGCCGCTACTGTTGCCAAACAGGTCTGTGGCGTTGGTGGGGAAGAATGGAATGCCTTTTAGGATGAGTTCTTCATCTCCAGGTTCCTTGTCTGGGAAAGAGTTACTGCGGAAAGCAGGTAAAGGCTTCTGGACGGACAATCCACCCTTAGTGAAGTCAGTGTTGATGGTGGCGTCATCATAGCTGGCATCATTGGAGCCAAGGTACAGCAGTCCAGAGGTTATAGTCCGGAAGGTGGTGTCTGCCACACCATCCAGCACAGACTTCATGACTGGGCCTGAGAGGTGAACACTGGGGTTTAAGATGATCTCTGGTTAACCTATGAAATGATAAGAGAAATGTTTGTGTTTATGTCTTAACATTGAACAGGAGAAATTGGAAAGCACAGCAAGAATTGTGCCCTTTTATGACAGTTAAACTGTTAAAGAGTTGTTGTTTCAAAATGGCATTTAATCCTAAATTATTTGCCAAAATTAAACTATAATTTAGATTGGGCTTTTTCTCACATTGCTTGAATGAGCAAAATCATCGGGGTGTTCTAATTACAAACTTCTAACTGGTAACTGCCAAAATAAAGGAAACATGAGTAAATGAGTGAAACAAAGTATACTGAAAGCAGGTTTCTGAGCTAATTAAGCAATTAACGTACCATCATGCTTAGGGTCATGTATAAAAATGCCCAGTTGCCCATGATTTTAGTTACCATGACTAGAAGTGTGCGTGTGCGTGTCTCTCTTACCAGATCTCAACCCAATGAACACTTGTGGGAGATTCTGGAGCAATGCTTGAGACAGCTTTTTCCACCACCATGAACAAAACATCAAAAAATGGAATTTCTCATGGAAAAATCGTTGAGACACTAGAATCTATGCCAAGGCGCATTGAAGCTCTTCTGGCGGCTCGTGGCAGCCCAACGCCCTATTAAGACGCTTTATGTTGGTGTTTCCTTTATTTTGGCAGTTACCTGTATATTTAATTCTATAAAATTTGAATTGTCTAATGATGATCAGCAGAGGTGTCATAATCATTAAAACACAGTGGCACATGGACCCTAAGATTTGTCCTGTTTAAAAAATAAATAAAATAGTTTTTTTTATTTACAATTATAATTCATTATTACATTTTAGCTAATTTAGCTATGCAGAAAAATTGACATATTTCTTACATAGAATTAAGCATATTGATTATAGCTCTATATGGCAGGAAAACGGCTTCAGGTGTTTGAAAAAAATCGAAATTCTCCAACTCCCGGACCACCTCCAGCCATCCTTACGTACTTGGTGCCTCCTCAGATTTTTGGGGTGCATGAGGGGCAACGCTTTTTATTCCATTTTTTTTAGGTTAACCATTAGGAATGGTCAAAGGGAGTTCACTGTTACTTAGCTGTTGCCCTGCATGTCACACAGAGAGAACAATTCCATTCCTATCAGATAACTCATGTGTAACAAGAGGCAGTCTATTTTCTTCACGTTTGGCCAAGCTAGGCTATGTCGGAGCTCCTGTTATACATTCCCTTTACAGTCATTCTCATGTTTAGCAGTAGCCACAGGATGGTGCACGGGTGCAATCAAACCGAAGCTGATGGGGTATTATACTGTTATCTAAAAGGGAATAAACATTTATTTACCTTAAGGTTAGGAGTTAGGTTAAAGGGTTAAGGATAGGGAAAGGTTTAGCTAATATGCTAAGTAGTTGCAAAGTAGCTAAAAAGTAGTAAGTAGTAGAAAAGTTGCTGAAATGTTAGTTGTCCATGATGATATTCAAACGCGCAACCTTCAGGTTACTAGAAGTTCGCGTTATAGGACACCCTTCCATCCTGACCAACCACACTCCTTTCGTTTTGGAATTAAGTAACCTTCTGTTTTATGTAAACATACCAAATGTAACATATCATACTAATTTGAGGTTTTCGGGTTTTACTTTCACTATGTTACGTCTAGTCTACGAGACCAGCATGTATTATTTGTTAATTAGGTTTCGCATTTATTTTTTACATTAATTAATGGGTTATTTTTCCTCAATTATAGATCTACAATTCGATGCCGTTGCTATAGCCCACAATAGCCTCTCGTTTTTGTACGGTGAAATGAATGAAAAACTCATTTTGAGTGCCGGCACCGTTTATATGTAGGTGCAGGAACTCTGAAATACTTTTGAGCTAATATTCTAAGATGTCCATGAACTCAAGCAGTAGAACATTTGAAGTGCCACAGTCCTCGGCTCCAGTGGGCTCCTGCCGAAGTCGGGCACTGATTAGAACACATAAAGAGTTTATAATAACCTAATAAAAAGTATTTACCTTCACATTGCTCGCACAGGTCCCTCCACCCAAAATGTATCCAACCATTAATCCAACCTTGACTCGTAATACCTGACAAAAGAACTATAAATGTAATCATTAAAACAAGGAACGTTAAAACATTTACAATTATATAGAAAATATATTTGTCTAACGATCTAGTTATTCATTGGTTAAAACGGTTTATTGATGGGCGCTCAGAATGGCATCTGCTCTCTCATGTGCGCCTCCCGCAGTGGACCTAAGTTGCGGCTGCTGCGATGTCTGAAGTCTCTCTCTGTGTGTGCATATTTATGAAGCATCACTTTCGAAAGCCACATCACGTGCTGCGAAACGCGCTCTCCATAGATTTATATAGCCAACCCCAAAGCAGCCTTCAACTGTAAGAACAAGGGAACATGCATACACAATAAACGAATTTTGCACTTGGACAAAACGATAGCTGCACATACAGGTACTTTAACAGGTTCAGTGCATTAGGGCTCAAATAGGTTCACATACGGATAAGCTTGTATAAGGCAAAATATAATATTTCAATGTCTTTGATGTGTTATAATGAAACATTACATTCTATAATATTCTTTAAATTTAACTTGCTTGAACTTATTGTTCATTAGGCTACTTATCTATATTTTTCCAATTAAAATATTGCTTTAAACAAGCTCATTTGAATCCCACCAGTGAGTGATCTGTTAGGTGTTTTCCTGTCAGTGGCACACACTGAATGTAAATGATGTGACATATGCAGAGTGGGGCAAGGAAGAGTAGCCTAGACATCTTCTGGATTCATTATTTTGATGAATCACCTCAGAAGTACCATGCATTGTGTAGTCCTCAACAGCACAGTATGTTATGTCAAATGATCCGTTTGTATCATTAGCCTGTGTTTTTCTTTAGACATCTGTTTCTTTCCAGACTGCTACATGTATGTTTTTCCCGTCACTGTAATGCTATTGATTAAGGATTATATAGGCCAGAGAAGATGAAAGGACAATGCCTTTGGGATAGCTCATTGTCAGTCTTATGATCAATTACTGTAGATATTGACCTCAAAGGGCAGATATCTAAGAGGGCCAACTGGGCACAAACTGGTTGAATCAACCTTGTTTAAACATAATTTGTCAACGTATTGTGATGTGAAATCTACATGGAAAATACATTGGATTAAAAAAAAGATCAATCACAGGATTATGTCATCATGTTAACCAAGTTTCAACATAGACAAACCTTGTCTGAAATATGTTGAGTTTTTACATTTAAAACAAGGTCAGATCTTCAACGTTAATCCAAAATCAGAAAAAAAACCTATAGGCTACGCAGCACCTCCTACTGGAAAATGTATCTATGTACAGCTACCCTTTGGCGTCCCATTCAGGGCTTTATCCAATCCCAGCCCTGCTTAGCTATGATATTTGTCCAAGTTAAAGAATAGGACTAAATCTCCCAAAAATGTAAATGCACTTTAAATAAAGTTCTGATTTGATTTTGTCCTACTTTTTAAAGTTGAGATGGAGATGTGAATTCAACATGTCAACTATTAATTTGAAGACAAACTGGAATTAAAACCAGACTAAATCAGTGGCACAGATGGAACTATCCAAGCAGAAGATACATCTCCTTCAAATGTTGATATTTGGTTGCATTGTCAACCAAACACAATTCAATATTACTTTTTAATACAGTAAATAGCCTACAGTTAAGGCTATCTTACAAACTAATGTAAAATTCAACCTTAAAATGAGTAACACATCCTTGGCCACATTCTGAGGTTAATGTTAACTATACATTTCTTCTTATGTGATCATATAACTAAAGTGCGCAAGTTCAAGATAGCAAGGTCGTCACAGTTCTGTGGAGATTGTCAATTTCCATTGGAATTTGTTTGTGCTTTTATATGGTTGAACGCATAGGGATTACAGATGGGAAATTAAACTAACTTTTGGCTGTCTAATTGAGTGGGTGAATATAGGTTGTAATCTCATTGATCAACCAAATATTACCCATTATCCAAGTTGAAATAACGTGGCGTGCCAGCGAGGGGGGAGGAGTGAGGTGCATGGGCATGTTGATAACCAGTATATGTACCTTATTTCTATTACCCAGAGCAGGTATTGTAAAACAGAACCAGACACTTTATTAGACTGAGGAGGATAGGACTGTATTGGTTATTTATTCCTTCAGGTAACACTCCCCGCCTCCACCCAATTGGAAATGACATTTTCAGTGAGAATGCTTTGAACTGCAACGAATTATAATGCCGACCCTCCGAATGACATTATGTATACCATTGCCAAAACTATAGAACAGGCATTTTGGAGCTGCAATCTGACTTTGTTGCCTTACAAAAAGCCCTGGTTGGTTTAAAACTTGTACTTAATGCTGGCAAGACTAAATGTATGTTGTTCTCTAACTCTCGTGAAACATTTTCTTTGTAAAAATGTGTTGTCCTCAGGGCACTGAAAATTATTACGTCAAGTTTGTGATTACTATCAAATATCTGAAATACATTTACACAAAGTATTGTGAAAAACATAGCATAATTACACAATCATTAATTTGTTAGGCTGGATATCAGAATTAATCTTTGGCACACCGTGTCCTTTGGGAAAGAGAATTTGAGATAATTTAAGGTTTTCTGTGAGGTTCAGTCTTATGATTGTAGCAGTCTGGACCCATGATGTCCTTCTGGGTCCACACTCTGCAACATCTCTGTTGTCCTGCAAAAGTGGAGGGATTTCCGTTGATAGGGGCCATTTTTACCAAGGCCAGTTTCATTGTTAATAAATGAGGCCATTTGGTAGCAGTCTGTCAATTTGAAAGCACGGGGAGAAGTGGGAGAAGGATCCTTCTCAGCTGGGAGTGTTCTCCCAAGAAGAGGTGTATCCTTCAGTGTTGATTGTAGGGGGGGTGAAGAATTCAAAAATTGTAGTTAATTTAGGTACCAATACCAATACCCCCCCCTACAATCAAAAAAAAAAGAGTAGCAGTGAAAAACCACAGCTGAGAGGTTAGCCTTTTTCTAGTTCCACTTTCTACAACACTGTCATGAAAGTGTCAATCATGTTTTGAATTCAGTGTCATCAAAGTTTGAGTTGACCCCTGGAGGCCAACACTTTCTATCTGTAACTGTAATAAAAACATCAACAGCAGTAAACGAACAAAATGAGAAATAATAAACCAAGTGCTCATCAGGGTCTATACTTTTTATTTCAGACTGTCACCAATGGCCTAGCCTATTAAAACATCCTTTAGAGGTGTGTTGACTGTGAAGAGTATTATCCACATCTCTCTCTCTCTCTCAATCTCTCTCTCTGCTGAAATAGCATCTAGATTGTCACGCCCTGACAAGGCTGGCTATGGATTCAGTGGGAACTTAGAAACAATGTCCAATTCTGTTTTTGTTCTATTTTTCATCTCTCTCCAACCTAACTTTCAATGTATACAGTGGGGAGAACAAGTATTTGATACACTGCCGATTTTGCAGGTTTTCCTATTTACAAAGCATGTAGAGGTCTGTATTTTTTTTAATCATAGGTACACTTCAACTGTGAGAGACGGAATCTAAAACAAAAATCCGGAAAATCACATTGTATTATTTTTAAGTAATTAATTTGCATTTTATTGCATGACATAAGTATTTGATCACCTACCAACCATTTAGAATTCCGGCTCTCACAGACCTGTTCGTTTTTTTAAAGAAGCCCTCCTGTTCTCCACTCATTACCTGTATTAACTGCACCTGTTGGAACTCGTTACCTGTATAAAAGACACCTGTCCACACACTCAATCAACCTCTCCACAATAGCCATGACCAGAGAGCACGCAAGCATAAATCCAGCGTCTCTTGTTCAATTGTAGAGTACCTTTACTGACACGATTTGAACTTACGGGACAAGAAACTGACGAACCGATCCACTCCGTCTTCAACTTCCTGCAAGAGAACCGCACTCACCCCCATATTTTAAAACAAATGTCAGATCTTTAACGTTATATGCACTATATATATATATATATATATACATACATACATACATACATACATACATACATACATACATACATACATACATACATACATACATACATACATACATACATACATACATACATACATACATACATACATACATACATACATACATACATAAGAAAGTAAGCTGGAAAGCACCTCGTACTTGAGAATTGATCTATCTACAGCTCTCCTTTGGTCTCCCATCAAGGGTTTTAACCAAGCCAAGCCCAGGTCTGCTTAGCTATGATATTTGTCACTGACTATTACCAATGTGTTATCGTGATACTGGTTGTTGAGAGAGTTCCACTTAAACGAGATAGATTCACTGTTGCAATCAAAGTCATTCCATATGGTAGGTTTAACAGAGCAAATTAAATGTACCATACTTTATCACTCATATATCATCAATGATGTTACTTAGGCCTACAGTATATAGCATTTGGAAAGTCATCAACAGCTATTGTGTAAATTCAACTCAAAATGTAAAAAAATATATACATACACCTAGATTTAGTCATATTCTTTAACTTGGATTTTTGATTGAGCTGGAGTTGTGAATTCAATATATCAATTATTCATTTGTAGACAAACTGGAATTAAGCCAGACTAAGTCAGTGGCACAGATGAAACTATCTAAGCAGAACATTCATTTGGTTGCGTTGACAACTAAACACAATTCATTATCACTTTTGAAATACAATAAAAACCTTAAAATGAGTAACACACCCATGGCCACATTTTTTTGGTTACTCTAACTATAAATGTCTTATTACGTAATCATATAAAGCGTGCATGTTCAAGATAGCATGCATAGGTTGTTGCTGGTCTGTGGAGAAAATTACAATTGCTGTAATCTGCGCAGAATCTCGAACAGCATTGATCACTTGCACCATGTATGTATTTTTAATGTAATCTCAACTCACTGCAATCCAGGTCATTTGGTTATGTTATCAGATAAAGCAAGGGATAACACACTGTTAAAATGAATGTTAAATAATGTTTACGACCGCAAATAACAATAACTGCAACGAACCTGTGTATGAATGTGGATATCGACATCAACATGCTTTTGTGCCACAGTCGATGACACGCAGGGTGGTTAATGGGCCAGAAGGTTGAGGGTTCGCCGACCACCACGGACGAGCTCGTTCTCCATGCCTGTTTCATTTACACTGCGATCAGAGCCAGCTGCAGACAATGATCAGCTAGGGGCAAATCAGATGTTCTACATTTTGATGGTATATTTATAATTATATAAAATACAGTATATGTAACAAATGTTCCACCAACAGATTTCTGTGCCAAATCACCACACAACCAAGAAACAAAGTATACCGACATCAGGCGCTTCAATATCATGGTTTGCGTTTTCAACACCACAATAAATAGACTATGTCAATCTCGAGAAACAGAAAATACCTCCCTCCCTACCTCGTAGGCCTAACCAGTATCGAAGCCTTGGCTTGACAACTTTTGTTGTGTTTTGTAACAGTCTCTTTCCATTCATCAAATGGCCGCTGCACGTGTTGATTGATTGATTTAATTTTTTCGTAAAAAAATAATAAATATGTATTTTTTACATAAATACATTTACAATTACAGAGTTACAGTCAAAAAAGGTTATACAGCTCACTCATTCAGATTCAAACAGATTAAAAACGTTGTGGCTGGTTATGTTTATGCCACATATAAAAGGCAATATATTTACACAGTTAAATGACAAATTTAGGCTATAATGAACCAATAGGTTCTAGGTTCATGAGGAATAGCCACTCAGATTGGAGAGGAGGCAGAACAGAGCGCTTATCCAGGATATTATGTGATATTAAAAAGCTGCTAAACCTTTAAATTGAATGACTTAGGAATGAGTGTGTATTTTGACTGTATATAGTTCAATCATTTTGGTGGCTACATTATGCCAATCAGATGGTGAACAGTGACACAAGCAAAATACATTGCCATCTGGGTCTCACATCGTGTCATACATTTTGTCCTGTTGGGTCTCAGATGAGCCCACAGTGTAACATAGAGCTTGGAATGAGATCCTCAAGGCCCTATCATCAGGGAATTAACGTTTTCATTTTCATTAGGATGCCTCTCAACTGCTCTTTTGAACTGGAAACTTCCTGTTGAGATGAAGGTGATTAGGGTGTCATGCAGACTGAGAATCAATCATGCTTATTTGGAGGGACTGGCTCTTGAATAAAACACATTTCCCATTGACATCTGTAGCCAGTGGTTCTCTGTCTCTGTCCCAAATGGCCCTCTGTTCCCTATATAGTGCACTACTTTTGACCAGGGCCCATAGGGCCCTCTATATAGGTTACCTCTACAGTATATAGGCACTAGGGTGCCTTTTGGGACGTAGTCATGGAAACCTGCTGCACTCCAACAACACTCCATCCCACCAAAACAGGCGGAAATTTCAGGCCGCCTTTTCAAACACAGGAAAATCACGCTGTTGGCTAAACTCTTTAACTTCCAAACGTTTTCTGCAGAAATCTGAATATGTGAAAATGCTGAGAAAACCATAAAAGGAAACCATTTGTTGATCTGGTGTATCCATAAATAGCAGCAATACAACCATGGTCTGTTTCTGATTATTCAGCCCCCCTTCCATGTTCAGTTCCTGACAAATTACTGTTTCTCCAATCCTGTGATTAATCAAACATCCCTTTCTCCTAGAACATTGGTTCCCAAACTTTTTATAGTCCCGTACCCCTTCAAACATTCAACCTCCAGCTGCGTAACCCCTCCAACACCAGGGTTAGCCACTCTCAAATGTTGTTTTTTGCCATCATTGTAAGCCTGCCACTATACATTTATTAAACATAAGAATGAGTGTGAGTTTTTGTCACAACCCGGCCCGTGGGAAGTGACAAAGATCTCTTATAGGACCAGGGTACAAATAATAATATAATAATAATTAATAATTTTGCTCTTATTTAACCATCTTACATATAAAACCTTATTTGTTGTGAAAATTGTGAATAACTCACCACAGGTTCATGAGAAGGGTGAGCTTGAAAGGATTCACATAACTCTGCAGTGTTGGGTTGTATTGGGGAGAGACTCAGTCTTAAGTCATTTTCCACACGGTTTTAGCTTTCATGCTAGTAAGGGCAGAGAATCCACTCTCACATAGGTACGTGGTTGCAAAGGGCATCCGTGTCTTAACAGTGAGATTTGCCAAGGCAGGATACTCTGAGAGCAGCAGTGGCTTCTGATTCAATTCAATTTTCACAGAACTACTTGTTGCAATTTTGATGAGGCTCTCTTGTTCAGATATCGGTAAGTGGACTAGAGGCTGGGCATAATGAATCCAGTTCTTTGTGTCATCCGTTTCTTGGAAAGTACCTGCGTAATTGCTCACCCAACTCACTTAGGTGCTTCGGTATATCACATTTGAGTTCACTTGCACACAAAAAATCATACAATGATGGAAAGACCTGTGTGTTGTCCTTGTTAATGCAGACAGAGAAAAGCTTCTTAATCATAGCCTCAATTTTGTCCCGCACATTGAATATAGTTTCAGAGAGTCCCTGTAATCCTAGATTCAGATTATTCAGGTGAGAAAAAACATCACCCAGATAGGCCAGTTGTGTGAGAAACTCATTATCATGCAAGCGGTCAGACAAATTAAAATGATGGTCAGAAAAGAAAACTTTAAGCTCGTCTCTCAATTTAAAAAAACGTTTTTTTTCCTTTATTAAAATTGTACCTTTATTTAACTAGGCAAGTCAGTTAAGAACAAATTCTTATTTTTGATGACGGCCTAGGAACAGTGGGTTAACTACCTGTTCAGGGGCAGAACGACAGATTTGTACCTTGTCAGCTCGGGGGTTTGAACTTGCAACCTTCCGGTTACTAGTCCAACGCTCTAACCACTAGGCTAATACTTTGCCCCATATCATTGCATAGTGCAGAAAATACAGGAGAGTTCAGGGGCCTTGCTTTAACAAAGTTAACCATTTTTACTGTAGTGTCCAAAACGACTTTCAAGCTGCCAGGCATTACCTTGGCAGCAAGAGCCTTTTGGTGGATGCTGCACTGTACACAAGTGGCATCAGGAGCCTAATGCTTCATCAAATGGCCGCTGCCCTAATGGGGCTTGCATGTCCTAGCCACTCGGTAGCTCACCATATAAGATGCTACTAGCTCCTTCTAATTAATGGTATCTGTAGCTTTTATACATGTCTTACTACTCGAAAGTCGTCTTAATTCTCGCTCAAAAAACTCCCGTGGCTTATTTTTCAAATTGGCATATTTTGTTTCTAAATGTTTGTGTAAGAGTGAAGGTTTCATTGAGTTGTGAGATAGTACTTTTGCACATATAACACAATGTGGCTGAGAAAAGGCACTACTCCCAATATACAGTAAGTGAACCCCAAATCAATGTAGTTCTCATCATATTTGTTCCTCTTCGATGGTCCAACGTCCCTGCCTGTTGGTCGGTGCTTTCTCGGGTGAGGGAGCAGTAGCTCTTCAGCTGCATCAGATTCACAACTGTCAGTATCCATGCTAGCTGGGCTAACAACAAATGTAGAATTACTGATGCTAGCACATCAGTACTACCAGTAGAGCTGGTATGTGTCTCCATGGATGCGGGCCTTACTCAATGGACTGTTGAAAATGTGAAGATTTAAAAAAAGTAAAATTGGCGTACCCCTGACGGCATTGCATGTTCCCCTGAAGGAATACCTGCGTTACATAACTTGAGTATTTTCAAACAATTGTATAATTATGCAAGTAACCTGCAATATCTCCCATGTCACCTGCCAGTGCATTTCAGATGTATATGTTTGTGTCCGGAAGAATTTCATGGTACAGTGCGATGACATATCATGTATCTTTTATTTGCATACTGCAGCCTGCCTGCTTTTCTGACTTAATGTTGCGTGGTAGTCATTTATCAATGTGGGCACTCTCCTTAACCCTCATTCCCTTTTTTGACAAGGTTGTGTTTTATGTTTCAAAATCTGGCAGCAAAGGACATCAATCGTTGAAAATGTATCATGTTTCAACTAGTGAAATATCCCACAGTCTACAACTCAAATGGATTCTGAGCAAAACATTCAGGGTGGTGAAAGTGAAGTACTGGGAGCTGATGCCTTGAAACCCGGAAAATCAGCAAATCAACATTAGTTTATCCTGCAGTATCCTCTGTAAATGTATATGAAATGCAATAAAGTCATGGTTTCTCAGATGAGTGAGCACATAATGTAAACGGATGATACCGCATTTCCAAACATCTCCACAAGCGTAATTTGTAAATTTTTATTAATGAATCTTCAGTCAGAGTGACAAATGTGGTCATTTCAAGATTCCACGTTGCATTGACAAGTGAATACCACAGATAGATACAGTATACAGTTGAAGTCAGAAGCTTACATACACCTTAGTTAAGTACATTTAAACTCAGTTATTCACAATTCCTGACATTTAATCCTAGTAAAAACGCCTTGTCTTAGGTCCGTTAGGATCACCACTGTCACATTCTGACCTTAGTTCTTTTGTTGTCTTTGTTTTAGTTGGTCAGGGCGTGAGTTGGGTGGGTAGTCTATGTTCCTTTTTCTATGTTGTGGTTTTGTGTTTGGCCTGGTATGGTTCTCAATCAGAGGCAGGTGTTGTTCGTTGTCTCTGATTGAGAATCATACTTAGGTAGCCTTTTCCCACCTGTGTGGTGTGGGTGATTATTTTCTGTTGAGTGTTTGTATCTGCACCAGACATAACTGTTTCGGTTTTGTTCGTTCACTTTGTTGTTTTTGTTCAGTGTTCTATGACTTTATAAAAAATATGGACACTTACCCCGCTGCGCATTGGTTCTCACCTTCCTTCACCGCCAACGGCCGTTACAGAATCACCCACCAAAAAAGGACAAAGCAGCATGGTATGGGGCAGCAGCAGAAATCTCTGGACTCATGGACATGGGAGGAGATTCTGGACGGAGAAGGACCCTGGACGGAGAAGGACCCTGGGCACAGGCTGGGGAATATCGCCGCCCCAAGGCAGAGCTGGGACGAGAGGCAGCCCCAAAAATGTATTGGGGGGAGGCACACGGCGAGTGTGGCTAAGTCAGGTAGAGACCCGAGCCAACTCCCCGTGCTTACCGTGGAGAGAGGTGAACCGGGCAGGCACCATCTTATGTCGTGAGGCGTTCGGTGTCCCCGGTGCGCAGGCATAGCCTGGTGCGTTACATCGCAGCGCCTCGTATCGGCCGGGCTAGAGTGGGCATCGAGCCAGATGCCATGAAGCTGGCTCAGCGCATCTGGTCTGCAGTGCGTCTCCTTGGGCCGGAGTGCATGGCACCAGCCCTACGCACTGTGTCCCCGGTTCACCAGCACAGCCCAGTGCGGTCTGTTCCTTCTCGCCGCACTGGCCTGTCGATGGGGAGTATCCAGCCAGGTAGGGTTGTGCAGGCTCGGTGCTCGAGACCTCCAGTGCGCCTCCACGGTCCGGTCTAACCGGTGCCTCCTCCACGCACCAGGCCTCCGGTGGCAGCCCCACGCATCAGGCTGTCTCTCCGTCTCCTTCCTCCAGAGTCTCCCGCCTGTCCAGCGCTGCCAGTCTCCTGTCTGTCCAGCGCTGCCGGAGTCTCCTGTCTGTCCAGCGCTGCCGGAGTCTCCCATCTGTCCAGAACTGCCGGAGTCTCCCGCCTGTCCAGCGCTGCCAGTCTCCCGTCTTTCCAGCGCTGCCAGTCTCCCGTTTTTCCAGCGCTGCCGGAGTCTCCCATCTGTCCAGAGCTGCCGGAGTCTCCCGTCTGTCCAGAGCTGCCGGAGTCTCCCGTCTGTCCTGAGCTGCCGGAGTCTCCCGTCTGTCCTGAGCTGCCGGAGTCTCCCGTCAGTCCTGAGCTGCCGGAGTCTCCCGTCTGTCCTGAGCTGGGTAGTCTATGTTCCTTTTTCTATGTTGTGGTTATGTGTTTGGCCTGGTATGGTTCTCAATCAGAGGCAGGTGTTCATTGTCTCTGATTGAGAATCATACTTAGGCAGCCTTTTCCCACCTGTGTGGTGTGGGTGATTGTTTTCTGTTGAGTGTTTGTATCTGCAGCAGACAGAACTGTTTCGTTCGTTCACTTTGTTGTTTTTGTTCAGTGTTCTATAACTTTATTAAAAATATGGACACTTACCACGCTGTGCATTGGTCCTCACCTTCCTTCACCGCCAACGGCCGTTACAACCACTTTATTTTAAGAATGTGAAATGTCAGAATAATAGTAGAGAGAATGATATATTTCCGCTTTTATTTCTTTCATCACATTCCCAGTGGGTTAGAAGTTTACATACACTCAATTAGTATTTGGTAGCATTGCCTTTACATTGTTTAACTTGGGTCAAATGTTTTGGGTAGCCTTCCACAAGCTTCCCACAATAAGTTGGGTGAATTTTGGCCCATTCCTCCTGACAGAGCTGGTGTAACTGAGTCAGGTTTGTAGGCCTCCTTGCTCGTACACGCTTTTTCAGTTCTGACCACAAATATTCTGTGGGATTGAGGTCAGGGCTTTGTGATGGCCACTCCAATACCTTGACTTTGTTGTCCTTAAGTCATTTTGCCACAACTTTGGAAGTATGCTTGGTGTCATTGTCCATTTGTAAGACCCATTTGCGACCAAGCTTTAACTTCCTGACTGATGTCTTGAGATGTTGCTTCAATATATCCACATAATTTCCGTTCCTCATGATGCCATCTATTTTGTGATGTGCACCAGACCCTCCTGCAGCAAAGCACCCCCACAACATGATGCTGCCAACCCCGTGCTTCACGGTTGAGATGGTGTTCTTTGGCTTGCAAGCTCCCCCCCTTTTCCTCCAAACATAACGATGGTCATTATGACCAAACAGTTATATTTTTGTTTCATCAGACCAGAGGACATTTCTACAAAAAGTATGATCTTCGTCCCCATGTGCAGTTGCAAATCTTAGTCTGGCTTTTATGGCAGTTTTGGAGCAGTGGCTTCTTCTTTGCTGAGCGGCCTCTCAGGTTATGTCGATATAGGACTCGTTTACTGTGGATATAGATACTTTTGTACCTGTTTCCTCCAGCATCTTCACAAGGTGCTTTGCTCTTGTTCTGGGATTTATTTGCACTTTTCTCACCAAAGTACGTTCATCTCTAGGAGACAGAACTCGTCTCCTTCCTGAGCGGTATGACGGCTGTGTGGTCCCATGGTGTTTATACTTGCATACTATTGTTTGTACAGATGAACGTGGTACCTTCAGGCGTTTGGAAATTGCTCCCAAGGATGAACCAGACTTGTGGAGGTCTACAATGATTTTTTTCTGAGCTCTTGGCTGATTTCTTTTAATTTTCCCATGATGTCAAGCAAAGATGCACTGAGTTTGAAGGTAGTCCTTGAAATACATCCACAGCTACACCTCCAATTGACTCAAATTGTGTCAATTAGCCTATCAGAAGCTTCTAAAGCCATGACATAATTTTCCGGAATTTTCCAAGCTGTTTAAAGGCACAGCCAACTTAGTGTATGTAAACTTCTGACCCACTGGAATTGTGATAAGTGAAATAATCAAATAATTGTTGGAAAAATGACTTGTCTCATGCACAAAGTAGACGTCCTAACCAACTTGCCAAAACTATAGTTTGTTAACAAGAAATTTGTGGAGTGGTTGAAAAACTAGTTTTAATGACTCTAAGCTAAGTGTATGTAAACTTCCGACTTCAACTGTATATTTTAAACCAAAATTCAACACCACAAAAAGACAAAATGAAGTTATGTCATTTGTTTACGCAAATGATCTGCTAATATAAAATTCAGCCATTAATGGTTAGATACAGGAAACCAACAAGTAAAAAGTGTCTTTACTTGTACACGTGGATCAACTGATTAGTTTAAAATGCAATGTTGACAGTATAGGTATGAAGAGTCATTGCATTCCTCAATCTATGTCCTTTCTTCTCATGCCAGACATGTCCCACCAGAAGAAGAGAGTATTGCCATATGACTAACAGCAGCAGTGGAGGTGTGGAGATGTCCCAGGCAGACAGAGGCCTAGTCCCAAATGGCACCCTCTTCACTATATAGTGCACAGTAATGGCACCCTATTTCCTATATAGTGCACTGCTGTGTACTATAAAGGGAATAGAATGGCATTTGGGACGGATCCAGAGAGTGAACCTGCCTGGGCGCAGTGCCTTAGATCTGAACTGAGGAGCTTATATGGACTCATGGCTATGTGAGCTCCCATCTGTCTCCTCAGCCACCACCAAGCAGGAGAGACACTAGTGACAGCCACCCAGCACACCTTTTCCTTCCTCGCTCCACATGTCCACAACATACACTACGAGTGGAGGCTGCTGAGGGGAGGACGGCTCATCTAATGGCTGGAATGGAGTTAATGGAATGGCATCTAACCATGGGTTTGATGTATTCGATACTATTCCACCTATTCTGCTCCAGAGATTACCATGAGCCCGTCCTTCCCAATTAATGTGCCACCAACCTCCTGTGTACACTATATATACAAAAATATGTGGACACCCCTTCAAATGAGTGAATTCAGCTATTTCAGCCACACCTGTCGCTACGAGGTGTATACAATCAAGCACACTGCCATGCAATCTCCATAGAGAAACATTGGCAGTAGAATGACTCATACTGACTCATACTTTCAACGTGGTACCGTCATAGGATGCCACCTTTCCAACAAGTCAATTAGTCAAATTTCTGCCCTGCTAGAGCTGCTCCAGTCAACTGCAAGTGCTGTTATTTTGAAGTGGAAACGTCTAGGAGCAACAACGGCTCGGCCACGAAGTGGTATATTAATGCTCATGATTTTGGAATGAGATGTTCGACAAGCAGGTGTCCACATGCTTTTGGTCATGTAGTGTATCTGTGTACACACCAATCACTTCACTCCACAGAGCTTACCCAACCAACTGCCTTGGAAATGTTGTTGGCATGACAACCACAGAGGATTAAAATGACTGGTTACATGACCCACACAAGGATGAAACACATTAAAGAGCTGTATCTTTTTCACAGTGAAGTACCGAAAACAAGAGAGCCGAAAACAAGACAACCTTATGTCAGAAATCTGAAATACTTCCAAAATGTTCAAGGGAGCCCATCCTCACTTTTAGGTGGAGAGGGTGATTGCGTTCCAAATGGCACCCTATTTCCTATGTAATAAACTACTTTTGACCACTTATTAACAGTGCCGTAGAGCAGAGGAAGACTGAAGCACCAAGGCTCCTTCACCAAAGAACATCAACATCCACTGCATGAACTAGACCCAGCTCTGGTGTCATGGCAACCCGATCAATACCGATGAGGTGTTGATGTTCTTCCATCACATACAGTGATTGAGAGATTCTGGGAAGACATGGGAGAGGAACAGTGGTCCCAGCTAGACAGGGACAGGAGCGTTCCTCTTCCAGATTTTACACTTATTATGTTGTCTCAGAAATCCCCGACCAAGGGTGTATGCTGGAACGTTGTTAATGTGAGAGGCAACCTGTCTGCCTACGGTGACTACTCGTCATGAGGAGCGTACAGCATAAAGGCTCAGACCCATGAGCTCTATGTGACAGGATTGTTGGTGCAGAAGTGATGAGACTCAGAAATCTATGATTGAAATAAAAAATGTCATATACGGTAAATGTCACACGGCATATAAAGCCCCCTGTAGCAATCTTGAGGAAATGTCTGAATGGCAGTTTACACTGTCATAAAAGCTTAGTAAAAGACATCTTTGATCAATATGAATAGTGGTATTTAGGATGCAGAAATGACAGCCTGTAAGGTTTGTGGTCCTTATATAAACTCTTCCAAAAGAGAAACAACTCGTCTGAGCGTATAATAAACATGAAGTAGAGGTCAGGGTTGGTTCTTCAAACAGGAAGTAGAGGTCAGGGTTGGTTCTTCTGCTCTACGTGGTTTGAATGCTTTCCTTGAAATTAGGTGTCTGGAAAGACAAATTGTGAATACTACTTTTACATTATTCTCAGACTGCATTCTCCCCCTTTGCTGATCTTCTTTTAGCTCAAATCCCTAGGTGATAGCATTGTGTTCGCTTAGTCCTCAGAAAACCAACCCCCAATTTCCTTTCATTTCCCCGATCATTTGTTTTTTAGGGAGGTGTTGCTGCTCTCCCATGACCAGGGGACATTTATTAGTGCATGGCATTAAATATTAAACCAGCACCACCACAGGGTGCTCTTTGATGTGGCTAGGGGCAATATAGCAGGGCATTTTAGGTCCAATTTCTTATTATAGCATAATGCCGTAACTCAGACCCACAGTGCTTGATACCGCCTCTGCTCAGAATTACACAAAAGCACAGTGCAATGGCTTTACAATGCCTCCTTCTCTCCAAATCCATTTATGTCCTGTGCACCCCAAGAACCTCCTCCCTTCCAATTCAAACACCCCCACACTCAAAGAGGACTGGAAATTCCCCATAGCCTTGAATCTCAATACTTGCTAATTACAAATATGTCAGAGTCAGAGGGCAATTTCCAACATCTCTCCCTGCCTCTGCAATTTCAAAACATATGTTTCTTCACTCTCTCCCTCAGCATTTTATATCTCAGAGACTTACAGTATACTGTACAGATCAATGAGGGCATTACCTGTTCAATATTTATTTCACATGACTATCATTCCCTTTATGCATTGATTCAAAGTTGGATATTGTTCTAATTCTGCCCATGGCCTTTGAAATTCGTGTCGAGATTGCAAAAGGCTTTGAAAACCATATCAGCTTTGAAAAAAGGAAAGAAAAACATTGTTGGACATATGTAACTTGGTATTGTCTCTCAAAGTGTGTGATCCTTTGGGATCAGATAAACCAACGTCTCGCCACATGAAATGGCTGCTAACAGAAGAGAGGTGGGGGTCCTAGGCTCAGACAAATGGATCTCTATATTAACACTTAGCCAATACTCCCATGGACAGACGATCGTACAGAAAAAACAGATATCTAGTGTCTGACTGTGGGAGGGCTGAGCTCAGTGTAAACATCCCCCAAACCTTCTAAGACAGTGAGTGCTCCTATCGTCACCCCATG
Source organism: Oncorhynchus tshawytscha (assembly GCF_018296145.1). Classification (NCBI taxonomy): domain Eukaryota; kingdom Metazoa; phylum Chordata; class Actinopteri; order Salmoniformes; family Salmonidae; genus Oncorhynchus; species Oncorhynchus tshawytscha. Next base: position 16,957,169 of record NC_056433.1, read on the forward strand.
GGTGTGTTATTGGTTTACAGAGTAACGAGCCTCAGACAACCAGGTTTCACTCACCGAAGGTGGAAAGCCTGTGACAGAGACTGCAGAGTAACCTGAAACCTGGAGAAAATAGATGTCTTATGTAACATTCCCCAGAATGTCAAGGTGGGAATATTTGTACTTCACTTGCTGTTTTGCATGGAGGACATGGGGATTGGCTCACAGTGTAAGTAAGGTTTGTGTACAGATTCGGCTGTCTCTGCTGTGGAGACAGAGAAAATTGACCCTATCACACCGTATCTGTCACAGTAACAGCATCAGTCTGAGACAGGCAGCTTTTCCTGAACATCATTAAGAAAAGACACAAAGCCAAATGTGAGTCATAGGTTTTGTGTGCTATCACATTCCAATAAATCTACAGTACCAGTCAAAAGTTTGGACACCTACTCATTCAAGGGTTTTTATTTATTTTTAGTATTTTCTACATTGCAGAATAATAGTGAAGACATCAACACTATGAAATAACACATATGGAATGATGTTGTAACTCTTTGCTGCAGGACCCTTCCAGATCTGCAGAAGTGATCTGCCAGTCAAAGTCAACACAGACTCTTCCAGATCTGCGGAACTGCCACCAGCCAGCTGCCCAGGATTTTCTTCAGATCTGCCAGTCACCAGACTCTTCCAGTGACTCTTCCAGGTCTTCATCTTTATCTGCTGTGCCAGTCGGCCAGGATCTCACGGCCAGGATCTGCCAGTGAGCCATTCCCAGGATCAGTTAGATCCGCCAGTCTGCTGAGTCTGCCAGGATTCTCTCAGTCTGCCAGGATCCGGCCAGGACCCACCAGTCCCAGGATCCGCCAGAAGTGCCAGTTGGTTCTGTGGACAAAAAGTGTTAAACAAATCAAAATAGATTTTAGATTTTGGATTGTTCAAAGTAGCCACCCTGCCTTGATGACAGCTTTGCACACTCTTGGCATTCTCTCAGCCAGCTTCACCTGGAATGCTTTTCCAACAGTCTTGAAGGAGTTCCCACATATGCTAAGCCACGTGTTGGCTGCTTTTCCTTCACTCTAGGTCCAACTCATCCCAAACCATCTCAATTGGGTTGAGGTTGGGTGATTGTGGAGGCCACATTGTGCAGCACTCCATCACTCTCCTTCTTGGTCAAATAGCCCTTACACAGCCTGGAGGTGTGTTGGGTCATTTTCTGGTTGAAATACAAATGATAGTCCCACTAAGCGAAAACCAGATGGGATGGCATATCGCTGCAGAATGCTGTGGTAGACATGCTGGTTAAGTCTGCCTTGAATTCTAAATAAATCACTGACAGTGTCACCAGCAAAGCACCCCCACACCTTCCCACCTCCTCCCCCATGCTTCATGGTGAGAACCACACATGCAGAGATCATCCGTTCACCTATTCTGAGTCTCACAAAGACACAGCGGTTAGAACCAAAAACCTCAAATTTGGACTCATCAGACCAGAGGACAGATTTCCACCTGTCTAATGTCCATTGCTTGTATTTCTTAGCCCAAGCAAGTCTCTTCTTCTTATTTGGGTCCTTTAGTAGTGGTTTGTTTGCAGCAATTCAACCATGAAGGCCTGATTCATGCAGTCTCATGCAGTTGATGTTGAGATGCGTCTCTTATTTGAACTCTGTAAAGCATTTATTTGGGCTGCAATTTCCGAGGCTGGTAACTGTAATTAACTTATCCTCTGTCTGCAGCAGAGGTAACTCTGGATCTTCCATTCCTGTGGCGGTCCTCATGAGAGCCAGTTTCATCATAGCACATGATGGTTTTTGCGACTGCACTTGAAGAAGCTTTCAAAGTTCTTGAAATTTTCGTATTGACTGACCTTCATGTCTTGATAATGTAATGATGGACTGTCGTTTCTCTTTGCTTATTTGAGCTGTTCTTGCCATAATATGGACTTGGTCTTTTACCAAATAGGGCAATCTTCTGTATACCACCCCTACCATGTCACAACACAACCATTTGGCTCAAACGCATTTAGGAAAGAAAAAACACAAATTAACTTTTAAGAAGGCACACCTGTTAATTTAAATGCATTCCAGGTGACTACCCCATGAAGCTGGTTGAGAGAATGCCAAGAGTGTGCAAAGCTGTCATCAAGGCAAGGGGTGGCTACTTTGAAGAATCTCAAATATAAAATACATTTTGATTTGTTTAACTCTCTTTTTGGTTACAACATGATTCCATATGTGTTATTTCATAGTTTTTATTTCTTCACTATTATTCTACAATGTAGAAAATAGTAAAATAAAGAAAAACTGTTGAATGACTAGGTGTGTCCAAACTTTTGACTGGTACTATATGAGTTATGCTTGTTTGCTGTAGCCCTCGGCTCAGAGGCCGGAGTGGAGGAGGAGGAGAAGAAGAGATGGGTATGAGTCTGGTCACTATGGCCTCCTGTCGGAGCCTGTGACTTGCATCCCAAATGGCACCCTAATCCCCATATACTGGCCATAGGGCTCTGGTCAAAAGTAGTGCACTATTAGAGGAAATAGGGTGCGATTTGGGATGCACATTTACAGTGCCTTGCAAAAGTATTGGCGTTTTCCTATTTTGTTGCATTACACCCTGTAATTTAAATAGATTTTTAGTTTGATTTCATGTAATGGACATACACAAAATAGTCCAAATTGGTGAAGTGAAATGAAAAAAATTACTTGTTTCAAAAAATAAAATAAAAAAACGGAAAAGTGGCGCGTGCATATGTATTCCCCCCTTTGCTATGAAGCCCCTAAATAACATCTGGTGCAACCAATTACCTCCAGAATTCACATAATTAGTTAAATAAAGTCCATCTGTGTGCAATCTAAATGTCAAATGATCTCAGTATATATACACCTGTTATGAAAGGCCCCAGTGTCTGCAACACCACTAAGCAAGGGGCACCACTAAGCAAGGGACACCACTAAGCAAGTGGCACCATGAAGACCAAGGAGCTCTCCAAACAGGTCAGGGACAAAGTTGTGGAGAAGTACAGATAAGGGCTGGGTTATAAAAAAATATCAGAAACTTTGAACATCCCATGGAGCACTATTAAATCCTTTATAAAAAAAATTGAAAGAATATGGCACCACAACAAACCTGCCAAGAGAGGGCTGCCCACCAAAACTCACGGACCAGGCAAGGAGGGCATTATTCAGAGAGGCAACAAAGAGATCAAAGACAACCCTGAAGGAGCTGCAAAGGTCCACAGCGGAGATTGGAGTATCTGTCCATAGGACCATTTTATGCCGTACACTACACAGAGCTGGGCTTTACGGAAGAGTGGCCAGAAAAAAAGCCATTGCTTAAAGAAAAAAATAAGCGAACACGTATGGTGTTCGCTGAAAGGCATGTGGGGGACTCCCCAAACATATGAAAGAAGGTACTCTGGTTAGATGAGACTAAAATGCAGCTTTTTGGCCATCAAGGAAAACGCTATGTATGGCGCAAACCAAACACATCTCATCACCCCGAGAACAGCATCCCAGTGAAGCATGGTGGTGGCAGCATCATGCTGTGGGGATGTTTTTCATTGGCAGGAACTGGGAAACTGGTCAGAATTGAAGGAATGATGGATGGCGTTAAATACAGAGAAATTCTTGAGGGAAACTTGTTTGTCTTCCAGAGATTTAAGCTGAGATGAAGGTTCACATTCCAGTAGGACAATGGCCCTAAGCATACTGCTAAAGTAACACTTGAGTGGTTTAAGGGGAAACATTTAAATGTCTTGGAATGGCCTAGTCAAAGCCCAGACCTCAATCCAATTGAGAATCTGTGTTATGACTTAAAAATAGCTGTACCTGCAGAACCCATCCAACCTGAAGGAACTGGAGCAGTTTTGCCTTGAAGAATGGGCAAAAATCACAGTGGCTAAATGTGCCAAGCTTATAGAGACATACCCCAAGAGACTTGCAGCTGTAATTGTTGCAAAAGGTGGCTCTACAACGTATTGACTTTGGGGGGTGAATAGTTATGCATGAACAAGTTGTTTTTGTGTTATTTATTGTTTGTTTCACAATAAAAAATATTTTGCTTCATCAAAGGGGTAGGCATGTCGTGTAAATCAAATGATACAACCCCCCCCCAAAAAAATCTATTTTAATTCCAGGTTGTAAGGCAACAACATAGGAAAAATACCAAGAGGGGTGAATACTTTCGCGAGCCAATGTATCTCTAAGAATGCTTAACAGTGATAAGATAACTATTACTCTGCTTTTGTAGCATCTCATTCATACCAGCTCTCTTCTTACAGAGCAGTAGACAAGCCCTCTAATTAATGATACTTGATATTAATAAATAGATTTTCTAAAACTCAAAGCTACAATACAGGACAGGAAAATAAAAAAGCTGATAAAAAAGTACATTATTGATAAACAGATGCAAGTAATAGGTTGATAATTCAAGACACAAATAAAAGTGGTAGAAGATTAGAAAGATAATTTGAATCCATCGGTATTAACTTCTGGATTGACACAGTGATGCCCTGTTATAAGTGTATGTTGTCTTCATGCAGGTGAATTTCTCCACCTGATTTCTGGGCCCTATATGCTATTGTGCCAGGCTATAAAGTTTTAAATAATTGAATCCTTTCAAATTGGCTGGTCTTTGACATTAGCACACAGATTAGGTATCTCTGCAGAGTCCCATTACAGATCTCATCACCTTTATTATTCCTGCTCTGGAAGCCGTTCCATCGCAACCCCACTGCAATGAGCTCCAATAATGTCAATTTGAAATGGTGCCTTCCGGGCGCTGTGTGCCTTGGCCCAGGTAGAGCTCAGAGAAGGATTTGGCATTTTGAGACTGAACGTGAATTGGGTTGGATTGGAAACACTCTCCTAGTTGATGATGAGATGACGGAGAGTCAGCTCCAAGCTGAGCTTAACTCTGAATATAAATGACCTCAAATGTGGTGTTGAATGGTAAGACCAATGCAAACAGAGTTGGGACTAATCCAATTCATGTTTTTATCGTGGACAACTTTGCCTACTCTCCATTTATATATATTTATAGTTTTAAAATATTTTTGGTATTCTTTTTTTTACCCTTTTTTTCTCCCCAATTGGTAGTTACAGTCTTGTCTCATCGCTGCAATTCCCGTACGAACTCGGGAGAGGTGAAGGGTCGAGAGCCGTGCATGCTTCGAAACATAACTCAGCCAAGCTGCACTGCTTCTTGACACAATGTCCACTTAACCCGGAAGCCAGCCGCACCAATGTGTTGGAGGAAACACTGTACACCTGGTGACCGTGTCAGTGTGCACTGCGCCCGGCACGCCACAGGAATTGCTAATGCGGATGGGACAAGGACAGTCATGCGACAGAGCCTGGACTCGAACCCAGAATCTCTATTGGCACAGCGATGTTGTGCCTTAGACCACTGCCCCACTCGGGAGGCTCCCTATTCTCCATTTGACGTCTCCTCTGCATTGCTGTCGTAGTGTTTAAAACATAGAGGAAACACACATAAGAGAGCAATAACTATCCCAAGGTCACCTCTGAGAGTGATTTTGCCAGGGCATTGATGCTCCAACTGTTTGATAGCCACCCATAAGGTCTGTATGACCACGTTGTCAACACTCTGAGTAAGGCTCATAAATTAGTTTGGGTTTCCCTCTCGACTGCATTAACAGCCGTTTAATGTGTACCATCACATTTGAACCATCACACCTAATTTTTCACAGAAAAAAGATAGACGTAAAAAACTCTGTGACTGTGACTACTGTAGCTTCTGGCGCTTTCGTCAAGAAACACTTCCAGAGAGAAAGGCTTAACGCTCAGTTTAGAATGAGTGAAATGGAGCTATGGAAAACACCTGCTGCTTCTCTCCACTCTATTTTTATGCAAATACATCAATCAGTCTTTCAGCAAACGCAATATCAAAGTACTTTTTGAAACAAAACAGTCTCAACACTTCTCCCACCAAATCCACTCACTATGCAAAAGAGAGCTGCAAGCAAGGCTTGTTTTCAATGCAGCACCCCAACCTTATCACAACACACCACACCCCTATCACAACACACCACACCCTTATCACAACACACCCCACCCCTATCACAACACACCCCACCCTTATCACAACACACCCCACCCTTATCACAACAACACACCCCACCCTATCACAACAACACACCCCACCCTATCACAACAACACACCCCACCCCTATCACAACAACACACCCCACCCTTATCACAACACACCCCACCCCCATCACAACACACCCCACCCTTATCACAACAACACACCCCACCCTATCACAACAACACACCCCACCCCTATCACAACAACACACCCCACCCTTATCACACCCCACCCCTATCACAACACACCCCACCCGTATCACAACACACCCACCCCACCCCACCCCTATCACAACACACCCCACCCGTATCACAACACACCCCAGTCCTATCACAACACACCCCACCCTTATCACAACAACACACCCCACCCTTATCACAACACACCCCACCCCACCCGTATCACAACACACCCCACCCCACTCCTATCACAACACACCCCACCCGTATCACAACACACCCCACCCGTATCACAACACACCCCACCCATATCACAACACACCCCACCCCACCCCTATCACAACACACCCCACCCGTATCACAACACTCCCCACTCCTATCACAACACACCCCACCCCACCCCAATCACAACACACCCCACCCCACCCCAATCACAACACACCCCACCCCACCCCTATCACAACACACCCCACTCCTATCACAACACACCCCACCCTTATCACAACAACACACCCCACCCTTATCACAACACACCCCACCCCACCCCTATCACAACACACCCCACCCTTATCACAACACACCCCACCCCTATCACAACACACCCCACCCCTATAACAACACAGCAACAGCAAAATAATAGCATTTCTGCTATTGAATATGGGGAGCTAATGCATAAAAGTTGAGTAATACGTATTGTACATCTTCCTAAAAATCTGCCCTGTGCCATTGCAACACATGGTAGGTAACTTATGCAAGTGTTTTTGAAACACTTGCACACATAAACAGTCTTCTATCAATAATTTCTTGCCATGCTTACTGGAGGCAAGTCAACAGGAGCCACTGAACAGATTACAGTGGTAGTCACACTAGAGATCCCAGTGGTAGTCACACTAGAGATCCCAGTGGTAGTCACACTAGAGATCCCAGTGGTAGTCACACTAGAGATTCCAGTGGTAGTCACACTAGAGATCCCAGTGGTAGTCACACTAGAGATCCCAGTGGTAGTCACACTAGAGATCACAGTGGTAGTCACACTAGAGATCACAGTGGTAGTCACACTAGAGATCCCAGTGGTAGTCACACTAGAGATCCCAGTGGTAGTCACACTAGAGATCCCAGTGGTAGTCACACTAGAGATCACAGTGGTAGTCACACTAGAGATCCCAGTGGTAGTCACACTAGAGATCCCAGTGGTAGTCACACTAGAGATCCCAGTGGTAGTCACACTAGAGATCCCAGTGGTAGTCACACTAGAGATCCCAGTGGTAGTCACACTAGAGATCCCAGTGGTAGTCACACTAGAGATCCCAGTGGTAGTCACACTAGAGATCCCAGTGGTAGTCACACTAGAGATCACAGTGGTAGTCACACTAGAGATCACAGTGGTAGTCACAGTAGAGATCACAGTGGTAGTCACACTAGAGATCACAGTGGTAGTCACAGTAGAGATCCCAGTGGTAGTCACACTAGAGATCCCAGTGGTAGTCACACTAGAGATCCCAGTGGTAGTCACACTAGAGATCACAGTGGTAGTCACAGTAGAGATCACAGTGGTAGTCACACTAGAGATCACAGTGGTAGTCACAGTAGAGATCACAGTGGTAGTCACACTAGAGAGATCACACTGGTCCATATCATCCACCATTACAAACCCATTAGGACAGTTGGAACTCCACATCTCAACCCACAACATGGATTGGCTATAACATTATGCTAATGAAACCTACAAAGGCCACATAGCTATAAAGCTATTTACATAAGCATCCAGACAGCAGCTCTGGGCAAATAGAAAATGAGCAAGCAGGGGAGAGAGGTGAGGCTAGTACTCAATTTTTCATCACATATTACATTCTGTAATATTTGCAGTCATATTGTCCTGTGTCTTCAGGTCCATGTCCATGTTTTTCTGAGACTCGTCTCCAGACTAAATGACACTGACAGCGGTGGCACCATGTGAGTTCTGGTAGTTGAACAGTTGGTCTAATCAAGGTCTAATCACGTTAACATGCAAAATAGGTTCATTAGGGTTTAATTGTGTCTGTAAGAACCATGGCTTTTTTTATGTTGTTGTTGATGAACATAACAAGAGGTATCAGAGTGATTCAATATACATATGTTTCTGTATGAAGCTAGTTGAGAACGTATAGGTGCCATAGGAGGCAGATGGGATACTATGGCTCATCATGTAAAGGAAAGATACAAAATACAAATTGTTCTGGAGGACTTTGGTAGCCTGGGCCTAGATGTTTGTGATCTTGCCTACTCCATTGTCTTTGTAAAATTGACAATTCCATGAGGAGTTGGCAAGATAGTAGAAAGACTGGAACCCAGGCTAGAACCTGGGCACTGGCAGTCCAGACAGACATGCATCAGAGAGTCAGGGAATGGCATGAGCATCTTGGAGCCTTCGAGGTGGACATGTCGTGACAGGAGCAGAAGGGCCCTGCCAAGCCCACGATGAGCTACTCCTCCTGCTTGGCAAGCTGTGCCAGCCGAGCGGCTGTCCTAGTCATTGTGACACTGCAGTCCTTCTGATGACAATGTCGTAGTATACCATACTCGGTCTGCTGTGTAGTGCTAGGGTACAAACCAAATCATGCACCCTGCGGGGTCCCCAGGACCCAGTTTGGTAAACCCTGCTGTACACCATGTTCAAAATCAGTCTGACTCATTTTTCACATGGCCAACTCTGAGATGGGTTTATGGGAAGAAAAATCCACTAATAATAGGTTTGAGTCTCCACGCCCCGAGAGTTTGGCATTGAAAGATCCATGCAATTAAATTTCTAATTTCAGGAGGGTAATCGGGTCAGACCAGCCTGACTTCAAGCTAGTGCAAACCGCCCAGTTAAATCAATTCTACAAAGACAGATGCATGATCGTGACGTTAGGGAGAAGAGGGGTTGAGGGGTGCATCTCACTCCCCTAATTATATTTACCATTTTAAACCCATGTCGTGGATGGAGTGTATGAAGTGATACATTATTAGGTTGTTGTCAGCATTAGCTACCTGCTTGCTCCTCTCCCGTTTGATCAAAGACATGATTTGGGCTACCTTTTGAGATTTAAATGATTCTTTTCATACATGCTGATTTGATTCTGACCAGTGTTTTTGAGTTGGAACACAAACACACACACACACACACACTCTCACGCACGCACGCACGCACGCACGCACGCACGCACGCACGCACGCACGCACGCACGCACGCACGCACGCACGCACGCACGCACGCACGCACGCACGCACGCACGCACGCACACACACACACACACACACACACACACACACACACACACACACACACACACACACACACACACACACACACACACACACACACACACACACACACACACACACCTCCCAGGAGTAGTGGGAGTAGTGTCATCTCAGGGGAATCAAACATCTGATCATAAAAACAGTACGGTCCCCTATTCTCTCCTAGTCTATACTCCAGGACACAAACACCTCCACATCTGAAATATTATGTATGTTTGTATGTATGTGTGTGGGCCTCCAGCTGCATGTGAATGAATGCATCTCCGAGGCAGCCAGATACAGGACAAAAGGTGAGCGTGGCTTTGATGGAGATGGAGCAGCTTTCATGTGCTGCCAGAGGGGAAAGTGCCTTGGAAGTACAACTCATCTACCCCCCGTCTGTTCCCCTGCTGCAAGAAGTGGTAAGACCCTAAGGCACACAGAGACAGACAGACATCCAAAAAACGGTGGATGAATAGACCGAAAATATATATACAAACACACGCAGTCAGGCAGACACCTGAAGGAATATTCCTTAAATGGTATTGCATTGTAACTTCAAAATCTCGTATCATCCACACATCAGGACAATAGTGATAATGAAAAAGCTTTGCTCATTGGTTGACAATACAGTGGTAAGAAAAAGTATGTGAAACCTTTGGAAATACCTGGATTTCTGCATAAATTGGTCATAACATTTGATCTGATCTGCATCTAGGTCACAACAATAGACAAACACAGTCTGCTTAAACTAATAACACACAAACAATTATACATTTTCATGTCTTTACTGAACACACTGTGTAAACATTCACAGTGCAGGGTGGGGAAAGTATGTGAACCCTTGGATTTAATAACTGGTTGACCCTCCTTTGGCAGCAATAACCTCAACCAAACATTTTCCGTAGTTGTGGATCAGACCTGCACAACGGTCAGGAGGAATTTTTGACCATTCCTCTTTACAAAACTGTTTCAGTTCAGCAATATTCTTGGGATGTCTGGTGTGAACTGCTCTATTGAGGTTATGCCACAGCATCTCAATCGGGTTGAGGTCAGGACTCTGACTGGACCACTCCAGAAGGTGTACATTTGTCTTTCTGTGGACTGAAGAACATCAAGGCTTTTAGAGGTACTTTTGTTTCCCTTTCCAGCTTTATGCAAGTCAACAATTCTTCATCTTAGGTCTCTTGAGATATATCAGGCAATGCTTCTTGTGAATAGCAAACTCAAAATCTCTAACCAACATCTCCAATCTTGTCTCACTGATTGGCCTCCAGGTTAGCTGACTCCTGACTCCAATTAGCTTTTGGAGAAGTCATTAGCCTAGGGGTTCACATACTTTTTGTGTGAATGTGAATGTGAATGTTTAAACTATGTATTCAATATAGACAAGAAAAATACAATAATTTGTGTGTTATTAGTTTAAGCATACTATGTTTGTCTATCGTTGTGACTTAGATGAAGATCAGATCAAATTTGATGACCAATTTATGCAGAAATTCCAAATGGTTCACATACTTTTTCTTACCACTGTACCTTCCCTTTCACATGATGTATTGTTTTAATGGATCCAATCAAACAACAAATGCAGGCGTAAACCAGTCTGTTATGAACTAGGGCAGTCCTTAATTGGGGTATCTGTTCAAATAAAGCAAGTGTTGAAATGTTATTATTCTGTACACACATTGAAGAAAAAACAAAGGAGAGGCGTGTTTCCATCATGACATTTCCCAAGCGGTTACCGAGTCTATTCTGGGGTCTGACGATATGGTCATGTGACGTCATGTGGAGGCAGAGTGTGTTTGTTGCACACATACTGTGGAGACATCTTGTCATGGTTATTCATGTTGTCAACCCGATGTATCACTGTGTGTCAGAAGAATATCTCAGAGGAATAGCTCTCTCTTGCTACTAAACAATACCTTTGAAATATTCACTAGTGCATTCCTTCACTTCACTGCTGGGAGAGAAAAGATAGAAAGGAGGGGTCAGGTGGTTGTTTCCCATCTGATTACCGCCATCCCAAATACAAATAAACAGCTAGGAAAAACATAGTCAGTTGCTGCCGTAGTTAAAACACCAATTCCTCTGTTGTTGATCAATAGATTAGTTGGGAGACCGTTAAAAAAAGGGAATACATAAATAAAATTCACCATTATGTATTTTTTCTTTAATAAGAACCACTGAAATTAAAGCTAAGGCACTACATGGGGATATCTAACAGGATCTATAAGTTATTCATTCCAATATTTTTTAGTTAAGAGGGCCTGTAAGAGGCTGATAATCAAATGTCTGTGTCTCTGAGGGGGAGGAAGGGGGTGGGCTGTAGCCATGAAGGACCTCGCTCTGCAAGCCACATAGATACACTGCTACACTGGCCCGGCCCACCTCCGCTGTATGGTGCGGCCCAGTTGGGTCTCTTTGGAGCAGTACGGGGCATGAGCTCTGTGTCTGGGTCATGGTGGTGTTTCCGGTTCTGTCTGTGGGCCCCCAGGGCACAGCGGTCCAGAAACTCAGAGGTTTTCTTTTGTGACAGGATGCTGGATGCTGTTACACAGAGCTGGAAGAGAAGAGACACACAGACAGGAAGTTAGCTCAGACGTGATGATGGACCCTTCCTGGGCTTGGTCCACCTCTATTGCAGGCTGTTTCTGCAGTCACATGAAAAAAATACAATAAATCCAGGCCATGTTCACTTCATAGTGGAGGTAGTATGTAAACCCTTTGACCTCCACTGTTGCAGCTGTACCTTGCATTTACATCTGAAACCCTGTGCATGTGACTAATAAACTCAAAATCTCTAAACCTTTTCCTTACCTCAGGGCACAAGTGTACTCCACCAACTAAACTACACTATAACTCCTCAAATTCCATTAAAGAAGTTTCAGTAACATAAAAATACATATTTTTTAAATGTTTGGACTCCCTTGACATTTGCAGCTATAAGGTTGGCAGATTTCAAGCATTAAACATAGATTTGGGAAACCGAGAAGATAAAAAGCCTTGAAGCGTAGAAGAAAGAGTATGGTATTCAATC